>NW_028227259.1:21840000-22440000 GCF_978045245.1 Mus caroli
TTTATTGAATTCTATTCCTATATTCTAACGTATTGTCAAAGAAAGCAAATATAATAGTATCTTTTAGACTACCTAATCTTCTGTAATCCTGACATTTTATGCAAAACATAAAAAAATAAAACCCCAATCCCATCCTTTGTATGAATGGGTTTCTGATGTGTTTGTATGAGTGAGTTTATGATGTGTTTGTTATGAATGGGCTTATGGTGTGTTTGTAAGCAACAGAGTGGCTGAAATAACCACATTGTTTCTGAGGACAGCTCAGAAGTTCCCAGCTTACATATGCATTTGCCTTACAACTCATAGTTTCCAGGTAAGAAGCCTGATAATTCTGCTATGAAACAAAGCAATGCACACAAAGAAAATGCATCCATAGCTTCCATTGGCAGGCCTGGACTTAAAGCCCAGTAGAAAGAACTAGGAGCTTTCAGATAATTCTGCACCCTAGCTAGAGTTAACTTATAGCTGTCAGAGGTTCAAGTGAGATCACCAACAGTGTAAAGCACAGGCAAACCCCTCCAGCTGTTTGTGTGAAACATCTCACATCCGCTCACCGACAAAATGCAAAGTCCTCAGCTCACTATCCTAACTTTGAGAGGTGGTGGAAACATGAAGAATGAGAAACTATTTGGAGGAAACTGGGCATGTGCCTTTGAAGGTAATATGTAGTCCTGCCAGTCTCTTCTTCATACTTATTTATTCTTATTCATTGTTAGGTGAACAAGCTCATCGTCTTCACGTTCCCAGTACCATGGTGTCCTACCTCACCAGCCCAGCATCCACGGAACCAAGGGGTATGAACAGAAACCAATGGAACCGAGAGCCAAAACAATTCTCTTTAAATTGTTTGTGTCACATATTTTAGTCTGGGGTATATAAAGAAATTACTATGTTCCTGATACAGAAAATCATGAGCCACACAAAGAGGCGGTTTAAAGCTTCCCCATAGGCCCAGTTTGATACGTGATGATAACCAGAACTGCCCTGGCTAAACCATGACAAAGGTCACACACAGCGACCTCACTGATTCAAAGCAAACACGTGCCCATAGTCCTTAAAAGCCTGTCAGTATTTCTAAAAGTCATTAATCTTTTCCTGTAGGCTTCTCAATGATCATATTTCTTCTCCTCTGCCTAAAAACATGCTTAGATAGCCTACCATAAAGACAATGCTCCCTTCCTCTTACCCGACTACATACCCATCACTGTACTTCTGAGGATACCCCATGCTTCTGCATAGGTTACTGCCTCCCATAACTGACCCTCATCTCATGAGTCACTAGCTACCCCCTAACAAGTGCCCTCTGAAGGGACTAACCAGCCTGAGCATGGTGAGCATGGTGAACATGGCTCTGGCAGGCCTTGTTGCTTCTTCCTCATCCCCTCTGCCTTGCTAAAAGCTGTTAGATTACATCCCTCAAGCTAAACACCAAGGTCTACCCCTTTATTTGACCACGTCTTCCTCCTGAGCCTGAGCACCAAGGTCCAGCTACTGAAAGCCCCCTTTGGCTCACCTAATTAACATGCCCGATTATACTTAAACACCTTATTTTAACACCGAGTTTTCCCTAGCCTTTATAACCAACCCCCCATTTTCTTATTGGGAAGTATCTGTCTCCTCTCTATCCATAGGCAGTCCCTTGTCCCCCTCTGGGACAAATACCCCTCCTCCTTGTCCCTTGTTCCCTTCCCATCTCCCTCATCTCCTGTCTTTGTCTCTTATTTCCCTGGCCTTTGTCCCTCTCCGGCAAATAAGTCTCCTTTGTGCTGAGACCTTGGTCTTGAGATAACCTAAGCCAATACTGCCCCCAGCATCCTCAAAGGATCCATCCTCTCCACACTGAGGCTGCAGAGAAGGCTGCTGTTGTTAAATCCTGTCTTTTGGAAAACTTTGCTTTCATTTTATACCCTAGAACATGCAGTCTTAGAGAAAGCTTGGTGAGTTATCACTAAAGACAAAAGTAGTGCCACCCTAAGAAGACTTTGAGGGCTAGTGAGAGTCTAACACACAGTAGGATGGGCAGTGCCATAAACTGAGCCAAGAAAATTAACAGAATCAACAAAAGGCTTTCGCTAAGAAGGAAAGGATCTCATAGAATTAGACAAGTCATAAGAGGAATTATTTATAATAGGACAAGAGACAGTAAAGGATAATCAAGTTACATTTACTGATAGGAGAGTTAAGAAGGCCACTTGCAAACAGTATAGCAGGGCCTTAAGAAGTTGAATATGGAATTATAGCATTATATAGAAGTTCTGCATCTATTTATCTCAAAAAACAATGAAAAGAAATGTTGTCATCCATAAATATTCATAATCAAGAATGAAAACAACAGTACTGTGTCCCACTGGCTGGGCAAATACGTCAAGGGGAGACACAGACAAATAGTGGGGGTAGTTGTATATTTCCATACATATAGTTAAAACCACTGAAATGTTCCCTTTACAGAGAGGAAATTATGAATACATACTATATTTCAAAAAAGTCTATGAAATTGAAAACTAGAAAGTTTGTTATTATTTGAGATAACCCATGCTGGCCTTCAATTTGCTATATGCAGCTGATGATGACTTTGAACTCATGACCCTCTCACCCTTGTCTCCACTGTGTTTCCCACTGGCTACCATACCTGACTCAACAAGGTATCACCTGCAGTCTACTCATCAGCAAAGAGAATCCCAAATGGCATGTGGGGCTGAAAACAAGAGGCCCTGTCTCAAGCAAGGGGGGACGAGAGGATGACTCCCAAGGCCTCTACATAGGCACAGGTGAGGAGGATGGGTTTTTTAAAAAGAAGAAAAAGAACACTATACTATCTATATTCCATTTTCTCATTGCCCAAAGGAAAAATAAAAGAGAAACAAATGACTCCAGAAATCACAGTATTACCAGCTCTGTTTATGAATGCTTTTAAAACACTACCTGAAGCCCCCAAACAAGAATAAAATATGCTAGTCCTTCTGGAAAATTGGTAGATCTCCCTGAAGAATAGAAGTAAGAACTGATTTGCGGGGGCATCTCCAAAGCAAAACAGAGCAGTCAGCTATGTTCCAGTGAGTCTATAGAAGAAATGGAGGAAGGAAGAGACAGAAAGAAGAAACATAAATGACTAAAGGAACATGTATGACTCAAGCTGGAGTGACCCACTGCTGTGGGATCCAAACAAAACATTAGACAACAGTTGGAAAGCCCAGAAAGATGGTGGCTGAGGTACACAGCCACCTAAGGAGAGCTGGGGAGGCCTGTGTGCTATTCCCTCACTACTGCTATGTCTTACCCGGCCCTGGCAGCATGACAGGAGTGCAGGGCAGGAAGATTACATCTGACAACATAGGCTCACCTCAGCCCAGACCTAGTAGAATCCTCTTCTGCAGACTATAGGAGATCAAAGGTGGAAACAAGAGCCACTGACATTTAGAATGACTGAAGGAAAGAGCAGTTAAAATAAAACCAACCACACACACACAGACACACACATACACACACAAGAAAAGGCCATTAGAATGTGCATTACTTTGTATACTAACAATATCATCCATCACCACCTTTATATTCACCTGGGAATGTGCAGACAATGAAGGATTACTAGGAAGTAAGTAATGGATTCACCATGCACCCCATATATGACATTGGTGAAATTGCTCACATTTTACCCAGAAGATTTAGCACCTGCCCATGCTGGGTGGCTCACAAGTGCCTAGAACTCTGCCTCCAAGAGATCCATTGCTGCTGTTGGCACCTGCACTAGTGTGCACATACTACACAAAAGTATTTTAAAATAATAAAAATGGGCTAGGTATTGCCAAGTAGTTTCCTCTTTATTCTTCTTGTATGTGTGTGGTATACACACAGATGTGTGCACATATAGAAGTGCTCCTATCCTGAGAGAAGGGCTATGTGCATAACTACACATGAGCGCACATGTGGTGGCCTGAGGTTGATGTTAAGAATCTTTCTTGATTACTCTCCCACCTTAGTTGAGTTTCTGAGTAAAAAACCAAGAGCACTAATAACCTGGTCTCATTAATCAACTTGCTTTGGGGACTCCCCGTCTAGAAAATTTGAAGCAAAAATTACAGAAGGGCAAACATGTCTGCCTGGCATTCAAGTGGGCTCTAGGGATCTAAACTCTCTTCTTGCCTATATGGCAATCAGGGTTAATTGCTAAGCCTCCAACAGGTTTTTTAACTGATATAAAATTCACATATTACTTTAATGAAAGCCAAAATTATTCTATGCACAATGTTATCTGCAAATCCATGTTCCCTTCTTACCACCAATGAATGGGCAGGTATCTCCAAAGTGTACATGAAGAAATGCAATGAGACTCCAAACAGAACTCAAGAGCATGTGATGCTGTAAGACTATGGGCACACTCAAGTTTTTAGACTATCAAAAAGAGGGAAGTGGACAATTATAGCCTACAAAATACTTGAGACTACATGAGGATGATACCATTTAACCGTGAAACTAGCACTTATTAGCCAGCCTGAGATGACAATACACAAACATTGTCTATAGGAAAATGTTTTTCAATCTTGCCATTTTAGGACCTTAGTAATTTTCATAACAGGAACTGAACTAAACATAGATTTTTGACAACATCCTAGGCCTCTAACCAATAGATGCTGATGGAGCAGCCTCAAGTATAAAAACAGTAACAGCAAAAATCTCCAGACACCACAAACAGAAAACTCCCCTTGACAATGAAGAACCATGGACACAGGACAGACTTTTAGGTTAAGTATCACAGAAACACTGCTCTTAAAGGTAAAGAGAAAGTTCACACTATAATGAAGTGAATTGTGTACTCGGGGAAAGGAAGGATTTAAGTATAAAGTCAGTCAAACTTAGAGGCACCACATTAAAGTATAGAGGATGGAAATCCAGGCAGCTTATTCTTCTCACAGATGGAAAGCAGACACAGAGAGGGAAAGTGTCTGTGTTCAGAAAGAAAGTCTAAACTCATAAATTAGTGTTTATAACATGCTTTTAAGATACCACTCAAATTTCTAAAGCTGCAATCTCTGTATTTAACTCAAATGTATACTATTTCTAAGAACTCTGGAATATCAGGGGGGCAATTTTAATGCAGACATGAAAAGCCTGTATTCTATAGTCCTTCAGATCTGTTGACCACACCACACATCACCTTCTCAGACACCCACTGCTTTTTGTTTTGTTTGTTTTCTGAGAAAGGGTTTCTCTGTGTAACTCTAGCTCTCCTAGAATTCTCTGTAGACTGAGCTGAGCTCAAACTCATCAGTCACTCTCAACCACTCAAGATCAAAGGGGTCACGACCACAAATCAGATATGCTGGTTCTCACTTATTTACACCGTGATTCATAACAGTGGTAAAAGTAGTGGTATGAAGTAGCAGCAAAATAATTTCATGGTTTGGGCTTGTTCCAACATGAAGAACTGTGGAGAATTGCAGGCTGGTCTCCAGTTGAGCAGAGGTCTGAACCCTGGGAATGATGATAATTCACCTTCATGACACTGTAGACGCTCCCTTATGCTCCTGAAACTCTGGCTCCTTGCCTAAGTTAAGGCCCCCACAACCCCCACAAGAGAAGCATAGCTAGAAGTCATGTAGACAATGGCCCAAGCTTCTGACCTTTAGGCTAAACTCTTCCCCAGTTACCTAGCAACAGTAAAGTCCATAAAAAGGGCTGTTCAGTCCCACCTTGCTCTTTTACTTGTCTCTCTTGCTTCTTACCCCTCACTCTCTCCCCCTCTCTCCTCTCCCTTTGTCTTCTCTCCTCCCTGTCTTCTCTGCTCTCCTCTCTGTCTTCTCTGCTCTCCTCTTTCTCTTACTCTTTCTCTCTAGCCTCCCCCCCCCACACACCACCGTCTCTCTTTCTCCCTGCATTTCTATAATAAAGCTCTTAAATCATTGAGAATCTCTGCTCATCAAGATCCGCTGCATGCACTCTGGTCGGTGTTGGGAACCTCTTCCTTCATCCCTCTCTCCTATAACCCTGGTGGCTTTAGCAAAGTAGATCTGAGGTCCCCAGGTAGGGCTGCCCCTGGCCACCCCCTGAAGAGTGGGATAGAGGAATGCCCACCCAGGGATGAGTGGAAGGTAGTAGCAGCCCTCCCATGCCTGACAGACCAGAGGATAGGGAAAACTCTGGCGGGGCATGGGTTTTTCCCCTCCACCTCTCCCCCTGGGCCCCCCTTTTAGTTCCCAAAAGAACTATACACAGGGTCGCAGCATTACAAAGGTTGAGAACCACTGTCTGACTCATAGACACAAAGTGCAGAATAGAATGAGGACTATCACTTAGGTGCAGCTTTGGAATTTGTTAAACATGGTACCTGGGCTGGAGAGATGGCTCAGTGGGTAGCAGCTCTTGCTATACCAACATAAGGATCTGAGTACAGTTCCCCAGAAACCACATAAAGGAAAGGCATGGCTGCATGCACCTATACAACTCCAAGGGAGATCAGAGAATGAGGCTTGTTGGCCAGGCAGTCAAGTCAAAGAAAGCTCCTCCAGGGTCAGCAAGTGATTTGTCTCAAAAGAATAAGGCAGAGTGACAGAGCAGGACTCAACATCTTCCTGTGGCCTTCATGCATGTGCACAGGAGCACACACAGATGAGCACAGCTGTATATGTATGTGCATACACGTGTGTGTGTGTGTGTATGTGTGTGTGCACGTGCGCATGCAAGCGCGCCCATGCACGCACTCACACACACATGTTCAAAATTACTATATATACTCATTAGGTGGGCAAACTACAGTCTTCAATATACACTTAAATTACTTGGTTAAAGAGCTGCAAGATTCCCAAAATGTGTATGGTATGGACTATTGACCCCTGAGACTCTTAACTCTCCCTGACACAGGCATTTATGCAGAGACTCAAGAAGCAAGTATGTATTACATAAGACCTGCTGGAAGTGTTTGTTCATGGCTGCACCCATATCCAACTCAAGTGCTTTAGTTTGGAAGTAGAAACTGAATAAAGCACATAGCCTATTGCTACAATTCCTCCCCAGACAACTGCCCAGAGGTGGTATACATACAAAGGAGGACAACCCGTGCTGACAGCAGCTTAGAGACTAAAGAAATCCGCCTCCAAGAGACAGATGGGTGCAATCAAAGGGAACCAGTTATCAACAGGGAAAACAGATAAATACAGTGCCACATACTTTACTTTTATTCCCTGCAAAATCTTAAGATGCAAAATACTATATATTCATTGGGGATGATATTATATTGTAGATGATAAGTCAAAGACTAGAAGAAAAGGTACTTATCAAAGGACACAGACACGAAAAGCAAGAGTCATGGTCTAAAGCCAAGTCTCTCAGATCTCAGTCCCTAATGCTCCTGGACAGACATAGTTGGGCAAGCTGACTAGAGATGCAGGACACAGAAAGTCCCACTTTAGAGAGAATGCCAAGGCAAACATGAAGTGCTGGAAATGCTTAGCAACAGCAGAATTTAATTACTGGTCTTTATGCTAAAATGGACAGTTCATGATTTGTAACTAGACCTGTAAACCTGAGGCAATAAAAAGCCTCGTCATGAACAACTGAGACCAGCACAGCCCCAAAGGCATGAGAACACCATGGAGTCACAGGCTCTAGATTAAGCTGACCACTGTCAAAAGCCCGTTCCATCTTTGGTGAACATTTCTTCCGCAAAGAGAAAGGGTACCTTTTGTTACTGATGATGTCTTCTTCTATTCCAGGAGAATTAAAAATTGGCTTATAAGACAACAGTTCTCTAGGAATAGAGGCAATATAAACAAGATGAACAGGTGGAACACAAGACACATTAGCCTAAGTGAAAGAGAATTCTTCATGAAGAAAAAAAGCCTTTTCTTAACCCAGTCCACAGCTACTGGGCAGGGCCAGGCAACAAGGGCCAGGCAGGAAGGAAAGGGAGAGACAACCAATAAAGCAGTGCCTGCTGCCTGTAACCTGGCACACAGAGAAGGCAGCTAAGTAAACAGAACACAAAGATGAGGACCTGGTCTGCAGTGACAGTTTACGGAATGGAAAGAGGAGACTAGGCTGCACCTTCTGATTCTGCAGCAGAGCTAGAGGTATCAGATTAACCACGATCTTGTACTGGGGATATTTATTAGCATTAGGGTAATTTTAATTATTTCATTAGTGCTAATAGTTGTCATTATTGCTTTCAAAACTGTGACAGCTAAAGACAGACACACAGCTTTTTTTGTTTACTTTTATCGGATTAGGCCCAATATACACACATAAATGTACAGGAAGGATTGGAGGTCACTGTGCTCCCTTCAAACAGCCCCAGTCCACTCTTAGAATTCTGTTACAATTTAAGCTTCCACATATCTCAAAGGCCGGGGGTTGAAGGCTTCATTACCAGCCCATGGTACACTGCCAAGTAGCAGCAGAACCTTTGGAAGGTGGGACCTAACCACGAGTCAGATTATTGTAGGGCTCCTGCCTTTCCTTTCTGGCCACTTTCTAGACATGACACAATACGGCTGGTTGGAAGAGGGGCAGCAGGAGGGGGTGTGTGTGCAGGCACAGACTGGAACCTAATACTGTGAATTAAAATAAGTCTTTTTTTTTTCCTTTTGAATATCTCAAGTAATTCTATCATACAACAGATTCCTTGAATGTACTTCTATCAGTAGTTTGAGACAAACTGTTATAGTCCATACAAAATTTCAGACACATCTGACATATGCAATGCTAATTAAAGGCACAAGTTACTCATTCCTTGTAAAGATGAGAGAGGGAGTATAACAGGACACCACCTTGAGTGTGCACACACAAGCAAAAGGTGTCACCATCTCTAATGTGCCTTATTGAGGTCGACGTTAATACTCTTAGAATGTTTAGAGTTCCACAAACTTTACCTAGAATCAGCCCTAACTGAAGGACTCTTCATGCTTAATCCTCTATTTGGGAATGAAATGTCCCCTAGGTTGGTTCAGAGGTAAGAGAATCGGCTTCATCTCTTGACGCATACTCTGAACGACATACAGCGTTCATGCCAGCAGGGTTGAACTTGCTGAAGAGAAGGGCTCCCAAGTAATGACCCCTACAGGTCAACTGCAAGGTCATAATACACTGTACAGCGCTCCTTGTGACAACCGCATTTCCAAAACCAAGAAACACAGATGCAAAGGGAGGGTGATGAGCTCCCCCTCCTGGCTTTTGTAAACTGCATCCTCATCTTTTATTAGATGGCATAGTCTCTGGTGTCATAATTATGACAGATGCTGAGAAGATTCATTCTCTTTTCTAATGAAAATAGTGGCTCTAGGGGAAGGAGAGATGGCTCAGCGGTTAAGAGCACTGACTGGTCTTCCAGAGGTCCTGAGTTCAGTTCCCAGCACCCACACAGTGGCTCCCAACATCTCATATGTCATCTCATATGTTCCAAGGGATCATATGCTCCCTTATGACCTTTGATGCTACCAGGTAAGCATGCGGTGCTCAAGCATAGATAATCAGGCAAAGCACGTAGACACGTACATTTTTTAAGATCTTTAAAAAAAAAAAGAAAAGAAAAGGAAATGTTAATTGTATGGGCAAACACCTGTCCCTATTAAAGAGTAAAATTACAGGAACTTAGTTCTTTTACTTTTATAAGAGAATGACCCAGTCTTGTTCTCAGCAGACAACTGGGTTGTAACAGCACAAATGACTGCTTCCACTAGATAATGAAAATCTGCTAAGACACTACAGGTCTGGAGGCTCACTAAGGGCTGATGGTTTGTTCATGCATGCATCTTCTGCCATATCCTTAGGTTATACAGAATCTGAATTACATGCTTAAAATCTGCAGCAGAAAAACTATTTACCAACAACATAGCAGCTCAGATCTGCAGAGAATGGGAATCCAAGTGAGCAAGACAAAGCATTACTGCAACTTCCTTTTCATGGAGACCTTCAGGCTCCAGGCTATACAAAGGACAACCAGTGTGTGTCCCTGCTGTTCTCCATATTCATCACACACCATGCTGGCCACTTAGGACTTTTAACTGTACATGTTCAGTCTTAAAGTCAATACAAGAACATTCTAATCTGCTGAGCAGTGGTGGCATGTGCTTGACTTTAAATCCAACATACCCTGCCTTTAAAAAAAAAAAAAGAATCAACTTCAATAGTTTCTGTGTCTTCTGTAGAATCATGGATAAAAACAAAACCTGCCATGCTGCACAGCACCAGAACCAACCCACAGAATGTCTTCTTCATTAAGTACAATGCCATGAAAGGTTCTCTGGGTAATAAATGAGCACTACTCACTGTGCTGCTACATGGGGAAGGGAATGCTTCCCTTTTAGCCACACTTAAGTTATAACCAGCTTCTGTCAGGAGCCTGGCACCTCCTCCCCCACATGTTCTCCTTGGATGACCTTCATCTGTGATTATGAGGGATCAAACGCGTCTGAGTATGCCTACGACGTGTGCACATACACACTTTCCCTTCTCTTACAGTGCTCTAAGTGCATCATGCTATAGTCAGCTTAAGAGGCTAATGGAATAAACATCAAGTGACGCCATGCTCACCGCACAGGGAAGCAAGCCCACCCTGTCAGTCCAGCACATACCTTTGCAGTAATCTGCGGGGTCCTCCTGCTCCTCATCATCTGACCCCAGAATCTCCTCCTCTGGCTCTGGGGGCACGGGGTCTGGCAGTGGTGGTGGCGGTGGTGGTGGTGGTGGAGGAGGAACTAAAGGAGCTTTCTGTTGAGGCTCCGGCCTGAAACAGAAAGGAAAAAAATCAATTTACAAGAAGCAAATCATGCATTATCGAAAAATTTGAGTTTCTTGGTTTAAGGAAAAATAGAACCTGCCACACATTAAGAAATGCTAACTAAAGTCATGTCACTCGTTTTAGTGAAATTCAAACAATGCTTATCACACAGACAGGAAGGGTGGCAGCCTTTCTGTTCATTAACAAAGGAGTGTGTTTTACAAGCATCTACTCATTCAGGAGTTCAATAATTTTTAAGGCTTGACAAAATAAATTTTTATTGTAATGAAAGAGTACCCAACTCCAGAATACACAACTTTGTAAGATAACAAGGTCAGCTATTACAGGAGAGATGCTAGCTTGTCCTGAGATGGTATGTAAAACTGGGGTCAGAGAAACTGTCTCAAGTACCCACCCATCCAACCATCCACCCATCCAACCATCCAACCATCCACCCATCCACCCATCCATCCATCCATCCATCTATCCATCCATCCATCCATCCATCCATCCATCCATCCATCCATCCATCCATCCATTTCACCTCTTGGCTGAGATGGCCCTGCCAGCCTTTAAAACATCATTCTTAGCATGAGTTAACTATAGCTAATGAATGGGCGCTATCAACACTGAAACAAACTGCCACAAGTAATAAAGGAAGGTAGAAGAATGGGAATGAGAAGAAATGCTAACATCATTAGAAAGGAGTAGAGCTGCAGATAACATGGAAAGGAGAGGGCAAACACAACCAAGGAATGGCGCCATTAGCAGGACAACTAAAAACACGTAAGTAGAGGCCCAAATTCCAGTAAGGACTGGGGAAGTGAAACGTTGTCCTGGATGCTTTATAAAGACTGCCCTGAAGAATAAAACACCCCAGGAATGGGCCAGGGAGCAGAGACAGGTAGGTCAGAAAGGTGAGGTCACACATCCCCCTACAGAGAGCCCAGAGAGGGTAGAAGCCGCCTGAGGACTTTGTTCATTACACTTTGAAACCTGCTAGAAGTCTAACGAACGGAGTCAGAATCCGTGAATGTGTTTCTATCGGTGGTTTTAGACACTTATGGCCATTTCACTAACCTTCAAAAACATCTGACACATGCAGTGCTAATTAAAGGCACAAGTTTCTTACCAAGTTTACCATATGGCAATAACATACATATACATAAATGTGTAAACACAGACTCTGTGACCACCAAAACTGCACCTAGGTGCTAACAATGACCTACACAGAGTGCTGGAGCTTCATGCACACAACCTCTCCTCAGCAGGACAGGAAGAGAGCACCCATGACCCTCCGGAACTGCGGTCTCACATTGTTACCCAACTGCTGCACGGCCCACATTGCTTAACAAACTTGCAGACTTGTATTGTAAGAGGAAAGGCCTTGACTCCTTTCCCTCTGTAAGGACTACATTGAACATGACGTTGGCAGAAAGTACTTAAAATCCAGTTCTCTCAGTTAGAAGACAGACAGTATACTGTGGTAACGCCATAATGGTTCACTGGTCTATCATCTCAGAACAGCTGGAACTGCACTGCATAACGCAGAAGCCACTGGCCACCAACAGTTCTGGTAGCAGTGAGTAGGCAGTCAGAACTGAGGTATGCTGTGTGAAATACACACTGGTCCAAAAACAGGTAAAATAGCTTCGCATTTTTTATGTACTACATTTTAAATATCCGATACATGAGTTAAAGTGTATGACTAACATTAGTTCCCCTTGACTCTCTTTACTTTGCCTAATGTGGCCACACATTTAATGTGAAATCTTGACTGACAGAGTACCCACTGTATTTCTACCGGGTGGTAACTCCCCGAGACAGAGCAGCAGGTTAGCCTCACACTCCTGGTCACCCCAGGGATAACAAGCTCTTCTAAAGCTTTGCTTAGCATCCCCACATAGTGACACCACTTCTCGCAGGGCCCACTAACTCAGCTCAAGTGCCAGTGCACTGTCCACACATGCTCCATGAGTCTTGTGGCATGCACCCATACTTACTACTCCACCACATACGAGCCATACTGTACCATCTGAGGGGAGACAGGGGCTTATTGTAGAATAGGCTGGCCTCAAATGTGCTATGCATCTGAAACAGAATTTCAACTACTGATCTTCCTGTTTCTCTCAAATGCTCGAATTATAGCATATACCACAGACCAGCTGAGGCAGTCTAGTTTAAAAAAGTTTCTAGCCGGGCAGTGGTGGGGCACACCTTTAATCCCAACACTTGGGAGGCAGAGGATACTACTGAGATTTTAAGCCCCCACCATCATGCTTCGCTTTCAAAAGAAAAGTTTTCATCTTATACCCCAAAAAGGAAACAAACAAACAAACAACAAAAGCTAAGTGGCAATGTTGCACACCTTTAATACCAGCACAGGTAGGTGGATTTCTGAGTTCAAGACCAGCCTGGTCTATAGAGCAAGTTCCAGGACAGCCAGGGCTACAGAGAGAAACCTTACCTCAAAACAAAAACAAAGATTTAAAAAAAAAAAAAAAAAACCACCATTAGAAAACAAAGAGCTCATTCACCAGGAGAAAAAGATTTCAAAATTATATAATAAAAAGAGACAAAGGGAAGTTACTGTATCCTGGAGTATATAGAGAACTCTTATACCTAACATTAAAAAAGACACATTAATATAAAAATAGATAAAGACACAAAGATGTAGTTCAATGTAGGACACTTGTTCATCATCATTAACAAAGTTCAAAGTTCAATCACAAATACCAAAAGAGTAGAGGATGAATATTTCTAAAGAACATATACAAGTGATCAAAACACAAAACGATGGTCAGTGATATCACTTGGCTGTTTTAATTGTTAACTTGATCATAATAATCTAGGATCATATGGAAAGAGTGTCTCAACAAGGAACTGTATACATCAAGCTGGACTGTGGGCGCTCAGGGAAGGGAATGTCTTGATTATGTTACCTCTGAAGAAAGACCGAGACCACTATGGGTGGCACCATTCCGTAGGCAAGAGATCCTGATCTCTTAGGTGAACAGAGCAAGCAGAACACTAACAGGCATGCATGTCTTTATCTCTCTCTGATGCCGACTGTGTACGTGATATGATTAGCTGCTTCAAGTTTCTGCCTTCATTTCCCTGCAATAATGGACCATAACTTGGAATTATAATCTAAAATAAGCCCTTTCTCACTAAGTCGCTTTATGTCAGGGAGTTTTATCATAGCAACAGAGATGAAAATAGAACAGGCATTCAGGAAAGGGAGATCCACACTGCAATGAGCTGCATCCTACGCCAAGACAGCTATAATAAAATACCCAACATTAGCAAATGTTAGGGAGGATGGAAACATGGGCCTTCATACACTGCTGATGAGAATACAGCACAGCTATTTCATACAACATTCTGGAAACTCCTTTACAATTAAAGGGAAGGGACTCAGAGAGGTGGTTCCACAGTTAAGAGCACTGAATGCTCTTCCAGAAAACCCAGGTTCAATTCCCAGCCCCCAGATGGCAGCTCATGACTGTTTGCAACTTCAGTCCCAGAGGATCTAATGTCTCACTCTGGCTTCTATGGACACTGAACACTGGTGTGTGAACATACATACAGGTCCAACACCTGCACATATAAAAATAATAAATGAAACGTTTAAAACATTTTTTTTTTCTGAGACAGGGTTTCTCTGTAGCCCTGGCTGTCCTGGAACTCACTTTGTAGACCAGGCTGGCCTCGAACTCAGAAATCTGCCTGCCTCTGCCTCCCAAGTGCTGGGGTTAAAGGCATGTGCCACCACTACCCAGCTATATTAATTTTTTTAACAGAGGAAATGGAACAGATGAGAAGGCTAAGTGGGTAAGGGACCTGCTACAACCTGATGACCTAGTCTTGACCCTGAGATCCCTTACAATGGAAGGAGAGAACTCCTACAGGCTTTCTCTTACCCTCCACACACACAACAGCACCACTTCCAATCAATATATCAATCAATCAGTGCAATTTTTTAAAAAAAGGTTACACATCATTAACATATGATTCAACAAGTCTATTCCTAGGTATACACCGATATGAAATATCTCCACATAGAATCTTGTCCAAAATGTTCCCTGTAGTACTATTATCCACAGTAAATAATGTGTAGAAAAAATTCAAATGTCTATTACTGTCAAACAGACAACATGTGGACCTACAATGTAATATTATTCCAAAATAGTAAGAAATTAAGTGCTGAGAGTGCATGACCTTTTATTGCACAACAGTTCGCAAAAGATATAACTCACTAAGAACATAGGGTCTATGATTTTACCTTGAAACAGATATCCAAAATAAACAGTTACATAGGCAAAATAAAATTGTTGCGAAGAAAGGGGATAAGACTGAGCTGCCTATGTTGGATGGCAATTCTAAGCTAGTCGCTTAGCATTTTCTAACAATTATATTACATAAAAAAATATACAATTTATTGCCCCACAGAGGACCTTTTAAAAATGTGGTTTTAAAAAGATAAGCATTTCTTCCAACACTAGACTCACCGACTGCACTCATCAGCTCTGCACTGGGTTTTGCAGGCATTCTTGTGCTAACACAAACGGAGGGACCTAAAGTCACCCTTGCAGTAAGTCAGAAGTCCAAGCTCCTTCCAGCTCACTCAGACTTTTGCTCTTCCTTCTTTTCATGGAGAAATACATATGTGAGCTGTACATCTGGCAGGGGAAAGGGTCCCTGTTTACAGCTCAGACGGCAACTGATATAAATTTGAAAATATGGTTCAATAATCTTCAATCAAAATTCAAAGAGGAATTCGAGATGAAGTTCTTCAGGTAGTATTAATATTTCAGCAAATTTCACATAAAAATAAAATCCTGAATTTAACCCTCCCTCTCTTCTTTAAATGGAAGGTTAGGCTAGGCAGTATCCAGTTGGCATTTCTACTTACAGACAAAATCAGCAATAATACATGCACTTGCTCCCAGAATAGCTTATTAAAATGTTAATACTGGGTAAAGCAACAAGCTAGGCAAGGAAAAGAAGAATTTCATGTATTCCTCTCCAATGAAAATATAATTTCTATGCTTCTTATATATCAACATATGTGTGCACTGCTGTGGCTCTCAGCATAGGAGACCTTGCTCCTCTGGGAGAGCTGTGAATGTAAGAAGTGACAAAGCTCTATGGCCAAAGAAACGTGGCTTGACTAAACAGCTCAGAACTAAACAATGAATGTGCACGTGCACAATGAAGATGTCAGGAAATCAGACTTGCTTCTCAGCTCATCTATATTTTAGCCCCAAAAGTCGGTTGTTGGGGGCTGGTGAGATGGCTCAGTGGGTAAGAGCACCCGACTGCTCTTCCGAAGGTCCAGAGATCAAATCCCAGCAACCACATGGTGGCTCACAACCATCCGTAACGAGATCTGGCACCCTCTTCTGGAGTGTCTGAAGACAGCTACAGTGTACTTATATATAATAAAAAAAAAAAAAAAAAAAAAGTCGGTTGTTTAGGAGCTAGAGAAGCAATCCACCAATTAAAGAGCATTGGCTGTTCTTTCAGAGGACCCCAGTTCAATTCCCAGAGCTACATGGTAGCACAAAACAGCAAAGGGATCTAACACCCTCTTAGGCCGCCAAGGGCACTGCACACAAGTGGTACACACATACATCCAGGTAGAACATCCATAGACATAAAACAATCACTTCTGGGCAATGGTGGAGCCACCTTTAATCCCAGCACTCAGGAGGCAGAGGCAGGCGGATCTCAATGTTCAAGGACAGGGCTATAAAGAGAAATCCTATCTCAAAAACCCAAAGGGATGTGGGTTTGTGTTGGGGGAGTGGGAGAGAACCTGCTGTGACTGTAAGTGATTGCTTCATGCTGCCCAGGAACATGCACATATGCACATATGCCACTTTAACAGCTCCAGCGAACTCCCATAAGCCTTAAGCCTAAAGATACCTATAAATTCTAGTAAAATTACTTCAGTGAATTTCAAATATAATTTATTTTCTATACTCTGAGATAATTCAAAATGCACACAGGAAATAAATGAAATCCTAGAGTGCTGTAGACAATTTGTAGCCAGCAAACACGTAAATTTAATAAATTAAGGATGCAGTTCAGCGGTCATTCCTTCACCATCTCAGGTTCTCAAGAGTCACATGTTCTCTGGTAGCAGTGTAATATGGGTAGAACAAGGGTGCCAAGATCATCCATATAGGAAAAGAACAGTCTGTTCACAAATGGAGATAGGACAACTGCATATATACATGGAGGAGTAAAGCTGGATCCCCATCGCTCATTAGACACAAACACGCACTCTGAACAAAGTCCTAAAGCTGTCAGCTTAACTGTGAAACTCCTAGGGAAAAATGGTTTCCACTATTAACAGTGAGAAAAGTAGAAAGTAAGCCACAATAAAAAAAAGCACTCCATACCCACGAGAACAGACATAATCATAAAGCTAGGGACCTGTTGTAGAGGATATGCAAAAATAGGAACTGTCCAGCAGTTTCCCAAGAGGCTGGCCTACTCCATATGCCTCAGTAACGCCGACTGATACAACCTCCAACAGCAAAAGCACATGTCCACACAAACGCTGCACATGAGTACTCACAGGAACAACCCGTCCCATCCTGGTCACACACGAAAAGCACTTGCATTCTCTACCATTGCACTACAGGCCTAGCACTATTATTTATTGTGGCCAGAAGAGAGCAAAGAATCCAAATGTCAACAACCACGACAAACAGCCGTGGTAAATACAATGATGGCAAGCAAATTAAATGGATTTGACAATACGAGGTGCTGATTACACTACCACCACACAACCCCCTCACCAGAGTGTTGTCCTAAAACTGAGCAGGGTAGGGGAGTCATGTATCCATATGGAGTGTCTTGGGGTGGGGGATGGAGAGCATCTCAGATTTCACACCTACATATTTGCCTAGAATAGATAAATCCACCGAGACAGAGGTAGATCTACCCCTGCTGAAGGCTGAGACGGTGGGGAAACAGGTGATTTCTCCAACCCTATTGAGTGTCTTTGGGGTTGATGAAAATGCACCCCTATTAATAAACAAGTAGGAACAGCACCAGACACTGCATGTTACTTGCTTACACAAGTGTGTGACAGAGTTGCACACAGATAACACCTGGATGGAGGACAAGAAGCAGCAGCAGCAGCAGCAGCAGCCGCCGCTGCCCTGGATCTCACCAACAAAAGAGCTGACATTTTAAGAATTTCCTATACTCCTTCAACACTTTCAATTTCCCATGTATGCCAACAGAAATAACTCATTAGTTTATAGAGAAGGAAAGAAGTCCAAGGAGAAGACTTGGGTGGCTCAATCAACAAGCATGAGGAGCTGAGTATGTTTGGTTGTCCAGCACTCACGGGAAGGGTCAGGCAGAGCAGTGCTCTCCTGTTCTCTTGGTGCTAGGAAGACAAGACAGATGTCCCAAGCGCTCTCAGGCCAGCCAGTCTTTGCAAGTGATGGAGCTCCGGAGTCAGTAAGAAATGCTTGTCTCAAAACATAATGTGAAGACAAGGATGAGGGGCTGAGTTGGCATCCCCAGATGCCAGACAAAAGACAGGCAGAGACACACTTTGTTCTGCCAGTGGAGCTCCAGTGCTGGGAGATGAGCCAGCAAGGGCCCAGGAGCTTGTGGCCAAGGCAAATGATAAAGAAAGCTTCAGATTTGATTAGAACCTGTTTCAAAAACATAAGGTAGAGGTGGCAAGATGGCTCTGCTGGTAAAAAGCACTTGTTGCCAAGCCTGATGACCTGAGTTCAATCACACAGGAGAAAACCAAGTCCTTTAGGGTGTCTGGCCACTGCATGAAAACCATGGCACATACTTGTGTACACACACACACACACATTCTCCCCCCTCCCAATGAACGAATTAATGAAAGATTTTTTTTTTAATGGTAGAGAAAGAGTTGAGGAGACCATCCTAACAACCTCCTCTGGTTTCCTGTGTACACACACACAGCTCACACAACATCAAACCAAACCAAAAGTACTCATAAGGTGGACAATGATGAAAGAAGACATTAAAATCAACCTTTACCTTTGTGTGAGCACTTGAAACTTCAGATCCTCACAACGTCAACCTTTAGATCAAGTCTAGGTTTGAAGATTATACTTCAAATAGCATTAACTTCAAGCAAAGAAACAGAATATAAATTTCTGAGCTGCAAATGAGCACTGTTATTCCAGCCGGAGAAGGTGATCACATAAGAAGCAGCACCTCATTCAAATGGGAAAGGGGGAGCAGGCTCAAGACTCACCGAATGAACTCTCTCCCACCAACAGGAAAGGGGGAGCAGGCTCAAGACTCACCGAATGAACTCTCTCCCACCAACAGGAAAGGGGGAGCAGGCTCAAGACTCACCGAATGAACGCTCTCCCACCAACAGGCAACAGAGAAACTCCCAATACAGTCTGCAGGTCTTTTGAGTTACAGAACCAGGGGGAACCTCCCCTATAAATCCCAAACTTCCTCTCTTAGAAAGTATTACTGTTTAATTTTACAGCTAACTGCTCAGTCTTGAAATCCTCAAATCAAGAAATTAATTTAGGATGCTAAGGGTTGGGGACAATCCCAGGGACAAAGTAAAAACAAAGCCACTTAGGAGAAATATGCCACCACCTGGAACAAATGTTAAGTCCACACTTAAGAGCAAACCAAAAACGTAAATAAATAATACGAGCATACAAAATCGTTTATCAGATACCAGCATTACAAAACATGACGACAAAAACGTAAAGTGGTTTCCAAAAATCCATGGATATCAGACTCTGCAGGTGCTCAATTCTCTTAGGTTAAGTGCTATGTTAGTTAGCTGCATGTAACCTATGCATGTATTTCAAGCCATCTCTAGGTAATTCATATATGTCTAATAAAATATAAATGCTATGCAAATAGGAGTTATGCCACGAGGCCTGCAAGTGTTCGGGAGACAGACTGTTTGCCTCCTATCTGAACAATTTCAATCCTCAGCAATTATGAAATCCACAGATAAGGATAATCCATAATTTTCATAAAAATAAAAGTAAATCAATGGGTTACTGAGGGACAATGGCTGTAAAATATTAATTATCTAGATAACAAACTCAACTTGAAAGTGAATCTGAAGACACTATCTAGTAGCGACACTGAGTCAGAAAATAAAACTACAAAAGAAAAGCGGAAGCCAGCATGGGGTTGGGGAGGACAGCTGTCCTCCTAGCAGCTGGCAGGCAGAAGCACAAAGACCCAAGCATTCAAGGCTGACTTGGGCTACATAGTGAAGTCTGTATCCTGCGCACAAATTAAATGAAATAGGAAAGACTGGGGCCTGGAGGAGAGGCCCAACCTCTGCTGATCATTTGGAGGTTTTTGAAGACAGAAAACAGAGGCCACGGTGTGAAGTAAAGACAGCTGAGAAGTGTTCAGAAGTAAAGGACATGCTTTCTCAGATTCAAAAAGGACAAAACAGGCTATGATGTCAAAGTCCCCAACACAGTAACAGAAACAATGGCACAGGAGAGCATGCTTAGTGACCCTAACATGCTCAGTGGACATCTGCCTAACATTCATATACATAGTGAAAATGTATTTTCAAAAAGATTAAAAAGCTAAATTTATTTTCCACAGACCCTCTTCTAAAGGAATACAAAACAGACTTCAGGAAAACAAGAAATGATCATGTCACAAGGTCTAAAGTCAAAGAAAGCATGCAATACCTGGCAGACTAGTGAATGGTAATCATGTCTGAATATGTGTAGTGTGTACCTTCAGGCCAGCAATGAACATACTATTTATAATAATGGTATTTTAAAAACCAAACACTTGCTGGCCATGGTGGTAATCGTCTTTAATCCTGGAGTTCAGGAGGCAGAGGCAGGTGGAGTTCTATGATCTTAAGGCCAACCTTATCTACCTAGCAAGTGCCAGGCTAATCAGTGTCTGCCTACCTGTCTCTGTCTCTCTGTCTGTCTCTCTCTGTCTCTCTCTCTCTCTCACACACACACACACATACACACACATACACACACACACACACACACACACACACAGGGGGTGGAGGGGGGAGAAGAGGGGAGGGAGGAGAGAGAGGTAGGAGAGCGATCGAGCCCTTTAGCACTATCCTAGTGTTTCACTGATTCATTCTTTACAGCAACTGTGACGCAACACAATTATTCACCCTATTTTCTATCTGAGCAATAATGAGATTGAGGAGGTGGTGAATAATGTGAAAAGGAAGGAACTGCGCTTGCCTTAAAACAGTTCGCCTGGAACTATTTCTAGGCCAGCAAACCCTGGGACAGAACATTAAGTGGCAGGTTGCTGGCACTAAGGCAGGAGGACCAAGAAACATGCAGGAAGTACAGCAAGTGGGATGGTGAGAAGAACCACTGCAGTCCGTACGTACACTCTTTGAACTTAGACTCTATCACATAGCATAACCCAGTCTAAGGGCAGGTCTGGAGTCTACACTGCAGCAGATTCTGATGCAGGTGGTCCTGGAGCCATAGTAAACAGTATTAACAGACACAGGCAACTACCAAAGCCAGTATGTACAAGTTCCTTTTTCCAACTGGCCTTGTCTGCTTGTCTTTTTAACTTTAATATACTTTTTAAAAGATAACACAATGATGACTCAACAATTGAAAATACTTGTTGCTTTTCCAGAGGTCCCAGGCAGGTGACAACTGTCAATAAGTCCAGTTCCAGGATCTAAGGCTACCTTCTGGCCTCTGCAGGCACCAAGCATACATGTAGGACATATGCATACAATCCTAACACATAAAATAAAAATAAATTACTACAAAAGGGATAAATTGCAACTGTATAATGAAATCCTAATCAGCAATAATGAACATGAACTCAAAAGCCAAAGAAGCAAAGCACAACAATCTGTGTATCAGAGGATTCCATTTTGAAGAATAAAGTTTCAGCAACAGACAGGGCACACACAAGAGGTTGCTAGGAACTAAGAAGTCAGAGAGTTCTCTGACCACAAAATGTTTTCCCGTGATTGTGGTTGCACTGGTTATTAAATTATGTACCTAAAAATACTAACCTTGTTATTTTTATGTAACCAGCAGGCCCACATAGCCGTCAGTGCTGCTTTCTGTGAGCTACTAAGAACATGTTTTCATCTTATTCCAACTAATTTAATTTAGCACAAATAAGAAGGGAGAGGAGGAGGAAGAAGAGGAGGGTTTAAGCTATTCACAGTAATTAACATTTACACATGGGAAACTCAGTACTGACATTCACCCTAATTTTAGAGCATTTACTACCTTGCAAGAATAATAATTAACAGATGAAGTCAACAAAACATTTAATGTTAGACTTCAAAAGACTGTTTGTGGACATGGTCAAATACTCCAACACTCCAAGACCAATGGAAAGGGTGATCCATAAAGTGTGTTCCAGCCTAGACAGGGAGATATAACAAGACCCTGTTACTTATACACACACACACGCACAAACACGCACACACAACCAAAAGGAAACTTGCCTTAGGTGGCACAGAAGTTAGAAACATAAGGTTTCTGAGAATGGTACCCACTAAACCAAACCCAGTAAATGTCTCTCTTACATCAGAGTACAGGCATTCTGTGTGAGCACCAATATGTCTGACAATTGAAGGACCCCCTAAGAGTTTCCAAACTGTGGACTTGACAAAGACCTCCTCCTTTCTAAGCATCGCATCAGCACATGTCAAATAAACTCTTGATGCTGACTACGTCAGAACTGTGCTGTTCTCTCCTGGAGTGTCACAGATCCTGGTATTCTCTCCTCCTTGTCCAGATTCTACTTAATTACCACAGTATAGAAAGACTCTTCAATTATTTGTTCAGGAAAGATTTACACAGCTCAAGCTATACAGCTAAACTGAGTAGCTCTTCTGTCATGCAACCAAGAAATGAACATGTTAACTGTAACAAATAAATATTAAAATAAAGCAAAAAGTGTTTAATAAATTCTTTTAAGATTTTTTTTCATTCTTAATCAGAGCAGGGGTCGTTGGGGTAACACCCCAATCTGAGGGCCACCAAAGAGGCCAGAGATTCCCCTGAATCTAGAGTTACAGATAGATTTAAGCTACAACATGATTGGTGGGAACTAAACACGGGTCCTCTTAAGACAGCAACTGCTCAGCCATCTCTTCAGTCACACACATCCCTTAATTATCATGCAACCGCATCATCCAGTTTCTAGAGCTTGTTATAAGGTCTATGTTAATAAAACATGGGGGGGGAGGGTGCTGGAGAGATGGCTCAGCAGTTACACTGGCTGCTCTTCTGAAGGTCCTGAGTTCAAATCCCAGAAACCACACGGTGGCTCACAACCATCCGTAATGAGATCTGGCGCCCTCTTCTGGTGTGTCTGAAGACAGCTACACTGTACTTATATATAATAAATAAATAAATATTTGGGCCAGAGCAAGCAGGGCCGGCACAAGCAGAGGTTCTGAGTTCAATTCCCAGCAACCACATGATGGCTCACAACCATCTGCACAGCTACAGTGTACTCATATACATACAATAAATAAATAAATCTTTAAAATAATAAACGATGGTAAGAAGGAGAATACTCACTTGCTTGTTAAGAAAGAATATAAAGTTGAAAGAAGACAAGAAGGAACAAGGTGTCCACAGCCTCACTAAGAAAACACCTACTCAGGAGGCACTACATCCATGAGCATATATGGCAGCAGAAGGGCTCCATATACTTTTATTGCTGATATACTACATACCACAGGAGTAGAAGCAAAAACTGTTAGAAAGGTTAGGATCATGTTTTGACATCCAAATAATGAATCTTAGATTCACCTGGATAGGAAATAAAATGCAACAACATTAATTCACTTTGAACGTTGTTCACAACAGGCAGAATTAGGATTGTCCACCACAATCTGCAAAGAGCAAAGCCAGGGAAAGTCTGGCTCAGTGGGTCTGGAATGTGGTCTGGGCACTTGTTACTAGGAGACACAGCCAGCTATGTTAGACATCACCATGAGTCATAGTCTAAGGGCATGGAGACCAACACCTGGTAGGCACAGGACCTACATGAGTTTGAAGCCAGCCTGGTCTTCACAGCAAGTTCTAATACAGAGACAGCTACACTATCTCAAAAAAAAAAAAGGTCATAATCATTTCTAACAAGATCTACTGCCAATTTATCAAAGCATGCTTAAGATGCAAAAGATAAGCCAAAAATAAAAAACAAATACAGACAAGAAAAGGCTGATAAAAACAGGACAGACCAAAGGATTTCCAAAGCAGGACTTCTATCCTTATCAATATATATTTCTTTAAAAGTTAATTAAACTGTGTGACCAGGCATAGTGGTACATGCCTTTAATGCCAGCACCTGGGAGGCAGAGGCAAGTGGATTTCTAAATTCAAAGCCAACCTTGTCCTCAGTTCAAACACAGCCTAGGCTGGCCTTGAACCTCAGCCCTCCTGACTCAATCCCTCCAGTACAGTGATTAAGGTGGATATCACTGTCCTCAGTTACAATATCATTTTAATAGGCACAGGCACTTCACCAAAAAAAAGATCAAAACCACTTAACCATGTCTTCATAGGCTCTAGCCTAAAGACTGTATATAACGTAAAAGCATCTTTTGTCATGTGTAGATCTTTGATGGCAAGATTTTCCTTATGGTGACTTGTAACTTTATTAAAAAGCAATATATTTATGGAAATATTAAAGACACATAACTGGTAACACGTGAATGAAATTTCATCAACAAATGTAGACAATATTCTAAGAATCAAGTACTTTGAGCAAGAAATAAGTTTGGTTTTCTTTTTTTAAGATTTAATTATTTATTATACGTAAGTACACTGTAGCTGTCTTCAGACACCCCAGAAGAGGGCATCAGATCTCATTACGGATGGTTGTGAGCCACCATGTGGTTTCTGGGATTTGAACTCAGGACCTTCGGAAGAGCAGTCAGTGCTCTTACCCGCTGAGCATCTCTCCAGCCCCAAGAAAATAGTTTTAACAGCAAATTTACTGGAAAGTTTTAAATTTTGTATGTCTGCTTACTTTAGTGTCTATTCCGAGCAAGTGCGAACTGACATATTCTGAAATGTGGTCTGCTCTTAACTCCCATTTTCCTGGCATACAACTTCTAAAATTCTTGAACTTTCCAAAGCAGTCACGGTTTACTAATCTGTTGACTGACAGCTGACAGCTCTCAATAGCTTCGGGATGGGAAGTTCTGTCAGGGAAGGACCAAGGCAGAAAAAGGCAGGGGTTTTGGCTAAAGTGTTGAAGGGGTGGAGATGCTGAAAGGTTACTTAAGAGGATTCCCAAAAGGCAAGTATTTCCTGAATCATGCTCATGCAAGATTACACTAGAGGGCAGAGCGTAAAGCTCCACCCATTCCTCCATACCGCTCTTTATGCATCTTCTCATCTCATCCTGTGAAATATTGCTTAATAAATTGATAAATGTAAATGTTGCACTGAGTTCTGGAGTCCTCTATCACCTCAACCAAATTATAGCAATTTCAATGGTAAGTCAGACGCACAGTTGAAAAACCCCAGCAATTACACTGCCACCTAAAGGTAGAGAAGCAAGCCTGGAATCAAGCCCCCCAAACTGCAGGTTTGTGGTTTCTAAGGCAGATAATGAAGAGCTGAATTGGATCAGAGCACAGGCGACTGGTATCCACTGAGGCAGGTGTGTTTGCTTACAGGCAAAAGACAACCATTGTCTTAGTCAGGGTTTCTATTCCTGCACAAACATCATGATCAAGAAGCAAGTTGGGGAGGAAAGGGTTTATTTAGCTTACACTTCCATACTGCTGTTTAGCATCAAAGGAAGTCAGGACTGGAACTCAAGCAGGTCAGAAAGAAAGAGCTGATGCAGAGACGATGGAGGGATGTTCTTTACTGGCTTGCTTTCCCTGGCTTGCTCAGCCTGCTCTCTTATAGAACCAAGACTACCAGCCCAGAGACAGTCCCACCCATAAAGGGCCTTTCCCCCTTGATCACTAATTGAGAAAATGCCTTACAGTTGGATTTCATGGAGGCATTTCCTCAACTGAAGCTCCTTTCTCTGTGATAACTCCAGCTGTGTCAAGCTGACACAAAACTAGCCAGTACAATTGACCCCTTGTCAAGTTGACACACAAACACATCACTAGTAAGCCTCAATCCTTGCATTCTTATTCATCCCCAAGGTCTAAATAACTTTAAACGTCCCACAGTCTTTACATACTCTTAAATTTTCAATCTCTTTAAAATATCCATCTCTTTTAAAATCCAAAGTCTTTTTACAATTAAAATTCTCTTAACTGTGGGCTCCACTAAAATAGTTTCTTCCGCCGGGCGGTGGTGGCGCACGCCTTTAATCCCAGCACTTGGGAGGCAGAGGCAGGCGGATTTCTGAGTTCGATGCCAGCCTGGTCTACAAAGTGAGTTCCAGGACAGCCAGGGCTATACAGAGAAACCCTGTCTCGAAAAACCAAAAAAAAAAAAAAAAAAAAAAAAAAAAATAGTTTCTTCCTTCAAAAGGGAACATATCAGGGCACAGTCACAATCAAAAGCAAAAATCGTTCTCCAACCATCCAATGTCTGGGATCCAACTCACGATCTTCTGGGCTCCTCCAAGGGCTTGGGTCACTTCTCCAGCCATGCCCTTTGTAGCACAAGCATTGTCCTCTAGGCTCCAGATGCCTGTACTCCACTGCTGCTGCTCTTGGTGATCATCTCATGGTGCTGACATCTCCAAAACACCGCATGACCCCTTCAGTCCTGGGCCATCAATTGCAACTGAGGCTGCACTTTCAACCAATGGACTTCCATGGCCTCTCACAGTGCCGAGCCTGAGCTGCTGTGTGACCCCTTCATGCCTTCAAAACCAGTACCACCTGGGTGACTCTTACATATTACCAAGTCCCGCTGCAGCATGAGTACAACCTTGGCTATCTCTGGAACACAGCCTCTGTGCTCTCAGAAAACACTTCCCAGAAGATGTCACCTCAACGATGCTGGTCTCTTCTTAATCACCGCTAATTTCTTAGCTCCAGCTAACCAGCATCAATAGTCCCAGTAATACAAAGTTTTTGCTTTAGTAGCTCTGGTATCTTGTTAATCACAGCTGATTCTTCAGCCCCAGCTAACCAGAACTACAGAATCTTCACAATCAAAACAGCAATGGTCCTGAAAAGAGTCTTTAATCTTCCCTCTGAAAATTCACAAGCCACGCCTCCATCTTCTGCACTGTTCTTAACATTATCTTCCAAGCTCCTACACAACATCTCACTGAGTTCTTAACAGCAAATGGATCTTCTGGCCCAAAGTTCCAAAGTCCTTCCACAGTCCTCTCCAAAACATGGTCAGGTTGTCACAGAAATACCCCATTATGCTGGTACCAATTTGTCTTAGTCAGGGTTTCTATTCCTGCACAAACATCATGACCAAGAAGCAAGTTGGGGAGGAAAGGGTTTATTTGGCTTACACTTCCATACTGCTGTTCATCACCAAGGAAGTCAGGACTGGAACTCAAGCAGGTCAGGAAGCAGGAGCTGATGCAGAGGCCATGGAGAGATGTTCTTTACTGGCTTGCTTCCCCTGGCTTGCTCAGCCTGCTCTCTAATAGAAACAAGACTACCAACCCAGAGATGGTCCCACCCACAAGGGGCCTTTCCCCTTGAACACTAATTGAGAAAATGCCTTACAGTTGGATCTCATGGAGGCATTTCCTCAACTGAAGCTCCTTTCTCTGTGATAACTCCAGCTGTGTCAAGTTGACAAAACTAGCCTGTACACCCATACACATGGTTTCTGAGGAGTATAGAACTGGGTTTGTTTTTTGTTTTGGGGGGTGTTTGTTTGTTTTTTCGAGACAGGGTTTCTCTGTGTAGCCCTGGCTCTCCTGGAACTCACACCTGCGCCACCATGCCAGGCCGGGTTTGGTTTTTCTTTTCTTTTTTTTTTTTTAAAAGATTTATTTATTTATTATATGTAAGTACACTGTAGTTGTCTTCAGACACTCCAGAAGAGGGAGTCAGATCTTGTTACGGATGGTTGTGAGCCACCATGTGGTTGCTGGGATTTGAACTTCAGACCTTTGGAAAAGCAGTCGGGTGCTCTTACCCACTGAGCCATCTCACCAGCCCGGGTTTGGTTTTTCTTATCTCTCAATCCACTACCCCACATTATTATTTAAAAGTCTCTCACCACCGGGTGTGGTGGTGCGTGCCTTTAATCCCAGCACTGGGGAGGCAGAGGTAGGCAGATTTCTGAGTTCGAGGCCAGCCTGGTCTACAAAGTGAGTTCCAGGACAGCCAGGGCTACACAGAGAAACCCTGTCTCAAAAAAAAAAAAAAAAAAAAAAAAAAGTCTCTCACCATTGCTTTTCTGTTTTAAGAGAGTTTCTGATATAAATGTCAAGAGTAATTGACACTAACATCATAGTTCAGAAAGCCAGCTCTGGGCCAGGAGGCCTTTTGGAAGGCCTGGGCTGACCACCATAGTTGCCATTCCAGCCCTGACCCAGTGCTTTGTCTTGGTACAGCTCAACGTCTACCCACCTACAGGCTGCCGGAGCAGGTGAAGGTGCAGCTCCTGCCGCCTGAGCTACCTGTCCTGCTGGGAGGTGGAGCCCACAAGACAGTGGCCATGCCTGCAGGCTACGAGCACAATTTTTAAATCAGATTATTAAGTTACTCATATATGTTAAACTTAGGTATTTTTTAAAGAATGTGAAATAAAATAGTTATTTTTTTTTTTTTTTTAAGAAATGACATTTGTATTAGTACCTCCCCTGGCCCACACACACACACACACACACACACACACACACACACATGCGCGCGCGCGCGCATACATGAGACTTTGTGCCCTTTAACATTTTGTAACAGTCAGCAGTATAACCAGTTTTCTATTGGGGTTTTTGTTGTGTCTGTTTTTCTTTATTTATTTTTTTTTTTTTTGTGGTGTTGGGACCAAACGCTGTACTTGCTAGGAAAATTCTCTACCACTGAGATACATCCCTAGCCCCTCTCTCTATAGTCTTTTCCATGTTAATTTGGATGTTGCTTGGACTCCCTATTTTTCTCATTAAAATCAGATTAGAAATGATTGAAAGAGGGATAAGGAATACAGCCCAGTGGTTGAGTACCAACCTAGCACTGCTACACGACCAACCTGGGAGTCAGTGTGCCCACTGGTGAATCAGTGGTAGGACTATTACGGGAATAACCAACTACTGTCTGGTTGGACAAAGCTCAGGCCTGGCACTTTAAACCTGGTCCAAAACCCACAGGTTCTGGGCTTTGAGGAAGAAGCTACTACTGCTGTTGTGCTAAATAGACCCGTTCTACCAGTCAAAGTGTCCTTACGTGTCACCTATGTTTATGTCCACACATTACTGCTGCTGTCGGCGGTCATCAGAGCTGCTCTGTGTTGCAACAGGAAACCGACCAAGGTACACAGAGCTAGGGACTACTTAGAGCTCAGCCCTACACAGACATTTACATCGTCCCGCTCCGAAACTCAACAGGCATCATGGGAGAAACGGAGGAAACCGTGCAGGAGTCAGAGGATGCAATGGACTGTTGTACAGCACTGTATTCCAGCATGGCCTGCTCACTGTGCTCACAGACTTACGGCAGGTGTAAATGACCTGAACAAGACTGGGTCTGTCAACATTCTGCCACGAAGAGGGGAGGGGCTTACCAGGCCCCACTGTCTCTGAAGTATCTGTAAGCATTTAACTGTTGCTAGGGGAGGCAGAGACCCTGTCTTCAGTGGTGCAGCATCTGCTAAGTTTCACATGCTCCTGTAAGCAGCCTAATTAAATGTAGGACTCATGGACAGAAAGAAGGGAAGGGTGGCCACCGAAGTAGAAGCAGGACTGGTCAGCAGAAGTGGGAGGAAGTAGCGGGGCGAGTGTGATTAAAACCCCTGATAACAGAATAATGAAATCCACTATCGCAACCTTAAACAGAAATGTAGCAACCTTCACTAAAAGGCTCACAAAGGGACACTGCGTCCATTAGATGAATGAATGATGGATGGACCTGGAGATACATATGACGACAATCTGTTTTTAACTTTGGGATCCAAATTCTACACACAGGGTCATGTCATTTTTACCTCAAATCATTCCTGTTGACATTACAATCCTCTGGTCTCTGCTGCGTAACCAACTTTACTGCTCTCAGAAGCAGCAAGCTCTCCAATACTTTCTCCTTGTGGAACTGGAGCTCAAATGGCAATGGAGACCTGCACAAGCGAAAATCTGGTCCCAGCAAGTAAGAGAAGCTCAGAGCAATAAGCAACCACGGACAAGTCTCAAGAGAAACTTGGTTTCAAAAACAAAACAAAAATTTAAGCTACACCATAATCATTATATCAAACACAAGGGCTTAATCCTTGCACAACCAAGGTACTTCTCCCTCCCTCACCCCACTAGTCCCTAAAGATAGAGAAGAAACCCATGGGAGGATAAATCTGGAATCAGTTTACATAACCACAGATCAGGAGTAAAGCCTGATTAGATTAAGTCAGTGCTCCACATTAAGGCTCAGAGCTGATTATATATATATATATATATATATATATATATATATATATATCGGCATTAACATGCATATATCCATACAAAGACATAAACACAATTAAAAATAATAATAGAGCTATATATATATATATATATATATATATATATATATACCAAGTTGTACTGACAAAAAAGAGAGGGGGCTTTCTGATTCAAAGTGTACATTATGTAGAATGTAGCTATGGTGAGGAAGAAAGGCTTTAAAAGGGGGAAGGAATCCATCTTTTGGCCTTAAAACGCTTACGCAGAGCCAGGGGTGGTTATATAGGCCTAGAATCCCAAGAGCTGAGGTAGAGGTAGAGGCACTGCTGGGAGTTTGAGGACAATATGGCTACACAGTGAGCTCCAGGCTAGAACATACACACACCCACTAAGGTGTATCTAGGGCACCATGTTTTCCATCCTGAGCTGAGGAATGGAGACTATCCGATAGGAGAAAAAGTACAAACAAGAATGGTACTGAAAATAGATCAAAGGATGTGTTGGACTCTGGGGGTGAGAGAACCTGGAACACTTTAGGCAAGAACAGCAATATAAGAGCAAAGATCTTATAAATAATTGTAACAATCTTGTAAAACATACCCACCTAGGTAATAAATACTATGATATATTCAAAAACAAGCTTAGTTGCAAAGATGGTAAAGCCTGCTGGCCAGAGATCACCACTACCAGCTCCAACTGACGAAAGAAGTGCATAAACCTTCAATAAGCAACACAGGAATGGTGAAGCCATCAGCATGCCTTAGCCAGATGCAAGGTCAGCAGAGGATACCACAGACTCCCACAGGGGGATTTCCTTTAAAATCACATGCTAATGCAATGCTGCTGGCTCGCCTTGTTATCTGTCCCAATTCTTTAGAGTCATAAACTCAAAGGCCCACTGACATAGACACTAGTAGGCTATTGCATGAAAACTGCTAGATATAATTGGGTAATATCTATCAAATACTAAAAATGAAAGATATGGAGGAGGAGACAAATCTAAGTGTTTTCAGTTTTAAAAAGTGTATAGAGATACTGAAGAGATGCTGTTTAGTGTTTGCTGTGCAGGCATAATGACCATCCCCCAGAAGCCATGTAAAATCCTGGGGTGCAAGGACATGCACTTGTAATCCCAGCACTAGAGAGGTGAAAACAGTAGGTAGGCTTCCTGGAGCTATCTGGACAGTGCAGCAGAAGGGCTAGCTCCAAGTTCTGTAAGAAACGTAACATGGAGGGGCCACGGGGACTGCTTGTCAATTAAGATAACCCAGGGTTCAGTTCCTAGCACCGCCCACACTGGGTGCCTCCCAATCACCTGTAATTGTAGCTTTCCGGTACTTGACACCTCTGGCCTCTACACACACCGGCATTAACATGCATATATCCACACAAAGACACAAACACAATTAGAAATAATAAAATAGAGCCCTATAGAGACAGCCCAAAGGATAAGAATGTTTACTGCTCTCTCAGGGGACTTTAGTTTTCAGCATTGATATCAGGCCACACAACTACCTGTACCCTGAGTTCCAGTCAATACAACATCCTCTCCGGCCTCTGCAGACACGGTTTATAAAAAGAAAGTCTCGAAAGTAGCAATACATATATAAATATTGATGTGTTTATAAAAAGATAGAGAGGGGATATGTTCTATGGGGGTGTAGTGGGGGGGATATCTCAGCGGCCCATATCAAGGCATCCCTTCCCCCTGAGAGACCAGCCACAGCATAGAACACTCTACAACAGAGTTTATTCAGGACATGGGGAGGAGAGTTAAGAGGGTAGTAGAGGAAGAGAAAGGCAGAGAGAGGGGGGATAGAGAAGGAGAGAGGGAGAGGAGGAGGAGGAGGAGAGGGGGAGGGGGAGAGGGAAGGGGGGAGGGGGAGGGGGAGGGAGAGAGGGGAGGGGGGAGAGGGGAGGGGGAGATAGAAGAGAAATAGAGGCTGGCCATGAGCACGTGGGGGGTGGGGAAATGGGAAGAGGAGAGCAAGAGAGAAGCAAGAGAACAAGGCAGGGAGGGGCAAGCAGCCCCTTTTAGAGTGGGTCAGGCCTACCTGGCTGTGGGGTGGAACTTAGAATGCTAAGAAATATGGTGGAGGGCAAGGCATTTGAGGAAGATAATCAACATTGACCTCGAGTATGTCACAGACACAAGACAAAGAGACAGACAGACAGACAGACAGACACACACACACACACACACACACAGATGAGTAAAGAAACAAAAAGCTACCCAGGGCAGGGGTGTAGGTCAGTGGCAGAACACTACCCTATTAAGCACAAAAACCTTGGGTGCTATCCCCACTAGGGCAGGAGGAGTCTATAACAATTCCAGCATGATGGCACATGGCTGGCAGCCCTATTTTAAGACCAGGGCAAAAGGATCTCTGGAGGCCAAGGTGGACAACACTGCAAAACACTAGATCCAAAAAGAACCGAGGGAACTGTAAGAGTTCTTAAGAATGACTGCTTACAGCAGGCAACATGCCGTAAGGCCCTATCCGTAACACGGCTGTCGTTCATTATGAATCAACTGTAGTCTTCTTTATCTAAGACGGAATGTACGTACAGCTGACAAGTCTCAACTCACAACACTCTTCTTGCTGAGCCTGCGACACCATATCCAGAAGGGAAGGAAGTTGTCTCAACCTCTGGGTCATGACACCTTTGGCAAACCTTTATCTCCAAAAATATTTACATTATGACTCATAATAGCAAAATTACAGTTATGAAATAGCAACAAAAATAACTTTATAGCTGGGGGTCACCACAAGAATGAGTACTGCATTACGGGGTCACAGCATCAGAAAGGCTGAGACCCACTTAGGTCAGGGGCTTGCTGCTGTGTGTGAAGACCTGCACTTGATATAGTGGAATCATACTGGAGGAAGGATAAACGTGACTCCTGTACACTGATCTCTGAACTCTATGGGCACATCATGGCTTGTATAGGCCCTGCCCCATCCTTACTCACATAATGAATACATACATACATACATACATACATACATTCATACTTACATACACAAATAAATAAAAATTAATTTTATTTATGGATGAATGGCTTTCTTGACATAGTATCTCATGTGGCCTGCACTGGCTCTGAAATCCTTACCTTCTTGCCTATATCTCCCAAGTGCTAGAATTAATATATGCATGCACCACAATGACCAGCTTTTAAATTTGGTTTTTAAGACAAAGTTTGCAAAAAATATATAGTATAACATTAAAGTAGAAATAAAATTTTTATCTAGGAGACTATATGCTAACATTGTTAATCCCAGTAGAGGCAACAGAAGGAAGTACACAAAGCCCACAGGCCTTAGCACCTCGGGGGACAGGGGCGGGGCAGGTGTCTAAGGCTACTATGCTGTAGTACACGAGATTCTCATTTCAACAATGAAAAAAGTATGAAATGTTCATTCATAAAATTAGACACTTTTAGTTTCTCCATTTTGAAGAATCTGTTTACTGGAAACACACATTACGGTCTTTCACTGCAAGCAAGCATGAGAAAATAGAATGCAGCATACTTCTGAGGACTTCATGGTAACGACAAATAGTTGTTGACTAACGAGAGGAAAAGCTGCCGACAAACAACACAGCAGCGCACTAATAACTACATGACGTCACTGTGAGCATTCAGCAATCCAACCAGAAGCCCTTCACAACAGAACCTGGGTGAGACAACGCAGCCACGTTTCTCTACAGCCATAAAACAAAGCCCTTTTCTATAGATGGAAAATAAAATAAAGCATACATATCTTGGGAAAATACATCAGGAAAAGTATTTGAGTTATTCTTTGTTCACTGTAGAGATTATCCCATAGAAGCAACAAGAGTAAATTTATATAATTATTCTTACATCAAAATAAAGATAAATTGAATTTTCAACTCTACACAAATTTATTGTGTGTGTTTGTTTTGCTAGGAATAAAGCCTAGAGCCTAACGTGTGCTGAGTGCGCTCTACCACAGAGCTACACCACAGTGGTATACCCCTAGGGTCTAAGGAAGAGACAGTCCTGCTGAGAGCCAGTCTCACAATGCTAAACAGGATGAATTAACATCTGGGTTCAGAGACCATCCCTCCTGCCTCAGTTACCTGAATAAGTAGGACTAAAGGGATGCCCTGTATTGCCCAGTTTTATTTCTTACTTTAAATAGATTCACAAGCTATATCATTAAATGATACACTGATTATAAATGAGTGAGACTGCATTTCAGTACTTCAATTATAGTAAAAGAAAAAAAGGCAAGAAAAATGCTGCAAAGATTTATTGATATTTTTTATAATGGATAGAGTCGGGGCTGTGCATGTGCGTGCACACACACACGCATGTGCAAGCAAGAGAGAGCATATATATGCATATGATGGCATGTATGTGTGTCACAGTAGATAAAGTTTTTGCCATGCAAGCTTGAGAAGCAGAGTTTAAACCCCCAGCACCCATACAAAAACCATGAAGGAGAACATGGTACCTTACTCCCAGCACTTTGGAGGGCAAGCTTGCTAGTTAAGATTACCTGAACCCATGAACTCCATGACCATCCCAATCCCACAGCATATACAGTAAAGAGTGACTGAGAGAAACAGTCAACCTATGGCCTCCGCATGTACAGGAATATGAACATACACAAAGTACATACACACACATGGATTTCAACACATTTATAGTGACATCCCATTTATGAATATTGATCTCTAGATAATTAAAGTTCTATACTATTTCTATTTAGAAGGTCTCTGTGGTGTTCTAAACACTGAAGCCAAAATGCAATAACAGTATTTGCTGATACTAAATGCCACTTTACTCACTCAATCCTTAAAATAATCCGATAAACTACCACCAATTTCTTCAAACTGAGAAAGATCAACAGAAGTAGCAATAGTAAATTTGCACTTATTCTGATTTCGAAAGATGAATTAAAATTTCAATTCTTTCACAACTTTGATGTGTGTGTTGCCAGGAGTCAAGCTTAGAGCCCAAAGTGTGCTAAGTATGGGCTCTACTGTGGAGCTACAGACCTCTAGCCTCTATGGAAGAGACAGAGTAACTTGGCCAAGATACAAAATAAGATAGTTGATAAGCTATTCTTTTAAAACAAGATGGTCTACAAAGTTCGTGCTCTTAATCACTTACCCATGCTACAGGCTACTGTATAAGAATAACTTACACACTGACGGAAAGTTCAGGTAAAACAGCCAAAGCCAGCTAAGTGCACCAGATGCTTCTGAAGGTAAGAGAGGGGGGTGGGGAGACGCAGCTTTAACCTGCTTACAAGGGACAGAAGTGTCAGAAATACAGAACTAGTTAACAGTGTCCAAGAATTCTGCCAGGCACGTCCAACCCATAGCCTGATGGCTGCAGAAGCCCTAAGTAGCCATGAACAAAATAGAAAACTGCTTGTAATTTTTGTTAGTTTTATAACTTGACTGTGTAGTTCTTAAGCATAAGCTCTGTAGATGACACAATGTGTTTCTCAATGCCAAAACATTAAATTTACCTGGTAGACTATTCTCAGCAGACAGGACAACTAAGGATTTTGGAAATGACAAATATGTAACAACTTCTCACCCTCAAGTCTTCCTGGTTTTTGAGACTAAAAATGAAGCTGTCAATGTTTATGATAAGTAAATTTTAAGTTAGGCCATATGATCTTAGATGGTTTTATTTCACACTGAAAAAAAGCAAAGTTCATTTCTTATGCTTGGACCTGTCACTAGAACACCCAGTAAACCCACGTCAAGCTAACTGAACACCGATTGTTGTATCACTGATACAGTGCCCCCTAAGATGAGAGATTCAAGAGCTTTCTGTTGCAGTGTAGCACTGACATTATTAACATCTACACAGGCACTGCCGGGAAGAGGTAATCAGGAAACACAGTTCATCTAACAACCAGCCTCAACCTCGGTGTCTGCTTAGCAGTCTCTTCCAGGCTGTAAGATGCACTTAGAAGTTTGCCATGGCATCTCAGGCTCCACAGGAGCTGGGCAGACCCTCAGGCTGGGGATGGGAAATTTATGCCAATTGCTCAAGCACTGCCACAAAGGCTGGGCTGGGTTTTATCAGTCCTTCTTGAGGATTAGATTTTATTACTGAGGAATTTTAGGCAGGAAAAATACATCACAAAAGTAGAGGGTTTTAAAATACTACTCTAAAACCAACATGGTTGAGACGGTTTTAGAGCACCACAAACAAAACCAATATGCACACATTTCAAGTATTCACATGTACTTTTTATATATAGCTTTGGTAAGGGTGCATCTTCTAATCTGTGCTGTATCACACATAGCTAAGCTGATAATGACTTTACTTTCTGCGATAGAGGCAATGGTGTGAGCCATAATTTACATACTGCTGATCAGTGAAATCCGCCATTACTCCTTCCAGGGCAAAGGCGCTACGAGAGGACAAAGCATTTCCGAATGTGGGAACGGATCACAGAGCAATCACACGGGGTAAATGACAGAAGTAATGAAAGGAAAAAGAAGCCAATGCACATCAACAGAAGCAAGATAAATAACTAAAGATATTTACAGACACTGAATATGATATATCAAATCTAAGCAAGTAAGATTAATCAAGACTTAATTAAGAAATCATGCCTTTAATCCCATCTCTATATCCACATACAATCAGGGTAGTAGTTTATGAACAGTTACATTTTGGTACTTCAAGACTCAGAATATGACATACTGTCTTCAAAGAGAGACACTGGGTGGATGAATACTTTGCAACTATAGGAGGTGATAACATGAAATGAGGTTTGTAGCACCACGGACACGGGACCTGGAGAGTGGTCAGACAACAGGTATGCTCAGCTCCCCCAGAGACAATCAGAATGCTAAGTGTCTCTGAAGCACTGTTGGCATCAGGACTGCAGCAGCAGCACTTCTGATCCAACAGGACTTGGAAAGGTGTAATTTCTGAAATGGAATTCTTTATGTTGCCAAACGATTTCTTTAGTTTTAAAAAGTAAAATTAAAAGTCTAATATATATTATTTGTCATAACACCCTGCATGCTCCCACTCTGAACTGCAAAGTCTGCTAATAAAAGACGCATTAAAATAGGTGCTCTATTCAGCACGGTCAGAAAAGCATGCTTGCATCTCCCTTGGCTCAACTAAACTCTCTACCTCCTAGGAGGAGAATGTGCAAATATTCTTGTTCATCAAACCGTCCTCACTAAAACGCTCAGGCCATAACAACCTAAGCTGATCATTCTTCTGAGGCCTGATTTTTATATCTGAAAGAAATGCTACATCTTAAATCTCGCTTCAACTCCTGTCTGGGGATAGGGGGACTTAAAGAAGGTCATAGAGTTTTTGCTGTGACCGATACATACATTCAGGGATCAGATTACAACATGAATTTTTGAGGATCACAAACATTCAGTCAATATTAACTCTAGTCCCCGATGCTCACTCTCTTCTGGCCTCTGTGGGCACTCCATGCATAGTCGCTACATGAATATGCCTCTACAAAAATAGAGGCAAAACATCCATTTACACAAAATACAAATAAGGTGAAAAGTAAAATAAACTTCTCTCCAGCCAGCCAGATACAGTTCACCTGGGTACATGAGAGACAGAAGCAGGTAGATCTCTGCAAGTTCAAGACCAACTTAGTCTACATAGTGATTGTCAAGCTAGCCAGGACTATATATTGTCTCTTTCCTCCTCAGCTCCCATGTGTTGCATTTTAAATAAACTTCAATTCTTGTGGCCCTTTAACTTTCATACATACACAAAGATATTGACTTACCCACTATTTTAAAAAGCAATGATTTACCAACTATCTAACTGAGCTTAAGCTGCCACTTCAGGTGTGATATAAGTATACTGTCCTCATCTATTTTGTTTGCTTGCTGATCATGTCCAAAAATAATTTGTGCCAAATCAGGAAAAAAGACGTAAAGGCAAAAAACAAAATAAATAAGTAGATAAAACAAACAAATGTTAAGTTAGAGAACAGAAATGGTACTAGACTCAAAAGTGAGTTAACTTTTTACAAAAGGATTGCACAGTAAAAAAAAAAAGAGAGATGTAAACTTTTTTTTACTTTTACTTCTAAAGAATTCTAATGCTGATACCAAAATTAGCCAGTGACATATTGAGATATATAACAAGACTGAGCTAAATTTAAGATGTTCCTCTCTGAAGTCTTCACCAGTTCCCAGTCTACTTATTCAATAGCTTCTTACCCTAGATACTGTATATACACCATTTTACTTAAGTGCCACAGTGAGTCAGCTACTGTGCATTAACACATCTGCTAAACTCCAACTCAGTGGTTACCTAATTGCCCAAGGTAAACAATGCAATACAGTAGCCAAACTCGGCTGAAATATGGTTTGGCTCCACAACATCTGATAATGTCCACATTTAGTTGCCTGTACCACTCACCACTGTCTTCAGCACCCACTTTATACGCATCATCTCCTTAGGTGCACCTACTCCTAAGGGAGACAGACGTCAGCATCTCTATTTTCATATGCAGAGACTAAGACTTGTAAAGGTCATGGAACTTGCAGGAGTGGCCTCTGAAGGTCATGACTCAAAGCCCATTTGGTCTCCACAATTTATCATACTCTTTTCAGTGCTAATGGTTACCTTTCCAAAACAAACAAACAAAAAAAAAGATTCTGTGTGTACGTACAGGAAGACCAGATCAAACCTGATTTTTTTATTGGGATAAAAACTTGGGGCTGGAGAGAGCACAGAGAGCACTTGCTGGTTTTGCAAAGGATCCCGGTTCGATTCCCAGCAATCAGCGTGATTCATAACCCTCTGTAACTCCAGTTCCAGGGGCCCAGTGCCCTCTTCTGACTTTCGTGGGCATCAAGCAGAACTGTGGTGAACATACAAAACACTAACAAAATGAAATTAATAAATCTAATTTTTAAAAAAAAGAGTAGCTATAATTAAATTTTCACTTCCTCAAGGTTTTGCTTTAAGTTCTGGTTAATCTTAACTGCCAACTTGGCACGGCCTGCAGTCATCTGAGAGGAGAAGATGCAATTGAGAAATCAGCTAGATCAGATCAGTTTGTGGCCATGCCTGTGAGGTTTTATCTTAATAATTGATAAGGCCCAACCCACTAAAGGTGATACAATTCCTCAGGCAGAGGTGGTCCTGGACTTTTATTAAAAACACGTTAAAAGCCACACGTGATAGTGTATGCCTTTAATCCCAGCACAAAAGAGGAAAAGACAAGTGGATCTCTGTAAGTTAGAGGCCAGGAAGGGAAACAGAGTAAGACAGCCTTTTAAAACAGACAGCATACACCAGCTGATATGAGGCCCCCAACACATACACAGTAGAGGACTTCCTGGTCTGTGTTCATTCAGAGATGATGCACCTAACCCTCAAGAGACTGGAGGCCCCAGGGAGTTTAGAGGTCAGGTGGGGTAGGGAGTGAGGGGATTGACAAGGACATGGGGTGGGGTGGGGAGGAGGTATGGGATGTGGAGCAGATGGGTAGATGGGGGGGGGGGGCAGGGAATGGAATATAGAGTGTAAAAAATAAATTAAGAATAAAATTAAATTTAAAAATATTAAAAAAGATAAAAATCGTTTTGTTAAAGCTAGTTATATACACAGGCTGGGTGAGCCAAGTGGCATCCTTTGTAGTTTCTGCCCTGAGGTCCTCTCCGACTTCCCTAAATCATGGGCTGTGACCTACAAGCAGATACCTTCCTCCCCCAAGTCACTTTGTGGTCACATTGCTTTGTCACAGCAACAGAGAAGCAAACGAGACCACTTACCACTGCTCTCAAGCATATAGGGGTGGAGAGTAAACATGCCTAGTCAAGGTCACAGGGTCCAGTATTACATCCTGCCATGATCTGCCTATAACATAAGCCAGGGAGGTCAAGCTCTGTGCACACACATCTTAAACATCCACTGTGTTGTTTATGTTCCTATCTGCTGAGAGCATTTACAGATCAGTTCTACCTCATCCACAAAATGAAACATCTCAAATAGTATCTGCATAGGCATACCCTCTTTCTGTCTCTGGTTCTTTATGAAGAAGCAGCTAGTGTTAATGGTAAGATAAACCAACCCCACAGTGAGTAAAGCGAATAGCTGGTACTGGATTCTACTGTTCATACAAAGACCCATGTGCCGGAACACATGCCAACATACACAACAAAGTCCAATCTGAAAGGAAAAATCTACATACAGTTTGTGCTTTGACAACCTTAAACGAACTATCCATTTTTAGCTCACGCCCACGCAAGAAAAGCCCTGAGCTAACCCACAGCAGCCGCTGCGGAGCTCTAAGCAAGTCAGTCTCCAGCCTTCAAATGTGACCTGCGGCTTGGCTACAGCTACAGCTGAATGGGAAAGCAGGAAGCCAGAAAGCTAATGAAGCTGGCCGAGGAAGCAGCATTCCAAACAGAAGCCTACTTCACAACAATACTTATTCTGGTGGAACGTAGGTATGACTGAAAAACATGAGAATCTTTATATTCCAATCTTAAGTTCCTAAGTCTACCTAATGGCATTTACAACTGAAAAGACAGAGAGAGGCTCAAATGTGCCCACTCTAACCCTCAAGTACCAAGAGCTTTAAATAATGAAGCTATGAACACAACTGATAAAATACATTTGAAAAAATAAGAAGTTTAAACTACATATAAAGGCTCTTTTATCTCTAAATTAGCAAAAATCTGTGATTCAGTGAATGAACTGGTATAAACAGACTGTTACCAGTGTCATGCAGAGAGCCCAGTCCAGTGTCCTAGCTACTGACACGTTCATATATGAAAAGGAAAGGCCACCATGCAGACCAGCAACCAAGTTCACCAGGCCTGGCTCACTTTGGGATCACAGGCAACTCAATATTAAGCAGATCTAAAATGGGAAAAATCAGAAGGAAGACACTAGAACAAAAGTTCTGGCAGGGTCACTTGCACATCCAGCAACTGGCCAGGAAAATTTCCCAAGCACCCTTTCCTACCCAGACAAAATGCCAAGCACTGGGAGGCCGAGAAACAAGGGAAAGAAACAATTCATAAAGTAATTCAGAAAACAGTAAAATATTAACCAATACTTCTGACTAGAGAATAATTCTTTGTGAATACTTTCTTATGAATTAGACAAATTTATCAGAGAAATTTAAAAATCTTTATTCAAATAAACTTGTATCTACTACAGTGGTCAGAGATATGCTAGGTACCAAGGAACAAAGGGAAGACTATCGCTCACTGACTGGCTGGGCAACAGGCAATGTTTCTCAAGAGTATCCTGACACAGAGAAGGAGCCTCTGCAATGGGAGGGCGCTCTGCTCATCAAGACAGGCAGATCAGGGCAGGTGCGCTACCCAGAAGGGGTAGGCAGAGTATGTAAGGAATTCAGATGAGAAGTCACACACTATGGAAGACATCAAGGTGCTCACATGAGTCTCCTCAGGAGTAAAGCCTGAAGGGAAAGCAGACAGCAGCACAAGACACCAACAGGCTAGGGAGCAGCCTGAGTCTGAGAGCAGCATGGGGGCAGGGGGGGGGCGCTGAACAGAACCAGGGCTCAGATGGAGATCAGCAGATAGGAGTGTGACAGCAGCCAGTGCGCAGATGGTGTTTAATAGCACTAAACAGATGAGGTCAGGACGGGAGAGTACAGACAAGGAGAGCAACAAGCCCCAACATTTAGGAAATGCTAGTGTAACATGCAAACTGAGAGGTACTGTCTTACTTTTCTATTGCTGAGAAAAGACACTATAACCAAGGGAACTTATTTTAAAAAGCACTAAATAAATAAATAAATAAATAAATAAATAAATGAAATTAAAAGAAAGCACTTAATTTGGGGGTTCACAGTTGCAGAAGGTTAGAGTCTTTAGTTTTCGTGGCAAGGAGCATGACAGCAGGCTTGGCGTGATGCTGAAGCAACAACCGACCATATAGCTGATCTATGAACAGAAGGCAGACAAGAGATAACTGGAAATGGCATAGGTTCTAGAAACCTCAGAAGCCCACTCCCAGTGACCCACCTCCTCTGACAAGGCCACACCTCTTCATCCTTCCCATACTAGGAACCAATTACTCAAATACATGAGCCTTTAGGGGGCAGGAGGAGGTATTCTCATCAAACCACCACATCCTGCTTCAATTTTTAATTTATTTTTGATTGAGGGAAGGTGTGTGTGTGTGTGTGTGTGTGTGTGTGTGTGTGTGTGTGTGTGTGCGTGTGAAGGTGAGAGGAGAACTCTGCGGTCCTCTCACTCTGCTATTGAGTAGACTGCAAGGATTACACTCCAACTGACAGGTTGTGTGGTAAGTACCTGCTTGGAGCTCTTCACCTTTTCTCCCAAATTCTTCACTAACCAGAGGCAGAAACCTAGGTTATTAAAGGAGATATATATATATATATATATATATATATATATATATATCCTTTATCAGTGCCAGGTATTCTGAATACTGAAGACAATCAACTATACAGTTTAGCAATCTCAATATATATTTCCAATTAGTGGCAATAATTTTTCATTTGTCCATTCTTTCAAGAAAAGCAGGATTTCATTTATGAGACATTTCTGGATAAAGGAAGCAAGGCCTTTTCTATGGTAGATTTAAGTTCAGCCACCTTCAGGAGTCAAGTGGGTGAGACAGTATCAACAGAAGAAACGTGGGCTATGCTCTCTTGGTATGTTCTGATGCCTCTCAGGACATTCAAGATCAGTACTGCATAGAGAAGTGGAGACCAGACCCTAGGTCAGCTAGCTCCTGAACACAGTTCTCACATAGGAAAGGAACATCCATTAATACTAAACCCCACACCCAAAACATCCAAAGATCGGAAATGTTTTACAGGCTGACAAGTAGAAAATCTTACACTGTGAAACTGTCTCATGTAGGACATTATAAGATATTAATTACCTTTAACAGGTTGTATAAAGTCTACATGAAATAAAATGAACTTCATATTTGGGTCATATGCCAAAAATTTCTGTGTATATACAAATATTCCAAACCCCAAAATATCTGGTTGTAAGACTGCAGAGAACCGATACTCAAATTGAAGATAACATTTCCAAGGTCGTTTCTTCTATGATCCAGTTTTTTTTCTATAGACAAATAGTTTCTTTACAGACAAAATGGTAAGGAATTCTATGTTGTAAACCATAGGTGAGATTCTTATTATTTGTGTGTGATTTACATGTATGTGAATTTATACATCTGTAATGTGAGAGCAAGTGAGCAGGCATGGGCACATCACAAGGTGTGCATCTCTCTTTCCGACACTACTGCGCAGGCCAGGCTAGCTGACCTCTGAGTCAAGGGTTGGCCTGTCTCTTACATCTCCATGCAGATGTAGGTATACACACTGGGAGTTCAAACATCTGCATGGCAAGGCCTTTACCCACTGAGCTCCCTCCCTGGCCTACATGCTAAACTGCTCAGCTTGTGACCCACTGGTAAGGAAGGACTTGCATGCCTCCTCATTTCTCTGGAAGACGAGCACAGGAACAACCCTGAAGACTAAGAGCATCACAAAAAGGCTTATTTTGACTTTAACAAGAGGGCAAAAAGAAAGACCAAGAAAAAAATTAATTACTCCATTATTAGGACCCTTGGGATTTAATTGTCACAATAGTTAAAGTTGACCCTTAAGTTTTCAGAGGAGCAGGGGAAAGTTGGAAACTGGTTTCTCAGAGCTGGGAAGGGGAAACTTGTACATGGAGAAGAGAGCCCAAGAGAAGATGAGGGACAGGGGTGATGAGAGGGAAAGAGGGAGAGAGGGAGTCAGGAGGTGAGGGAGTCAGAGAGGGTAAGGGGAAGAGGGAAAGGGGAGGAGCAGCTGCGGTCAGCTTGTGCGGCTGCGGGTTACAGATGGGCAGCACTGCCACCCAGATGCCTCGCTCCATATGCTGGCAATCACCCACACTAGTGCAACAGAAATCTTTTAAAAACCTGAATTTGGAATTGAAGAGATGGCTCAGTGGTTAAGAGCACTTGCTGCTCTTCAGAGGACCTGGGACTGACTGACTGCCAGCAGCAGACTCACAACTGTCTGTCTCTAACTCCAGTTCTGTATCATCTAATGCCCTCTTCTGGACCCCACAGTTACCAGGCATATAAATGGCATACAAACATACATGTAAATGAAACTTCCATGCATGTAAAGTAAAATAATAAAAACTATTTCTTAAATTGATTCCAGGTATTTAATACTGTCTTGCTGCGTAACCCTGGCTGCCCTGAAAAACTATGAAGGCCAGGCTGAGATTCACTTTGCTTCTACCTGCCGAGTGCTGGGATTAAAAGCCTGCACGCCATTTTAGACTGAGCGGGTTATATTACATATTTAGGAAGTGTATGTGTGTGTGTTGACAATTAAAGAAACAGCAGCCATGAATGTAAGGAGAACAAAGGAGACTGTGTGTGAGGGATGGAGAGAGAGCAGGAGGAGGGAAATGATGTAATTTTAATTCCAAGAATTTAAAAAAAAAATGTATGTGTGTGCCACCACACTAAGATTGCATTTATGCCATGGGCTATATACACACTCTGTAAGAGCTGACACTACCAGTGGACAGGGGGATGGGAGCAGAGATCCTCTGGGCAACATCCCACTCTGACATCGTCAAAGACTAGCTATACAAAAACTGCCACTGGTTTTAAAGTATACAGGTTGGAAAATATGTTGGTGACAGACAATTTTAGTGCTTAAGGCCCTCGAAGAGGTCCAAAGCATCAATCTGTATGCACATAGCACTGCTCAGCATGTACCACGTTCTGACATATCATACATGATTAAAAATAAAGAAGAAGACATGTGTGACGAAAGTGCGTTACCAGAATCAGGCAAATCAGGGTTGGAGAAGCACACCTGGAGACCCAGAACTCTAGAGTGAAGGTGCTGGGGGAAGGGTGGGCGGTGGCCTTTAAACAGTGACTGAGTTGGTCAAGCCTTCCCACTTCCCTGGATTTATGGAGGTCCTAAGTTAGTCCTTGCTGACACTTCATGTGGGTCTTAACTCACGAGTTCCATACAAGCTGTTATGTCACCAAGTCAGCAGGAGGCGACAAGTTCAAAACTCTCAACGGGGACAGGTGTGACGTGGACTCCTGTGATCCACAGACTCAGCAGGCATAGGCAGGAGACCCATAGCTACAAGTCAACCTGGACTTAAAACATTAATTAGATTTAATTTTTAAAAGAGACAGTAAAAAAGCAAATTATGGCCAGCCTAGATTCCATGGTGAGTTCCAGGACAACCAGACCTATATAGTGAGACCCTGTCTCAACTCTACCACCACCCCTACAAAAAAATAAATGAATAAAAATAAAAACCATGCATGGATGGAGCCAGCGGCCAAGTGTGGTGTCACACACCCACACTCAGGGTACAGTGGCCACACCTGTGCCCCAGCACTCAAGACAGAGGCAGGCAAGGCTCTGAGCTCTGGGTCAGCCAGAGCTACATAGGGAAATGTCAAGAATAAACATAAATAAATAAATAACAACTAATTTGCTGGGTTTTTTCAATGAAAAACAAGGGCACACAGAGCTGGCTGGGGAGGGGAGGGGAGTGGAGGAGGTCCTGGGAGGTGGGGGAAAGGAATTTACATGACCAAAATATACTGCATGGCATTCTCAAAGACTAATAAAAATATTGTTTAAAAATATTAATTTGGGGGCTGGCGAGATGGCTCAGCGGGTAAGAGCACTGACTGCTCTTCCGAAGGTCCTGAGTTCAAATCCCAGCAACCACATAGTGGCTCACAACCATCCATAATGAGATCTGACGCCCTCTTCTGGTGCACCTGGCGACAGCTACAGTGTACTTATGTATAATAATAAATAAAATCTTTAAAAATATATATTAATTTGCCAAACTATCATGATACACTGATCTAAAGTCTTTTCTGTATGCCAATATAGCATGGACACCTTATCTGAAAAATGAGAAAGCCTTTAATGTCCTCTATCTGTGGCTCCCCCGGAGCAGACATGAGGAGCAATATGATCTACAACTATGATAATTGGCTCCATCTTTGTCACTAACTCTGGGCAACATAGATGATAATAACTTTACTACTCTTCCACAGCCAGGTGGAAGGCCATGTCAATACTACCCTACACTTACGAGAGGAATCTTGCCATTCCTGGAGCCAAAAGCTCTTCAGAGGATTTTTGCAAAAAGAATGAAACAAGGCAGAAAAGAATCATTTCAAACAAATACAATTTCTTCATTTGTGTGCCTTGCAATTAATGCCTGCACCTACTATGAACAGGAAGTGGGCGTTTGGTGTGCCCACGTGACACCAAAGGCAGTTTCGAAATGCTACTCTTCTTTACACTACAGAGTCCAACCCAGGGAAAGCCACTGTGACACGCCTTGCTCATTCTACCACAGGACTTCTTGGAGAACTCTTTCACTTAATCATAAAGACTGCCACAGCCAGCGGGACAAAGGGCAGGCTTCTTTTCCTGTTTACTGGAAAAGGTTGGGCTAAATAAACCATTCCTCTCCTCAATCCAGGTTTCTTTCCCTCCCACTTCCCTCACTGTAACTGTGATGCTTCCTCAGGAAGCACTCAGCCTGTGCACTAATTATCCTTCTGCCCCAGCAAACAAATGCTCATTCTCGGTCCAAGGATACTGCATTCGACGACAGGCAGTCTAACCAGCTAAGCTATGAAACTAGCCCAAGGAATATTTTAACAAACTCCAAACTCTAGTTAAACTTCACAACAACAACAACAAAACCAACAACAACAAAAACAGTGAAAGGGACAAGAACTAATATCTTACTTAAATTTTAACTTTTCTTTAAAAAGCACTAGCTAAAACTGCGTAGCACGAGTAAGTGAGTCACATTTTCTCCCGTGTGTGGGCAGGTAGATCAGTGAGGTTTAAATGCTATAAACTATAATCTATAAATCTTTATCTCATTTATCAATTGTACAGTTAAGATCTGTAACATTTTATCTTTCCCAGCAAAAATGAATGTTAATAAATTCAAAACATTTTGTTTTCAGCTGGCAGAAGAGTAGGGAAAGGAGATGCATTCTGAGGAGTCCCATGTGGGATGCTAACACTCTCCATAGAGGACGCCTCTCCCAAGAAATTTCACAAGTCATCTAGCAAAAAACAAATAATAATGAGTGTAATTTCTTGTAAGTTACTAATGTGATTTACAAAAAGGAGATGAACGTTCACCCATACAGTATAATACTGTCAGGACAGAGAGCAAATGAGTTAGACAAAAGATAGGGTGAAGCTTAAGAAAGAAATCCAGTCAAGGAAACAGCCAGTCTTTCCTAAATAAAAGATACAAAAGAAAAAACGGGGGGGTGGGGGGGGGGGCTAAGCCAGCTGTGTACTTGTGTAAGGGCTAAGCCAGCCGAGGTGGTGTCTGTGTGCAACCACAAAACCCTTGAGGCTGAAGTGGGAGCATCATGAGTTTAAGCCAGCTTGGGCTACAACATAAATTTAAGTCCGGCCTGGACTACATGAAGAGAAGAAGTGGAGAAACGAGGAAAGAAGGACAGAGGGGAGAAGGGAGCAAGAGACCTAACCTATGCTGACCATCTGTGTTGAGTGCTTGCCATCTGTCTGACATTAAATAAAAGTGTACATAGAACTTCTTGAAATGTTTTATAAACTTAAGATTCACTTCGTAAACAGAATCCTTGTGTTTTTCTCATTGATTAGGTATTCCATCTGACAGCTAACAACTAATCAAGGGCACACTAAGGATACAAGTCTTTTACTGAAGTTCATTATACTGACTACACTTTACGAACAGAGTCTCTCTAGAGCAAAGAGGCACACGGCAGAGAGGCTATACCACTTAGTGTATTCACTAATGTCACTATTCAACCCAAAACCAAAGTTCTAGAAATCTCCAATGAGGGTATGCAGGATCCAGCTGTGCACTGCCAAAGATAATCAACAGTGTACTCTTCTGAAGGACACTTTAGAATTACGAACTAGCACTGCAATAATTCCACTCCTAAGCCAACACTCAATACACAAAAAGATGACAGAAAATTTACTCATACAGACTCAGGAGAACACAGCCTTTCAAAAATCACACTGCATGGGGCTAGAGAGATGGCTCTATGTCAAGGGAGCTCTTCCAGAGGGCCCATTCATTCCACATCAGACAATTCACAACTGCCTCAAAATCCATAAGATAAATATTTTAAAGAGGGAATTTCCTTTTTAATATTTATTTTATTTTCTAATCGCGCGCGCGTGTGTGTGTGTGTGTGTGTGTGTGTGTGTATGCCTGTGTGTGGGGGTATGTTCATGTGAGTGACTGCAGGTGTCAGCGGAGGCCAGAGGCATCACATCCTGTGAAGACACCGAAGTGGCTATGACCTGCCTGTCATGAGTGCTGGGAACCAAACCCAGATCCTCTGCAAGCACAATACTTGCTATTAATCACTGAAGCATCTGCTACCCCAAAGAAATAATAAATATTTTTAAAAACTAAATAACATTATAAAAACTAGGTTACTGAATATTCTTTATAAATATAAGAAAAATGCATTAAGAGAGGAAATAAACTCCAGATGTAACAATGATACTGTTTTACTTCTAGCAACGATGCTCCTGCTAACGCACACACGTGGTTATGGATCTAACTGACAGGAAAGCCTCAGATCTTAGACTACAGTTCTCTCTCAGCAGTGGTTGCTAGGGTAAGCATGCCTGAAAGGTTACAACAATCTGGAAATCTACCCTTGGAACGAGAATAATTTAGCCACACAGCTTTAATCCCAGAACTTGAGAAGCAGAGGCAGGTGGATTTCTGAGTTCAAGACCATCCTGGTCTACAGAGTGAGTTCTGGGACAGCCAAGGTTACACAGAGAAACCCTGTCTCAGAAAAAAAAGAGAGAGAGAGAGAGAGAGAGAGAATTCCTGTCTCAAAAACGTAAAATAAATATATACTACATACACACATGCACGCGTGTACACACAAACTCACAAAGATAAAGCGAAGGGGCAGAAGAGCTCGAGAACTCGGCCAGTACTTGCAAAGACCAGCAGCTGTGGCCTGAAGAAGCAGGTGTTTGCATCCTTTGCCATACATACATCTAATCTTTTAAAATACTTTGCCCAGAGATGTCATTTCTATGGCCGGAGAAACAGCTCAGTAGTTAAGAGCACTGGCTGCTTTTTCAGAGGACCCAGGTTCAGTTCCCAGCACTCACTCATCTGGCAGCTAATAGCCAACTGCAACTGCAGTTCCAGAGGACCTAACACTCTCTCCTGACCTCTGGAGGGCACTGCTCACATGTGGAACTCAGATATACCTGTAGGCAAAACACCCATACACATAAAGATAATCAAAAAATAAAATGCTAAAAACCGGTTTTTGAAAGAAGAAATGGAATTGTTAGTTCCATGTAATACTTTTAAGGAGTGCCCAGGGCCACCCAGTGTGGTATCCCCCATGATACAGTGCTCAGCACTGAGTGCCCAAGGGAAAAAAACCAATGGACACAGACACGCACTCACCAACATCATCTTCTATATAAATCGTATGCATCTGTGGATAGTCTACAATCTGTGCTGCCTTTGGGGTACACAGATTTCCAAATCTTTTAGTACCCAGTTCAAAGCACGTACATACTGGATAGACAGATAATAAATATAATCTATGCAAAGCTAATCATGATTTTTTGCAGCCCCATGCTATATAAGAATCTGCTGCAACATCAGTCTGAATGAAGGATGGTCACTACAGTAGTGGCTTCTCTGTTGCCGTCTGTACTATGACAGCTCCTGAGCACAGTGTGTTCAGAACTGCTCCTGGTTAAATCAGAAAAATTACCAAGTAAAAGAAGACTCGTACTACTCGGCATGGTATCACAGCCTGAGACATGAGGATCTCACGTTCCAGGCTAACTTTGCTTATTCGAAAGACCTCCGTCTCAAGGACAAAAATGAGCCAGAAAGATGGCTCTGTCAGGGGAGTGCTTGCTGTGCAGGTCTAACGACCTCAGTTTGACCCCAGAACATACCCAACGATGGAAGAGGAGAGCAGAGCACACAAAGCTGTCTGCTGACAACCATATGTTCACCATGGCACATCAGTGCCACATGCGCATACCATGCACACGCAGACACAGGTTATCTTTGTAGTGAGTGAAGAACAGAGAGAAGGTTCTGAGAGAAAGGGAGATAAAATGCATTCTCAGAGGTTTATGGGGTCTCTGCACAAGTCTCACTCAGGGAGCCTTGCCATTGAGCCTCACTGACAGCAAGGTCGGCGCTTGGGCTGTGCTCTCTCATGCAGGAAAGTCTAGATAGGACATAACACTGTGTCTTAGGGTGAGACCCACTTGCTCCATTTCTGGTGGGGATAGGAAATTTTCTTTTGAAAAAAAAAATAGGACTTAGAATACCATTAAATGTGATATAGCCTGTATTTTACTTCAATTAAATGTAAACAAAATGGCACGGTAACCATTAGTACTGTGTGAACTATGTGACCAAAAAGCAAGAGATGGTATCTGAAACATTGACACTATGGGGAAATGTTTGGTTTAATGTTGCTTTTGAGGAGAATAATGGAAAAGCATTCAGATTTATTATAATTTCTTTTTTTTTTTCCAGAGCTGAGGACCGAACCCAGGGCCTTGTGCTTGCTAGGCAAGCGCTCTACCACTGAGTTAAATCCCCAACCCCTTATTATAATTTCTATTTCACATTAAAATAAATGTAAAAATGTAACAATAAACTACATGAGACAAAAACCTAAGATTTGTACACTTGATAATTTACAAGAGTTGATATAAAGTAGTTATAACTATAATTTAATCTATGCCTGTGACAAAGAATACAGTATATCCACAGTCTCACCACAAAGTTCTTCCTTTAGAAACTGCAAACCCCACACATGTAATCGCAGGCTGAGTCTAAGAGCGCAGGCGCTCACAACCCAGGTCACAGATTACCTTTATCCGAAGAACCATGGGATGCAGGTGAAGGGTTTTTAGAACAGAAGGACTCTCCAAACAGATTTAGGTTTGAAATGGTTTATATAGTCCATGATGTGAACAACCTTGCCAACATCAGAAATCAGACAAAATCAAAGTGTAGACTGGTAACAAATATAATAGTGTAGGAAACAAAGCATATCATTGCCAACAGAACGAAGGGCAGCTCAGATAAATGCCTACTTTTTTTTTTTTAACCAGAAATTACATGGCAAGACTACACTTTTATGCTGGTTCAAAATAATTTTAAAAGCAAGTACAACTTTAAAAGTAAACAGTTTAAAAGGTCTAACTATGTCACAAGACTGCCTCATCCCCCAGGCCTCAAAAGTGGGCTCTTTCTTACATGACTTACAAAGTGAGCTTCTAAGAGGATTCACCTGAGTAATGATTTTGCTGTGGAAAACAAAAATCTGAAAGGTAATGTTAGCATGCACGCCCTTGAGGACCTCGTAGCGATGATACTCAGTGGGAAACGGTACCTCAGAGGATGAGTCCTGTGACTCTGGCTACATTCTCATGTTCACCCCCTTTATAACACCTGTCCTCAACCCTTCCCCCAGCTGCTTATAAACCTAGAATCAATAAAAATATACAGAGGTTCATTTACCAAATACATTCATACAACTGCTCATATCAACACTATTCATAATCCCACAGCCACAAACAAGAAATAGCCCTTACCATCCATCAACAGGTGAAATGGACAGACAGAGACCCCCAAACCTTGGACTGCAGAGACCAGATACATGAAGCACGTGTGTAACATGGAAAAGGACACACATGGAACTGTGAGGAGGGGGAATATCATGTCTCTTTTCTTAATTCACCTTGTTCTGGGGACTGAGCCAGGGCCCCCCGTCACGCCAAGCACAGGCCTTCCCACCAGGGCACAGCTTCCTTTTCCTCACCGCTCTCTCTAATTCCCCCACATATTACTTCACTTACCACTACACATTATTTCTGAGTGTCTCCACTGCATTATGCTCAAGAATCCCTGCAGGGAAGACCACAGCACAGGACATTTTCTACCTCTCAGATCTTCAAGACACTGCAGCACAAAAGCCCAGTGCTTATGTGGTGCTCCTTAGGTCTCTCTGTTTTCAAACATAACTTTTCAAAATGCTCCCAGAGTTACCTGTCCAAGCAAATGAAGCTCCCTGCTTTCAATCTAAATATCTGAGAGGAGGCTCTCTCACTCCTGCTTCTTAATTCACCTAAACCTCTCACACACAGCTCACAGCCAAAATGCGAGCAAAAGGGGCAAACCATGCAATCTAGTAGTGGAGGCATAATCAAAATCTCAAAGGATGCTGTACCATGTATGTAACCCCAGCACATGAACATCAAACATTTCCCAGCCATCTGACTTGGCTTCCTGTATCCAAGCATGGAAAAAAAATTTGAGGGTTTCTATTTATACAGATTCAAAACAGAAACAACTGAATAGCCATATGCAAAAATGAAATCAAATCTTTACATCAATATTAAAACCCAAAATGTATCCCAAGCTCTGAGTCTGACGTCAGCCTGGTCTACAAAAGTAGGTTCTAGGACAGCCAGAGCTACACAGAGAAACCCTGCCTCAAAACAACAAAACAAAAACAAGAGGAGGAAATATATAACTTCTTAAAAATAAAGGTAGCACAAAATCTAAGTGGCCCCAGGCTTGGTAAAGATTATTATATATCACACAAAATTATAAACTACACTTTAAAAACATACACACACACAAAATTGTATTTCATATGGTTTGTGAAATCCCATTAATTTCCATTAAAATACTAATAAATACTAAATATAAATAAGCACTCAGCCACTTCTGACTCATTCTATCACTCAGGGGAAAAAACAAAAAACAACAAAAAAACCACAGTCTATCCTGTAGAGAAACTAAGAAAGCAGTGTCAGGGTGAGGCTCGAGCGAGGAAAGTACAAGCATCCATGCATGTGGCTAGGAGCCATGGCGGGAAGGAAGGGAAGCTGACAGCAGCCCCTGTACTCATCGGACCTCGGGACCCAGCCTAGAATAAACAAGGGGTGACCTGCTCTGCGCCTTGCCATCAAATTCCCCACCTCGTTATTTGTCAAGGTTTCTCTGTGTGCTCTAAATAAGAAAGAAAAGTAAAGGACACACGTACACAAACGTACGTTGTCCACATGGCATGCCCTTGTTCAGAGGTAGAGACAACATGCCATCCTGTCACTTCTCAGCAAGGCTTCTTACTCAGCACTGGTACAACACAGGCCACAGCATGATGGCCATGATACCAGTCATGATTTCCTCTCTTTCTTATTTCTCCATTCATGACAAAGATAACTAGCAACTATAGATTCAGTGTTTATTTGCTGACTACTAGGATGCTACAAAGACCTTCATTACGACATTAAAAATGTCACACCAAGTACAAAGAGCTTGTCCTTTTACGTCTTGCCCAGAGCAAACTTAAACCTCATGAAGCATTCGGTGACTCGAGAGCTCTTTCTGCTCCCCCTCCCTCGTGCTATTGAGAAGTACCTGGTTCAATTCCCAGCACCAACAACCAAGCCACCCTCAGGAGAAATGATGTCTGACTTGTTCAGTAATTGCTACCATTTTCCTAGCTGTGCTTACTATTCCTCCTCTTCACCATGTGTTCCATCCCACAACCTCCGGAAGTGCTACAGCTGGAACAAAGCAAAAGAGGTGAAAGATGAGGAGGTGAGCTTTGCCAGTAACTATTCTGTTGGCTTTATTACACTAAATGGGAGTAAACAAAAAGCCATGTCTAACAGCATCATTACAATGCTAACAAATCAATGTGCTCACTCATTCAGCAAGTACTCGATTCTACAGAAGACATACTTGTAGTGGGATTTATTCCTGGACCCTCCGGGACTCTGGAGCAGCAGAGATCCCATCCTAACAGGCCACAGGACATGTCACCTGTTTTTAAATTATCATTCATTCAGTAACATTGTCTGTTGTTAATCTTTAAAGAGGTAAGCTGATTTTTTTTTTTCTCTCTTCAAGACACAACATCTAAAGCCAAACTGTAGCTGAACTGAGATGCACTAATTCCGGCCTGTGAGCAGCCTTCCTGAACAGAGCGCATGGACTGCACATCTCTCCTACTGAGGTATGTTCTTGAGTCTCCACTATTTCATCTAAGCTAAATGCCTAACTTCAGAACTATTTTCAACAGCTATTGACAGTAATATTAACAGATCGCAGTTATTGGGATCTGTTAGTAGACTCCATTATAATTTTACTTTGGACTAATTCTATGTTCAAGGAAGAAGTCCTCAAAAGTCTACAAAATTAAAATAAGTTAATGTTTTATAATGCTTTTCTATTTTAGAAAAGTGTATGAACAAAAAGGCTCCGGCCAATAGTACTAGCTTTCACAGGATGGCTCTTTCCACATAGTGGGTTAAATGTGTAAGATGCAAGGGTTACTAAACCCATCCCAGCAGAGACTCCACCCAGGCTTACGACAGTGCATTCAGAAGCACTGCCCCTGCCAAGAGCACTCTCAGGAGACCCCTCTACACTACAGGGACAGGGTACAGGAATGATGCCACATAGCTTCTCCCTCTGTGGAAAAAGAAACCAGGCTGCTCTGCCGAACCTACTGATAGGCATCTGGAACCTTGCCGCAACCTAAGAAAATCTCAAAGATCTTAGAGTACTATTCATAAAACCATAACCCAATTATTTTTCTCTTTTTAAACCAAGTCATTTTTTAAGAGATCAAATAGAAATAAAATAACTGGTCGGGCAGTGGTGACACACTTTAATCCCAGCATTTTGGAGGCAGAGGCAGGTGGATTTCTGAGTTCAAGGCTAGCCTGATCTACAGAGTGGGTTCCAGGACAGCCAGGGCTACACAGAGAAACCCTGTCTCAAAAAAAAGAAAAAAAGAAAAACCAAAAACCAACCAAAGGGGGGGGGGAGAAAGAAAGAAAATAACTGATTAACAGTAATTGAATAATGTGACAAATGCTATCATGATATTATAAGGTATTGCACATCCAGGGCAAGGCAGAGGTATTAGATAATAAAGTGTTTATACTTGAGATTATTATTTTACAGATTTTTTTTTTTAATTAGCCACTTTCGCCGGGCATGGTGGATTTCTGAGTTTGAGGCCAGCCTGGTCTACAAAGTGAGTTCCAGGACAGCCAGGGCTAAACAGAGAAACCCTGTCTCAAAAGAACAATAAATAAATAAATAAATAAATAAATAAATAAATTAGCCACTTTCACAGGGATCACCCAAGACCATCTGAAAACACAGATATTTACATTATAATTCATAACAGCAAAATTACAGCTATGAAGTAGTAGCAAAAATAATGTTATGGTTGGGGTCACCACAGCGTGAGGAACTAACTGTATTGAAAGGGCACAGCATCAGAATTGAGAACTACTCTTTTAAATAAATTTAAAAATCAAATGATACCGCTTTTAATGAAATGGAGAGGAAAGGGACATTTTGTTTTAATATACTTAGATTGAGTAAACAGCTGTTATGCTTACAAAGTTTTGAATGATGCACAAATCATACTCAGCACCTAAGTGAGGCTATCACACCTGCTTACTATAACTCTAGGCACCTGCTAAACCAGCAAGGCAAGCTCCAGGCTACCATGCACAAAGCCACCCTCAACAGCAACTGGTCTCCAAGCTTTATAATTATGACAACAGGTGCTTTCTTTTCTTTCAAATGACCACAAGAGCCTAAGTATGTAAAATCATGAAAACACTTTAGTTTCCATAGAATGAGTTTAGTCAGAAAAAAATTAACTGGTTTTTAAGAGACATTCATCTTCTGTGCTCAGCCCTGTTTACCAGTAAAGAACTTACACTACCCCAGAAGGATGCATCACTACTGTGGTCATCTCCTTCAGTACACTGCTAGTTCAAAACTCCAACACCTCAGCTGATGCTTGGGCAGCTCACGGTGCACTTCCCTGTGTCTACTGCTCCCATCAGCACCAGTTTTCTGGCAGGTTTTCCCAAGGTTGAAGATTCCTTTTGTAGCTCAACAAACTGAATCAAAACTGAAATCAGGTGGCTAGCCACAAACCAGAAGTTACAAGGGTCAAGAAAAATAAGCACAAAATTTCTTACTTTTGATTTTCAGTCTCTACAGAATGTAGCTACATCTTCATTTGTAACCAAAGTTGTAACCAGAGGCTTTACACCTAATGATACTAAAAAGTCAGTAAAACCTCTCTGCCTTCAGAGCAACCGGCCTCCTGAAACTAGCACACTGTTTGTCATGGAGGATCAGCTAGTTTCTGGCTTGATTTTAACAATATTTCTCCTGTTATCATTTCTTTACCACCAAGTAATTTTCCACATTATTTTCCTAAATTTTCAGTCTATGAACAACATGCCCTAAAAATTAGAAAAAGATAAATCAACATGGCTAAAATACAGTTGTCAACATTAACTATAAATTACTGAGATAAACAAAAGGAAAGGTGAGCATCACTGTCTGCCTAAGAACCTCAATGGCAAAAATTGTTTACTCACAATTCAACAAACAGAAGTGAACACAGAATTTACTTATCAAAACAGGGAACTCTGAGTCTCATTTTTTACAGCAGATAAAAATATCTTAATTTTGCTTATGAGGCAAAACAGTAATTTTCATGAACCATCTCCTTACAGGTGTAATCATATAAATGACAGATAAAATAATTGCTTTAAAAATACTTGTGAGTCATTTTGTCCTTACCTGCAGGCATGAACCATTACTGCATGCAGTGACTGTTCCACTGCCTAGCAGAGACTTGAAGAAACATCATATCTCTTTTTCAGAATGTGACTAATCTGTGGGTTTGCAATTCCTAAGCTATGTACAAATGGCACACCCTTTGTTCATTAAAATATATATATATATATATATACTTATTACAGGAAAAAAATCAACTATGTTTAAGCTAGATATTTACAAATAACCTTGGAAATTCTACATACCAGCAACCTCAAAATACAAGAACAAAAATCTCATAGAAAGTCTTTTAAAAAGCAAGATTTTTTTTTTTTTGGTTAAATTATTTTTTTAAGCTTTCAGCACTGCCTCACTTGAGCCAGAGGTCTGCTGTGTTATGTGCGCATGCTGCAACTGATTAGACTGAGTGTTTTTCTAAAAAAATCAATTTCCCTTCCCAAAGCAGAACAGCTTGCCCAAATACACATCTTCAATACAGCACAACGCTAGCATGCAGTACAATACGTTACATAGCAAACTTGACAAGGAAAAAGATAAGTCCTGTTTGTTCCTTAGCAATGCTACACCATTAATTGTTCATGCAAGAGCTGTAGCTGTACCTTTCTGAAGAGGACGACTTCTCAGAGTTAACTGACATCAGCAGCTCAGTCTTCTGCTTGATTTCTGGAAAAATCAGAAAATATTCACAACCAAGATTGCCCGCCCTTGCTTACAAGCCTTATATCAAGAGATTTTTCTTCCCTAATCCCTTTTGTTCAGAATGAGGCCACAAGATTCACAGTACTTCTCTTAGGACTCGGATTCAATGGTGCTATAAAGGGAAACCGCTCCAGAGGCACCAGGCCTTGCTAAACTATGCACATGACTGTTTATGAAAGCAGGAAGTACCACTTCTTTTAAGCAGAGGGGTGTCCTTTTTTTTTTAAGGTAGAACTCTCCGGGTTTTATTAAAGGGTTTCAAATTGAACAAGCTACAACACAAACATGAAATGCTAACATCTAAACTCAATATACTAAATAATTTGAGAAGCCTAAATTAAAATGTTTCATTCTCAATGAACAGATATGCAACCCCTGGCTGCTTCTATTTGATTAGCCCTAAAAAATATGGCTCAGTGAATCATTTCTGTCACTTAAGAATGAAATATTAAACCAAAACCCCAATTCAGTGATCAAAATGTTATAATTTCCTGATTGTTTTTAATGAAATTTAGCATCCCGTCCCTAACACCTTCAGAAAGAGACTTCTCTACATCATAGTCTCCCCTCCTCCTTCACAGCACACAAGTGAACAAGCAGTGCCCAGGCACCGAGCAGAGACGAGAGATATTCTTGTCCTTTCAGGAAGGACTGGCAACGCCACCTACATCAGAAATGTAACTGCAACTTCAATTTAATTAAAAGATGGTTGCTGGAATCAAGCTGGGTAAGAGAAGAACTTACAGGGAAGAATAAGAAGAGCGTAGCCAAGGCAAAGCCACGGGAAATAGAGCAAACTGCCTTTAACCACACCAGCAACTCAGCCAAGGCTGGCAATCTCTGCTGAGTAAAGCCCGGGTTCTTACTTCGTGGGAAATGCTGTTTTGTCTAGTCCTAAAAAGTATTCTAACTATATTTCTTTAATTACAGTATCTGTTTATAATAAAAGTCCACATACTAAAATTAAAACTGTAATCATTGAGAAGCTATAAGGTCTCAGAATTTCAAAGCAGACCTCAATAAAGTTGGGGAGGATAAGCATGCACACATAAGTGTGTATTTCCTGGAAATAAAACAATGTTTTAAAATGCTGACTACATTAATAAAATTAAAATATGAAAAAATATATGGAAAAATTAAAAAATAAAAGTAGGAATATTCTTTCCCAGTGGTAAGGGATTCTCCTAATTTAAGCATATATCCTCGTCCCATAGATATAATAAAATTAGCCAAACTGCTATAATAATAAAACTTACCTTGAGAATTCTGAGGTAAATTACAGAGCCCAACACAAGGGGCTACAGTGAATTCAAAATGTTCAGTAAAGTCTCCCCTCATTTCAAAAGCGAACTGTCTCCGCATGGGACTTAGAAACACTTCTTCATTTTCAAAAACCATGGGACCTTCAGGAAACTGCCTATACTCTCTAAAGCCTCTATTTCCTCGCCTAGAAAATGAGGATAAGTATTTCTACTTGTGGAGAATTAATTAAGTCGTCCACACAAAACCCTGCAGACCCTCACATGGCATGTGGTGACCCTCCTTGCCTGTTCCCCACTGGCTACATACAACACAGCTCTCCTCAATACACACTCGCTGAAGGAGTTAAGGAGGCACGGGCCTGCCCACCTTCTTGCTGTTTCCGTAAGTTTAAACCCGCTTTCTTCTCCCTTTCATTATCAACTTCAATATGTATTTTTAATTAGGATGTTGTGGTATTTAGAAGTTTACTACTATGTATCTCAAGTTCCCTACATTTTTTGACTAGATGTTTCAGAATGAAATTGTACTTGAACCACCATTTTATTGCAAAAAAGATTTTTTTTTAAGTTCTTACTTTACTATATCTATATAAAAAACTTTAAGGTAAACAGCATGTTAAGGCTGTGGAGCCACATAGCGTTATAGTGATGCTGGAAGAGTCTCCAATATTCCTTTCATATACTCTCCAATTCATCACATCTGTTTAGTTCCAGAAACAGTGAGCCATTCAGGATAGATTTTATAATCACTGTTGGTGAGGCCTACACCTTCCCATCTATGACACTACCTACTTACCCTAATGTGTTTCCATTGCTATAGGCCTGGTTACCTTTTAAGAATTCCAGCCGGGCGTGGTGGCGCACGCCTTTAATCCCAGCACTCGGGAGGCAGAGGCAGGCGGATTTCTGAGTTCGAGGCCAGCCTGGTCTACAAAGTGAGTTCCAGGACAGCCAGAGCTATACAGAGAAACCCTGTCTCGAAAAACCAAAAATCCTAGCACTTAGGAGGCAGAGGCAGGTAGATCTCTGTGGGTTCAAGGACAGCCTGGTCTACAGGGCAAGTGTCCAGGGCCGCTACAGAGAAAAATCTGTTGGGGATGTAGGATGTAATTCAAAAACAAACCTCCAGAGGGGCTGGAGAGATGGCTCAGTGGTTAAGAGCACCGACTGCTCTTGCAGCAGAGGTCCTGAGTTCAATTCCCAGCACCCACATGGTGGCTCCCATGCATCTGTAGTGGGATCCGACGCCCTCTTCTGGTGTCTGAAGGCAGCTGCGGTGCACTCAGACATAAAATGAGCATCGGAAACCTTGCACCTGCCCTGCACTGAAGCAGTTCCTTTTACTCTCAGCCTTCTGGGTAACAGGATGCTCTCCCACACCGACGGCCATCTGTCTGTCAATCTTTACCGGCTTTTTTGGCCTACTTCACAACAGTGTTCCTCATGCGTCTTTGTAAATTTAATTTCATCTATAAAATGGTTTGAAACTCCAATCTGCTTTTACCCCCATGCCCCACTCCACCCCCACAACTCAGGAAGTCCTACCTTCAACACCACTTGGCCTCACAACCCTGCAGATACCTATCCCTCCAACCACCAGGCTCCATTTGTATTTCTATACCAATAGTTTTTGTTTTTAAAGTCCATCAACCTGGAGGCTGTCGGACGGCTGATAAAGGCACCTGCCTTGAAAGCTGACTACCTGAGGTCAATCCTCAGGGCCCACATAGAGGAAGGAGAGAACAAATTCCTGGAATTTCCTCTCTCACTTCCAAATACAAACTATGGCAGACTCAGAACACCATAAATACAAAAGGACAAATGAAAATATAATCGTAAAAACTTTAAAAACCAAGTCCATCCCCCGCCTGGGTAGTTTTCCTTCGGGTTTTCTGTACATCCCGTTCTCTGCCACACCGCTGCACTCACAATGCTCAGTGGCATTACAATCTGCTCCTTACATCTCTTGAGCCTTTAATTCAGCCTTTGGCATGGCCCCATAATTCAGTTTTATTAATTCAATTAATAAAACACTAAGTTTTACTGACTTGTTCATTCTCTAAAGCAGTGGGGTCAGATATTGTTTATTCTTTAACTGCTTTTATGTATTCAATTCTCTGCAACTCTAAATCTTTCATAGAATTATCATTTCCCCCATAATTCTTACATATTGGTGATACCTACAGAACCTTCACCACTCATCAAACGTGTCTATACCCTATAGGGGCACTATTTTTTTTTTTTGTTTTTTTGGTTTTTTTTGTTTTTTTGTTTTTTGAGACAGGGTTTCTCTGTGTAGCTCTGGTTGTCCTGGCACTCACTTTGTAGACCAGGCTGGCCTCGAACTCAGAAATCCGCCTGCCTCTGCCTCCCGAGTGCTGGGATTAAAGGCGTGCGCCACCACGCCCAGCTAGGGGCACTATTAATAACCATAGACAAACTGTCAGTCTGACAGTATCACATGCAACCCAAATCCACACATTCTCCCATCTCCCCTGATAGTTTCCACTAAATAGTCACCAAATGTGCACAATATCTAAAACTGAGCTCAGCAACTACTTGACCGCACATCTACACTTTATCTTAAGGCCTAGAGTCTGCCATCACCCTCCATCTCACACCACAGGCCCTTTACAATCTAACTCTGGGAGTAACAGGACAGCTGATCTTCCAGGCCACCAATTTTTGAGGACTCCCAAACGTCTCCCAGTGTCTCATTTGGGACTAATTAGCACACTCTCCCTTTTAGACATCCTATCCTCTGGAAGCACTGCGCTCTGCTGGCCTGCTTCCTCACAGACCTTCTTGCTTACAATTGTCCTTCCTTTGGACATCACAGGATAACTCATCTCCTCCCCACATAAGTCACTGACCTGTTGCCTGACTGCTTGTCTCTCTCTTCTTTTTCCAAAACAGTGGGGGGGGGGGCTGTGCGTGAGTGTGTGTATGCGTGCGTGCATGTACCCTGTCCTGAAACCAGCTTTATATAGACCAGGCTGGCCTCAAACTCAGAGATCCCCCTACGGAGTGAGTGCTGGAATTAAAGGTGTATATCCCCACACCCAGCCCCACAAACTAACTTTTTCAATCTGGGCCACAAACTCCTCCCAAATTTACCTTCTAAGAGTGAATTAAATTAATCTCTTTTGTGTCTCTATATATTGCATACACTTGTATACAATTACTAAAATGTATCATTTTCCATTTGACATTCCATGAGACTAAAGTTACCTTAAGGATAGGACCTGATATTCCCCTTAAATTCGTGCAGAGCCAGTGATACCATATTAGACTTCCTGACCACTTTTATAATCCTCTTAGCCTCGTCTAGTCAGCGCATGGTGCACACGCAGCTAAACCACATCCGTTTATAATGAGAAAATCTAAAAAGGAAGAGTGCTTCAAGGTAATCGCACTCCTCACAAGCATTTCCCAGAGTCAAGCAACCAAAATTCACCATGTAGTCTTCATTTTTAGAAAAAAGCAGGGATGGGGGTGTTAGTACACGTGTACACATGTGAACTCAAGTGCAGGTGTCCAAGAGAGGCAGAGGTGTAAAAGTGCCTTGGCAGCTGGGAGCTGACTAACTAACGTGCGGCTAACAACTGAATTCAGGTTCTCTGCAAGAGCAGTCGGTGGTCTCGACCACTTGGCTATTTCTTCAGCTCCTCAGCCTTCGCCTAAACCAGCTTTTAAAATGTAGATTTACATCAGACCTTGTATTAAAAAGGTGAAATCTTATCACTGCTAATAGCTTTATTGATTAAAATAAGGTGGTCTGTGATACCATATTCTTCTCATCCTTCTCATGTGTATATTACCTTACATACTAAATCAATAACCCACACCGAGCAGTCAGGATGCCTTAGTAGGTAAATGTGCTTGCTGAGCAAGCCTGAGAATCTAAGCTGGATTCTCTGGAACTTACAGAACAGTAGAGTAAGAGAATTTCACAAAATTGTCCCTGACATCCCATGCATCCCATCCTAACACAACATGCAACACGGGGACGAGGGAGGGAGGGAGGGAGGGAGGGAGGGAGAGAGAGAGAGAGAGAGAGAGAGAGAGAGAGAGAGAGAGAGAGAGAGAGAGAGAGAGAATATTAAGAAAAGCAGTGATAGAGTGCCTAGAGGACTGGTCTTGAACTGTTCATAAGACTCCATAAGTCCTACTGGACTGCAGGCATGTGACAGCACACATTTATGTAGTGCTGGGATGGAGGCCAGGGTAGATTATCTAGCATTCTAGGCAAGCATGCAACCAACTTAGCTACAACCTCAACCCCCACATTCACCCTGCAGTACTTCACCAGCCACAGGCTTTCCTCTTCATACCTACTGTTAGGTACCACTTTGACTCACACCACAAAAGTTAATGAGATTGCTTGTAAAGATGTAACCCTTTAGTTAGTGGCCTTCTGTATCCAGTATTTCTAAATCATAGCATACAGAGTTCAAAACTCCTGCTACACTCAGAACTGAGTACAGAGTGAAGAACTGTGACCAGAAACAGACCAAAACAAGCAAAAACAAAACAAACAAACAAAGGAAGATGACTCCTAATAGCAATGACAGAAAAAGAAACGGGCACAGTAAACATGGGACGCCTCTGTCAATCTCATTACAAACCTACCATGAGGCTCTTGACTTGTGTGACACAGTAAATTAGGAATATAGTGCTTCTGAGATTCTAACAAAAACTTCCTTTTACTTGACAAACCCTTTACATAGCCACCTGTAAACCTGACTTTACTTGTGGTATGTTATTTTATGTATATGCGAGTTTTACCTGTCTTATCTATATGCCATGCTCATGCCTGGCACCTACACAAGCTAGAAGAGGAAATAGGATCCCTGGAACTGATGTCTCACACTGCTGTTAGCTGCCATATAGGTGCTGGGAATTGAGTCTAGAACCTCTGGGAAAGCAGTTATCTTAACTGCTGAGCCATCTCCAGCCCCATAATAACTATTTTTTAAAATTAATTGCCAGTGCTAGAGGGTTGGCTCAGAGGTTAAAAGCTCTGGCTGTTCTTCCAGAGGGCCCAGGTTCAAGTCCCAGCACCCACATGACAGCTCACAACTGTTCTCAACTCCAGGTCCAGAGAATATATGCACACATGCAGGCAAAACATCAATGCAATAAATCACCAAAAAATTAATTGCTGCCTTATATTTGTGTGGAGCCATTTAAAGGAACAAAACCCAACCGTGTTGTGCTGAAGTAAACTTAGACGATAGGGTAGTAAGGATATATCTAGTCTAAACCTGCAAGATGACTCAGTGGGTATAAAACTGCTTGCCACACAAGCCTGAAGACCTCAATTCAATCCTGGGATGAGTAAGAGAACCAAACTCCTAAAAGGTTTCCTCTGACACACAGGCCTGAAAGAATTGTGAAAGAATTATTCCCTCTCCAAGAATTTTTAAATGTTTAAAAATTTTTAAAATATATTTAGAGGCTAAGAGGCTACATCTGGGTAGATCTCATAGCCCACCCATTTCTCTGCTTCATAAGGCAGAGTGGCTCTGAAGGTTGTTAGCTCCTGTTATCAGGCGGCAGCACCACACACACACTCCCCCATTCACACACACAGCTCCAACCATGGGCTTTCAGTATCTCCTCTATTCCAAGTCCATTTCTAGACTCACACAACTGCCTCTGTTTCACACGTTCACAGACTACGGTGATGATCTACTCGTTCAGCATAGTCAACTTAGGCCTAGGAGTCTCCGAAGGACTCCCACTAAAATGGACAAAGCTGCCGGGAAGTGGTGGCACATGCCTTTAATCCCAGCACTTGGGAAGCAGAGGCAGGCGGATTTCTGAGTTCGAGGCCAGCCTGGTCTACAGAGTGAGTTCCAGGACAGCCAGGGCTACACAGAGAAACCCTGTCTTGAAAAAACAAAAACAAAAAAACAAAAAACAAAAAAACAAAAAACAAAAAACAAAAAACAAAAACAAGGACAAGACCTGCAGCAGCTTTGGTGGTCTGGTTGCCATGCTCACTGTGATGCTAACCTTTTAAGGCTAGGCCCTTACTGGATATTTAAGGAGCCATATAAGAGATTCTTCACAAAGGTGCCAAGTACAGCCAGTCCTCTAGACTATGAGAAAGCTGAAGCCTGGTTAACTGGCCAGCACCTTGAGAGGCCAAAACCTTAAAGGGGTGGGGGCGGGGAGCAATACTATTTCAGGGCTCATCATTTCTGTCATGATAATACAAGAAGAGAAAAAAACAAAACAAAACTTAAGGCAAAGTTTGCCAGATACAAAGAGAGTAACTGATGAACTAAGCAGAGAAACAGCTGTCCGTAGTTCCCCAGTTCCAACTGACCTCCATCCACACTCTCCAAACAAGTCACTGACAGACCCCCGAGGGCCTGGTACTCCAACTCAATACAATACAAACCCAAAACAGTTCATAAACTGACAGAAAACGCTGATACTGAGCTAGAATCCCAAGCAAAACCACTGAGAAATGAGGAGACAGCGGTGAAAAGGTTTCAACAATCAACAACAGCAGGTGAAGCACCATGAATGCAAGCACTCACCACACACTCACCACCAGACACAATGCCCGCCTCCTTATGTAAGTTGTCAATGCTCTTCATCACACTCGTTACCATCTAAAAGACACCCAGCAGTGTTGTGATACAACAAACCAGCTCTCACTTAGTATATAAATGTATGGCAAGAAACTTTATCTTCCAGTTGTAACCTAAAATTTGTGCAGTGTGAAATTGTATCATCACCTACCACCCTGCCAATTTAAAAATAAAATAAAATACCAACAAGGTAGAGAAGTGCAGCAGTGCTTAAGGACACATGTGGTCTCCACATCTACATATTCACAATTCTGGTCACATGGGCTGTACTACCCCACAAGATGATGATACGTTTACTCTAAACCTAAATGAAACAGAAATGAGGGACGATGGGGACAGGGGCAGGAGGGAGCAGTCTTGCTCTTGATAGGTTTCTTTGGTTGATTGTGTTTGAGTCTGGCGGTGTGAATGCCAGGGTGTGAGCGCCTATGGAAATCCCAGGACCACCTGCAGAAGTTGGCTCTTCTACAATGTAGAACCAACAGATTAACAAACTCAGGCCCTTGGTCTGAGTGAAGAGTGAGCACCTTCACCAGATAAGCTATCTTGCTGACCACTGACTGTACAGGCATCAGCAGCTTCCTCATCGTCGTCAAGGGGAGATTCAGGCGTGTGGCTGCAATCACTTCCGACTTTCTACTAGGAGTTCGAAGCACCGAGCCCGAGTCGGCAGGCTAGTATAGGAGCACTTTAAGCCAGCAAGCCGCCTCGGTGCCCGGATCCTCAGCAGTTCTGATAAAACATTTCCAAAGCAGCTGCTGTGGCATTCATCATTTACTAGTGAAAAGCTTTTTCCTTCTGACATGTCTTTGTTGCTGAAGACCGTTTATGTAGACCAGGGGAGCCTTGAATCGGTGTATAGCCAAGTATGGAGATTACAGAGTATGTAGTCCTGGCTACCCTTGAGTCAGTGTGAGTCCAAGTATGGAAAATGCAGAGTGCACCAGCCATGCTCAGTCTTATAATGTATGAGGACAACTGCTGGCATTAAAGATTTTCCTGCTGGTTTTTGAAAAGTGAGTCCCACCACATCAAATGTTAACCTCTAACTTTTCATACCCCCAAGAGAGATGTGGTTGTAAGAAGCAAGCCACGGGGGAAAATGACCATGGCCAGCTCAGCCAACCCAAGTGCTCTCACTAGGCCTAAATGCTGCACAGGTAAAGTGACCCTTGCCCTTCATTGGTCAGCACTCACACCAGTGCATAAGAACAGAGATGGACTGCACTGGGCTTCACTGCCTCTGCTCTCTGTTAGCAATGAGGTGGAAAGAATCTAATCCTTTAAAACAGCTACAGGTTTCACACTACAGCCAAAGTCATGAATAGTTAATCCTGCCTCTCTCTAGCTCTCACCTGGGCAAAGACATTCTGGTCCAGCTCTGCTGAGTAAGACACAAGTTCTCTGATAACTGGGATCTCTTACAGTCAGGGTGGCAGCAAAGACTGTTCAAGCTCAGACTAAGTTTAACACATTCTCTGCACTACTCACACAAAATTTATTACTTGTATATTTTTGACATGATATACAGTTTTAGAAATACTCAGAAGAATTAATTATTTTAATGAAGTTCTTTCTGTAATAGATGTTAAACAACTAAGAATAATCTCTAATACTGTGACTACAAAGACATATACTACATCCTATCATCTATAATTTTTGCATATAAAGAACTATGAGGCTATTAATTTACCTCAGTGGTCCAAGGCTACAGCAATGGGACTGTAGAGCCAAGCTCAAGAGCCCCCAAAATATAAATAAATAAATAAATGAATAAATAAGGGGGGCAGTGAGAGGGACAAAACTCACCGAAGCGATTATCATCCACTCCCAACAGCCTTACTAAGCCAAACCGACTCATTATCTCAAACATTACTCAGACAGGTGCCAGCACTGTTGCAGAAAGGTACTTACTTATATGGTACACTTGTAATAAAACAAATCCTATCAAAATAAGCTGTCTTTAATCCCAGCCTTCAGAGTGCAGAGGCAGGAAGACCACTATGAATTAGGGGCCACACTGCACAGGCAAGTTCCAGGCCAGCCAAAGCGATATAGTAATTCAAAAATGGGGTCCTGTGGGGTGGGGGGGGGGAGACTTGCTTAAGAGAACAGGGAGAAACAATGAATTAAATGCTCAAAACCACTGAGTCCCATTAACTCCCATAGTTAGAAAGGAACCCGACACTAATTTTTCCAAGCACAGGGCCCTGGGTAGGTGGCACACGCAGTCACAAACAAAAAGGCAGCACTTTCCAAGAGCTCACTGAATCCTCCCCACAACTGCACAACAGACACTGCTTTTTTGAGTTTCTTTTTTTATTCTTTTAGATGGTCCCATGTAGCCCATTAGCCCAGGCTCACCTCCAACTCCCTACTTAGTCAAGGCTTGCCTTGAACTTTTTTTTTTAATTTATTTTTTAATTAGGTATTTTCTTCATTTACATTTCAAATGCTATCCCAAAAATCCCCCAGACCCTCTCCCCCCCCCCAACTCCCCTACCCACCCACTCCCACTTCCTGGCCCTGGCATTCCCCTGTACTGGGGCATATAAAGTTTGCAAGACCAAGGGGCCTCTCTTTCCAATGATGACCGACTAGGCCCTCTTGCCTTGAACTCTGACTCTCCTTTCTATATTTCTCAAGTAATGGGGTCACAGGTATGTGTACAGCATAGCACAGCTATCTCAGAAGGTAGACTCTTAATATAATTCCTATTTAATATGAAACTCTGTAGCTGGAAGAAATTTGTTCAATATTGTAGACAAACAACTTCATCATAACAGCCTCAGAAGAACAGTGTGGGGGTGCACTGCTGCTCTTGCAAAAGACCTCAGTTTAGTACCCAGTCATTCTATGCAGCTCACAGCTCTCTGTGCCTCCATTCCCACAGTAGCCAATGCTCCCCTAAGGTCTTCACAGCCACTGGACACAAGTGGTACACTTAATACATGAAGGCAAAGCACTCCCACACATATAAACAAAAGCCAGACGTGGTGATGCTTGCTTTTATTCCCAACCATCGGAAAGCGAAGGCAGGTGGATTGCTAGGAGTTTGAGGATAGCCTGGTCTACAAAGCAAGTGCCAGGCCAGCCAAGGCCAAATAGTGAGACCCTGCCTCAAAACAAACAAACAAACAATAATAACAGAACAGAATGCTTAGTAACAAATGTAAACAATAAAGTGGAATGTTTGTATATTGAAAACTATCAAACACATTTTAAAGAAATCAAAGACCCCCAAAATCCAAAGCTAGCCAGTGGTCATAGATTAAATAATTCACTCTTAAGGTGTCGGGGCTGTTTGATGAAAGGAACCTAAAATAGCTGTCTCTTGTGAGGCTATGTCAGTGCCTGGCAAATACAGATGTGGATGCTCACAGTCATCTATTGGATGGATCACAGGGGCCCCAATGGAGGAGTTAGAGAAAGTACCGAAGGAGCTGAGGGGGTCTGCAACCCTATAGGTGGAACAACAATATGAACTAACCAGTACCCCCAGAGCTCTTGACTCTACCTGCATACGTAGCAGAAGGTGGCCTAGTCGGCCATCATTGGGAAGAGAGGCCCCTTGGTCTTGCAAGCTTTATATGCCCCAGTACAGGGGAAGGCCAGGGCCAAAAAGTGGGAGCGGGTGGGTAGGGAAGCAGGGCTTGGGGAGGGTATAGGGGACTTTCGGGATAGCATTTGAAATGTAAATAAAGAAAATATCTAATAGAAAATTTAAAAATAAAATAAAGTACTTTAAAAAAAAAGGCATCGAGGCTGGAAAGATGTTGCAGCAGGTAAAGGAGCTGCAGCCTGAGCCAACACCTCATCTCCAGACCAACACCTGAGCCAACACCTCATCTCCAGACCAACCTGGCAGAAGGAGAGAGCTACCTCAAGTGTGTCTGAGCACCACGCACCACACGTGCACACACACACACTCATGCACACACAAGCACACACACACACACAATTGCTGAAAAAAACACTAAACGCAGGACCACTACTTCCATTTATTCAATGTAATTCCTACCAAAGTTCAAGTTACCTTTTTTAACACAAATAAACAGGCCAATCCTTAATTTCATGTGTGAAAATACAAAGGACAATGACTAACAGAAACGATATTAACAAAAGTAAAAAGAAACCAAGGTAATACAAAGTATAGTGAGGAAACTAAGAGTGCACACACACACACACAAGCTGTATCCTGAGTCCATGAAACAGACCTGAGCCCAGAGAAGTCTCAGTTCAGTCAACCAGTTTCCCACAAAGACACCAAGATTATTCAATGGGAAAACAGTCTTTTTTAATAAAAGGTGTTAAACAAGTGGACAGCCACATGTCAAAAAAAATGAAGGTAAGTTCCTAGCTCACACCAAAAACCGGCTGAAAACGGAGCTGCAGGACAGCTGCAACCAGTGGTGAGAGGTGACTGTCAGGCTCGAGTGCTCTCAGGCACCACCTCCTGCAGGACAGCAGAAGAGAGCTGACTCCTAAGAGCTGTCCTCTAACTTCCACACACGTACCATCACGCCTGCACTCATAACATACTCACATTTACACACAATGAACGTTTAAAATGTTTTAACTAAAACCTAAATAAATATAAGGATTAGGCTTAAGAACCTCTTGGAAAGAGACAGACATCACACTCTCTCCCAAGTGTGGACTGGGTGCCTCTTCTCAGACAGGCCCTTTGAGGCAGAGGCACTGGGGGACTGACTGATTCTGCCACAGTGTGTTCAGGCCTCACTTGGAGCCACAGAGTAACTGAGAGCTGGGATTCCATGCTTCCGCTTGTCCTTCTGCATTCTTTCCTTGTGACTAAAGCCACAACATCAGTCATCTTACTGAACCTGCAGTTGCCTTGCATTCCCAGAAAAAAAGCCTAGAAAGAAAGGACTATTTCTCAATTGAGTATTATCCATCACTACGAGCCAGGAAAACTACATTCTGTCGCAGCAACACAGACCATCTTGGGAGCACGCCACAGGACTGAGAGCTGAGACAGTGAGTGAGTGACCATGCCAAGATGATGACTGCTCAGTTATGTCCATGGCCTGCTCCAATTCTTCCTCTCTTCGGCCCTAAAGAAATGCGTCCTACAAAAGAAACTCTCTCCCTGCTTTTCACTATTACTACCCTCTTAGGAAAGGGGTCAAATGTAGCTTATAGGGCCCACAGGATCCCAGTTGTACTTTACAAACTCCACTTTTGCCAGGGGGGTGCTTCTGCATGCCTTTAATGCCAGCACTCAGGAGGCAGAGGTGGGTGAATCTAGATCAGTCTAGTCTACATAGTTGGATTCCAGGAGAGCCAGCAGGGCTAGAGACTCTGTCTTGAATGAATGAATGAATGAATGAATGAATACCATAGGTGAGGTCATCAAGGTGATTTCAGCCAAGCCTGAGTTTGATCCCTGGAGCCCACACCATTGAGAGAACTGACTCTGACCACAGTCCTCTGACCTCCACACAGCACTAAGGCATGCACACACACACATGCACACACATACAATAAGTAAATCACACGCACCATCACGCCTGCACTCATAACATACTCACATTTACACACAATGAACGTTTAAAATGTTTTAACTAAAACCTAAATAAATATAAGGATTAGGCTTAAGAACCTCTTGGAAAGAGACAGACATCACACTCTCTCCCAAGTGTGGACTGGGTGCCTCTTCTCAGTCATTCATTCATTCATTTAAAAATGTTAGGTGGCAAACACTTATACTCCCAGCACTTGAAAGGTAGAGAGAATCCCAAGTTCAAGGTCATCTTCAATCAAACAGCGAGTTCCAGGCCAGCCTCAGCCTTGAGAGACCAAGCTACACAGTAGAGGGAAGAATGGGCACCTATATCAACTGATGAAGGGTTGTTATAAATGTAACATATATGTACATGTATGTATAAAATCATATACACAGAGAGAACAGAAAGGGCATTATTACATGCTACCATAACCTTGAAAGCACTGTCCCAAGCACAAACATTTATCTAGACAAAGTGTTAATGTGATCTTTGCATTACAAAGGAGCTTCTGCTAAAATATGAAGGTTTATTTTTGAGGGAGAAAAATATTCTCAAGTTATATAATATAATGGTTGTACAACACTAGAAATAGCTTTTTTAAAAAACTACTAAAGCATAGTTTTAAACGATAACAAGTCATTTTAAAATTGTCTCGATTGAAACAGGAAATTCCAGAGCAAATATGTACAGTTAAGAGAATAAAAATCCATCGATGCAACTCCAGAGACCTAGATGCACAGCTAACAGGGCAAGAATGGCTCTGACTGAGGAGAGGGAGAAGGAAGGTGAGATAGGTTAAGAGATGGCTGGAAGGAAATAACAAAAGAAGGGCCATTCAATCTGTAGGCAATCAAGAGTTAACAAAACAGAGCTAGGGATGTAGCTCAGAAGGGTGCTTGCCCAAAAGAAACTCAGCAAGACAAAAGTAGAGTGGTGGGGCTATGGAGGCAGCCTAGGAATCACAAGTTCAAAACCAGCCTGGGCTAACATGAGACTCTTCAGAGAGAGAGACAGAGACAGAGACAGAGACACAGAGCAGAGAGAGAGAGACAGAGAGAGAGCAGAGAGAGAGACAGACAGAGAGACAGACAGAGAGACAGACAGAGACAGACAGAGATAGACAGAGACAGAGAGGAGGGAGGGAGGGAGGGAGGGAGGGAGGGAGGGAGGGAGGGAGGGAGGGAGGGAGGTGAAGCCAGTAAGTAGGTCTTTGCTGGAGTCTCACAGGCAGAAACGTAACTAATCACAAATGTAAGAAGCCACACAGTCGTTCCTAAAAGATCCACAAATGAAAAGATCCAATGCAAAGCTTTTACATTGTATGTCATGTTTGAAGACTATTAAATTTTATAGAGCTATTTATAGAGCCTGTCAATTTACCAAGATTCATTTTGAGTCAGCACACTCACACAGAACCCCCTCAGGAATTTCACCAATTACCACCCCTCTCCTTTATAAATCCTGAGCTCTCACCTCACGTGTCAGTGGTCTTCTATGAACTCTTCCTCAGCAGCAACAGTACAAACAACTCCCAGGACTCTGCTGCTTGTACAAGGTATTACTAAGTACCGCATATACCTCAGCAACAGTCTAAGTACCGCATATACCTCAGCCAACAGTCTACTTTGTTTTCTTCTTCTCTGTGGAGTCTGAAACAAATTAATGAGTGGCATGAAACTCAACAATTCTCCTGCCTCAGGCCCCCAAATGCTAGGACTACAGACATATACCACCATATCAGCTAAGTTACTCATTGAATAATCACCAATCAACAAAGCCTTAAAAAGACTCATCGTATGTGTGCATGTGTGCATGCGTGCGCGCGCTCCCCACTGTCATCATCTTCAGCCTTGCATTAAGTTGGGTTCCAGTCACATAAAAACAGCACTTTAGGCATATATGGCTCAGATAGACAGGTCGTTGACAAATTTCTAAATGTCGACAATACACTCCTATTATCCTCCTCTCTCCTCTCCTCTTACTTCCTCTCCCCTCCCCTCCCCTCCCCTTCCCTCTCCTCCCCTCCCCTTTCCTCTCCTCTCACCACTATTTACTCTCCCTCCCATCCATCATGTCCCCCTCCTCCCTACCAGTCCCCTTCCAAGATTCATAACTTTCAGATTCCCTAACTCGTCTATGGTAACCAGGGCTATGTGTATGCCTGACAGATTGGGACTATCTACTGGAGCCTGGTGAGGTCATCAGTGGGTGCACACTGGAGGCAATGGCTCCTCTCTCCCTGAATCATCTGTCAATCTTAATCATGTTCACACTGCTAAGTGCTATGTGGGATCACAAATTCTAATGATTCATGGACCTACTAAATCATCCTCTTGGGAATAGGGATGCCTATAAAGTCATAGAGATAACTTTTAAGCTGTGGAAGACTCTTGTCCTCCCTATTTCCCTAACGAATTATAAATACAAAACGACAACAACAACACTTCACTTTATAAGCACAAATAACTAGCCAATCAAGCCAACCATTACTCATTACTGAATCCAATATGAAGAATGCTAGATATACTAGGCCTACTATATATATTCCTGGAATTTCACTTCTACCAAATTTACCCTAGAAGAACATTCACGTTGCTGGAGTGTAGTTCAGCAGTACAGCACTTTAACAGATACACAGCCCGAGATCTGTTCCCTAGCACCTTGAGGGGGGAAGGGGAAATATTCATAGATCATGTGTCTCTGGAGAATCATACAAAGATGTTCAATCACAGCTAGTGAGAGGCTCAGCAGGTAAAAGCACTGGCCATCCAGCCTGATGACCTGCCCATCTGAGGTCAATCCCCAAGACCCCACCGTGGACAGAACGAGCCAGCACTGTCCACTGCTCGCTGCACTCTCCTCTGCACCCCACAGCATGCACATCCACTTCCACACAATATAAGCTTAGAAATCTTGAGGATCTGGAGTGTATCTAATGAGCAATGGATACCCACTGCTAAGTGGTCTATACTCATATTCAGAATATGAGCATTAAAAAGGAATGAAATAGATATCATAAATATATCTCTAGCATAACTCTTACTAAAGCAAAATGTGGAACTTTCAAAAAGCAAAATGACACTATCTCTAATTAATATGCATTTCACATCACATATATATGTAAAAAAAAAAGGGTAAAGGCTATAGAGGAATATATCCTAAACTATTATAAAAATATTCAACCCTTTGCTTTTTCTTTACAGGTATTACCCATGTAAATTAAAATCAATGTTAAAATATTAAGACCACAGCATGTCCCATTTAAAACATGTCCCTTCTACCGCACAGCTTTCAAATGGACACTAGGCAAAAAGACTTCCATCACACCATTATAAATAGATCTCCAAAAGGCCAATTTTCACTTTCAAATAAAATTCACAGTTTAATCAAGGTCAAGGCAATGTTCTGTTGGAATTCTGAAAGTGTTATGCTGAAGGAAAAGAACAACTACATTTTCCTGACACTAGATGTTCTGCCACCAAAAAAAGGTAGTCATGTGGAGCTTATACATGTGGCATTTTTAGAAAAACAAGCTTTAAAATCTGAATTCAGGCTGTTCCTTCTACTTCTATCCACTCCAGGCTCTTAAACAAATCAGAGTACACCAATGAACTTTTAAAAATGTAAAAATACAGGTATTGATTAAGCAGCCCACAAAGTGTCAGGTTTCTGCTATGCATGTTTATGAAGGACCTAAACTCTCAAGGAGTCCAGGAGCTGAGTTCATGGTATAAAACCTAATCTGTGAACCAGAACACATCTGCTCTTGCTAGGCCAGGAAGAGGAAGAAGACATGTTTAGGATGTTGGAGTTGAGTGCTATACAGGAAGAACACAGACCACAGAGCAACGACCGTAACAAAGAAGCAGGTGGAGATGCCTCACCAAGGGGTTAGGAAGCTCTGTGTGTCTGTAAACACAGCACTTCAGAGACTGATAGCTCAAAGCAAGCCTGAACCACTGAGAACAGATCCTAGGCGCAAGCACTTGACTACAGTGGCACACACATGAATGCCAGCACTAGGGAGGAGGAGGGGGGGGGGAAGATCAGGACCAGGAACCCAAGGCCAGCTTGAGCTATCTATCAAGTTCAGCCATATAGCAAGTCTGAGACAATCCTAGGCTACATGATACCCTGAAAAGAAGAAAGAAAGATCACCTGTGTGATCATGAGTAAGGTAAGTCTTGGATACATACTGACATCCTGACTCCAGGTAACAAATAAAGAGAAATTAGTCTTGTTTGGTAATAACCTTATTCCAGGCATACTATTATTATATTCACTCCAATAATTAAGCTTGCTGATGTATTTACATGGAAAACTTCAAATTTTAAAATATTTTAATGAGAAGAATGGACATATGTGTCTAGGAGAAAGTAATGTATCCTCAAATGCCTATACTATACAGCCACCTCTGACTCCACTGCTGTCATGGTAGGCTATTTCCGTCTCTGAAATGCAGGCAAAACTGCACTACCAAGGCTTAGACAGCTATGTATACATGAGAGTTGAAAGATTACCTATCTTAGCTCTAAGTCATTCTGGACAAAAACACTGACATTGGGGTGCATGCAAAGAGGACATAATAGTGGGGTTTTTTTGGGGGGTTGGGTTTTTTTGGGGGGGCTACCTCAAAGCCCTCCATCCCAGGCACTGTGTGGATGTTCTCAGGACCTCTGAAGTATGCCTGAGGGCCGGCTTCTACACCAGTGGCCCTACACTGGGATGACTTGATTTGTTCCCTGTGACTTTTTTTGCCTCAATTGGTAAAGACCACTGACTTCCTAATAGTCGTGTGCCTATCTGATTGATTTGCTGCAAAAACTACCAACAGGTAATTTCCACTCCCCACACTCCATCCCCGATGTGTTCTCTGAGCCACCTGTGGCCCCAGCAGTCTGAGTCCCTCCCTCATGAGCTCATTCTAAGAGCCCCAGTCCTTTCTCCTTTAAGCCCCTACTGCTCAGTACAGCAGCTCCTCTCCAAAGGCCTGGGTCTTTCCCAGGTGATCAGATCTGCCACTGAAGCTTTTATTATTTCAGATCTGTTTGTGTAAAGTAGTCACCCTTTTCACATTATGGTGATAAACAGTTATCTTTCAATTTGGCAAACATTAGATATCTTCATAACAACACTATTAGAATCCAAGCATCTAGGAGCACCTAGGAGGCTAAAGCAAACAGACCAAGGTCAGCCTAAGAAGACCATCTTAAAACATGAGGCTAGGGTTAAGGGGCAGAATATTTGCCTAACATGCACAAAGCCATGGGTTAGATTCCCACCACCATAAAACAAACAAAAATACCATTCCACCTTTATAGATAGGAGAAGCTAAGAAGGTAAGGTTAACTGTAGGCATCTAGAGTCACCCAGTTAATAAGCTAAGGCTCAGACTTAGCCCCAGCTCTATCTACTCTCAGAGTCAATGCTGCTAATACCACCCACTAAACGGAAATCTATCCATTTCAGAAATCTAAACTCCTCTCAGCAGGGAGTGAATTGTTAGTTCATCTTTCTCATTGGACTACTTTTAGAGGATGCTAGGCTATCTGAAGACCACACAATCCAGCCCCACAGTGCAAGACAGCACTCAAAACTGCCACACCCCAACAAGCTGCCAAGGGATCTACAAACCACACCTCTCTACCACGTACCCTTGTTGCTACAGCCAAGACTTTAGAAGAATGGCATACGACACAGTACAGCTCAGGCACAAAATGGGATGAGGTCTGCCACGTGCTGCAATGTGGATAAACCATGAAAATATTATGAATAAAATAAGCCACAAACAAAAGGACAGATAGTACTGAGTAAGAGACAAGACATAAGACATAGGCTTGAGGGGAAAATAGAGAGCTACTATTTGGTGGTCACAGAATTTCTTTTAGACTGCAAAATTTCTAGAAACCGTATTCATGTCACAAACTTTCTAGTGAACTTAATGTCATCAAAGGATATATTTTAGAATAGTTAGGATGGTAAAGGTTTTGTGTTCTGGTTAGTAACAAAATTTATAATTAACACGTATGGCTTGTAGGCTATTTCTAGTGGATATAGCATTTCAGACATCAAACACAGACTCCACAAGCAAGGAAGCCAAAGAGATGATCAAATCCCAACTTAAATATTCAGAACAGGACATACACACTGCTGGTCAATGAGTTCATAGTTTGCTGGGTGTCTCTAATGAACACTCTGACAGGTTAACCCACGAGAAGAAAGGACTGATAAACAAGTACGCTACCATTCAGCATATACACATTTTCACCTACTGAAGAATGGATCTATAGAGCACCAGGATATTTTGGGCAATTTATCCACACATGCTTTTCAACAAGCACATTCAAAATACCCTTAACAAACATAATCAGCTTTGAGCTGAGAGCACCTCTGACACAAAGTAATATGTCAACAGAAAAGCAAACACAATGTTCTTTATCATTATCTGACTCTAACTTTAGAGTTTCATTCAGAGTGTGTGTGTGTGTGTGTGTGTGTGTGTGTGTGTGTGTGTGTACGCGCACGTGCGTGCGCCCACAGATCACCAATTGCGGCTAGTCTTGCTGTCCACCCTACCCCAGGGCTCCCTGTCTCTGTCTCCTGAGGTCTGTGATTACAGGAGGCTGCAATGCTTGCCCAACTTTTCTGTGTGGTTCTGGGGATCCAAACTCTGGGGATCAGACTTGTACAGAATGGGTCTTCTTCACCAACCCATCTCCCCAGCCTTCACTCTGTAGGAGCCAGACTGCTCTTCTCTAGCAATAACAGTGGTCACATTTCCTAAAGCAACAAAGTATAAAAGCTTTTACTGGTTTATAAGCTTTTGAGGCACCCTTGCCACTTAACATAATGCTCTTTAGATGCTACCTGCCTGTATTGATAGTCCGTCTCTTTTTACTGTTAACATAATACTCTTTAGATGCTACCTGCCTGTATTGATAGTCCGTCTCTTTTTACTGTTAATATTCAGCATCTAGATGTATCAGTATTTAGCCATTCCCTGGTCAAAGAAACTCAAACAGTTTTCACTTCTTTTGTTTTTGTTTTTGTTTTTGTTTTGTTTTTTTTAAGAAAAAGAAAAAGAAATCAACTTTTGGGATTTTTTTGTTTTGTTTTGTTTTTTAAAAGTCTGTATACAAGTTTCTGTATGAACTTGGTTTTATGTACTTATATGAACAGTAGGGGTTACATTGTTAAGAACATATGTGAAGCCGGTCTACATCCTTACATCCCCACCCACTCCGCAATAACAGGCACATCATAAACTGTCTCTACACGCTCCCCTTCCACCAGAGGCTGTTCGCTTCATCTTCCTTTATTAGTTATATTATTCATTTACATTTCAAATGTTGTCCCCCTCCCCAACCCTACCTTCAACAGCCCTCATTCCATCTGTTTGTTTGTTTGTTTGTTTGTTTCGAGACAGGGTTTCTCTGTAGCCCTGGCTGTCCTGGAACTCACTTTGTAGACCAGGCTGGCCTCGAACTCAGAAATCCGCCTGCCTCTGCCTCCCGAGTGCTAGGATTAAAGGCGTGCGCCACCACGCCCAGCATTCATTCCATCTTCTTAATGGCTCCTTTACTATTGTTCTATATGTTTTGTGTGCATGTGTGCCTGTGTGAGGGTTGTGAGTTGCCACGTGTGCTGGGAACTGAAGCCAGGTCCTCTTAGACCAGCGGCCAGTGCTCTATGCCCCGCGCGTCTCTTCAGCTCCTCGAGAAGCTTTTTCTTGCTGCAGAGTTTCAGATATGTTTACGTAATATAAAAAAGTCTTTTCTCTCTTTCTGCCAGGCTGTGACTTCTCTTTTATGTCACAAATATCCCTCAAAAGCAGTTAAGACTTTGGGAGAAGTCCAGTTTATTTTTTTTAAGGTTTCTCAATTTTTTTATTATATACTCAAAGAGCTGGCAAGACTCTCTTTCACTGGCTAGATGGTCTAGGAAGAGTACTTACTGTGACATAACTAAGTCTGTGTCCTTTCTATGCAGATGACAGAAGGCTGCAAGACAGCACATCCTTAGATCAGATGCGATCAGATCAGACTGCAAAGGTCCAACAGACACAGCAGGGACAAGAGCCCTGGCTCTGCTCGCTCTCTCAGCCACGCCAGCAGAGCTGCCAGGACCCACCATGCCTTCAGGAGACTAACTAGCCCATGCCTTCAGGAGACTAACTAGCCCATGCCTTCAGGAGACTAACTAGCCCATGCCTTCAGGAGACTAACTAGCCCATGCCTTCAGGAGACTAACTAGCCCATGCCTTCAGGAGACTAACTAGCCCTGTTTCCTTTTCGGAAGCCAAGGTCGAGATGAAACTCAGGGCAACCTTCCTCCCTTGGCCTCCCAAGTGCTGGTTTTGAAAACAGAATTTTTACAGCAAAAGCCTCAGCAGCTCCAACACATAAGGTTGGCCACATCCAATTTACAAATTAAAGAGTAATGGTGACAAAGACAGAGATTTTTTTTTAGTATGGTCACAGGGAAAAGAAATGCATAAAAGGGTCCAGTCACCAAACCCATCTTTGGCTTACACCGATAGTTCAGACACAAATGTTGGTCTAGGTTATCACCTTGGTCACTGCCTATAAATTATTAATATTAATCACTGCTATCACCTGAGAAGACTGATTCTTGGCTCCATTCACCCTCTTGGATGAGTGCCCTGGGGAGAGGCTGTGCGTGTCCCAGAATCCACAGTGACTACAAGCTTAGGAGAAGGACTTGTGTCTTGGACCATGAAGTTGAAAATGAAGTAGAAAGAGTCAAGCAAAAACCTGACCCACAGAAGAGATAGACAAACAAAATTAAGACAAATATGTCATGCCTTCATCCTGCCTTTTAGTTGCCTGTGGGCCTGGTCAAGGAGTCAACAGTTATGTCCCTGTTTCAGGGGACATAACCCTTGAGTCCACACACACCCCCGCAACCCCTCCCCCGTGGTTTGCTATTATTCTGGTGTGTGTTTCATGGTACCATAACTAAAAACCCTTTGCTAAACCTAAAGTCACAAAAACTTTTTTTCTAATAATTTAATCCTTTAAAATTCATTTTTACCTATTATGCAAGACATACAAGGTATCATTATTTTTTAAAATACTTGCACCAAAGTGGTATTGTATTTACTGGTGTCGATTCAAAGCTTAGCTCTCACTTCAACAGGAAAACAAGGCTGTTTGTTCTGAGCCAAGTGTGAATGCACAGACTGGGAACACAAAGTTAGGTAAGTTATCTTGAATAACAAATTTCACTGAAGATGTGGGTGCATGAATTTTTATGGTCAGAGACTAAAACAAATACATCATCTGCTAAGGACCATCAGGCAGGTGAATCACAGCCAAATGGAGAACATTTTCCTGTGGCTCTATAAATGTTCTCTAAAGACAGTATTAGCTTTGGGGATGATAGATGCAGGTGATCTGATAAGGTAATGTATTCTAAAGGCTATACCTAATAGTTGAGAGGAAAGCTACTGAAGGTAGGCGCTTAAGAAAACTAAAATTGGGCTGGAGAAATGGCTCAGCGGTTAAGACTGTTCTTCCAGAGGTCCTGAGTTCAATTCTCAGCAACCACATGGTGGCTCAGAACCATCTGTAACAGGATCTGATGCCCTCTTCTGATGTGTCTAAAGACAGCTACAGTTTATTCATAAAAATAAATAAATCTTAACAAAAAAAGAAAAGAAGACCACAATTCTGGCGTCATAGCTGCAGTATTCCAGCTATACAACCATGAAGTCCCTACTAGTCAATCTGCCATATAGAATCTTCAACACAGGTGTGGGGAGCTGGGGGTAATTTCAGTTTACACTAGACACCTATTTTCTGATTATCTACATTGGTCTAGGATGTAAGAATAAGAGGATAAAGAAACAGGAAACAGCCACATAACCAACCAACTCACTAAAATACAGGGCAACTTCAACTAGAAAAAGGAACTCTGCAGTTGACAGCTGAGACTGGGAGAGAGTTCATAATGCTAGCGATGAGCAAAAACCAGACACAAAGTATAACCTTAGAGAGAACAGGAAACCACAAGCAGCCACAAGATATCTATCAACGTATCAAGTTCGTTCAGGACCACTGGACTTCTTAAGTTTTTTCAGGCAGGGTCTCATTAGTCCAAGTCGGCCTTGAACAAGTCTAAGGATAGCCTTGAACTCTTGATCTTCCTGCTTTCACTTCCCATGTGCTGAAATTACAGGCACATGACTCTTGGGTTCCACTTGCTAGCTTTAGGACTGTGTGTGGTTCCCACCTTCAACCAGGTGATAAACCCAGGAGAGCAGAGAAACAAAGCCCTCCATGTCCAAGGCCTGAAGTGAGCACTCCTACTGGAAGCACGGAGCAGTTCTTTTCGAGACTAGGAAGGTCCTTGGGTTGAGTGGGAGGTGAGGAACCTCTGTGGTGTCAGAAGCAGCAGTGAAAGAGCATAAACCACCTGAGCTCTGGCTCTGGCTCTGTGCCGAGCTGGACTGGGTTTGAAGCCTTGGTCCTTATCACTCCTTCAGGAAGGGGTTGCTGTCAGAAGGTGACCTAGGGTGGAGGCAATCCTTTTTGTTTGGAGGCCTGCACTGATCCACTGCAGTGGCGTAAAGTTAGCTTGGGGAGATAAAACAGCTTCTTCCGGACAGGGTTCCAGCATGTTATGAGCCAGGCTTCTCGAGAGCTTTGTTATTTTGCTTTAGTTACACTAAGCAATGAGTACATTGAATTTTGTTTTGGTTTTGGGTTTGTTTGTTTGTTTTTTTTTTCATTTTTTTTCTTTCTTTTCTTTTTTTTCATTTTTTTTTCATTTTTTCTTTCTTTTCTTTTTCTTTTCTTTTTTTCCGAGACAGGGTTTTATAGCCCTGGCTGTCCTGGAACTCACTCTGTAGACCAGGCTGGCCTCGAACTCAGAAATCCACTTGCCTCTGCCTCCCAATTGCTGGGATTAAAGGAGTGCACCACCACTGCCCAGCAATATATTTTTAGGAAAGCAAAAAAATCATGCTATATTCCTGTGAATTTAGCACTTGAGAGGTAGAGGTAGGAGATGGAGGTTCAATGCCAATCTTGAACCATGGGGAGTTTGAGGCCAGCCTATGTTTCATGGTACCCTGTCTCAAAGAAACAAACAAAGGTCAGGGACACTAAGGGCAAGGTGAAAGAGCAACACGTCCATCTCTCACACCAGCTACCATAGGACAAAAGAGCTACATGTCCACCATACCATCCATCATGCTAATATTTTCTATCGAGCCTTGAAAAGGTTGTGTGTAACCCTGATTTCATGTGACACTTGTTAGGAACTTGAGGGACAGTTCCTAAATGTTTCTCAACGACAGTGATGGGTCACGGAAAATGTGCAGTCAGTACAGACTCCTTTCCAACCATTCCTAACAACTCCTGGAATTATAAGTATAGCCCATGTTTGCTCAAGGGTTATCCCACAATGAAGGAAATTTTATAGTATCTGCCAGTGTAAATAATGAGTCTGTGCACTGAAGAATTCTCTGGATGTGGAAGAGCTTGCTCAGTCATATCTGGTCCACACAGCCACATATCTGGTCCACACAGCCACATATCTGGTCCACACAGCCACATATCTGGTCCACACAGCCACATATCTGGTCCACACAGCCACATATCTGGTCCACACAGCCACATATCTGGTCCACACAGCCACATATCTGGTCCACACAGTCACAACAGTAAAATGATGAAGCAAAACATCCTCCACAATAACGAACGAATGAAGGGCTCTAGACCAGGACACACAGGGCTGATTTACGTGGCCCCACCCTACAGTAATGCTCGCATTAAGGGAAGCTGTCATCAACCTACAGTAGAAACTTGCAAACCCCGACATTCCATTTCTCAGAAAGTAAATTTACTTGAGACTGATCTTACCTAGTCCAATTCAAATAAATTCTAGAATACAATGAAAACTATAAACAAATTTGTAAAATAATCACTTCAAGCCACAAGCAAGAGGCATCCTTCAAAAATGAAATACAACAAAGAGAAACCTTACGCATGAATCAAATTAAAATTAATCTGTGTGAATATGTGTGTGTGGGGGCGGTGTAAGTGTGTAGGTCTGTACATCTAGAGACCAATGTCCACACATTTCCTGTTTGAGACGGGATCTTTCACTGAACACAACTCAGCAGCTGTGCTACGCTGGCTGACCAGCAAGCGCAGGCTGCTCCTATCTCCACCTTCCCTCAAGACTAGGCACATGCCACTGCACCAGGTTTCCTGGTGTCCGTTCTTGCACAGCAAGCACTTCACCAGCTCTGCCATCTCCCCATCCACAAAGTAAGCAAATAGATCTTGGAGCATACGCGGCTTTTCCATAGTAAACTTTGAGATATTGATTGCAGATACTCATCTTCTTCTATCATGACTGACAGATGCTGCCTGTCTTTCCCTGTGCTCTGCCTCTGTGAATCACTGTGCATGGCTCTGGAACGAACGTGACTGCTGTTGCTCACAGACACTGCACTGTGAGCTCTCCTCCACATAGCCTCTGGCCCTTCCGTCCACTGCTCACTCCCCTTTGTCCTCTCTGTGTTACCCGACAAGGCCATGTGTGTCTTCTATCATGATATATATACATATGTGGTTCCATTCATCTACATAAAATCCATAAACCACAAATGAGAAAAAAAATACTAGTTTTCTGACTTAACTGGATAATTATTTCCCATTCATTCATTTTCCTACAAACAACATGATTTTGGTTTTATTTGTGGCTAAAATAGTCCCATTATTGATTGTTGCTGTAGTTTATGGGAACAAAGGGAACAGGCACAACAGAATGTAGTGTAAAGGTTTTGTGTGCATCCACTATCTCTATGGCCAAACACAGCCAGCTGACATCGCATACTTAACAGCTGCACACTACCATAAAATTAAAATGTCTATGCCTATGATTAACATTGAATTCTGTGTGGCATTAAATCTACTAGTGAGCGATTAAAAATGACACTCCAAAACCTTTTATTTGCCTCAATTCACGATCCCTGCAACTCTCCTCCTGACCAAAAAAACAAAAACAAAACAAAAAAAAAAAACTCTTTTTTTTTTTTTTTTTTTTGGTTTTTCGAGACAGGGTTTCTCTGTGTAGCCCTGGCTATCCTGGAACTCACTTTGTAGATCAGGCTGGCCTCAAACTCAGAAATCCGCCTGCCTCTACCTCCCAAGTGCTGGGATTAAAGGCGTGCGCCACCACGCCCGGCTCAAAAAAAACTCTTAATTTTCATATTCCTGTAAGAAAATTAAAAATAACTGATACCTATACTACAGCAGAATTATGCACTAAATGCAAATTATCTTGTCAAAGTTAAGATTTTAATCTTTCTTAATATTTTGATCTCTCAGATTAAGTCTCGGCTTCCATAAGCTTGTTCCCCATTGGATAAAAATACTATTGATAATTTGATTCAATTAATTACTACATAGGAAAGACAAAACAAGAAATAATCCAAACATTTTCATTATAGAGAAAGAAAAATTACGATGTGTTCTTTAAGATCTGTTTACAAACTGGAAAAATACCATTTTGAAAAAACTGATATGAGAATTTAATAAAAAGGTTTTTTGTTTTGGGGGGTTTTTTTGTTTGTTTGTTTGTTTTTTGGTTCTTTCGAGACAAGGTTTCTCTGTATAGCCCTGGCTGTCCTGGAACTCACTTTGTAGACCAGGCTGGCCTCAAACTCAGATATCTACCTGCCTCTGCCTCCCAGGTGCTGGGATTAAAGGCGTGTGCCACCACCGCCTGGCTAATAAAAAGGTTTTAAAGCCTGAAAAGAAAATCAAAATGGAAAACTTTATTATAGTCCAAACTCAAGAAAGCATCCATATGAAAATCATGACAGGATAACGTCAGCTGTTCAACTGATCTCAACAGCACAATGGCGGCACACCATGAAGCTCAGGAGTCAATTGGGTTCATTGTTCACAGGGCTCGATAAGACACAGGGTTAACTGTGGCTCAGAAAACTGCTTCCATTATCCCAAATTCATTTTGGCTCAGATTCTGTAGATCAAACACAATAAACTTTAAGCACTAACAATCCAAACCACTTTCCCAGGTTATTCAAGAGACTTGGCATCCAATGACTTTTGTCTAATTCCAAAAAGCAATTCTCTCAACACAGGGTACAGATTCACGAGCAGCGAAAATACCCAAAGGTGTAAGACGAGGTATGACGCAGCACTCCTGTGGTAAGTGCATACCGTTCATAAGCAAGACTCGTTTCCACTCAGACCACAAGGCCAACAACACATCAGGGCTACCTTACAAAATCCTGTATGGAACCAGGCAAAATATGCACATGTGCACATTAAACACTGATGAGCTATTCAGAGTGAACTCTTCATTTCTCATCTGATGATACAATAAGATGACCAACACAGAGAAAAAATGTGTAAACCACCTCTTCCACCTTTCTTCTATAGTCCAGAGCCTCGATACAAACTACCCCCACTCCCACCCCAGGCACCACAGGTCGGAGCTGCCCCAGCCACAAGGACTGACTGCCACATCTGCCTACACCCCTAGAACCAGGACATCCTGCTTAAGAGCAAGACTAGAAGCTTTCCTAGACTTAAATGAAAAACAAACTAACACTCAGCTAAAGACGAGAGATGAGCTATTAACTCTCAGTGCAGTCTCGACTCTAGCTAGAACTTAGCAAGAAATACTGTTCAAAATGTTTTAGGCCAAATGCCTATTTTCATCTCTCTATTCTGAGCTTTTCAAAACCTTGGGTGGAGCCAGGCCTTTAATCCCAGCAGAGGCAGGCAGATTTCTGAGTTCGAGGCCAGCCTGGTCTATAAAGTGAGTTCCAGGACAGCCAGGGCTATATAGAGAAACCCTGTCTCGAAAAACCAAAAACAAAAACAAAAAACCTTGGGTGGAAAGAATATAGGCTATTTACTTAATAAAAACCCCGCTGCCTGCTAGTTCATCTCAGCAGTATTCCGAAGGCCACAGCAAACAACCACTACTTCATTCTAGAGCAGGAGCTTTTGCTTTTAGGGGGTGGGGAGGGAGGAGGCTCTTCTGTTCTGGTTGTTTAGGTTGACTAGTTGTTTAGGTTGACTAGTTGGTGATTGGTAGGTCTCAGTGCCTGTGACTTCCCAGACCTCTTTTACCCCGCCCCTACTCTAAACCTCTCCTTCCCAGGGTCTGGGCTTCTGATTCATTTCAATCGCTATATAACTAGGCCATTTGAGTTCTGCAGGTCTCTTGTCATGTCCAGTCCCCAAAAACACCTCCCTAACCCAGGCTGCCTGTTCCACTCCCTCTCCCTCTCCCTCCTACTCGGTCCTCCATGGTCCTGCTAAGTCTGCCAGCCAGTTCAGCCTGGACTCCTTTTTCTGCCTGCTTCTCCCTTGTGTCTACAGAAAACATCTTCTCCCAGCTTCAGCAGTGGCTACATCCTTGCACTGTCTTCATCTTTTTCAGTCAGTTGGCTGGTTTTGTTTTTAAGCAGGGTTCTCACTGCGTGGGTTAGCCTCAAACTTGAAGCAATCCTGAATGCCTGAGTGCCACTCTCAGCTCAGAGAAACAAATTTTCTTAGAAATATCTGCAGACAAAATTATGATCTTCTTCATTCCTGTGTTACTATTTTGTGAGATTTGGGTAAGAAGAGTCAGGGCTGAATTACCTATAGGAAGAGGCAGCACTCTGTAGGGTGGGAAGGCCTTTCCTGTCTCCCTGCCTCAGGGCAGGACAAGGGGAGTAGCACAGTTTACTCACAGCAGGCACAGAGGACAAGAACTGGCCCTAGCGCTGGCCAGTTCCCTCAGGGGCACTATTTCCTACTTAAGTGCTGCTGCAGACTGAAGTGAAGTCACAGGAAGTAAACGTGTGGAGAAAATGCTAACCAAGGAAGCTTGAGGAAGCAAAGTGTGGGAAAGCAAGAGTGGGAACACTCAGCACTCGACAAAGAAAGGTAGCTTGATAAGATACATACTACATGTGGAAAATGTACACCTTGCTTTTAAAACAGAAAGTACAGAGAGCTCACCTGCTCAAAACCAAGTTCCTGTACCAAAATGCACAGGGACCACACTTTGAACATCTTCAACATTTTGGCAATAAAAGTTTTAAAAAGGGATACAAAACAGCACAGGCTGAGGGTGTGGCTCTGAGGGAGAAGACTCATCACCCGGCACATATAAGGGCCCTGGGTTCAATCCACAGCATCTGGGGGTGGGGCTGGGGGGGCAGATACTTCTTGTAAAGATACTGGTATCAGACATCTCTGAACCTATCAGAATCATGACAAGCCTTCTCTATCTTCCTGCCTTTTCTCACTTTTCAGGGAAAGAAGAACAAACACAGCCACTCTGTCGTTAGGTCTTACAATTCCAATGGATTTAATCAGACCCTGGAGGGCCGTGTGTCTCTATACATTTGCCTTAAATACATTTACTTGAGCTCTCTCAAAAGTGGTTTCACAGCAATATATAAAAGCCATAGAAACTATAAATTATTGCTGCAAATGACATTTCCCTAGAAACAATCTATTTAGGTAGAAATGTCCAAAGATTTGTTTATTTGTATGTATGTGTGTCTGCATGAGTTGATAAATACCACGTGTATATAATTCTCCATGGAAGACAGAAGAAGGCAGCTGGTCCCCTAGAACTGGAGTTATATGTGATCATAAGTCACCAAGTATAGACGGTGGGAATCAAACTGAGATCCTCTATAGGGCAGCCAATGCTCTTAATCACTGAGCCAGCTCCCCAGGCCAAAGGTAGAGATTTCCAAACATGTAAGCCAAGACCCATCATCTTCTGCTCAATAGCAGAAATAAATAAACCAGGCATTTGGCATTCTTTTGAAGTCTGAGAACAAAGGGGGAAAGGCACAGAGAGAGAAGCCCTGCACATGGAAGCAAACGTGGCCCCTGTAGTCCTAGCTCTGAAAGGGGGACATCATCCACTTATTTACAGTGTTTCGCAAGGAACTGACTATCTGCCAAACTCGCCCTGGGCACAAGGGAACTCCAAAGGAGGATTTGAGGTTTAAAATCGGCTTTAAAGGTCACATATTTTTACCTGCACTTTTTTCTATCTGTTTACTTACAAGGAAGATGGCAGGACAGGCCTATAGAGGTCAGAGGCTACTGCAGACCTCAATTTTCCCCTCCACCACGTGGGCTCTGGGGTTTATCTCAGATCTTCTACTTGATGACAAGTTCCTTTAATGCTGGAGTCATTCTGCTGTAAGATCTTACAGGTGGTACTTGTTTCTTTGTTTTTGTATTTTGTATTTTCAAGACAGGGCTCTCACTATGTACCTCTGGCTATCCTGCAAAACTCACTGTGTAGCCCAAGCTGGCCTTGAACAGAGCTCTGCCTACTTCTGCCTTCCTGGTGCTGGGTTCAACGGTGTGGGTCACCACACATGTGGCCATGGGCTATCTTTTAATATAAAAGAGATAATAGAAGTAGGCTTGCACTGGGCAGTGGTGGCGCACACCTTTAATCCCAGCACTCGGATTTCTGAGTTCGAGGCCAGCCTGGTCTACAGAGTGAGTTCCAGGACAGCCAGGACTATACAGAGAAACCCTGTCTTGGAAAACGAAAGAAAAAAAGAAGAAGAAGAAGAAGTAGGCTTGCCTATGTCTTTTCCAAGATGAAGAAGATATAACTAACAGGTGAAGGCAGCATTATCGGTAGGCATGAGAAGTATCTCGTGATATATATTGTCAGTTGGCCTCAACTTTCCAGCAAGCATCCCTAGTATTGAAACTGCAGGTGTGAGCCATGAGGACCTACTTACTAAAATTAAATTCTACTGCAATCTTACTACTGAAAAGTTTATAAGTACAAATATCATTCCACCTGCTAGGGTGAACATATTGAAGCTTTTCCTAAAACAAGAAAACCTTATTACCAGGTCACCAAAACCTGTAAGAGTTCAAACTCCTGGGACCCAAGGTAAAAGAAAAGAAATTGACTCCTTAAAGTTATCCTCTGACTTCTACACAAGCACCATGACACATCCCTACACACAGGAGCATACACACATAAAAACACACACAACAACAACGATATATAGATTTAAAAAGAAAATGGAAGTCTTACTGTAAAGGAACCACTTGGGAGGTAAGAAAACAAGAAATTTATTCCAAAACCATCCTTACATTTTAGGATGTTTCAACAAAAGGAAAAGACAAAAAACAGGCTCTATGGTTTTAAGAGTTACATAGGTGCATAGAAGCAGCTTCCTCTGTAGAGCAAGGGTAGCCCCACCCTGCCTCTGATAAGCCAGTGGCCCAGGACTACAAATGAACAGCAAAGGCTGATGGGTAAGACAGACTTACTACACTGAATCCTCCTAACTAATTCAGGAGTACCTACGTCTGTCAGTGCACATGACAGATGCTTTTTACTCTCATCTGCACTTTCCAGGCTTGGCTTACGTTATTGTTCTGTAAACAGAAAAAGACGCCTCAAGGAAAAAGTGCCAAATATGTTGTTCTCCCTATAATGCTCAATAACAGTGCCTTGCTGAAGTCTTAAACCTACCAGTCAGTAGACGTACGCTAAAAAGACTCTGGATGAATTGATGCTCAAAGCAACTGCACATGTTAGGAGATTGTATCTTTTCTCTACTTTTTTGAATTTACTGAAGCTCACTATAAGCATGCCTTTTATAAGCGTAAATTATATGTTCTCATATCATAGAAGTGACCCATACCATGATGAATGGAATTGAGGGCTCTGGTAGACTGTACTCAATAGCAGCCTGTAAAATTCAAATTATGCACTACACCTAATCCTAGATTCTACATATACATCTACTGTCTACAAAAATAAAGTATCATTTAAGTACCCAGTACTTTTAACTACCTCCAGACACCATGGTAACCACAGTCAAGGCAATGTATGAGGAAGTGCTCTGCAAAGCACTAGGCGCAGTTGTCAGCTAACAGTGTTACCGCTGCCACTGTAGCTCCTCACCGACTACGTCTGAAAACCCGCTGTTGGCTTCTTCTCTCGCTTAGAGTTCAAAATAGTCCATCGTACTATATTTAAGGAAAGCAAATTCAAGGCAAATTTTAGAAAGCAATGTTGAGAGCTGGAGAGATGGCTCAGCGGTTAAGAGCACTGACTGATCTTCCAGAGGTCTTAAGTTCAAATCCCAGCAACCACATGGTGGCTCACAACCATCTGTAATGAGATCTGATGCCCTCTTCTGGTGTGTCTGAAGACAGCTACTGAGTATTTATAATAAATAAATCGTTGGGGAAAGCAAGCAAGCAAGCAAGCAAGCAATGCTGAAATGAAATCATCCCCAGCAAATCACCTGGGCACTAGTTGGGCGTTTCCCCGGCGCCCCACACCCTCAGAGGCTCACATTCCCTGAGTGTGTAAGAGCATGCTTTTGGACTTTTGTTACATTCTTCTTGTCCTTTGTCTTTTATTATCCCTTGACAATTCCAAAGATAAATTTTGGTCATTTCCACCCCTCATTACCCTCTCTCCTCTACTGAAACCTTCAGTCAAGAGTCCCACATCAGCCGGGTGTGGTGGCGCACGCCTTTAATCCCAGCACTCGGGAGGCAGAGGCAGGCGGATTTCTGAGTTTGAGGCCAGCCTGGTCTACACAGTGAGTTCCAGGACAGCCAGAGTTATACAGAGAAACCCTGTCTCAAAAAAAGAAAAAAAGAAAAAAAAAAAGAAGAGTCCCGCCTCTGCTGTGGTGTCTTTTACTTTTGCCTTGCATGCTGGAACTCTCTCTACACAAAGAGCAGCTGGTCCCAAGCCTATGTTCCCTGCCTCACTGAATGCCCTGTGTCACTCAGGACAAATGGCTGAGGTGCCTATGTCCATACCAACCACCAGCTGGCCTCCAGGCCCTGGCGTGCGTGTGTACTCCCTCTGCTCTTCTCCCCACCATCCTCCCCCCGACCTTCCCACCCCACCCCACACTAAACCTCTCCAGCCCAGGGCTTCTCTTGCCTTCCCACAACTTCTGATTCCTAGATAACAAAGCCACTCTTGCCCTCCATTTTTGTCTGCCCCCCCAACCTCACCTCCATCTCTCCTCTCATGGCCCAGTTCAGTCCTTCAGACCCTTCCAGATGCCTCTGACCATGTTCTCCCTCATATCTACATTAAACACCATCTCCTCACTGTACCTACACGTCCTCATATTCATTCAGACACATTTTTTTAAAAAACCCTCAGTTTAACAGGTTTTTTTTAAGATTTACTTATTATATGTACGTACAGTAGCTATCTTCAGACACTCCAGAAGAGGGTGCCAGATTTCATTACTGATGGTTGTGAGCCACCATGTGGTTGCTGGGATTTGAACTCAGGACCTTCAGAAGAGCAGTCAGTACTACCGGAGGATCCCGCAATACCTCTCCTGGGCATATATCCAGAAGATGTGCCAACTGGTAAGAAGGACACATGCTCCACTATGTTCATAGCAGCCTTATTTATAATAGCCAGAAGCTGGAAAGAACCCAGATGCCCCTCAACAGAGGAATGGATACAGAAAATGTGGTACATTTACACAATGGAGTACTACTCAGCTATTAAAAAGAATAAATTTATGAAATTCCTAGGCAAATGGATGGACCTGGAGGGCATCATCCTGAGTGAGGTTATCCAATCACAAAGGAACTCGCACAATATGTACTCACTGATAAGTGGATATTAGCCCAGAAACTTAGGATACACAAGATATAAGATACAATTTGCTAAACGCATGAAACTCAAGAAGAATGAAGACCAAAGTGTGGACACTTTACCCCTTCCTAGAAATGGGGACAAAACACCCATGGAAGGAGTTACAGAGACAAAATTTGGAGCTGTGACGAAAGAATGGACCATCTAGTGATTGCCATATCCAGGGATCCATCCCATAATCAGCTTCCAAACGCTGACACCATTGCATACACTAGCAAGATTTTGCTGTAAGGACCCAGATATAGCTGTCTCTTGTGAGACTATGCCGGGGGCCTAGCAAACACAGAAGTGGATGCTCACAGTCAGCTATTGGATGGGTCACACAGCCCCCAATGGAGGAGCTAGAGAAAGTACCCAAGGAGCTAAAGGGAACTGCAACCCTATAGGTGGAACAACAATATGAACTAACCAGTACCCCGGAGCTCTTGTCTCTAGCTGCATATGTATCAAAAGATGGCCTAGTTTGCCATCACTGGAAAGAGAGGCCCTTTGGACTTGCAAACTTTATATGCCCCAGTACAGGGGAACGCCAGGGCCAAAAAGGGGGAGTGGGTGGGTAGGGGATTGTGGGGGGGTGGGTATGGGGGACTTTTGGGATAGCGTTGGAAATGTAAACTAGGGAAAAAAAAAAGTGTCACCAAAAAAAAAAAAAAGAGCAGTCAGTGCTCTTAACCGCTGAGCCATCTCTCCAGCCCCATTCACACATTTTTATATGCAAAATAATGTTCACACACAGATAATGCTTACAAACTAAGAGGACAGGCGTGGCATAGCACACCTATAATCCTGACGTCAGGGGAGCTGAGGGGACAGCATCAAGCCTGGAGTTCAACACTGGCTGGGACAATGCAGGAGAATCCCAGGGAGGCAAGTGGGGGGAGGGACTACCAAAGGATAATGCAAATTTCTACATATTCAACTAAAAGATTCTTTTTGTATAACATCATGAGATTATCTTGTCCTTTTTTAAGACCTATACAGTATATTCCCAGTATTATAGAGTTCACTAAGAGAGTTTCATAACCAATCTACATAGCTAAAAGACTTGAATTTTTTATTGAAAATAAACAGAATTCTCATCTGTGTGCATCCATACCGGTGGGAGGCTCTGTTGTTTCTGACCCAGCATTGTCTCTCACTGTTCTAATCCTGATCCACACTCCTGCAGAGCCAAGTCTCTGAAAATAACTGATCCCATTATTGTCCTGTTTGAGGCCCTTCCGTGTTGCCCCATTTCCCACAGACACAGAGCTTGCACCTTTGAGGGAGAAGGGTCAACCAGTACCCTGTGAAAGAGAATTCTAGGCCTATCTTGCCAAAAAGTACATTTAAGTTTTACAAAAAGAACCCAACTTATTTAATCTTTTAACATTTCAAACACAAATAACAAAACCTCATTTTCTCTTAAAGCAGTGGGCCTTAACTTTCCAAATGCTGCAGCCCTTTAATAGAGTTCCTTATGTTAAGGTGACCCCCAACTGTCTTTTTTTGGTGGGGGGATTCGAGACAGGGTTTCTCTGTGTAGCCTTGGCTCTCCTGGAGCTCACTCTGTAGACCAGGGTGGCCTCAAACTCAGAAATCCGCCTGCCTCTGTCTCCCGAGTGCTGGGATTAAAGGTGTGCGCCATCACTGTCCAGCTGACCCCAAACTGTCTTAAGTTAGGATCTTACTGCTGAGAACAGACACCCTGTCCAAAGCAACTCTTATAAAAGACAACATTTAATTGGGGCTGGCTTACAGGTTCAGAGGTTCAGTCCATTATCATCAAGGTGGGAGCATGGCAGCATCTGGGCAGGTATGTGCAGGAGGAGCTGGGAGTTCTACATCTTCATCTGAAGGCTGCTAGGAGAAGACTGGCTTCCAGGCAGCTAAGATGAAGGTCTTAAAGCCCATACCCACAGTGATACACTACTCCAACAAGGCCTCACCTACTCGAACAAGGCCATGCCTCCAAACAATGTCACTCCCTGTGCCAAGCATATTCAAACCACCACACCAACCATAAAGTTATTTTTGTTTCTATTTTATAACTGTATTTTTGCTGCTATGAATCATAATGTAAACATCTGCGTTTTCCAAGTCTTATGCAGCCCCTGTGAGAGGTTTGTTTGATGACAGCCCCCCCCCCAGGGGTCATGACCCACAGATTGAAAACCACTGACTTAAAGAAGCTGAAGATTGCTTCAGGCAAGTTAATAAGCATTTGCTGAAGATAGGGGAAAGGCCGTACACTAAAATATGGATAGTATAGCAAGTCTTTTTCTTTGGAGGGGGGGTGTTGTAACAGGATTTCTCTGTGTAGCTTGGACTGTCCTGGAACTCACTGTGTACACCAAACTGGCCTCAAACTCAGAGACCTGCCTGCCTATACCTCAGGAAGTACTGGGATTACAAAAGTGGGCCACCAACACCCAGCTACATCAAGTCATTTTTTAAATGCATATATGTGCCAAAACAATACACTTTCTAGGGAGTGTATCAAATGTTTGATTTGATTCCATGCAAGTCGGTGTCACTAGGGTTCCTGGGTGAGCTGCTCTGCTGTAGTTTCTGGCAATTCAACTCTTCAGAACTTTGTGTTTCAGTTTTATATGAGTGGAAGTTTAATGCTCTGAGCCTATCCTTTAGAGCCCTCACTGAAAACTGTAACTGCAGAAATATGTGCACAATCTAAGTCCCACCATCTTCCAAAACACTAATACAACATATTTTTTTGTAGCTCAGTAGATCTGGTTGGTAAGCAGAAGGCCACTGTTCCTCTACGCCAAAGAGTAAAGCTCAAATGTCTCAGGATTGAAGGGTAAAATCAGCTTCACTGGTACAAGAGTAAGATCCTAGCCACCAACCTAAGATCTAGCGATGAGGGAAACACCTGAGTCAAGGAGTCTCAACTGTCTTATTAGTTTTCAGACTACAAGAATAAAGATTTTTATATAAAGTGTTCCCCACTTTAAAGCAGATCCCACAAGCATGATCTAGTTCCCACCCACCAGGTTGCACCCTAGAAAAGTACAGATATTTTGGTTCCTATAATTAATATATTGATGCCAATCCTGAGCCACATACTCTGTTAGACATGGAGACAATGAAGACATGTCAGGCTGTACCTCTGAGGACACGAGCCCATGGAAGTGAAAAACATACAGACACAATGTCATAAACACTGTGGTCAGTACAAGCACAGAGACATGAGATTAGTGCCAGCAGGACCAGGCAAAGAAAAGGGGAAAAAGCGGGCAGGCAGCAGGGCAGGCAGCAGGGCTGAGGCCACAGGATGCAAGGCTGCAAGGCTACAGGGATGAGCCTTAGTGCCCGGGTGAGTGAGACAATGGACCCTCAGTTCCTGAGGGCACAGCAGCATATCTGGGAAACACATTCATAACTGCAAAATCCTGTAAGACTTCCTCTTGCTGTGTTAATGTAAAAAAACACAAAGAGTTACAAAGGAGAAAAGTGTATATAACCCACGTCCCACACTATTACTATATCCTTCTACCTAGAGTTACCCAAGGAGAGTCTTTTATACAGACTGAGGAGGTTATATTTATGTATTTATATATTTAGGGGCACACACACATGTGCTTTCCTCTGTGTTCCTTCTACATTCCTAAAAACTTAAGCAAATTAATGATTAGTTAGTTTCATTTTCAAAATCCACTCCTACCAGGAGTGTGAAGGGGAACAATGGCCAGGCGCTTTGGGGCTGGAGAGACTGGCCAGCAGCTGGAAACACTCTTGTGGAAGGCCTGGTTTTGGTTCCTAGCACCGATATGGTGGCCTACAACCATCTGTTACTCTAATTTCCAGGATATCCTACACCCTCTTCTGGCTTTCACAGGCACACATGTGGTACACCTACATACGTAGGAACAAAACACTCACATACATAAAAACTAAATCGTTTTAAAAGATGCTATCAATTTTTTCTAGTCCTTTTTTCAGATAAGCAAGTGGTCTCTTAGCACTCCAGCCCATACGTTTAAATGCTTATACTTTCTCTTCCTCTGTAGTATCATGAGGCTGGCTTTACTGTACATTTAAGGAGAAATAGCATCGCCTATGCTCCTAAAAGACAGTCTGCATTCTCTAAATTTGATCCTCAAGAAAAGAACGGAATCCTGCAAGTCTCTCCTTGATCTCCACAAACACACCACACATGCTCACATGTGAGCACACACAATAAAGAAATATAGAAAAGAAACAATATTTTGTAAGAGTAATAACACTTTTTTAAGAATAAACAAAGCAATACCCGGAGTATGCAAAGGCATGCCTGTAATCCCAGCAGTACAGAGACTGAGGCACTAGGAGTGCTCCTGCTCAGGCTCGACCTGCAGGCAGAGACCTGTCTCAGGAAACCAAACCCAGGGCAGGGAACGGAGCTCAGCTGCCACGGTGCTTGCCTAGAGTACATGGAGCCAATGGTCTCCTTTCCAGCCCTGCAAATATCTGCAATCTCAGCACTGGACAGGCATAAGCAAAGGAACCAAAGTTAATGTCATTCTCAGTACAGAAAATTCAAAGCCAGCTGGGACCCTATCTCCAAAACAGAAATTAGTACTATCCTGAGATTAAAACGCAAATTCTCACAAATAAAAAACAGTAAGCCGGGCATGGTGGCGCACGCCTTTAATCCCAGCACTCGGGAGGCAGAGGCAGGCGGATTTCTGAGTTCGAGGCCAGCCTGGTCTACAAAGTGAGTGCCAGGACAGCCAGGGCTACACAGAGAAACCCTGTCTCGAAAAACCAAAAAAAAAAAAAACAGTAAGGTGAGCCGGGCGTGGTGGCGCACGCCTTTAATCCCAGCACTCGGGAGGCAGAGGCAGGCGGATTTCTGAGTTCGAGGCCAGCCTGGTCTACAAAGTGAGTTCCAGGACAGCCAGGGCTATACAGAGAAACCCTGTCTCGAAAAACCAAAAAAATAAAATAAAATAAAATAAAAATAAAAACCAGTAAGGTTACTTCTACCATAATGAAAGCCAATAAGCAAGTTAAATATATCTTATAGTCGAGATAAAAAAATCAGTAATATTTTTACCATGTAATTATTTTAGCTTTTAAACTAATTTCACAAAAATATTACAAAAGCTTATCTCCCATCAGAAGCTACACAATGGCCCTCAAGACCAGGCAGTGGTGGCGATGCCTTTAATCCCAGCACTCGGGAGGCAGAGGCAGGCAGATTTCTGAGTTTGAGGCCAGCCTGGTCTCCAGAGTGAGTTTCAGGACAGCCAGGAATACACAGAGAAACTCCATCTTAAAAGCTTATACCTAAGTCCATTCAGTAGAAAAAAACAGACAATGTTGCTAAGACAACACACAAAGTGGGCTGAAAACAGAACTACTAATGTAAACAGCTGGAAGTGAAATTGTAAGGATAAGTCTCCAGGGTTTTATGAATTCAGCAACAGATTCTTAAGATACATTAAAAAAAAAAAAAAAGTATAAGCAAGGCCTTCCTGGTGATCCAGAGGAAAAGCCAGGAAGCTATATATCCTGAGAATTTTGCCCACTCTCACCATCTCCATAGGCAAAAGCCTAGCTTCTGCAGGAATGAGGTCCCTGAGATGTTACCAATCCCAAGTGGTTTATGCACATGTGAGCAGCACTGAATGCGCTCAGCAAACTGTATTTATATATACGTATTTGTGTATGTGTTTGCCTGTAAAGCAATAAAGAGGTTGTGAATTTGAGAGGAAGTTGGGGGCACAGGAGGAGTCTGAGAGGGGAGACAGAGGAAAGGAAGTGATGTAAATACAACCCCCATGTATGCCTTCTATGCTATACAAATGAACCTTAGAAACATGTTAAATGACAGACGCTACAAAGTCATGGATTGTATGACTCCATAAACATGAAATGTAGCCAGGCTTAGCTACTTTGTGGGTTCTTGTTTCCCATATATTATCTCCCTGGCTTCACCTTCTATCACTAGACAAGAAAAAAGGATTGGGGGGGAGGTATCTTTGAATTGAATTTCTTTCCTTTTGTTTCTTCTTTGCTTTGTAGCTGATCTTTGCCAAGGCTGTGGGTTCTTCTCTCACCTTTTATTCTCCCTCCCCATTCACTCCCTATCCCTAAATAGAAGAGAAATGGGAGAGAGCAAAAAGAGAGAGATCTGAATCTAATTTCTTTCTACTTGTTTCTCTTTGAGCATGACAACTAACAAACTGTAACCCACACCCCTGAACGACCAACAACTACCCACCGCACCTATCAGGGCTCTAGCATTTATAGACCCTCTTTAAGGGTATATAATTCCAAAAATCACACAATCACAGAAACTATCTGTAGCTAGCAAAAACATGTCTCTGCTAGAGCACAAGGCAAATCAGAGTCATCTGCTGCTGACAGAGCAAAGAAGCCCCACTTCACCATGGAAAAGTTCCTTTAAGCTGGGCAATGAGGTACACACTTTTGATCCGAGAGGCAGAGGCAATGAGGACTACACAGGGAAACCCTGTCTGGAAAAATGGAAGGAAGGAAGAAACAAAGGAGGGGATAGAGGTGGGAGGAGGGAGGAAGAAAGAAGGGAGGAAGGAAGGAAAGAAGGGAGGAAGGGAGGGAAGAAGGGAAGGAGGGAGTTAGTGTGAGGGACCTCCTTTAAATTAGTTATAAATTCATTAGCACCTTTCAAAGGCAAGTATTGAATTTTGAGGGTATACAATTACAGAAACCACAATCTCCAGTTGTTCAACAGGGTGTCACCTGAGGTCATCCCAAGCCTTGATGGAGTTAAGACCTCATATGCCTAAATCCTCAAGAATCCAGCTGTCCACATGTACTGAACCAAGCAAAATGCCAAGACACAAAGTGAACAAGAACGTCTGTCATCCCTGCACTTGGGGCAGAGAAGCAAGAGTCCACATCACAAAGTAAGACCTGTCAGTGAATGAAAATACCAACAAATGAATGAATATTCTAACAGTGAGGAGCACCAAAAGATAGCAGAACTACCCTTTAACTTAAAATCAAATAAACTGTATTAGCTAGCCAAAGAAAATCAGGCCTAAATATTGATAAATACTAGTTAATAAATCATTTAGGATTAATACTACTTAATAAATCATTGGGATCATGTAGAATTGTTTGTATACTTTCAGTAAATCCTAACATCTAGACTATTATAAGCCTGGAGGGAGGAGGAGATGATAAGCCCATGACAAATCCTTTATAGTCACCAGGTACTAAACCTGATCATCACTCAGTTTGAAAATGAAGCTGGGAGCGATAGCATGGGCATGCGCTCCCAGAGCCTTGGCAGCAGAGGGAGGAGGACAGTCAAGAGCCCAAGGCAACCTTGGTCTATTTAATGAGTTTCATGCTCTACATAGGAAGTGTCATGTCAGCTTCAGAACATAGTGAGACACAAAACAACAGTCAAACTCTCAAAAACCCATTACACTTTTAGAATGCACTATGCAGAGTTGGACGTGCTGGCCCACACCTCTGACCCCAACACTCACGGGCAGACTGCTGTGAGTCTGCGATCTACAGCCTGCTCTGCACAATAAGACTGTCTTTAAAAACAAAACACTATGCAAAACTGGGCATAGTGACACACGCCTGTCCTTTCAGCATTTGTGAGTTTAAGGCCAGGTTAGGATACTCAAGATGACCAAGAGGCACATGTCTTATACGCCAACACTCAGGAGGCAGGCACAGGGGCTTCTGTGAGCTCCAGGCCATTTCATTTAATGAACTCTAGATCCACTTTTTAAAAAGCAGATATGATAAGGGCATGAGCACACAACTGTTTACCGGTAGGAAAAATAAGGTGTATTTTGCTATTAGTTTTACTATAAAGATAGTGATTTGTTGTTGCCACCTGCTGGTAAAATTCATTATTTGAACATTAATGGATTCGAATTCATTCATCACTTCACATAAAGTATTTACTATTGTTAAAATTAAACCCACACGAAAAGCTTACTTGTACTTGCTCAATATTGCCTTCTTTGTGACGTCATAATCAAACTTATCTAGTAGACTGCTCTCTGGGGAAATTAAAGCTCCATCAGAATTAATGATGACTGATGCTAGAAAGTGGCTCACACTACATTTTCAGGCCTTGGAAGACTGAAGGAGAAAGATTTAAAAGTTTTAGAACAATCTGATCTATAGTCTGAGGTCCTGTCTAAAAACAGGAGTGGTCAGGACTGCAGGGGAAGGTTGAGTGGTCAGAATGATCAACCACAACCAACCTATGGAAAAATCTTACAGAAAGCTGATAACTGATAAGAAATTTAAACTCTCTCTCTCTCTCTCTCTCTCTCTCTCTCTCTCTCTCTCTCTCTCACACACACACACACACACACACACACACACACACACACTCTCTCTCTCTCTCAAACACACACACACTCACACACTTTTAAACATACCCTGTGCAGGTAAAGCCATTCCAAGAAACCACAATTAAAAAAAAAATCCTTGTGCCAAGAGGCCGCCTTGCCATGTAAGCTATCAGTGAGCAAGGCCCAGGCAGTCCCCACAACAAAACAGGAACTATCACTGTTGTTATTTGCCCAACAGAACTAGATATCATGGCCTTACCTGTAATGGTGCCTTATACCTTTGCCTCAGAACACAGAAAAAGCATGCTGGAACTGGGTTGAAAGAGCCGTTTGCTTGCTGGGTAAAAGGTGTTCTTAGACTTGGCTGTGGAAACCTCTATGTAGCAAAACCAATCCCGAAGAAAGACTCACCTCCTGATACAACCATGAAAAGGTCTATTATGAAGGAAACCAAGAGCCACTTCACAAGACAGAGTTCTATATGCCACTGTCAACCCAGTCAAAAGCCAACTGTTGAGGTTATAGGACTTCCTGCACAAGATGTCTGCCACTGTTGCTTCTCTGAACAGACTTGATGTGCCCATCCAACTGCCTTCCTCAGGCTTGTGCTTACTCCTTGGGCTCAGAGACTTTTCACTCAGAAAATCTGTCAGCAGTGAGTGTAAAGCATGGTCCAAGTACAAGAGACGAACCAGCTATCAATCCTCAACCAACAATGGCTCCTCACCCCCTCTAGCACTCCGGGACGGACAGACTGTCTCAGAAGAGGGTGCACAGCATGTGGGAGCTGGAGGGGTGGGACATGAGAGATGCTAACCTCCCTGCACAGCACCACTACTGCACTTGAGCTATGATCACCTAGACAAGACTGCCATCATAAGGGACTATCAATATCCTGATATGGGTAGAGGAGGGGATCAGGGGGCCCTCTTCTTCTGAGGAATTATGAAAGTCAGAGGTCAGTGAACGAGCCGAGACATGTTCTACAGTGATGAAGCCACTGGTAAGGCGCCCACGCCCCCGAACTCTCACTCACTCGCTAAACAACCCCAGTGAAACCCACTGGGTTACCAAAGTGGGGGACTACTTAGAAAAGAGAGTCTGTGGGAGAGAGTAATGGGAAGTGAATATATTCAAACCACACTATGTACACTATGAAAATAGTATAATGAAAGACATTGTTTATATAATTAATGCTAATAAAATAAATAGCTAATAAATGCTAACAAAAATATTAATATTGTGACTTTTAACAGTAACCTCACATAAATTTGCATCAGTATACTGAGATAGTTTTTAATGCCATAAGAATTTGTGGAAAACATAAAATCCTTAGTTAATAATATTTTCAAGATGTGATTCTTCTTATAAATAACTCAAATGTTTACATACATCAGGTTAAAACTTTATATCCATTTGCTGATAATTATGATCAAGCTTTTTTAAGCCCTCCAGTGTCTAGTTCTGGCAGGACTGCTGCATAGGGTCACCCAGTGACCAATCAGCATGAAGGGGAGGGACACAGGGTCTCCACCACAGCTGAGAAGCTACTGACACCTAATGGTTCTGAAGGAAAGAGACCCAGCTTTCCTAAGGTGTGGCCCCTAGTAGGCTGACCACCTTCCAAAAGTTAAAGAACTCAAAGCAGTAGGGCAGCAGCACAGAAACTGATGGCTCACTAGAACAGACTCACAGACGGTCAGAACAAAGGCGATGCTGCAGGAGAAATACAGACTCTGACAAATGATGCCTGGCAACTGAACATTCACAAGCAAAGCAATCTGGGTGGTCACACTCTCAAAAAAGTGAACTCAAAATGCCACAGGTCTCAATGTAAAACACAGCTCCCAGAAATAATACAAGAAAATTTAAATATAATGACTTTATGGAATACAGATACAACACCAAAGGCATAATCCTTGAAAGAATAAGCTGGACCTCACTAAGATTACAAATGTCTCCTGTGAAAGACATTGTCAAAAGAATGACAAAAACCAACGGAGCAAAAGAGGACTCTAATGGAGGAGTCTGAGCCAGTCCAGGTAGGCTCGCATGGCACATGCTTGTAATAGCAACTGGCAGAGGCAGTTGAAGCCAGCCATAGACTGAAGCCAGCCAACAACAAAACCATCAAAGAAAATAGCCTTTGTAACCCGACATATGTAAAGAACTCTTTTTTCTTTTCTTTTCTTTTTCTTTTTTTTTTCTTTTTCTTCACTCCGACCCTGCTCAGTCCAGCCTATTTATTTATTATATATAAGTACACCGTAGCTATCTTCAGACACTCCAGAAGAGAGCATCAGATCTCATTACAGACGGTTGTGAGCCACCATGCAGTTGCTGGGATTTAAACTCAGGACCTTCAGAAGAGCTGTCAGCGCTCTTAACTGCTGAGCCATCTGTGAAGAACTCTTAAAACTCAGCCATGGCGGGAGGGCAAAGGAGGTAGGAGCTAGGTGGTTTAGGGAGGTGTTGGGGGAAGGAAGAATAGGAAGTAAGATCAAAATACATTTCATAAAATTGTCAAAGAATAAAATTGTGACCCAAAGATCACAAAGGCACTTCACGAAAAACTACACACATGCCAAATTATCGGCACATGCGCCAGGCAGTGCTCCCCATCACAAACTTTAAGGAAATGTTAAAGATAATAAGTGAGAGGGTGGGCTGGTGAGATGGCTCAGTGGGTAAGAGCACCCGACTGCTCTTCCAGAGGTCCAGAGTTCAAATCCCAGCAACCACATGGTGGCTCACAACCATCTGTAACAAGATCTGGCGCCCTCTTCTGGAGTGTCTGAGGACAGCTACAGTGTACTTACATATAATAAATAAATAAATCTTTAAAAAAATTTTTTTTTAAAAAATAAGTGAGAGGGCGTGGGCTTGGGCAGACGGCTGTGCGCAGAGAAGCGCTTGCTGCACAGGCATGAGGACAGAGCCCAGACCTCACAGAGAAAGCAAGCAATGTCACAGGAGCAACCTGCAAGTTCTATGTCGCAAGGCCAAGATCACTGGGGCTTGCTGGTTGCCAGTCCTGTCCAGGTTCAACAAGACCTGCCTCAAGGACATACAGTGGAAGCATGACACAGCAGGACACCCTCCTCTGATCTCTGCCCACACACGGGCATTCCTACACAAAGCCTACCTAGGAAATACATGTACCTAGTAAGAAGTGCATGCATGCACACACGCACGCACGCACACACACAGGCCATTGCTTCAAATAACCCAAAATAGCCAAAATATTGAAAAAGAATAGCTCTGTCAAGATACAAGAGAAGATGTGGAAGAGGCAGCAAAAGTGAATGACACAGCAGAGCTACTTAGAAAACGTCTGACACTTCCTTGACAAGATTCACCATCTACGTGATTCCACATAAACACTACACATGTTTATCATCCACAGGAGAAACAATGCAAATGTCTACTAACAAACTGCAGGCTGTTTGGACAAGACCGCTGGATAAACCTGACAGCAGTCGTGCTAAGTGGCAGAAAGTAGGCACAAAAAGACACATGCTGTATGACACAAAATACTCTTAAATGACAGAGCAGTAAGCCAAGCTTTCTACTAAACTAGGGTTGGGGAGAGGATCTGCCAATAGGCAGGAAAAAAAACTTTTGAAGATAATCATGTTTATTAATAAAACTATACAGAGTTTTACTGATGCATGCACAGGAAAAACATGCCCTCTATTTCATGTTAATTATACACCAAAGAAGTTGGTAAACACTCCTTAAAATACAAGCAACCAGGCTAGAAGGAATTACACACAAAAGGCAGGTGAGTGAGTACTAGAGATGATTCTTTTTCAACCTCACTTTTTAAATATGGCAACAAAAATTTCACCTAAAGGAATATGTGACGTCTGCATTTCATCACTCCAAGAGTATGTACACAACAAGAGCATACAGTGAAAATAAAGCAACACCATTAAACAAGGCAGCAAGACTGGGCAACACCAGGCACGGTGTTTGACTACAGTGCCATCACTTGGGAGGCTATAGCAGGAGGATCTACAGTTTGACACCAGTCTGCATACATGTGCACGTACACATACGTACGTGTACACACACACACACACACACACACACACACACGCAAGGGAGCCAGGCATGACAGACACAAGGCCAGCCCAGTTCTTATATGGCAAGTTCCAGGGCGATCAGGGCTACACAGAGTGAAGAGGGCAAGAGAGGGTAAAGGAGAGGCGAGGCGCTTGAGTGAGGAGAGGCGGCTGGAGAGAAAGCCCTTCACATTTATTTGGGCTGGGCCATACTGGAGAATTAAAGCTACAATACCACATGCTAGGCAAGCTCTCTATCACTGTGTATGCACTCTACACTGTGCAGGACTGGCCTTATGCTTGTGTGCTTTCCATGTCCCGGAAATGATGACAGCGTTTCAATCCCAAGGCCTGCCCTTAAGTGATATACTCCCACCAACAAGGCTGTACCACCTTAAGTTCTGTGACACCACCACCAACTGAGGACCAAGTGTTCCCATGCCTAGAAATCTGTACAAACTCACTGTTCCGTTCTCCGGTTCTTTATGAGGAGTTGGGACTTAAAGAATCCGACCTAACCTTCACCGTTCACTTCCTATACACATCGTCTGACATTTCCATCCCAGCTCTTTGGATCTCAAGAGCCCGTTCTTTTAAACACACCATTTAGTTTACAATACTGTTATCACTTCAGTTTTTACTTTCCTCAGAATGAGACAGCACTTCAACCTTTGTAAGCAATATGGCTTCCACCACAACTACTCAACTATACAGAAGACCAAGTGTGATGGTTGATACATGCGTTTAGTACCAGGACTCAGGAGGCAGGGGATGATGGATCTCTGTAAGTTCAAGGCCTGTCTGGTCTACATCAGGGGTTACAGAATAGCCAAAGCTACATAAAAGTTCTGTCTCAAGAAACCAACAAAAACAACAGCAACGACAGCAAAACCCATCAGCAAAAAGAATTTGTAAGTAAAATAACTCCTATGGATACTGGAACTGAATTTCACTTAACTTTTATGTGATAAAATACTTTTTAAAAAAGTTTTAACCTATTTTACCTGCAAGCAATACAATACCTTGAGAGGTAGCAGATATAGCCAGCCAGCAAGCCACAGCTACACCTTGCCACAGTGCATCCTCACTGTAAAGCGCATCATGACACACACCTCTCATTCCAGCTCCTAGGAGATGGAGGCAGGAGGATCTATATGGTTTCAAAGCCAGCCAGGTTTACACAGTGTGTTCCAGGCCAGTCAGGACTCAAAAAATTTAGCTAGTCTGAGTGCACGACCCTCCTGCTACTCTGTTCTTCGGTTCACCACGGAAGTCTCCTGCTTCATCTCAACCATGTGAAGAGCACGAGTCAGTGTAATTGTGACTTGAATCCATTTACTTTGACCCATTCTGGAACAATTTTTTAAAACCCTCTAGGTTCTCAAAAGAGAAAACGAGATTGTAAGAAGTTGAGCAAGGGTCTGGAACGGTGGCTCACAAGTTTAAAAAAGTCCTGCTGTGGCAGTGGACACAGGTTTTGTTCCTAATATCCACATGGTAGCTCTCATAAACAGAAGCTTTACAATTTTATGACAGTATATTCCTTTGTGTTTGTTTCCTTTGTGTTTGTTTGTTTGCTTTAAACACAGGGTTTTTCTGTATAGCCATGGCTGTCCTGAAACTCACTCTGTGGACCAAGCTGGCCTCAAACTCATGGAAATCTACCACCTCTGTTCCTGAGAGCTAAGATTAAAGAAAGCCATGCACCACCACCACCCAACATGACAGTATATTCTAAATTCATACTTAATTAAGACAAGATCAAATTAAAGAAATTAGCATAGGGCTGGAGAGATGGCTCAGTGGTTAAGAGCACCGACTGTTCTTCTAGAAGTCCTGGGTTCAATTCCCAGCAACCACATGGTGGCTCACAACCAACTGTAATGGGATCCGATGCCATCTTCTGGTGTGTCTGAAGACAGCAAGAGTGTGCTCATATAAGTAAAAAATAATAATAATTCTTTAAAAAAATAGAAATCAGAATAACCAAGTATATTCAAGAAATGGGAAAATCCTCTGTGTTGTTTAACAACTACAAGTTCTGAAAAGAAATAAGGTGAAACAATCTTATCATTTGAAGAATAAAAAAAAAAAAGGCAAAACTGTGTGTACATCAGATGTACAATAAGTGCCCTCAGAGGCCAGAGGAGGTGTTAGATCCTGTGACACTGGAATTACTGGTTGTGAACCCTCTGACATGGGTTCTATAGAAGAGAAGCAGGTTCTCTTAGCAATTGAGCCATCTCTCCAACACCAAAGACTGAAAATATTTTGATGTGATGTTGTGTATTGTATGTGTATGTGTATGCACACGTGTGCTGGAGGTATCTGTCCACGCATGCACACAGAAGCCAGAGGAGAGTTCAGCCAGCTCTCTTCCCATTGTATTGTCTGGGACAGGGTAGCATCGGGTCCTTACATCTACCCCCTCCACCTTACTGTCTGAGACAGTGGCTGGCATTCCATCTGGAGCTCACTGATTGGCCAACACATCCCCAGATCAACCTATTTCTGCCTCCCAGCAGTGCATAGCTTGTTACATAGGTGCCAGAATCTAAGTCAAAACCTCATGTTTGTACAGAAAGGACTTTCAGCCACTGAGCTGTATTTTCAGCACAGAATCTTTCTTAATGTATTCATTCATAAACATTTACTTCATGCATGAAAAAACTCAATTTGTTTAGAATGTAAAATTACCCAGTTCCAAAAAAAACAAAAACAAAAAAAAAAACAGTGGCCAGAGGCTGAAGAGATGCATCAATCAATCAATGATTAAGAGCACATGCTGTTTTTGCAAAGGACTTAAGTTCAGTTCCCAGAGCTATGTCAGGCAGCTCCAGTGACTGTAACACCTGTCCTTTTACAACCTTCTGGGGCACTTGCACACCTGTCCACAGACATACAAACATATAATAAGTAAAAATAAAAACAATTACAATCAGTGATAGAATACACACACACACACACACACACTTTGTGGACACACTTTGTGTGTGTGACCATAAATGTGTATGTTCAGCCAGGCAGTAGTGGCGCATGCCTTTAATCCCAGCACTTGAGAGGCAGAGGCAAGCGGATTTCTGAGTTCAAGGTCAGCCTGGTCTACAGAGTGAGTTCCAGGACAGCCAGGGCTATACAGAGAAACCTTGTCTTGAAAAACCAAAAATAGATAGATAGATAGATAGATAGATAGATAGATAGATAGATAGATAGATAGATAGAATGTGTATGTTCTCTGTGTGTGGGTGTGTGTATGATAAATCAAGGGCTTGAAAAGGTATCTCAGCAATTAAGAGCTTCAATAGGACCTAGGTTCTATTTCCCAGCACCCACACAGCAGCTCAAAGCCATCTGTTGCTGGGAATCCAATGATCTCTTCTGGACTTCTAGACATCAGGCATACATGTGGTACACAAACACAAAACACTATTAGTATAAAAAATAATAATGGTAGTAGTATTAGAACTTACTTTAAATTTTTTAAAAGAAAATGTTTAATGTCAGAGCTTGCCAAAAGCATATGAAGAAAATAAAGAGAATCCTTTAACAGTTAAAACCATAACCAAGACTCTAGCTGCATATGTATCAAAAGATGGCCTAGTCGGTCATCACTGGAAAGAGAGGCCCATTGGACACGCAAACTTTATATACCCCAGTACAGGGGAACGCCAGGGCCAAAAAGTGGGAGTGGGTAGGTAGGGGAGTAGAGGGGAGGGTATGGGGGACTTTTGGGATAGCATTGGAAATGTAATTGAGGAAAATATGTAATAAAAAAAATATTAAAAAAAAAAAACGTAACCAAAACTTAATAATGTCCTATATATTCAACATCTATATAAAAATTCTAGGCCCGAGTACTAGGCAAGGCTCAGGAAGCCACAGGAGAACAACGATCAGTGGCAAGAGTCCTAAAGCTATTATTTATTAAGTCAGGCTTAATAAATGTATCATGCTAAACATACCACAAGAATTTCATTCACAGATTCCTATAGTGCACTTTACAAGAATGTTTAAACTGTATAGCAACTGATGAGCTACAAGATGGACTAGGAAGCTGTGATTGTCAGCAGAACTCACACCTCTTTCTAGCTTACGGGCTCCTGTGTATCCTTTGTTTATGCAGTAGCTAACACCTTCATATCCCACTAAGGAGGCTGCAGCTTTATGGTCCCTCCCTATCTGCAAGGCCGATATTCAGGTTCTGGGAAGAAGAACAATCACACCTTTAAGGGTTCCTAGGAGGGAAAAGGCAGAGCAGCTCTGAAACTTACTCCTTACCCACTGTTTGGTTTCTCAGTATGCTTCACCTATTTGAAATGTATTGAAAAATAGGCTTATAAATTATTTAATATGCTTCTTTCCAAAAAACAGAAACCAAACTCTCTCAAGGTGGGTTGTACCCTTCCAGGTTCAGGCTTCTATTTCCAAGGGTGAATCCTAAAATGTACTGCTGCCTCCTTCTGTCTCAACACTCCCAAACAAAGCCAGCCAACTAGTTACAGACACACTCAAAGAACAATCCCACAGTGGAGTGTAATGCCTCCCCTTGTCAAGAGGCAGGAAGTAGATGACCCGGTCCAGCCCAGCAGAGGATCTAGAACAAACCTGCTAGGCCACTTGCACACTCCTAGTACACAGAACCTGTGAGAGGAAGAGTGCTGCCCAGTTCCTGCACTTATAGTAATCTGACTTTAGTTTTGGTCTCCTTACCCCATGCAAGCAGTCCTCTACCTTGCTAAGGAAGGGAAGATGGCCCTGAATCCTGACCTTCTTGCCTTTGAGTCCTGAGAGCTTGGATCACTGGCATCAGCCACCTGCCTGACCTTGGTAATTTGTTCCGTGACAGTGACCACTGAGAATACATATCTAAAGTCATTCAATCCCTTCCCTCCATGCTTGCAACAGACATTATCAGGTACAACGGCAGTGCACATGGCACACAGGACGAGCCTGCTTTACTTCTAACATGGCTTCTGATAGTGTCTAATTCTAGTGAGCCCACTCATGCTGAGAAACCAATCCATCCACTCCTTTCCATTCTACCACAACTGAGACTCACCGTGGGCACTGCAATAACATCACCACCCCCAAATCTTCAATCCCTGTTCTTCCCAATCCTTACTTCATAGAGATTTTCTCAAGCAAGTAAGTGATTTTGCTACAGAGCTTCTTAACTCCTTGCAATGAAGGGCTGGCAAGATGGCTTGGTGTTTGTAAGCCCTTGCCGTGGCAGCCTAGTGACCTCAGCTCCATTCTTAGAATCCACATAAAAGGGGAAAAGGACACACACCCCAAAGCTATTCTGACTTTTTTACACACACTTTTTTTCATAACCCTCTGTGTTTCCCACTGCTGACAGAGAAAGTCAGCACTTCCCAATTTTCCACTCAAATTACCTTCGAAGGGAGGCAGAGGCAGGCAGATTTCTGAGTTCAAGGCCTGCCTGGTCTACAGCGTGAGTTCCAGGACAGCCAGGGTTGTTACACAGGTTACTTTTTTCCCAAACTTTCTGAACTTTCTTAACCTCTACACACAAACATACACACACACTCCATACTGAGGTTGGAGATAGTGATGTACACTTTTAATCCTAGCAAGCAGATCCTTTTGAGTTCAAGGCCATTCTGGTCTAACAGAGAGTTAGTTTCCAGAGAGCCATATAATAAGACCCTCTCTTGAAAAAAAGCATCACTACCAACCCCATACCATTGTATGCATGTGTACATATTCACACACACACACACACACACACACGTGTACATATTCACACACACAAACACACACACACAACCCCAGCCCAAGCAATATGTTAACAAGTCTATAGGAAAAAAATATTATTTTTGCCTTCCTTTCAGCAAAGGGATGATTTTTTTTAAGTGGGCTTTTAAAATAATCTGAGGACTAGAAACTTTATATAATGCTTTTTTTCTTAAAGATAGATAGATAGATATCATAAACCATCTCCCTGGCAAAAGAACTACAAATGAGATATTCAAGAGATTAAAGAGCTGCCCAGCTGATGGCATGAGCTCTGAACACCAGAAGCAATGCGAGTGCCTGCTGACCAAAGGACATCGGCTCACAGGGACACTAAGAGGCAGGAATCTTATCCACACCTGTGCTTCAGACACAGGCAAGGAAGGGAGCATCACTGACTGACAAGAGTGCTTACCTGAGGCGCGTGTAGCAAACCCTGGGTCCATTGCTCCATGGGGCACTGTGGCACACACCTATAATGCCATCACCTGTTCAGTTGGCAGATAGAAACAGGATCACAGAGATGGGATGACAGTGCTCATCTATCAAACGCAAGGCCCTGGTCTGGTCCTCTGCCCCAGGGAAGGGGAGAAAACAACAAACCAAACAAACAAACAAAAAACAGGAACACGAGTTCAAGATCATCCTTAGCTATGTAAGGGAGCTCAAACACTCAAAGCCATCCTGGGATACACAAGATCCTCTCCAACAAACAAACAAACAAACAAACAAATAAGTAAATAAATAAAACACACGCACACTTGCAGCACAGAGTTCAAAGTAAAGCTATTATAATAATCTCTCTCTGAAATAAACTATTTCTCTGTATCAGTCCCAGCCTGGTTTGTTTTCCTACAAATGAAATCATATATATCTATATATATATATATATATCAAGATGAGTCAGAGGGCCAGAGAGATGGCTCGGAGGTTAAGAACACTGTTTGTTCTTCTAGAGGTCCTGAGTTCTTTTCCCAGCAACCACATGGTGGATCACAACATCTATAATAGGATTGGATACCTTCTTTGGGCTTGCAGGCATAGTGCAGACAGAACACTGTATACATAATAAATACATATATACATACATACATATATATATCTTTAAAAAATATTTTAAAAAAAGATGAATCAGAATTAAGTCCAGGTTTAAAACTCAGTCTATCCTTTCCCTTGTCTGAGCTGTTAAACCAGGCCAGGCCACAGTGTCCATCTAACAAATTTCAACACAGAAGAACAGACTCCACCCTGTGGGGTGCAGGACAGAGCTGTGCATCCCACCATTTAAGCCCCGTCTATCACTCCTTCTGTCCAGCTCTCACTTGTAGACTCCACAATCTAAGAGCCTCTTCTGAAAACTTCACACCAAGGAAAACCTTTACAATAAATATATACAAAACAGGAGCGCCTGGCAGTGGCGACACATGCCTTTAATCCCAGCACTTGTAGGCTGATTTCTGAGTTCGAGGCCAGCCTGGTCTACAGAGTGAGTTCCAGGGTAGCCAGGGCTACACAGAGAAACCCTGTCTCAAAAAACCATTTTAAAAACAAAAACAAAAACCACCAGGAACTAGAGAGATGGGTCAGTGATCATGAGCGCTGACTGCTCTCGATGAGGAATTAGGTTCAGTTCCCAGCACCCACAAGTCAGCTCACAACCACCGTACTACATACAATTCCTGGGACTCTGACTCCCTCTTCTGGCATCCACAGGCACTACACAAATGTGGTAAACTTACATAAATGCAGTCTAATGTTCGTATACATAAAATTAACATAATTACATAATTTTAAAAATAAAGAGATACAAAACAGCTCACCTTTAATCCCAGAACTTGGGTGGCAGAGGCAGACAGATCTCTGAATTCAAGGCCAGCTTGGTCAACAGAGCAAGTTTCAAGACAGTCAGAGATACACAAAAACCTTGTCTCAAAAATATGAAAACAAAAAATAAAAACAAAACAACAAACATGCATTGCAGAATTGGCAAATTATTAATTTTAAGTCACATTTTATGTAGATTAATACATATTAAATAAAATATTTACATATGTGTTAAATTTTAAGTATATATTAATAACACTATACATTAAATAACATTATAATAAAATAATTTGATATGGATTTAAACAGAAGCAACAGGGGAAATTTTCATGATACATGATTGGTCACTGGATACATGTATCAAAATAACCCACTCAGGAAAAGTGATTTAAAAAAAAAAAACTTGTTAAGGGAAAAGGTTTTGTGTGTTTGTGTGTTTGTGTTACACTGTAGCTGTACTCATGTACATACAATAAATGATACCATCTCTTTCTCAATGCTCTTAGCCCTCATGAAGTATAAACTTGCAGCCAAATACTCATTCTGTGATGTTTGATTGCTTTTCTCTCTCATTTCCTATGATCAGTCCTAATGACTCTCCTCTAAGAGCTTTTCTATATGGGTATTTTACATACACTTGAGAGCTCAATGCCAGACTGGGCCACAGAATGAGTTAAAGTAAGACCCTATCCCAAAAGACCCAGGGCACCTCCTGAAACCAACCCCACAACCCCAGGAGCACCTTTTCTTCAGTCAGCACCTTCAGCCAGGAGCCTCTGTGAGCTACCTGCCAGTTCTAATGACGCAGCTGGGAAGAACAGTTCTGCAGGTACAAACTCTAACCAAGTATCTAACAGAAAGTCACAAAAAGACCTCCAAACAGTCCAGGAAAGCCACCCTTAACTTCTCCCAAGCACTCTGTACAATCAGTGTAATGAGGGATAACTGAAAGTATCCACAAACTTTGCTAATACAGAGACTTGGCATTCATCCCATACCCTCCCACATTAAACTGGGCGTGGATTACAGTGAATTCTATTCCCTCGGTACCCACCAATCTCTTCAAGCCTTCTGCAGGTTTCCCAGGGAAGCTCCTAGCCACTAAGTCCCACTCCACTTAAAAGCTAGGAAACTTTTTGAATGTCAATCTGGCACACGTGTGCTCTCCAACTCCTTTCGTGACCTCACCAGCACCCCAACCTCACTAACTCACTGCAGGAGCACAGACATGCCATTGTGCAAGTGTCTCCATGGGCGGCGGCCAGCCACTCAGGCTCAAGCCCTGCCTTCTCTTGTTGTAGTTATTACTATTAATGCTTCTTCAAGACCCAGCTAGAGAACTCTCCTGGTTTCCAGTGTACTTTTAGATTACAAGTTATAGTCATAATATGTAAAGAATCATATGCACAACATATATCTAATACAGAACAATAATTCTTTAAATCTACTGAAAATCTAGGGAAATATTTACACTGTTAGAAAATAACTTTATACTATAGGAAAGGACTGAGGACTTCCTTAGTAAGACTAGAAAATATGCAACTTGTGGCACTTACTCAATGGAAGACTATAAAGCAGTAAAAATGAGCAAATTAATGGTACTTGTCCCATACAACATGGACAAGTCTGAAAATAAATTGAGAGAGAAACCCCATACGTGTGTGCTTTATATGAAGTTCAAAACAAACAAAACTAATGTTTTGGTGGTGGTGGTGGAGTTTTGTTTTGTTTATTTGTTTGTTTGTTTTGCTGGGAGGGGGTGGGGGTGGGGAAGGTTCTAGCCAGGATTTCTCTGTGTAAAAGCCCTGGCTGTTCTGGAACTCACTCTATAGACCAGGCTGGCTTCAAACTCAGAGATCCTCCTGCCTCTGCCTCTTATGTGATGGGATTAAAGGCATGCGTCACCACAACTGGCCCCAAAAGAGAGGCCTACAGTATGGAGGCTAAGGAAAAAGGACCTCAATTCTGAGACAAACTGAACTTTATAAACATACCCAGGGAGCTGAGCACAATTCATAAAAGCCTACAGAACCAAATGAACTAAGATTAAAGAAAGCTCCGTTTGCATATAAGGAGGAAATTATGTTGAACATAGACCACACTGCATCAGGCCAGGCCCAGCCACATCACTCAAGTTTGCCAGTCACTACCACAGTTTAAAAGTAAGTCTCCTCCAGACTTAAAATGTCTCATCATCAGGACTCTTGAATGTAAATTTAAACAAGGCGGGTGATTCTAACCTGTCAGAGCTGCCTGTAAAATGAAGAAAACCTAAGACCCCAGCTTCCTCGAGTCCCTTCTCTCCAGTGCTAGTCCTTGAACCTAGAAAGCAGTTTTGTATTTATCATGTCTGATGACAGGCTAGCTCTGTCCTCACTCCCACCCCATCCCCACACACAGACAACACCTTGTACTGAAAGCTACAATTAAACCCAAGCATCCACTCAGACAGATGCTAAATTTCCATGGTTCACCAAGAGAAAAACTTAGGGTTTTCATTAGTTTGAACCAGCACTACTTTTTAAGGTTTCCTTTTATGAATTTTGCCCACATGTATGTATATATGTTTAATACATGTATGCAGCTGCCCATCAGACTCCCTGGGACTGAGGACACTGATGGTTGTGAACATGATTTTGGTGCTAAGAACTAAACCAGGTACCTCTGCAAAAGCAAAAAGCTCTTAACTACTGAGCCACGATGGCACTTTGAGGGGTGGGAGGGTGAAACAGGGTTTCCCTGGCTGTCCTGGAACTAGCTCTATAGATCAGGCTGGCCTCAAAACTTACAGAAACTCTCCTGCCTCTGCCTCTCCAGTGTTGGAATTAAAGGTATGTACCATCACTGCCCCGGGGAAATAGCACTAGTTTTTAAAAAGCATCTTAAACTATCAGAAGCCTACATTGAGTTTCAGCATTTTAAATATCCCATATCTGATATCTGAGCCAGAGAGATGGCTCAGGGTAACAGTGCTTATCACCATGCCTGACAACTGGAGTTCAATCCCCCAGACCTACACTTTTTTTTTTTTTTTTTCCTACAAACCCAGTATTCCCAGGTAGTCTCCCATCTGAATACTAACCAGGCTCCATCCTGTTCAGTTTCCGAAGCTATGGTCAGAGAATCAAATGCTGAAAGTTGTTCCTTGACTTCCACAGGTGTCAAGGCTCTTACACATCCAAACCCAAACACACACACACAAAATAATAAAAACCTTTTTTAATTTTCAATGTTTACCTTCCAATTTTCAAGTCTTTTTGCCTCCTAAAAATAGATTTCTTTCACATTTATATATCCACATCTTAGGAAATCTTATACATACAGTCAAGTTATATTCAATTTTGAATGAAGACAATCTTGCCAGTTTTCCTAGATGTCACCAAATGCGCTGGGCCAATACAAATTATAACCACCACCTAAGAGAGCAGAGGGTTATCCCACCCCTTGCAAAATAAAGATAGACAAATATTTCGGAATTTTATTAAAGGCGAATTCTGTCTTTATCTCTATAGTACCAAAGACACCACACAAATTTCTTGCGCAAAAGGAACAGCGAAGCAAACAATGTGAGCAAAGATGCTGATAGCTGGTCCAGCAAACCCAGAGAGAGAGGAAAGAGGAACACGCGGCGGCGCTCTGACGCCTAGGAAAACCCAGCTCTCGGGGAAAGGCTTCTCCGACAGCAGCTGCCCAACTGGGCTGCAGGTCCAGGCTGGAGGTGGCTGGCGCTGGCACATTTGAAATATCATAGTCGGTGGATCCAGTCTGGAGCACCACGCGGGACCCGCCCGCGCACACACCCACAGCCCACTGCAGCAAGCGACCTGGGCGCAGCCGCAACACGCAAGTAACGCTCGACCCGAGCAGAAAGTTTCGAATGAAAAACCCGAGCGCCGAAACGCACCGGTCCCGAAGCTGAACTCGCGCCAGGAACAACGCCCGGAGCCAAACCACTTGACAAGCAGCTCGGGTTTTCAGCTGGCTGGCCCAGGCGGGACCGGGAGGTGGCAGAGGCGGCAGCGCACTGGCTCCCGCAGCCCAGGTGTCAGCCGCGCCGCCGCCTCCCTCCCGTGCCCACTATCCGACCGGTGCGGTACAGGCACTGGGGTGCGGATCAGGGATGTGGATAAGGGGCTCAGGGTACGGATCAGGGACCCCGATCCGGGGCGCGGGATGAGGTTCGGGGACGCGGGGCGCGGGGCGCGGGGTCGAGTGCAGAGCCCGGGCAGCTCGCTGGCTGCCGGGCCAGGTCGCGGCTCCGGAACCCGCGGCCGCGCGCCCCTCCCCCCCCACCCCTCCCCCGCCGGGGCACGCAGAGCCGGCGCCGCGTCCCGGGAGACCCACCGCCCGCGGCCCGGGGACCGGGAAGCTCTGCCTGCGCGGCCGCAAGCAACATTCAGCGAGGCGGGGCGGGGTCGGGACCAAGCGCCGCGCGGACTCACTTTTTCGGATGTTTCTCTCTTTTCGGCCTCCGCTTTCGGGCCTGAATGGCCAGCACTGGGGAGAGAGAAGACACATTAACGGTCGGGCCGGCCGCCTGCGTGCCGCGAGGCGGGGCGGGGGCCGCTCGCGCCGCTCACCTTTCCTGGAGCTCATTCCGACTCGGGGCAGCCAGGCGGGGGGCTCCGCGGCGGAGGCGGCGGCGACGCGACAGTCAGCCGCACCGGGATGCAGCCTCCACTCGCTCGCCGGCCGAGGAGGCGGGAACCGCGCCTGCGCCGCCGCGGCCGCTCCCGCGGGGGCCAATGAGACCCGCCCCCGCGGCCCCGCCCCGCAGCCCCGCCCCCTCCGCGCCCCCCTCCGCAGCTCCGGGGCACGGGGGTCCGGACCCCGGCCGCGCCCTTATCGCCCGCTCGGCGGCCCACCTGTGCTGGAGGGCGGTCGCGCGCTCACGGTTCCCCGCGCCCACGGCCCCCTAGCCCACGGCCTCCCGCGCCCACGGCCTCCACCTCCTTGCTTTTACGGCCGCCGCAGGCCACCCGTTCCCGGGCACTAGGCCCAGCCGCCGACCCTTCCTCCCAGCCACCGCCTTCACTCCGCACCCCGGTTGGTCGTGCCGCACGCCTCTCCATGCGCTCTTCCTTGGCCAGCGCCTTGGCGGGTCTCTCGCCACCTCTCTAAGGCGGCCTCCTCTATCCCTTTGCATCTCTACATCCTTGCATCCCTATGAGCGCCGCTTCCTCCTCTCCGGCGGGCGTGGAAAGGGCACAAGACCAAGAGCTGGGGAACCTGGGTCCTTGAGTGTCTGTGTGACCTTGGAGAAGTGATTTCCTCTCTTTTCCTACTCCATTAGGCTGCGTGAGTTTAACGAAGGAAAGATGCACACAGCTTAAAAGGAAAGTTTGTCACAGAAAGCCTAATTTTCTAAATACCATGAGATGAGAGCTTAAAACTACAATCATGTCAAACAGTGATTTTTTTTTTCTTCCTTCTATAATGGGGAAACTAAACCCTAAATAGGTCAAACAGTTCTACCAGCCTGTATTTCTATTCAGGCCTGGCTGGTTTCTCTTTCTACCTTCCCAGGCTACATGGTTTCTCTTTCTACCTTCCCAGGCTATTTAAGATGTAAATCACGCTGACTGACACGTAGTTACCACTTCAGTGTTCTCTTGTCTCTTTGAACAATTACAGTATCTTAAAGATACAGGTCCTGAACACTCAGTCCTTCTTTGGTTACAATTGTATCGTTGAGTTACAACTATATCACTGAGTCTTACTCTAAAGATGTCCCAACAAACAAGAAAGGTCGCTCCAAGTTTGAAGAGATTTTACTTTCTCCATTTTTTTAATTTTCAAAAATCTGAAACATACAAGAAAAATGCAGTAATCGTCACTATTAACCCACATTCACTAGTTTTTTTTTTTTTTAACGTTTCTCCACATTTGCTCTGTGTGTGTGTGTGCATAGTGTATTTTGCTGAGTCATTCAGTAGTTTGGAGACTGTTACCCTCCACCCCAAGAGATTTCAATACATATCTACTAAAAACAAAAATATTTTTCTACATAATCAGAACGTCGTTATCACTCTAAGAAAATCCAATAAAATATGTTCGGTGACATTTTTTTCCAACCCAAGGTCATTCGTTACTGTTAGTGCCCATGTGTTTTTAAGTATGTTTAGAATATTCCCTGGGTTAAGACTTTTTTTTTTTTTCCTGATACTTTCCCTGAGCTCCAAGGCGGGCCTTGAGTTTACAATGTAGCCAGTCTAAGTGCACCTTTGTTGCAGGCCTCTTGACTTAGCTTCTCAAGTGCATGGAAGACAGGCATGCACCACTAACAGTGACTATTTTGAAGAATCTAGTTCTGTTTTGCAGAATGTGCATCAGTTTTAATTTTGTTTGCCCAGTACTACAGTAAGGTTTAGTAACTTAAGTGCGATGGATGTATAGATGCGTAGGTGGTGTATGACATCTATAGATGCGTAGATGGTGTATGACATCGAGGTGTCAATGTATTCTGGTGTGGGTGCTACAGTTAATCGTTTCTCCACCACAACATCACTTTTCCACTTTATATTCTTTTTTAAAAGGTCTTTTTTTGTTGGTTTTTTGTTTTGTTTTGTTTTGTTTCAAGACAGGGTTTCTCTGTGTAGCCCTGGCTGTCCTGGAACTCACTTTGTAGACCAGGCTGGCCTCGAACTCAGAAATCCGCCTGCCTCTGCCTCCCGAGTGCTGGGATTAAAGGCGTGCGCCACCACTGCCCGTAGTCTCTTTTTTTTAATAGACATTTCTCCAAATACATGGAACTGACCAACAAATGCATAACAAGATGTTTAAATCATTAATCATTCCATGTGTGCAAAGCAAAAGCAAAATGCACACCTGGCATGACATTCTTTAAAACAGAAAATACGAAGTCAATTATGGCTCACATGTGTGATTGAAGCACTGAACAGACAGTCCTGTTCTCTTAACAGCCTAGGCTATATAGAACATGCCAGGCCAGCCTCAGCTACATAACAAGATCTGAGCTCAAAGAGAAAGAGAGTGGAAGGAGTCTGGGAATATAACTTAGAGGTAGTTAGGGATTTAGCTCAGTGGTAGAACGCTTGCCTAGCAAGCACAAGGCTCTGGGCTCAGTCCTCAGCTCTGGGGAAAAAAAAAACAAAAACTTTTAAAAAATTATTTTAAAAGCCAGGCAGGCTGGGCAGTGGTGGTGCATGCCTTTAATCCCAGCACTTGGGAGGCAGAGGCAATCGAATTTCTGAGTTTGAGGCAAGCCTGGTCTACAGAGTGAGTTCCAGGACATCCAGGACTATACAGAGAAACCCTGTCTCGAAAGACCAAAATAAATAAATAAAACTTAAGAGGTAGAATGTTTACTGGAACAAAGTCATGGGCCCTACCCAGGTTCACTTCCCAGATACCAGAAAAAGAAAACAAAAACAAAAACAAAAACAAAAAATACAGATTTCTGAGCATTCTGAAACTCTTGCATATTGGAAACATTAAAAGCTAATGGAACTGCAAAATGGCATGTGGACAGTTACTGAGGAAAAGCTGGTCAGTTCCGCAAAAACTAATCACAGAATTGCCAACAATTCCACCCATAGGTATATTTCCACAAAAGTTAAAAACAGATGAATCTTTCCACAAGCCTGTAAAGCCAGCACAGGAGGCAAACAGAGACATGAGTTCAAGCCTAGCCTGGGTTCCAAGCCAGCCAGTGTTGGGGATTTGATTTATGCTTACATGGAAATTCACACATCTGCTACAGGTCCTTGCCAACAGTTGATTTTTTGCCTGATCAATAAGGAGCCAACAGCCAATGGCTGAGCAGGCAGATGAAGGCGGTACTTTGAGGATTCCCAAGAGGAAGCTGAGGAGAGAAGCAGCAGAGTCCCCAAGTCGGGGAAGCAGAGAGGTCAGATTTAAGAGCCCCAGGGGCCACTCCCTGATTGTGTCTGGGGTAACAGAGATAAAGTATAGATTTAGCAAGTATTAAATTCAGGAACATTGGTCAGGAGTGGCCCAACCATTGAGCTAGTTAAGACATATCAAAATATAAAGGTTTTGTGTATGTGTGTGTGTGTTTTCATTCTCAAATTCAGATAACTCTGGTGCTCTGGTGTCAAGAAGTGTGATCACCCAATCACCTGACAAGCTCAGAGCAGTGTAGCAGATGATTGCGACAAGCCAGGGCTACTTGACAATTTCCTGAATTAAAAAACAAATCAATCTCTGGACAGGAAGATTAATATCTACAGTATAACAGTGACCAAAATGTACGAAGTGTGGAGTGTGGTGTTGAATGCCTGTAATATAAACACTCAAATAGGAAGAGGCAGGAGGATGGTCACAAGTCCCAAGCCAGGCAGAACGAAATAACAATACCCTAGTCCCAGTCACTGTTGCATTTCTGTGAAGAAACACCATGACCAATTCAACTCTTACAAAAGAAAGCATTTAATTGGGGACTTGCTTACAGTTTCGGAGATTTAATCTCTTATGGTCATTGCAGGGAACATGGCAGCACACATGTACTGGATCAGTAGCTGAAAGCTAGTTCTTGCTCCTCAGGCAGAGGGGAGTAGGGGGAGCCTGGCATGTGGCATGGGCTTTTCTCCAACACGACATCCAAACCCTTCTCATCCTTTCAAAAAGTTCCCCTTCCCAGTGACTAAGCACTCAAATACACGAGTCTCTGGGGGCCATTCCTATTCAAACCATCACATTCTACTCTCTAACCCCCAGGGGCTTATAGATATACCAAAGGCAAAAAAATGTATTCAGTCCAACTTCAAAAGTCCCCATAGTTTATCACAGTCTCAACACTGTAACCTCCCCCCAATAAAATCGAAATGAAAAAGCAAATCTCATATTTCCAACATACAATGGCCCCGGATATACATAACTATTCCAAGAGTAAGAACTGGGAGAACACTGAGGAAATACTGGACCAAAGTGATACTGTAAACCAACAGGGCAAACTCCAAACTGCAACTCCAGGCCAGAGTGCCCGTCAGATCTCCAACTCCTTTCAGCTTTGTTGAGTACAACACACTTCTCTCTCTTGGGCTGTTTCCATTCCTGGTCTACAACTCTCCTCGGCAGGTATCCCACAGCTCTGGCATCTCCAACATCTTGAAGTCCAGTGAAATTCAGGCTTCGCCTTCACAGCTTCACTCTATGGCCTCTCTGGGCCTCTATGCAGGGACTCTCCTGACCCAAGCCGGACTTCACTAGCTTTCCTTAGCCCCACAGGACTCCCCTCATTTGTATCCTTGACGCTAAAGCCAAAACCACGTGACCACAGCTGCTAATTTAATCTGCTTGTTGGAGCTGAAAGCTTCCCTCCTCCATCAGTTACACCTGCATCCACTTTCTGTTGTTGATGGTTTTCTTCAATCCTAAACTTTTAATTCCTTTTCACAAGCTGGAAGCTTAGCTGGGTGGGTGTGGCCCTGAGCTCACCACTGCTTCATTATTCCACTCAGCGGCAGGCTTTTCTCTTGGACTTGGTTTTAACATCACCTTTCCGATGTTCCTTTTCTCTTCACACTGTACATTTTTTTGTTTCTCTTCGACCAACTTACCTTTTCACTACAAATCTGCATAAGAGTGGCCACTAATAACCATGCAACAGTGTCAGTGCTACAATGTCTTGAATTCTCCACTTCCAGTGCCACAAACCCAAAACGTCTTCAATTTAGCCTTAGGAAGATTTTTAAGACCAGGGAAAAAGCAGCCTATATATCTTTTGCCAAAGTATCAAAGAATGGTATCTAGGCCACATTAATATTTTTCCCCTCTGAAACCTCTTGAGCTGAGCTGTTAAAAATGTCTACTGCTCAGCACTACCATCTTCCATGCTAATAAAACGGCCCATAAATCAACTAAGGCTTTCAACTGATTTTCTAGTCCAAAGTCTTCCACAGTCCTCCAAACACACATATGGTCTGGCCTACTACAGCAAAACCCAACGCTCGGTATCAACTTCAGGCCTAGTCACTGCCTTATTACTCTGAAGAGACACCATGACCAAGGCAACTTTTATGAACGAAAGCATTTACTGGGGGGCTTGCTTACCGTTTCAGAGGTTTACTTCATTACCTGTAGTAACTGAGAGCTACATCCTGATCCTCAGCCACACACACACACATACACAGAGAGAGAGAGAGAGAGAGAGAGAGAGAGAGAGAGAGAGAGAGAGAGAGAGAGAGAGAGAGGGAGAATGGTGGCCTGGGCTTTTGACACCTCAAAGCCCATCCCAGTGACACACCACCTAATTCTTCTAAATCCCTTCAAAGAGTTCCACTCCACAGTGACTCAGCATTCAAATATGTTGGGGGGGGGGGTGGCATTCTTACTCAAACCATCATGCCCTGTATAAACAAACAAACAAACAAACAAAACCACAATACACCTGTCCCTCAAAAAGGAATACAATATTGATAGATACTACAACATGAATGAATCCTAAAATACTTTGTAAATGAAAAAAGCCAGACACAAAAGGCCAAATGCTGGATGATTCTGTTTCTGAGAGAAACTCAGACCAAGACACTAGGTGAATTAAAAACCGAAGGCAGACTGGTGTTTTCTAGCAATTTGAGGCACTGGGCACGGAGAAGCAACTGCTCAGAGGCTCGATATCATGATGTTCTCTTCTAGTGGGATGATGATGTAGAGCCAGGTAGAGATGGCACAGCCAGTGTGTGTATATGCTTGGTGCCACTCTCTCAATTGTTTGAAATGGTTCCTTGACATTATAGGGGTTTCACCTTACTTCCAACAACAAAGTCCCATATGTAGAGACTGCATGAATAGTCCTTAAGAACAATTTGTAACTCCTAGCCATGTATATTTGTGTATGTATGTACTTCAGATTCATCTGTCGTAAGCTAAACACAGCTCTTCCACTGAATAGTGTCTTGAATTCAAGTGACAGTCTTACTTCAAGCTTTTTTGGGGGGTGGGGGTGTCTTTTAAAGGTAAGGTTTCTCTGCATAACAGCCCTGGCTGTCCTGGGACTCACTCTGTAGACCAGGCTGACCTCAAACTCACAGAGATCCACCTGCCTCTGCCTCCTGGGTGTTGGGATTAAAGACTTGCGCCACCACAGCCTGGCTTAGGTCAGCTTTTGTTTCTCCATCTACCAACTTGTTTGGTCTTTATTTTTATATTGTTTTTATACTTGGTAGCCGTATTGTCAGTACTCACTGTCAGTCTTCCTCTTTGGTTTGTTGGGTTGGTTGTTTGTTTGAAACAGTCATATGTAGCCCAGGGTAGCCCATGAGCACTCCAGCTGGACTTAGTCTCCTGCTCCTGCATTTGTCTCCCAGTAGCTGGGATTACTGACATGCACCAACACCATCTTGCTTTTCTTTATCTCAAGAATCTGTCTACAGAATCTCTCTGTAGACAAGGCTGGCCTGGAACTCAGAGATTTGCCTGCCTCTGATTCCCCAGGGCTGGGATTGATGACACACAACACCATGCCTGACGTGAATGAAGATTTTACCTGCATCCATGGAAGTGCGCCACATGCATGCCTGTTGAATCGCTTGAAATTGGGGTTACTCATGGTTCTGAGCCATCATGTGGGTGCTGGGAATGAAACTGGGGTCTTCTCCAAAAGCAACAAGTGCTCTGAACTGCTGATCCATCTCTCCAGCCCCCCCTTTTTAAAGATTTATTTATTTGTTATATGTAAGTACACTGTCGCTGTCTTCAGACACCCTAGAAGAGGGCATCAGATCTCATTACAGATGGTTGTGAGCCATCATGTGGTTGCTGGGATTTGAACTCACAATCTTAAGAGCAGTCGGCACTCTTAACCGCTGAGCCATCTCTCCAGCCCCTCTCCAGTCCCCTTAACAGTGACATTTTGAAAGAAAAAAAAAAACTTTTTGGAGAGAGGGTCTCACTATGTAACCCTAACTGGCATGGAGCCCACTATATTGACCTCTCAGAAGTTGCCTTCAAACTCACAGAGATTTGCCTGCTTCTACCTGTAGAATGCCGGCATTAAATGTGTGCGCCACACTCAAACAGAAGGAAGTTTTGCACTATCATTTGCACTTTCATCCTACAGTCACTTATTGACACATACATCAAGTTTCTATAGTGGTTATAGCTGGGCGCTCGATGGTGGTGCACTCCCTTAATCCTAGCACTCAGGAGGCAGAAGTAGGCAGATATCTGAGTTCAAGACCAGCCTGGTTTACAGAGCAAGTCCCAAGACAGCCAGAGCTACACAGAAAGACCTTGTCTCAAAAATAAACAAATAACTGGATAGAAAGTGTCATTTTAGAATGTGAAACTCAGGACATCTACATAATGTTGAAAGTCAGATATATGCAGGCCTCCCCACCCAACCCCCGCATCCCCGCCCAGTGAAATTGGAGACATTCACAATGTTCAACTTTTACCAAATCTAATAGAAAATGAATGTCGCCAGACGTGGTGGCGCACGCCTTTAATCCCAACACTTGGGAGGCAGAGGCAGGCAGATTTTTGAGTTCGAGGCCAGCCTGGTCTACACAGTGAGTTCCAGGACAGCCAGGGCTATACAGAGAAACCCTGTCACAAAAAAAAAAAAAAAAAAAAAAAGAAAGAAAGAAAGAAAGAAAAAAGAAAAGAAAATGAATGTCGCCGGGCGTGGTGGCGCACGCCTTTAATCCCAGCACTCGGGAGGCAGAGGCAGGCAGATTTCTGAGTTCGAGGCCAGCCTGGTCTACAAAGTGAGTTCCAGGACAGCCAGGGCTACACAGAGAAACCCTGCCTCGAAAAACCAAAAAAAAAAAAAAAAAAAAAGAAAATGAATGTCATAAAATCATTTACATTCTGTTATTTCCAAGTGGAGTCACTAAATCACAATGCATCTTGAGAGGTACTTTTAGTATGTGATAGAACCAAAAAAGACTCTGGTTCGTAGAGTCCATCTCACTCTGGGACTCATGGATGAGAGCCTAGGCTGCTCCTATGAATCTTCTCATTGTTATCTCTATTGCATAACTTCTGTAGTGAAGCCTACATCTGTCTTTCATTACTTCAAAGGAGTAATGCTGATACCATCAGAAAAAAAGTGTGACAGGTGGCAGGGGCAGACCACCATTCCTACGCTACTTCTCCCTCTAGCCACCTGAGGAGATTTGAATAAGATGTCTGTCTGTGCCTCAGTTTCCTAACCCATCAACTGTAACGAGCCCAATTATATATATATATATATATATATATATATATATATATATATATATAATTGGTCCATAATATATATATTAAAATATCCACTTAACACTGGGTGTGGGGTACTGACCTATAACCCCCACATATAGGAGCACCGAGGCAGAGAACTATGTATTGTCAAGGCCAGCCTGGTCTACGTAGTGAAAATGTGTCTCAAACCAAACAAGCAAGCAACAACCATAAAAACTTGGAGACTTAATCTAACCATGTTTGCTGTGAGGTTTAGCTCAGTACATACAAAACATTCAGGAAATGTCTAAGCACTCAGTAAATATTAACTAGTCTCATAATAGGCATTATGGAATGTATTAGATATCTTTAGCTATTGCTATATACATCTCTTCCAGTTTTATCATTTCAAACAACAAATATTTAGGGTTCTGGGTAGAACTCAGAGGCTGAATGTGTGCAAGAACCTGGGTCTGAACTTCAATAACATGCAGACACACCCTCCCCCTAAAAGGCCCTAAAATTAAATCAGCAACCCCTTCTCATCTCACCGATTGATTGTGTGGCCCAGGAGTGCACAAAGGACAACTCAGCCGGTGAGCTGAGATGCTGCTGAGAATGCGGTCATCGGAAGACTTGACGGAAGCCAGAAGCCGTGTTCCTAAGGTGGCTCATTCACATGGCTGTTAACAGAAGGCCACCTATGCTAACAGGCTCTGGCAGGTATGTCTCCTTCTCACAGCCTAGATCTCTCCATAGAGCTGTTGGACTGGCTGGCTTTCCCCATAGCGAGTGACCAAGAGGGAACAAGGCAGAAAGTTCAATGCCTTTTATGACCTACCCTCAGAAGTCACAATCTGTCATTTTTGCCACATTCTATACATTAGAAGCAAATACAGTGTGCTCAAATGAAGAAAACAAAACAAAACAAAACTCTGCCTCCTTTTGGTTGCTGGGGATTGAGCCCAGAGCCTCACAAACTCGTTCTAGTACTGAACTTTACTCCCAGCCCACCCCCAAGTTCCCTTTTTGAACCAACCATCTCTTACTAGACTGATCTCAACATTGCTATGTAGCCAAGGCTGACCTTAGACTCCCAATAACCTTCTCCCTCCAATATGCTTGGCGCTGCAGTTATGCCCCATCATGCCAGGTCCTCCTGTCTTCCTCCTTCCTACGCATTATTTTGAAACAGAGTTTCATACAGCCCAAACAGGTCCGGAACTCACAATAGGTCACAGACTGACCTTGAGCTCACAGCGATTCTTTTGTCTTAGTCTCTAGATAAACCACCCCTCTCCATATCACCCTTCCTAACTCATAAAGACAAGTTTAAGCTTGGGCTTGACACTCATCTCTCTGAAGCAAGGCTGAGTTTGAGTCAGGCCCAGGCTGCAGAATGAAACATTGCCTCTCCTAAGAAAATGAAGGAAAAAAGAGATTTATTCCTTTGGTCTCAAAGGCTACAAGCCCAAATTACATGGTACTGGTTGTGGTACGGAATCTCTTATCTGAATCACTCCAGGGCATAAACTCGTATATGAAAGCTTGGGTCAGCCTTATGAGGCCCAAAGCTCCCCTTTTTCTTTTTTGGTTTTTCAAGACAGGGTTTCTCTGTGTAGCCCTGGCTACCTTGGAACACATTCTGTAGACCAGGCTGGCCTCAAACTCAGAAATCTGCCTGCCTCTGCCTCCCGAGTGCTGGGATTAAGGCGTGTGTCACCACCACTACCACCACCAGGCTAAGGAGAAGCAAGACTCTTAAGGAGGGGGAATTGAGTAAATTGACACGAGGGGGGGGGGGGGAGGTGGGTAGACAGCTTAGAAAGACCAGTGCTTCTCTAGCATGCACAAAGACCTTCTTTCTTTGGTTACTGTCCCACCAAGATAACTTTTATTCTGACTTCCAAAGACACAGATCCATGTACTTTTTAAAAACATTGTATAGAAATAGAAAAATCTATTTTTAATAAAAGTAAAAAATACAAAGAACTAGAATAATAAACTTTTGTATAGCTTCTTATACTTACTGGGTTTTTGAGACTATCTGCATGTCACAATATGTTTATTGTTTTATATTATCTTACTATATAAATATCCCATATTTTTAAAAAATCTATTGCCATTTTAAAAAGAGATTTATTTATTTTATGTATATGAGTACATGATCATTATCTTCAGACACACCAGAAGAGGGCATTGAATCCCATTATAGATGGTTGTGAGCCACCATGTGGTTGCTGGGAATTGAACTCAGGACCTCTGGAAGAACAGTCAGTGCTCTTAACCACTAAGCCACCTCTCCACCTTGCATTTTTAGTGAAAGAAAAAAGCTCCATATTTTCTTTTTTTTTTTATAGATGTATGTATGTATGTGAGTACACTGTAGCTGTACAGATGGTTGTGAGCCTTCATGTGGTTGCTGGGAATTGAATTTTTTTTAGGACTTCTGCTCGTCAGCCCTGCTAGCTTCAGTCAACCCCGCTTGCTCAGTCTCTGCTTGCTCTGGCCCAAAGATTTATTTATTATTCACATAAGTACACTGTAGCTGACTTCAGATGCACCACAAGAGGGCGTCAGATCTCATGTCACAATATGTTTATTGTTTTATACTATCTTACTAAAAAAAAATCTATTGCCATTTTAAAAAGAGATTTATTTATTTTATGTATATGAGTACACTGTCACTATCTTCAGACACTCCAGAAGAGGGCATTGGATCCCATTACAGATGGTTGTGAGCCACCATATGGTTGCTGGGATTTTAACTCGGGACCTCGGGAAGAGCAGTCAGTGCTCTTACCCACTGAGCCATCTCACCAGCCCCAGCTTCATATTTTCTGAAACAAGTATTTTCTTGGAAGTTACATCCTTGCAAATCCCTCTAACACCTGATTTATCTGGAGACAAACTGTCACGCCCGATTCTTCATCCAATCTTGTTGCTGTTCGATGTCATGTAACCTCCAGAGCTCCTCACTGTTCTCTAAGAGAAAATGAAAGCTAAAGTAAAAGAGACAGCCCAGCATCACTGTGGCTTCTGTTTAAAAATAAGCTTCTGGAAAGGGTTTTAGATCTATAGGATCCTAGTCAGGAAAAAACAACCATAGTAGTCCCTTATGTGTGAGCATGGAACTTAGGTCTCAATGAGTGATGGGGACTTCTGCTATCAGATTTTTTAAGATTCATTTTGCTCTTAATTGCACTACTGTTTTATCTGCATATGTATAAGAGCCCCACATGTGTGCAGTGCCTACAAAAGTCAGAAGCCAGCTTCAGGCCTCCTGAAACTGGAGTGGTAGATGGGTATAAACAGCCACATGTGTGTTGAGAACTGAACCCAGGTCCTCTGCAAGAGCAGCTAATGCCCCTAGTCACTGAGCCACCTCTCCAACCCCGATAGACAATTTTGAGAAAGATTTCCAAAAACTACTCATGTAGGAGATAGCCGGGTGGCACATGCCTTCAATCCCTCTGCTTAGCAGGATAGAGGCAGGGCAAGTGGATGGTGGTGAGTTCCAGACCAGCCACTGCTACAAAGCATGCCAAGAATGGTGGGAAATGCCTTTAGTCCCAGCACTTGGGAGTCAAGGTAGGATTGAAGGCAACCTGAACTACATGGTTAATTCCAGTTTAGCCACGACTATACAGCGAGACCCTGCCCCAAAACCAGACCCCTCCCTCCAAATCACAAACTTATGTGTATGCATTAGTGATTAGCATAAGCTAGAAACCATCCTGAACATTAAAAAAAAAAAAAAAAAGATTTAAGCTCTTGTTTCTCTCTTGCCCTTTTGGGCTGTTCCTTTTCCCGTCCCATCCCTATTCCCTTCCCCTTCTCTCCACATGTTCATGGCCCGCCTCTACTTCTCTACTTTCTACCTCTCTCTACCTTTTTCTGCCACTGCTACCCTCTTGACTTCCCTCCCCTTGCCCTAAATAAGCTCTATTCTATACTATAAAAAAAAAAAGATTTAATATAGTAATAACATGCTTTCTATTGTACAGGCCTGGAAAAACTGATATTAAAAGCTGCTACTGGCCTTTGGCTCAATCTAACACTACATAACTGGGGTTCAAAGATTAGATACCTCACACTGGGAACTAGAGTTTGGATTTGAGACTCTACTGAGAACAATCCTACCCAGCCACCTCAGCCTGGGAGAGTGGGGTGGTTCCCATCCTATCATCTCACCCCCTATTTTCTTCCTCTACTAAATCTTGTAGATAGGATTTAAGAATTCAAAGTAAAGCCGGGCGTGGTGGCGCACGCCTTTAATCACAGCACTCGGGAGGCAGAGGCAGGCGGATTTCTGAGTTCGAGGCCAGCCTGGTCTACAGAGTGAGTTCCAGGACAGCCAGGGCTACACAGAGAAACCCTGTCTCGAAAAACCGAAAAAAAAAAAAAAAAAAAAAAAAGAATTCAAAGTAAATCTGGGAAGCAAGATGGCTAGCTTTCTAGCCTCTCCAAATAGAAGGCAATGGAAATGATATTGACAGACTCAATCCAAGGGCTCACATAGGTAAAGACTCTTTTGGGCTCTATAATGTCACACTAGAAACCATAAGTGGTGTGTGGTGGTTCAAATATACTTGGCCTGTGAAAAATGGCACTGCTAGGAGGTGTGGCCTTGTTGGAATAGGTGTGGCCTTGTTGAAGGAAGTGTGCCACTGGGTAGGTGCACACTGTGCTGCCGAGGATCCCCCCGTGTGGAAGGGAGTCTCCTACTGCTGCCTGTGGATCAGATGTACGACCCTCAACTCCTTCTCCAGCACCATGTCTGCATGCAAACTGCCGTGCTTCCCACCATGATGGTAACAGACAGAACCTCTGAAAACTGCAAGTCAGCCACAATTAAATGTTGTCCCTATAAGAGTTGCCTTAGTCATGGTGTCTGCTCACAGCAGTAAATCCCTAACTAAGACACAGTGTGTGGAGGTAGTTAACGAGGAGAGACTATGATAAAACTCTGCACTCACATCTCTCCTTGGGTCCTCCCCACTCCAGGTCCCACTGTTCAGTAAGAATTAGTTTCATCAGAGTACATAATAGCATTTACAAATCTAGTAACAGGCTCTTACAGCATGAGTTTGAAAAAAAAAGTACAGACTGTTCTAATGCAAGCACTGTTTTGGTTTGTTTTGCTTTCAGTCGGTTGTTTGGGATCAAACTCAACACTCCCCACACAGGAGATGAGAATTCTACCACAGGGGGACTAGAAGGATGGCTCTATGATTGAGAGCACTCGTGGCTCTTACAGAGGATCTGGGTCGGATTCCTAGCACCCTCATGCTGTCTCGCAACATTTGTAACTCTACTTCCAGGGTGTCTGCTGTGCTTTCCTGACCTCCACACGCACCACACACGTGTGTGATGTACAGATAGATGTACGAGCAAAAGACTCATACACATAAAATCAAATAAACCTAAAAGAAAAGAAAAAAAAAATTGTCCTGAGCCACACCGCTACTTGGCTGTGACAGTGTTCGCACCTGTGATGGTTCTGAGAGGAGGCCAAAGCTTTTAAGTTCAGACTCCATTTTAGAGAACCTGACCTAAGTTTGAACTCAGGTAAACTAACGGATCGGTACCTAACATTAGTTTCCAAGTTACCTCCCCCCCCAACAAAACTCAAACTTAGCTCCAGTCTCTAGGCTCACCCCCAACAAGACCTGCATCTCCAGGTCACACCCCCAATAAGACTAGCGTCTCCAAGTTATTACCCCAACAGATCTGCACAAGCCCACTCCCTGCCTAACAACCAGCAATATAGTGGGAAATAGAAATTAAGTTTATGATTTGATTCCCAGCACCAGCCAATTATACTAAAGGCCATAGTAGCTTCCAATTAGATGCTTGCACACTTGCCCCCTGCCTGTTGCTTACTATAAAGCATTGCCCGGAGAGTTACCTGGGGCTCCTCTCTCCAACAGAAACTGTCCTGTATGTTGGTGATGAGCTGAAGGCCCGAGCTAACTCTAGTGGAATAAAGACCTTGCTGTGAGCTGCATTGGATCCGCTCCTGTCTGGTTTTTGTTTTTGTTTTGTTTTGTTTTGGGGGGGGGGGGTCACTAACACTTCCCTAGCACAGTTCTACTTTCACAAGTCCTGCTTTTGAATTACTTGGAAGCTAAATAGCAATTGAGCTTCAATAAGCATAAATAGAATCTATTACACCATCCCAGAAGCCTTTGAGACCTTTGAGTAGTTACATAGCAGGAAGGTGCTGTCTAAGAAGAATGCCTAGCTCAGTGCCTTATTGTTGTTTGAAGTATCCGGGGCTAGGGTTAGTGCCTCATTCTAGCACTCAGGGTGAAGAAAGAGGCTGCTCAGTTTGCTGCAGCGTTGGCTATCTAGAAAGTTCTAGGATAGCCCGAACTATGGGCCTCAGCAGAAATCTAAGTGCTTTCTAAAGCCTTGGCCTGAAATCAGGAGTTATAGTGTGTACTCCTACACTCTGGCCAATAATAAGGGCCAATGAGTAAATGTGTGTGCCACCACACCCAGATCCTATTTTTTAGTTTAGAAAGAAAAGAAGGAGGAAGAGGAAGAGAAAGAAGGAGGAAGAGGGAAGGAGGAGAAAGAGGAGGAAGAAGAAGGGGAAGGAGGAGAGGAGGAGGAGGCAGTAGCAGCAGGAACAGGAGAAGAAGAAGAAGAAGAAGAAGAAGAAGAAGAAGAAGAAGAAGAAGAAGAAGAAGAAGAAGAAGGAGGAGGAGGAGGAGGAGGAGGAGGAGGAGGAGGAGGAGGAGGAGGAGGAGGAGGAGGAGGAAGGAGGGGGAGGAAGGAGGAGGAGGAGGGAGGAGGAGGAGGAGAAGAAGAAGGAAGAAGAAGAAGAAGGAAGAAGGAAGAAGAAGGAAGATGAAGGAAGGAGGAAGAAAGAAGTTCCAGGACAGCTAAGAGACACATGTCTCAAAAACAAAAACAAACAAAACGATATTGAATACAGAGATATAGGGGATATCCTCTGTGCCAGGGAAGGCAATAAGCCCACTAAGGTAAAAAATTGAGACATGAGGTTTGGCAGCCATGAGAAGTTAGGTTAAAAAGTAAGGAAAGAACCTCAGAGCCGTGAGGGGAACCACCTACTGATGCACCTTGATTTCTATGCTGGAGCTGTGGGAGAATAGTTCTCTGTTGTTTGAAACCTTCCATTAACAGCAGCCTAGGAACTAATACAGACCCTATGGATGGACTGATCAGTTTGTGTGTCTAACATATAAGGCCCTGAGCTGTATCTCCAGAACAGGAAAGAAAAAAAAAAAAAATAGAAAGAAAGGGAGGTAACTGTGTGTGCAGACACAAACACATGCAAAATAAATGTTTTTAAAATCTGCTACCTAAACTTCTAATTTTGTGTTACATTCTTAATAGCTAATAAATTTTCATTTTGAAATTCTAGGGTCTGATTATTTGTATGAAATTAAGCTTAAGTAGTTTTTGTGTTTTTTGAGATGAGGTTTCTCCGTGTAGCCCTAGCCATCCTGGAACTCTCTCTCTTGCAGACCAGGCTGCCTTTGAACTCACAGAGATCCACCTGGCCTCTGCCTCCCAAGAGCTAGGATTAAAGTTGTGTGCCATCACCGCCACTCAGCAAGTGTTTGTTTATTTATTTATTTAAAGATTTATTTATTTATTATATGTAAGTACACCGTAGTTGTCTTCAGACACTCCAGAAGAGGGAGTCAGATCTTGTTACGGATGGTTGTGAGCCACCATGTGGTTGCTGGGATTTGAACTCCGGACCTTCGGAAGAGCAGTCGGGTGCTCTTACCCACTGAGCCATCTCACCAGCCCGTTTATTTATTTTTTAAATACAGTTACTAAAACATTTTCATGCAAGTATATAATATACTTTGAGGATAGTCCCCTCCAAACCTTGAACTTTTAATAATTGGTGTTATTTTATGTCTGGGGGCGTTTTGTCTGTATACCGCATGCGTACCTATAGTGCAAGATTGTAGGATTATTTGTCCCTCATCCTCTCCACCACAGCACACGGCCACTGGGGAGGCACGATGCAGGGATTTGACTGCGCTTACCCCATGCCATAGGGAAGCAGAAGGACACTGCTCAGGGGTGGGGACGTGCGGTTCGGGGTGGGGGATGGGGCAGGCTGTGAAGAGGCTGGGGCCATGTGGTTCTCAGGCTCTTGGACACACAGGCACCACTGGGAGCCTTGGAAAAGCTGAGAACGAAGTAGGGACCCTGGATCTAGCCCAGGGGCCAAGTGGGAAAAGAGGGGAGCTCCAGGTGGTCCCGAGGGGAGGGTTCTTGGCTCCGTGGGTGGCAGGCTTAAGCTTTGGTAGTGGTGGCTGTAAGCACAGAGATGCCTTCTTCTAGAGATTACCGGTGGATCCTGATAAAAAGAGGCAGTCCATGATTTTAGGCGTTTATTGTCATGGCAGGAAGTGGATGAGTGGGGCTGGCAAGATGGCTCAGTGGTTAAGAGCGCCGACTGCTCTTCCGAAGGTCCCAAGTTCAAATCCCAGCAACCACATGGTGGCTCACAGCCATCCGTAACGAAATCTGATGCTCTCTTCTGGAGTATCTGAGGACAGCTACAGTGTACTTACATAGAATAAATAAATAAATCTTTAAAAAAAGAAAAAAGAAAGTGGATGAGTAAAACCAAATGAATGCGACTTCTTAGGGTGGGCCTGAGGTTAAATACCTTTTGCAGGGAGGAGTGTCTGGGAAGGAAAGCTTATTGACTCCAGGCCTTTAGGTACCTCATTAAAATGGAGATCTGTCTTGAGCCTACTTGACCACAGGTCCTCTACATATAAAGGGGCTTGGGGCATTGCCCTTTCGTGACTGATGACCACAAATCTATGGGAGGCTGAGGCTAGTGACAGGGGCCTGGTGCTCGGGGAACAGTCAAAGCACCTACAACCCCTTCAGGGTTTCCAGGGTTGAGCCTTACCTCTACCAGGAACCAATTTACCTTTCATGGTGCCACACCATGAAAAGGGCCCTGGGTGAGACCCTTAGTACCTGTGCCCTAAATTTCTTGAAATCTGTAATCCATTCTGATGGCATTCAGGATGTGAGACCTTGGGGAGGTTATTTGATCTTGAAAACTATTGTATGGCTTTTGGGGTCCCTCTTGAGTTTAATAATAAAGACTTGGAGATATCTGAATAGTATAAGGCTGTTGGCCTGGTTGCTGGGGCAGCAACTTACTCATGGCATCTATCCACATGACTCTCTGCTCTCTCTCTCCCCTGCTCCGTTTCTGTCTCATCCCTCTTCTGCTTGCTCTCCTGTCCCACCCAAACCCCTCTCGCCTTTGAAGTGAGATTCAGGTAAGGTTTTTCTGTGCCCATCATCATCTTCAGAGGAGATTAGGGGTGCTTCTAGGAGCTGATGTGTCTGTCACAAAGTCTTTTATTAAACATTTGAAATGACATATTCTGCAAATCTCTGAAGTGTTTGAAGACCAGCTATCTATCTGAAGTATATCTAAACAGACAAACTTGCTTGTTTCTAGTTATTTAACTTTGAAAACATACATAAGTGGCTAAATAAAACCTATTCCTTAATCAAGTACATTAGTACTTAGCATGACTACAGTGAATACAAGTATACTTCTGAGCACATTAAAGGACGGTTATTTACAGGGAACTGACTACTGTATTTCTTAATTATCCTTAACAATGTAGCTTTCATAAGACTGTGTGTTTACATTACATTTTTGTTTTGTTTTGTTTTGTCCAGACAGGTTTTCTCTGTGTAGCCCTGGCTGTCCTGGAACTCACTCTGTAGACCAGGCTGGCCTTGAACTCAGAAATCCGCCTGTCTCTGCCTCCCAAGTGCTGGGACTAAAGGCGTGCGCCACCACTGCTCTGCTTTACATTACATTTTTAAATGAGTTAGAAGCTGTATATACATATACCTTAAACAAGAGTTGATGTGTGTGTGTGTGTATATATATATATATATATATATATATATATATACACATATATAATGTTGTAGTAAAAAACCCCCAAGATGGGGAGCCCCTCACTGAAGCCTCAGGATATTGCAATGTCCAGGAACTCATAAGAGACTGTCCTTGATGCAAACAGCAAGAGGTTTATTCAGGAACCAATGCGCTGGGGTCGACTTGTAACCCACACAGGGGTAGAGGAGATCAATCCCGAACTCAAGGGGTAAGAGGTTTATAAAGGCAAAACCCACAAACTCTTGGCAATGATTGGTACTGGGCAAGCTAGCAAGTTTGTGTAACGGGTTCAAAGAGTGGTCAGGGCATTCTTTCTGTATAAACATTTCCTGGAACAAAGGGGTGGTTGGGGGAGGAATGTCGCCATTTGTTTTTTCAGTTAGCACATCCTGGAACATTGGGTCACAAAGTTCACCTTCTCAGGCTCGGGTCTAGGGGCCTAAAATTTTCTACTCTCTGTCACAATCCTTCATTCCCCACTTCTTTTTGTTAGTAGTTCTAATCTTAGAACTTGACATCATGTTTTTCATGACACTCCTGATCTTTTAAGGCATGATTCTGTTGTCTCAAAACTAAAAGCTGCGCTGGGCATGGTGGCGCACACCTTTAATCCCAGCACTTGGGAGGCAGAGGCAGGCGAATTTCTGAGTTCGAGGCCAGCCTGGTCTACAGAGTGAGTTCCAGGACAGCCAGGGCTACACAGAGAAACCCTGTTTTGGGGGGGAAAAAAAAAAGCAACAACAACAACACTAAAAGCTGCCCTGCACCAATTCTCTCTCTAATAAAGGCAACTAACCTAGTTAAAATGCAGGGACATATCATAATAAGCAATAATAGGATTAATAGTGGCCCCATCAAAGTGGAAATCAAAGTGGTCATCCATGGAGTTTTATTAAACCAACTTTCTTTTTTTTTTTTTTTTTTAAGATTTATTTATTATATGTAAGATACACTGTAGCTGTCTTCAGACACTCCAGAAGAGGGCGCCAGATCTCGTTATGGATGGTTGTGAGCCACCATGTGGTTGCTGGGATTTGAACTCTGGACCTTTGGAAGAGCAGTCGGGTGCTCTTACCCACTGAGCCATCTCACCAGCCCTTAAACCAACTTACAAACCATCCTTGACTGGCTTCTATTTCTTTCTGCCTTTTATCCAGTCTTTCTCTTAACTTATCCATGGAATCTCTAATTGTTCCTGAGTGATCTACATAGAAACAACATTCTTCCTTTAAGGCAGCCTATATAATCCTCCTTCCTTTAAGAACAGCAGGTCTAAGTCTCTCCTATTCTGTAACACAACTTCAGACAATGAGGTGACCTACTCTTCTAACTCTGAAAGATTGTTCTAAAGCTCTCACATCTTGATTCATAGCAGACCTAAGCTCATTAAAATAATGGGGCATCTGGATCAAAGCAGTGGTACCTGTACCCACCCCTGCGGCCACTCCTAGTCCTAAAATGACTGCTAGAGTGGTTACTGGTTCTCTGTGAAACCTAGTAACATGCTTGTCATAGATATCCTCAAGGGTATTGGCAGGGTGATAAGAGTACTCTAGGAACTAACTGACCAAGCACAGAATAATCTTTGGAATTATCAAAGATAGCAGTAGATACACAGTTAATCTAACTGGAGTTAATCCAGTATTGCAAGCCCACCACTTGTCTAACCCAGGAAACAAGTACCTGGTATCTGATGTCTTAGGGCTCTTTAGGGTTTCATTGCAGATGATGATTTTGCAGCGGGGTTCCAATGCAAGTTCCAAAGCCAAAAACCTGGGTTAGGGCGATTTTATGATGTCCCCACATGCAGGCCTCATGGGTGGTAGTGTTATTAAATCCTCCTAAGACAGCAGTTTCCTCATAAGGAGGTTCCGAGGCCAGGCATAGCCATCAGGACTCAGTTAGGTCCGGGCTAGTCTTATTAATCACACTACCGTAGGTGGCCATAGGGGTCTCTAGAGGGGCCACACTAACCTTGGAGGGAGTGGTAAAAGTAGGAGGTGGAGGTGGCCTTGGTGGGGGTAGAGGGCCTGAAGGACCTTGTTCATCCAACATCTTATTAGGACCCACTGCTGGGAGGTCCTCGACCTTAAGTTGGATCTTGAAAGTGGCTCCAAGATCTTGTTTGGTCAACCTGTCTGGGAAATACCTGTCTGGGAAATACCATCTGAGACCCCATGTTCTCCCTCGCAGCCATGTAGAGGGGGCCTCGGTTCTTCCTCGGGTAGTGATAGTGATATTTAGGGGGATACAAGTTGGGGTGGTGTTACAGATTCCAAGATTATTCCCGGAGCACTTTTGGGGAGAGGTGTAATTTTTATGAACTATGATCCAATCCCAGGAGGAACTGGGCTTCCAATACATCTCTCCCGTAGTCTCACAACCCCACGCTGAACAGAACAAGCTTTCTAGGCCCCCACATCGCTGAACTGCAGCCTTATCCCGGCCATCTTGAGGACAGACATAGAAGCCTTGTCTCCAGTTGACATCTGTGCTCGGGATCCCCGCACCCAAATGCACCTCCAGGGGAGAATCTCTTTCCTGCCTGGAAAGGGAGATCTTGTGGGTCAGCATTAGAAATATCCCGAGAACCTAGGCCAGCTACCAATTGGCAAAAATCGGGAGTAAGCATAGGCCACCACGTATATGGGGGGGGGCAACTTTGGAAGTGGACCAGATCACTTCTCCAGTTTGTGACAGAACCTGCCATGTTAGTTTTCAGGGAACGTGGGGATTATGGTTGGTCTTGTCCATCAGTCTTGTCCCGTCTGCGATGGAGGCACAGCTTACGAGGATTATTAGTGGTTTCCAGGTCCCATTCATCTTGAGATTGTTCTGGTGCTTCTTTAACATGTGAGGCATGGATCCAGGCTGAGATTCCTTCCACCTTAATAGTGGTAGGAGTGGTCATCAACACCATGTATGGTCCTTTCCACCGAGGTTCAAGGTTTCCCACGTGGTGGCGCCAGACAAAACAGCATCCCCCACTTGGTACTGGTGCGGAACCGTCAAGTCCTCAGGTTTGTAGGCTTCTCTGAGTAGGTCCCAGGCCTCCTTTCTCAAGAACAGCATCAGAGTTAAATATCCCACCTGATTCAGTCAGAGGTGGGGGTCCACCACATAAAATCTCATAAGGTGTCAATTTATAGTGCCCAGGAGTGTTCCAGACTTGGAACAGGGCAAAGGGAAGGAGGACTGTCCAATCCTTTTTGCCGGTCTCCAAGGACAATTTAGTCAAGGTTTCTTTTAAAGTTCTATTCATTCTTTCTATTTGTCCTGAGCTCTGGGGTCTATATGCACAGTGTAATTTCCAATTAATCTCCAGTTGAGTGGCCAATCCCTGACTTACCTGGGCAACAAAGGCAGGTCCATTATCAGACTCAATTACCTTGGGTATCCCAAACCTTGGGAAGATTTCTTCCAGGATCTTCGTAGCTATGATATTTGCTGTCTCTGTCTTTGTTGGGAAAGCTTCCACCCATTCTGAAAAGATATCTATAAAAACTAACAAATATTTGTTACCGTATCTAGCTGGTTTTACCTCAGTGAAATCAACTTCCCAAAAGGCTCCTGGTCTGCCTCCCCAGAGTCTTCTTCCTGGAGTGAATGGGGAGCATCCTGCATTAGTCAGGGCACAGGCCCTGCATCTTTTAGGAACTTCACTTGCCAGGTCAGACAATCCAATACTATAATAATTTGAAGTTTTTACCAAGTCTCTTAATTTTTTGCACCTAAATGTGTTAAGTAATGGAGATTAGTCAGGTACTCATAGCTTCCTTACTTGGAAGTATCAATTTTCCTTCTTCAGTTTGAAATACCCAACAGGGCGTATGCTGGTCTAGTCCCAATCTGTCCATGAGGTCAAGATCCTCTTGTGAATAATGAAAACTGGTTTCCCTGATGGCATAATAGTCTATTGGCATATCAAGAGCTAGTATCGAAGTCCCTTGGGCTGCCTGTTTTGCAGTTAAGTCAACCATTTGATTTCTTCTGGTCACTGCATCTCGTCCCTTCTGATGTCCTGGAAAGTGTATGATGGCTACCTTAGCAGGCAGATGTATAGCTTCGAGCAGGCTGAGGATTTCTTCTTTATTTTTAATTTCTTTTCCTGCAGAAGTTAGTAGCCCCTGCTGTCTGTAAATTGCCCCATGGATATGGGCAGTGGCAAAAGCATACCGGCTGTCCATGTAAATGTTGATGTTTTTTCCTTGAGCTAGGCGGAGGGCCTGGATAAACACTATCAATTCAGCTTTTTGGGCTGAAGTTCCTTCCGGTAAACTGCTGGCCCAAATCACCCACTTTTCATCCACCACTGCCGCCCCGGCTTTCTGCTTACCCTCGACCACAAAGCTGCTGCCATCGGTGTACCAGTTGGGGCTTCCAGCCCATGGATGATCCCGCAAATTTCGACAGGTGCCAACTTCTTCGGCTAGGATGTCTGCACAATGATGAATGGGACACAATTCTTCAGCTTCTGGTAACAGGGTGGTGGGGTTAAGGATGGCAGGGAGAGCAAAAACCACATGTTCAGTCAGCAACAGGCTTTGGTAGTGAGTCATGTGGGTGCTAATCATCCATCTGTCTGGGGGCTGTCTGATGACACTCTCTGGGGCATGGGGTGCTACTATAATTATCTGCTGTCCCAAGGTTAGCTTATCTGCATCTTTGACCAACAGGGCCACTGCAGCGATAGCTTTTAAGCACGATGGCCAGCCGCTGGCCACTGGGTCCAATTTTTTTGATAGGTAGGCAACTGGCCTCTTCCAGGGCCCTAGGCTCTGGGTAATGACTCCTCGGGCCACCCCAGCCTGTTCATCTACATATAGTGTAAACAGCTTAGTTAAATCAGGCAAAGCCAAGGCTGGAGCTGGCAATAAGGCTTGTTTGATTTTGTCGAATGCTTCTTGAAATTCAGAAGTCCAGTGGAATTTTCCTCCCTCTTTGGTCAGGGTAGAAAGGAGCCACAAGAATAGCGAATCCCGGTATCCCGGTATCCAGAGTCTGCAAAAACCAGCTGTTCCCAGGAACTCTCTTACCTGGCAAGGGGTGGTTGGAGCCAGAATCTGGGTCACTGTCTGTTTTCTAGCCTCTGTCAGCCATCGTTTTCCATCATGGAGTGTGTAGCCCAAGTAGGTGACCTCAGTCTGACATTTTTAGCAGAGGCACGATACCCCAACTCACCCAATTCAGTTAGGGGTTTTTCAGTTCCCTGCTGGCATTCTGCTTGGGTAGTTGTGGCCAGGAGCAAATCATCTACATATTGAAGGAGAGTTACCTGTGGGTTTTCAGTTCTGAAGGTGGCAAGGTCTCGATGTAGTGCCTCATGGAAGAGAGTAGGAGAGTTCTTGAAACCTTGAAGCAATCTAGTCCAAGTTAGTTGCCCCAACATCCCCGAGTCCGGGTCTCTCCAATCAAAAGCAAAAATTAGTTGGCTGGATGAGTGAAGCTTTAAACAAAAGAAAGCATCTTTAAGATCCAAAACAATATACCATTTCCTCTCTGTTGGGAGCAAGCTGAGTAAGTTGTAAGGATTGGGAACTGTTGGATGTATGTCCTGGACTCTTATTAACCTTCTTGTACTGGTCTGTAGTCATTTGTCCCTGGCTTTTTGACTGGCAGGAGGGGGGTGTTCCATGGGGACTGGCAGGGTATCAAAATATCTTGTAAGACTCTCTGGATGTGGGGTCTGATCTCTTTCCTCTTGGCTCATGGGATACTGGCGGACCCCTAATAGGCACAGCATCAGTTTTGAGTCCCACCACTACTGGGGGGACCCTGATTGCCATTCCCATTCCTCCTGTTTCAGCCCAAGTTTTTGAAAAAGCCGTCAGCCAGTCCTGAACATCTGAGTAGCCTGACCAGTCTGGGGATTCATGTAAATGGTACTCTTCTTCCAGCCCCAGGGCCAGCACCACTGAGGTGGGAGGTCCCCAGGTTACCCTGGGTGCAGCAGAAGTTAACCTAATCTGAGCTTTTAATTTGGTAAGAAGATTCCTTCCTAACAAAGGTGCTGGACACTCAGAGATGACCAAAAAAGAGTGAGTTACTTGATTTTTTCCAAGATCCACTGTTCGGGAAGTTGTCCAGGGTAATGTTTTTGTCCGGTAGCACCAATTACAATGGTTCTTTTATCATTTAATTTTCCTAAAAGCTGTCTTAATACTGAATGCTCAGCTCCGGTGTCTACCAAGAAATCCATAGGGGTCTCCTCCACTGTTAAGGCTACCCTAAGCTCGGGGAGTGGGTCCGAGCGCCGTCCCCTCTAATTATCCTCTTCTAGGGCCAGGACCCTAGAGTTAGGATTTCAGCCCTTCTTCTTTGGGCATTCTCTGGCCCATGTCCTTTTTCTTTGTAGTAGGCGCACTGGTCCTTGTCTAATGGTCTTCTTCGGCCATCGTCCCTAAATCCTGGAGGGGGTCTTCTGTTGCCCAGGTGCCCTGACTAGGTCCTGTCTGTTCTCTATCTCTACCCCTCGCTGCTACTACTGCGGCCAAAATTCTGGTCAAGTTTCTTTCTTGTTTTCTATCCCTTCTCTCTTCTCGTTCTTCAGCCTCTCACTTCCCTCTCTCCTTTCTCTCTTCTTCAGTTGCCCTCTTATGGAACACTTTTTCTGCCTCTTTGACTAAGTCTGGTAATGTATAATCCTGCAATCCTTCCAACTTCTGGAGTTTTTTTTTTTTTAAATGTCTGAAGCTGACTGCCCTATGAATGCCATGGCCACCGCTGCCTGTTGACCCTCTGAATTGAGGTCAAAAGGAGTATAAAGCTGCTAGGCTTCCATCAGGTGCTCAAGAAAAACAGATGGTGGCTCTACAGGACCCTGCAGGACCTCTCTTACCTTGACCAAATTGGTTGGGCACCTGGCAGTCCCTTGGAGACCCTCCATGAGAGCCCGGCGATAGGCTGTCAATCGCTCCCTACCTTCAGGGATACTGAAGTCCCAGTCAGGTTGGTCAAGTGGGAATCCTACATCTATCTCGTTTGACAGGTTGGTAGGTATCACACTGGCACCTGAAACATTTTTCCTAGCTTCCAGGAGAATCCTCTCCTTTTCCTCTGTAGTTGGAGTCCAGACATCCCAGACTCTGTGCTCGGCAACAAGTCCTTGCAGCTGGTCCAATACTCTCCATGCCTTGGTCAGGAGCCGGTCGAGGTTGAGGAGGGGGAGGAGCAGATAATGGGGTTGGGGATATGAGGGAGGTAAGGGGAGAGGCCATTCTGGTGGCTCCTCAAAATCGGGATAGATCTTGGGAGGAGAAGGCTTGGAAGGCTCCGTCCAGGAAGGAGTCTTTACTTTCGGTTTGCCTCCAGCAGACTCCTTTGAGTGCCAGGACTCAGGAGCCTGGCTTTTGTCCGAGTACCCAGGGTTTGACCAGGTCTTGCCATACTGTAAGGTATGGCTGCTGATCAGAATGTGACTGTGGGCCCTCCTGAAAAACAATTGCTTTAATTTCAAAAGTGATGGCCAAATCAAAACTGCCCTCTGGGGGCCAGCCAACACCAAAGGTCAGCCATTCGGAGGGACAAAAAGTCTGCCAGGGTCTCTTTTTGACCTGGACAGAAAGATTATGTGCTCGAACCCTAACTTCAGTCCAATGGTCAAGAGTCAAACTAAGGGGAATTGTCACAGTCTGTGCCATCATCCAGGTCACGGAGAACACAAAAGACATGCAGATCAGAACAAGACACAAGCTTACAATCGTCCGCTTCCACTTGGACGACCAGAACCAGAAAAACAATCCAGACGGCTGCAGGGGCAGGTGGTCTCTCCTCAGGAAGGGGGCCACCGTGTCTCTCTCGACCTTCAGATGGGACAATGGTCCAGAGTCGGGGCATCCCCCAACACAAAAGTTAAACCAAAAAAAAAAAAAAAAAAAAAAAAAATACCAGCACCAAAACTGAAACCAACTCGTGCAGCCTGAGTAGAGAAAGAATTTAGACAGATGAACCAAGGGACAAAGACAGAATCTCACCTCCAAGGCAGTCTTGGGAGCTCTGGGGTGGTTGCAGATCCCGGACGAGCCCCCAAACGAAAGACCTCCCCTCCCCCCTTCCAAGATGGGGAGCACCTCACTCAATCCTTGGGATATTGCGATGTCCAGGAACTCACAAGAGACCGTTCTTGATGCAAACAAGAGGTTTATTCAGGAACCAACGCACCGGGGTCGACTCATAACCCACACAGGGGTAGAGGAGATTGACCCCGAGCTCAAGGGGTAAGAGGATTATAAAGGCAAAAAAACACAAACTCTTGGCAATGATTGATAGTATTGGGAAATCTAGCAAGTTTTCTTAACAGGTTCAAGAAGTGGTCAGGGCGTTTTTTCTGAATAAACATTTCCTGGAACAAAGGGGTGGCTTTGTGGAGGAATGTTGCCATCTGTTTTTTCAGTTAGCACATCCTGGAACATTGGGTCACAAAGTTCACCTTCTCAGGATCAGGTATAGGGGACTAAAATTTTCTACTCTGTCACAATCCTTCAGTAGCAAAACATAACCTTAAAATCAATACCAATCTAAAATATGAGACTTGCTGCCTTTCAGTCTAAAAGGAGATACCCACTTTCCTTTTCCCTGTCAGTCCCCCCCCCCCCTTACCTAGTTTCACTCGCCAACACTAGATAGGAGAGAAAGGATAGAGGGAGAGAGAGATCCCTAAATCTAACTTCCTTTTCTTTGTTTCTTCCCTAACTACAACCACTAAAAACCCACAACCAATCTCTTAAAATGACAACCATCCATATCCCACCAAATGACCAATAACCACCCACCACTCCTCTTGGGAATGACAGTGTTGTGTTTAGATTGCGTCCTGCTGTCTTGGGGCAACATCTTTGGGGACCCAAAGAAAATTGGAATGCTGGCCAAGTCCTGGGAGAGCTGCTGTCCAGGAAAGTGCAGTCCTAGCTGAAGCAGTTTGTGAGGTTGTACCATCTTGGTCTAGCTGCTTTGAAGCTGCCCTGGATGCAGATTTTGAGGAAGTGCCAGCTAAGGTAGTCTTTGAGGGTGGACCACTTGGGGCTATCTCCTTTTACCTCACTGGTGGTGGGTCATTTTGCTCTGAAGACACTTTTTTTTTAAGATTAAAAAAAAAAAAAAAAGAAATTATGTATCTGAGTACACTGAGTCTTCAGACACACCAGAAGAGTGTATTGGATCTCATTCAGATGGTTGTGAACCACCATATAGTTGCTGGGAATTGAACTTAGGACCTCTGGAAGAGGTCTTTTAACTGCAGAGCCATCTCAGAGCCCCAACACACAAACTTTTAAATGTAACATTGTAGGGACATTTCTGTATCAACACATCTAAGTCTCAAGAACCAGATTGTTGTGTGTAGTTTTAAAGACACACAACCGTTTTGCCCAGGAGCTGCTGCACTCTGGCTGTTCCCAGCATCCTTTTGTCCGACTCAGCTTAGCTCTGGGATCTAGAACTATCGGTCCCAACCCGGCTCCCGGGATGGACCCAACCTAGCCTCTCTCTCTACCCGTCTTTGCTCAGGGAGGGGTAGCAGACTACTCCAGAGACCCCAGATGCAAGGATAAAGGACACAGTTTGTCACTTTAGAGCTTGCCTTTTGTGACACAATTGCTGGGCACAGATATTTACCTTCAGCCTGGAAATGCGTACCCTTATCAATTTGTTGTCTTTGTCTGTCCTTCCAGCCCTAAGCTTAATGGCTTGTTGCAATTAGTCCGTTAGATATCTTTTGCCCCTTGCCTGTAGCGGTGGCCGGAGGCTCTAGCTACCCTGAGGTGTTACATGGTTACAGAATCCTCTTTCCTCCAAAGCATGGCAGAAAAGCCCCCCTCTCTCTTTCCCGGCTCCTTTCCTGGAAGCCCCACCTGTACCTTCTGCCCAGCAATTGGCTCTTGGCCTTCTTTTTTTTTTTTTTTTAAAGATTTATTTATTATATGTAAGTACACTGTAGCTGTCTCCAGACATTCCAGAAGAGGGCACCAGATCTCGTTGCAGATGGTTGTGAGCCACCATGTGGTTGCTGGGATTTGAACTCTGGACCTTCGGAAGAGCAGTCGGGTGCTCTTACCCACTGAGCCATCTCACCAGCCCGGCTCTTGGCCTTCTTTATTGACAAATCAAGAACCAATTAGGAAACTAGACCTTAGTATCAGTACCATCCCTTACATTAGGTAGCCAAAAAGAATCATTGGATATTGTGGAGACACCCATGTGTCCTTAATGTACCCATCTGATAGACGGAGGTTTAGAAATAAAAGGTTTGGGCCTGTACCTGTGTAGTTACCATAGATACCATAACCAGGAGTAGGTTTGCAGCATTCAAAAGTTTTCAGTCTGATGAACTATGTCATTTCCTTCTTCAAAGTCTCTTGAATTGTTTCTATGTGTGGGGAATCAGCATTCAAGTAACCTGCTTTGCCATCCTTCCAGGTCTCTTCCCTCACACATCAGCATCCAAGATTTGCAAGTCTCCCATGGTCAAATCTAATCTTTATTAACTTTGAAAGACTCCAAAGCTTCTCATTTCCTGTGGAAATAAAGGCCTAGCCTCTCCCTGATTGGGACAGATTTCCTGACTTCCATTCTGAAGTTAACACATCCTTACTATATACAGGTAGATTTAATTCATCAGTCCTTTTTAGACTCCAGAGTTTTTCAGCAGCTGTGTTTACCTGTCTCACTGACATTTACAAAATTTAAAGTTAATAAATGATTATGTAATTTACCACTGGGAGAGCTCATATCCCCCTTCTGTTTTACAAGCATCTCCTTTAAAGCATTGTTACATTTTTACCCAATTGCTTGACCTGTAGGATTGGATGCGGTACCCAAATATGTTTAATGCTATAATATATAATACAGAATCAGCCTTTTCACAACTAATTTGAATCCTGAATAGGTATCAACTGTTTGATAGTTAATTTAATAATAAGTTAATTTTCTAAACTCTGCAAAATGAAACACATCCATCCAAATTTTACTTCTTTGTATGCCTTTAGGGTTACTTCCAGCAGGTAATGGAGCTTGATTATACACAGAACAAGTAGAACAAATTCTATAATTTCCTTGACTTGTCATCAAGTTTAATAGAAAAAGTTTTCTTTAAGCTCCTAGTATTCACATGACGCCTATTATGGAGTAGCTTATATTTCTAATATTTGAACTGAAGCATATGGACTTTGAACTATTTATATTTTTTGACTTATAACTTGCCATTCCTGATGTATTGGCATCTGTATAAAAGGTTCTCACAGTACAAGGAAGAATCCAATTCTTTTTATAGATTGAAGTTGCTTGCTCTTGAGGATACTTGTTTATAGTTTCTCCCAAAATGCTATTGCAAACTCTTTGGCAATCCTCATGGATTACCTATGAGGTAATTTCAGCATTAGTAAAAGTCACTACAATCTCTGCTGGGTTTGTTCCTGGTAATTGACAAACAATTCAGAAACCTTTTCTATATAGGTTTTTCCTTCTTTCTTTTCTTCTTCTTTTTTTTTTTTCCAGTTTATGTGCTAAAAATATGCATTCTGGGCTGGAGAGATGGCTCAGAGGTTAAGAGCACTGACTGCTCTTGCAGAGGTCCTGAGTTCAATTCCCAGCAACCACATGATGGCTCACAACCATCTGTAATGAGATCTGACTCCCTCTTCTGGAGTGTCTGAAGACAGCTACAGTGTACTTATATATAATAAATAAATCTTAAAAAAAAATATGCATTGTAAGATATTATCTTCTCTCTGTGTAAGAATTCCTGTGGGAAAATGAATAGAAGGCAAAGTAAGTAAAATGCAGCCCAGCTTAGGATCCGGGTGCTCATCCTGTAATCTTTCCTACCAGAGCCAATTCCTTTCCGCTTCAGCTGATAATTTTCTTATACTATTTAAACCTGAATCACCTTGAAAGGTTTGAAATAAATTACTTAGGTCTTGAGTAGTTAATCCAATTGTGGGCTGTAGTCAATTAATGTCCCAGTAAATTTTCAAAATAATTAAGTTTATAATTGGTATCTTCTGATCTATACCTTTTGTGGCTAAATTTTCTGTAAACCTGTTTTATAACCTAAATAATAGAATCTCCTCTTTGTATCTTTTCCAGGAGCAATTTGTAATCCCCAATAAGGCAAAATTCTTGTTACTTCATCAAGCATTTTTTTAAAAAGGCATCTCCATCTGAGTCAGCCCACAAGATCTCATCATATGATAAATTTTAGATTGAGAAAACTATTTATGAATTATTTCTAATGGCTGTTATACAAAATATTGACACAAGATCAATGTCCACTGATATCTCTTAGCTGGTTTTTTATGGTTAAATGTGGGCAGAGTGAAAGCAAATTTTATCTTGTTTCTCAAGGTATTGAAAAAAAGCTATCTTTAAAATTAGTCTCTATAATAGGTCATATCTTAGGTGACTAAGATGTTAAAGGGTGCTGCAGTAAATATTCTTTGGAGGTTTCTACCCCACATTAGATCATTTAGTTCCCAAATAAATAGCAAGCCAGTTAATAAGCCTTAAAGCACTAGAGCTGGGCAGGTATCAACCCTCTATGCTAGTTTGTCTACTTCCCTATCAATAAAGCAAAATATCAAAATATTGCTATGTTCTGCCTGGCCTTCATAGCCACGGGTTCACAATCCACCTATACTATGCATGGTGTTTGCCCCCACCCCTCAAAGCCGAGGAACTCAAGTCCTGCCTATCACTCCACTCACTCCTCTGCACAGCTGCAGGCATCTTCATTAACCAGTCATGGATAACTTGCGGGGAAAGTTTTTACAACAAAAGCTGGTATACATGATGACCTGCTTGTCTTGGAGCAACCAGATCATGGGGCACAGAATTTACTTAAAGACAAACAGCATCAGACCAACCCACTACAAAAGGGATTCCAGGTTGTAAGGAACCCATAGGCTGAATTACTTTGGTTGCTCTCAGATCTGTTGGCATCCTCCATTTTCCATATTTCTTTATGACAAATACAGAATCCTGAGGCTTAGTAGCAATGTTGAGCCTTCAGCTGCTCTTGGACCAGCTATTAGTGCCTGTCATTTTTCCTTATTTAAGGAACACTGCTTTGCTCAGACAAGCTTGTCAGTTAACCATCTTAATGGCAGGGTGGCTGGTATTTCTATTAATGGCCTCCTTATAAATTTGGAGCCAACTTCTGTATTAAGGCTAGCCCAGTCTGTAACATTTTTCAATACCTTCATCTGGAAAATCAAATGGCTCGGTTTTTTTTCAGGGGCCCACAAAACCCCTTTGTCAGTTTTCTAACAGTAATGAATATTTGTATCTCTGGATGGTGTACATTTATAAGCCCTGTCTGTTCCTTCCACATCTTTTATATATCCCAGGAAGCTTTCTCCATGGCTCATTAGAGAAAAAAATTATCCTGAATGTAAAGTTTCTAGAGTCACTGAAAGAAGATCTCAGACTAGAATAGTATGCAAAGGCACAGAGCGTTTATTCTTCAAAAACAGCTGGCACGTAGGGGTCAATCATCCAAGCAAAATCAGGGACCATGAGGGAAGCTAGTAGGCCCCTTTTAGAACCAGTTGGAGTTTTCCACTTGTATTTGGGTCACCTTCACCAGGATTGGTTGAGCTTTATGGTATAGGATATTCCTAAATTTCTGATTGGTTTATACCTCAAGGGAGAGATTGCTACCTTATAGGACTCTTTCATAACTGTTATAAGCCCCTGGCCAGATATCAGGGCAGTTGCTGATTGGCTGCCCTCTTTCTGCGGTGTCTACAAAAGGAAGCTGGGCTGTCCTGGGAAATTTAAGGTCTAACATGGCTGCCAGATCTATCTAATGAGGGGCTGCCATCGGAGTTAGGTCCTCTCACTAGGTACTGCTTGTCTCCAGCCCTCTAGGAAATGTCCGCCTCTGCTAAAAGTATCGGGCACTCAGACCACCTTTCGTAATTGCCTGTCCAATCATGACTTAATTGGAAACACTAGACCTAATATCCACAGTAGTTTTAAATAACTAGGCGCAGATATGACCATTGAAATTCTAATAGCTTTTTTGCATTCAGCATTAGCATTCTCAAAATGAAAGATTTAATGGGAAGCTCTCTAGTACCTGGATCTGATATTGCTCTATCTACAGCTTAAGTTACTTTGTAAACACTCAGTTATATAGTACTTGTTCACATACAGTGTGTTTAGCAGACTACCACTGCCTCCTGAAATCTCCTTAGAGTGTTGGCAACCAAATTCATTGTAACATTGTGAAATTCTTTCATCTGTGGGTAGCTTATAGTGACTGGGAAAGTCACTGTGGGCTTCCTAACAGGCCATCCTGCAATCTTGTCATAGGTTGGCACTGTAGGCTTTGAATGGAGTTCTTCTGACCTGAGTGGAGAACACGTTATATTCTGACTTAAAAGATCCCCTAGTTTCGGTCCGACAGCTTGTACCCTTGTGTCCCTCCTCTCCTTACCTAAGTCTGCTTCCTGGGAATTTGAGAGAGGACAAGATTTACTCCTTTCTTCTTGATCCTGATCTTAGAGAGACTGTTAAACCTATTGTAACCCATACGCCCCAAGGTAACTCAAAAGGAACTACACAGGGTCCAGGTGCCTTCTGCTATATCATTTTCCATTTTTTTTCAAACATTTTCTTTTTAAATATTGCTCATGCTTACTTCAGAGGCTTTACTTTATTATATTCAAATATTAATATTTTTCTTTTTTGGGTTATTTCGAGACAGGGCTTCTCTGTGTAGCCCTGGCTGTCCTGGAACTCACTCTGTAGACCAGGTTGGCCTCGAACTCAGATATCCTCCTGCCTCTGCCTCCTAAGTGCTGAGATTAAAGGCATGCGCCACCACCGCCAGGGAATATTTTTCTATTAACTATCTATACTGAATGTCTTCCCTTTCTTCAGCATCTATGTACACTTACAAAACACTTCTACTTATATCTCACTGCTTCCAAACGTCCTACATCTGTCCTGAGGACTGGTCACTCTCGAGCACACATTACTAATTCTGAGGCCTGGAACTTCAGTTTCTTGCATTCAGTGCGATGCCACTACTCTCTGCTTGTGTAATCTGGAACTTGTACCTTACACTGGCGCACTGCATATTCCAGGGGCTTTCAGGGTTTCACTTGTGGTTCAGTAATAAGGATATGGAGACATCTGTATCCTCTGTATAGTGTAAGGCCATTAGCCTGCTTCTCCAGGTGTCATTCGGTAACCCAGTTAGCTCCACCCAGCATCCCTGCCCTGCTCCTGTTCTGTGAGTGCTGGCATCATGAGTGGCAGGTGAACCCTTGCCCACGGTGGTTGGCCATTTAGGGAGGAATGAAGAACAGGGTTTCTAAGTCACAAGACTCCTAAGAAATATAGGAGGTAGGTTTCTATCTTCTAATGGCTACCCTCCCAGTTTAAGTTCAGGCAGCCATTTTAAGTACCTGCAGCAACTGTGTACCAAACCATGGGCTGCTGTGCAATAGCCTGTCCTTTTGTTCATAAGCGGACAGGGACAGTCTGCGGGATCAAAGCAGGTCAGGCTGGCAGGTGATGGCAGATCTGACGAAACCACCAGAAACATCGGGTTTACTCACTGTCAGGTAACTGCACTGGCTTTTCCTGGGGGGTAGAAAAAAACTAGAGATAAGAAACAATCATTTGGGTAGTTTGTGGGCCACATTAAGTCCTTTATACTCTCTTCCACTAGGTCAGAACTGGTTATATGGTAAAGGCATTCTTTGAAGAACAGGTCACGCGCTTCCCTTTATTGCTGTCAGCAAATTAAAGCCCTTTGGTCCCCACCCTCCATGCCACAGATGTGAGCAGGTTTTGGAGTGGCTGGCGAGCTGACTCTGAATAGTGTCTGCCAGTTGGATGTAGATCTGGTGAGACTGTGGCCACCGCCCGAAGCCCACCAGACCATAGTTGCCGAGTTTACTCTGCTCATGCCTGGGAGCGCCACAGTGCATCACCGTGGAGAATGTAAAGGTCTTTCACTCCATATGTTCAAGACTCTTACTTAGAATTATGAGTTCTCTGAAAACATGAACTTTTCGCCTCATTTCTCTACAGGGCATTTGAACATAATAATGAGGCATCAACATGGTAGTTTAAATCACATAGGCTATTTGCTCATTCCAGCTACAGCTAGAGTACACATGGCAGGTATAAGCCAGGACACCAAATGGATCCTACCGTACAACTCACTCTCCTGGGAGGACTTGATCTCTCAACTATGTGCTGGACAATTCTGAGTTGCCAAAGTTTAGGGCTCAGCAATGAAGAGCCCTGGCTGCCTGCTCTTCTTGGAGTTAGGTTCAATTCTTAGCAGCCAACTGTAACTCCAATTCCAGGGGGATTTGATGCCCTCTTTTGGCCTCCACAGGCACTGCACACACATGGTACAGACATGCAGGCAAAACATAAAAGTAAAAATTTTATAAATAAAGCCAAATTTTTCAAAAGATCTCTCATGTTAATATTGTGGCATGTTTCAGAGTAGGGCTGACACATAGAAAACTAAATAATGGAACTTAGTTCTACAGACCCAAAATTGTCATGTTCTCTATATGCAATGAGAATGCCTCAACACAGGGCTCCCAATGGAGAAGCTAGAGAAAGTACCCAAGGAGTTAAAGGGATCTGCAACCCTATAGGGGGAACAACATGATGAACTAACCAGTACCTCGGAGCTCTTGTCTCTAGCTGCATATGTATCGAAAGATGGCCTAGTCGGCCATCACTGGAAGGAGAGGCCCATTGGACTTGCAAACTTTATATGCCCCAATACAGGGGAATACCAGGGCCAAAAGAATGGGAATGGGTGGGTAGGGAAGTGGTGGTGGGGGTATGGGGGACTTTTGGGATAGCATTGGAAATGTAATTGAGGAAAATACGTAAAAAAAAAAAGAATGCCTCAAAATTCATCCGTTCCTGCTATGAAGGGGACAAAGTAACCTAAAACCTTGACTCTAGGGCTGGAGAGATGGCTCAGCGGTTTAGAGCACAGACTGCTCTTCCGAAGGTCCTGAGTTCAAATCCCAGCAACCACATGGAGGCTTACAACCATCCTTAATGACATCTGATGCCCTCTTCTGGTGTGTCTGAAGACAGCTACAGTGTACTTACACATAAAAATAGTAAATAAACATTAAAAAAAACCACACACATAAAAAAAAAAAAAACCTTGACTCTACACACAGATGCCTACCTTCTCTTCTGGAAGTCGGACCAGTTCATCTCAAGCTCCAGAGCTGCAGAAGAGACGTCACAGAGATGATTAGACCGGCAACAAGATAATTAAGCAACGCACCCATGTGTAGACTATGTTGACATTAACTAGCTTCTTGTATAAACAGAACCCTTAATGTACTACCCAGAAATGTTTGAACACAATTTTTATCTCCCTCTAAGTATTAATTCATTCACCAATGCTCCCATTTATTATTTTGAGTGAGCACACACGTGTGCTAGCACACACAAGAAGGTGCAAGAATAACTCTAGAGAGTTGGCTCTCTCCGCCAGGTCCCAGAATCAAAGGTAACGGGCTTGGCACTGCTAAGCCCTCTCACTACATTCTCCAACCCCTCATCTACTTTAAAAAGACATGGGGTGACTGCATTAAATTCCTGCCTGTTCTGTTGGCCTCAGGTAAATCCTTTAACCCATCACAGCAGCGTATCCAGTCAGGTTAGAGTTCTCATCCTTGGCCAAGAACTGTTCCTGGGATTATGCCTGGGAAGTCAAATCTTTCCATCTAACACATACCTTGAATTCATGGTCATCCTGGACACAGCACTCATCTGCTCAAAAGAGAAAAGAGCCAGCACTGTTAAAAGCAGCAGCCACAGCTTCTTTCAGAAAGGCCCTTCCTGGTGGCTCCTAGCTGCATTCGATGATGGAAGTCCTGCCTCTGACTAGCATTATTCCTGCACAGAGCTCTGATCTTCATACTGCTGACAGCTGGGAGTCCATTTTATTCCCTCTGGGCCATCTTTCCCACTGTTTCCACCCCAGAAGCAAAAACTCTTAATGTTTAGAAGCAAATAGTACTGCAAGTAATAGCGGTACTCTTCCTTTAGGAAAGTGAAACATTTTCTTTGATTTCAAAACCAGCAGCAACATCAGAAGTGTCTGCTGAGGCTGAATGAGGAAGGGAAAAATAATTCCTTACCTTAGAAGGTGGCTCATGCTGCCCTTCACTCTCAGACGGGCTCAGCAGAACCCTAACCTCTAACGGAAAGAAAACTACCACCCAGGGAACTTGTTTACAAGAGCCCACAAGCCTATTTTTCCTCTAAAATGTCCTTTACCAGGTACGGTGGCTTATGTCCATAAATGCCAATACTTAGGGTCCTGGAGCAGAAATATCCTCTGGGCCAGCATGACAATCTGTCTCAATAATCAAATAATCTTTTAAAAAGACTTATTTCTTCTATGAGTGCACTGTTGCTATCTCCAGACAACACCAGAAGAGGGCATCAGATCTCATTACAGATGGTTGTGAGCCACCATGTGGTTGCTGAGAATTTAACTCAGGAACTCTAGAAGAGCTGTCAGTACTTTTAACCACTGAGTCATCTCTCCAACCCTGATATTTACTTTTAATTGGTGCCTCAACCAGCCACCTCTTAAACAGGGAGGACTCTGGGTGTTCGCTAAACACCTATACCCGGTCTTAGGAACTCCAAATCACGATTCCTATATCATTGCTTAGGGGTTGCCTTACTTAAGTGCTAACCCAGTCACTCAGATTTCTCCCAGGTCCCAAAACCCAGATAGGCTGGGTCTGTGTCAGCTGTAGGGTAATCCAGGTCCTGTAGGCAGAGGTCCCCGGTGAACTCGCTTGCAGGTATCCGCCTGAATATACCCTCAAACCTTAAAACAAACGAGCACTAAACAAAAAGCCCAGCCTCTGTGCCAAGCGGCATTTGAAGGACACGAGCGGCGGCGAGGACGCGCCTGCGTGGGCGAAATTACCCCTGTCCTTGCTGACACTGGGATTATCCTGCCTCCTGCTACTTCCCGAGCTCTGATCTCATTCGCTTCCTAAATAGGCGATGTCCCTGTCATCCGAGTCCTGGGCGGGCAGGAGCCCCGAGTGTGCCCAGGACCCGGGCCGTCCGGACGTCGCGCCTCCACCCGGGAGGGGACAAATCCGGGCAGCGCAAGGCCGAACGCCTGTCCCACACCGAAGGGACGCGCACGGGCAGGGACCGGCGCCACGGGCGAGCGCCGTGAAAATCTCCGTGGCCACGTGGTGTGGTCCTGGGACTCGCAATGGGGACAGTACTTACCAGGAGCGCGCCGCGGCGGAAGAGCTGGGCGCCAGGGCGGGACCGAGTTTAAAACCGACCGGACATTGAGCACCCGGGCTCAGCCAACCAGATTAGCCCAGCGCCCCTCCTGCCCGCCCCTTCCCTGGTTCCCGCCTGAATCCAGCGCCGGCTCGCGCGCGCCCCCTTGCGGCACCAGAGCCTCCCAACATGCCCCTACCCCAGGGCAGTGGCCCCACTCACTGCCCTGTGGAATCTGTCACCTCTCTGAAGGTTAGAGGAGCATCTTGGAGTCACATCACTTGGGGATTTCTTTTTCTTCTCCCCGTGCTTCTCAGTCATATATTGAATTTGGTACTTTTAATTGACCCACATCCTTTTGTGCTTATTTTCATTTGAATACCCATATGTAACAAAATTTTCTCCTCTTAAGGAAACTGTGACATCATGGAGAGTAGAGTGGACTCTCTTAAGAGGGGCTGGTACAAGGAGAGGACCCCATGCCTAAAAATCCCACTACTGGCTGTGCATTTTCAATACATTTTCACCCAGGAGGCACCTGTGCCTGACAGAATCAGGCTGGGATATTTTGGGGTTTGTCTTGTTTTTTTGTTTGTTTGGTTTTGGTTTGAGATAGTGTTTCTCTATGAAGCCCTGGCTGTCCTGGCACTCCCTCTTTGACCAGGCTGGGCTCGAACTCACAGATCCACTTGCCTCTGCCTCCCCAGTGCTAGGATTAAAGGCATGAGCCACCACCCTGCAGGGTGTACCCTCTTTACTAAAAGCAACTGTCCTTCTAACAAGGGAAGACAGAAACCGATAATGAGTGACAAAGGAGTAGGGAGAGAAGCGACTACATGCCCAGGAGTGCCCAGGATCGTGACCACTGTGTGGGAAGACACAGGAAAGATCCCTTCATTGGCGTCCAGAGGCATTTGGTTCAGCTGATACCTTGATTTTGGACTTCTGGCTGCCAGCGCTGATCTGGCGTTTCTGTGGAAGCCATTAAGGGCTTTGTTAAGGCAGCCCCGGAACCTAGCTAAATGACTGACAGGAAGGGGTTGAGTCCTCCGAGTGGTTAAGGCTAGCATCTCCTAAGGGCCCTCATCTTCCCTGCCCACTGTGGTTTATTGCTGTGTGCGCTTGCACACAGTAGCTCAGTAGCTGTCGAATTACTGAGGTGGCGAGGGGATGTCATGGTGAACATCTTAGTCATGAATGCCTGAGTTTAGGGACTTTTTTGCTAGACATTTATAAACTCATGAGGCAAACCAATGTTCCCATCACCCGAAGAGTTTACATTCTCTTCTAAAGCAGGAGTTCTCCAGAGAGAGAGCAAAGGGGAGGAGTTAAGGGTGGGAGGCAGGAAATCACCTAATCCCGTGCCTTCCTCTAGGGTGGTCTACAAGCCAAAGAAACACTGTGGGGCCACACCCACGGTCCTCTGCCCTACTTTTTTTTTTTTTTAAAGATTTATTTATTTATTTTATGTAAGTACACTGTAGCTGTCTTCAGACACCAGAAGAGGACGTCAAATCTCATTACAGACGGTTGTGAGCCACCATGTGGTTGCTGGGGTTTGAATTCAGGACCTACAAAAGAGGAGTCAGTGCTCTTAACCACTGAACCATCTCTCTAGCCCTCTGCCCTACTTTTACAAATATATTCTTTTACCCACAATTTGTCCCTGGAATTTTGAAATTTAAGGTGTTCTACTAAATGGAGTTGAGACCATTTGAGTTAGAAGGATAGAATTTGTGTTTTGTGCTGAATACCATGACTGGTGTTGGAGGTGTGTGGGGGCTATTTTTCCATTGTTGTGTGAAAACCACCATGGCCAAGATACCTTACAGAAGAGCTTGTGTGAACTTAGCCCCTGAATCCACGATGGCAGAGTGAAGGCATGGCAGGAGGAACAGGAAGCTGAGAGCTCACACCTTGAGCTGGAAGCACAAAGTAGAGGGAGATTCAGGAATCACACAAGCCTTTAGACTCTTAAAGCCCATCTCTAGAGCCAACTTCCTCCAAGGCCATTCCCCCTACCCCTCCCAAATAGTGCCACTGTGTGGGTCCCAAGCATTCCAGTGCCTGAGACTATGGGAGACATCCCTCAGTCAAACCCAAACCCAGTGTTTCCCCATGGAAGCAAGCTGGACCTGAGGCTGTCCAAAGCAGAGTTGTCCTAAGGGGGCAGTGAGCACCTGAGAAGAATTTCCTTCTTTAGTGAGAGCCGAAAATTCTGCCCAAAGTCTGGAGTAGATTTGAATAAAGGTAGATGTCACTGTGTTCTGGGTGCCTGTGACCCAGGGAGAGGCAGGGCAGTCTGAAGACCAAGGCCAACCTGGTTGGATAGCAAGATCTTGATCACCTCACAGAAGAAGAAATGGCACCAAGGAATAATACTCTCTCATGTCTATGCATAGCAGTGGCTCTCAGCCTTCCTAGTGCTGACCCTTTAATACAGTTCCTCATGTTGTGATGACTCCCAACCATAACATTATTTTCTAGTTAATTTTCACCTGTGCTAGTGCTATGAATGGTAATGTAGATGTCTGATACACAGTAACTGAGCATTCATGCCCTAGAACCCAGCAATTTTTGTTGCTGAGTGAACTATGTGTACAGCAGGAATTCCAGGGCATTAGCAATGTTCCGCACTGTTAGGATTAGGGACGGTCTATCCCCAGCTCCACACTCTGCTTGATCACGTTCTGGGCTCCTGCTGAGGATTTCCTCATCGCCTTCCAGAGAAGAATTCAGTAAGATTCTGCGTTGATGTAAAATTGTTGATGAGAATCTGAGACCCACCACCCTCCATTCTCTCTCTGTTTCTCACTGGGAACCCAGTGAAGGCTGCCTTTCATGGGGGAGGAAGAAGCAGGATAAGAGAACTGAAACCCACTGAATGAGGAGTCAATTTAATACATGTATCAGCTTTAAACCTTTGTGCTTCTTTTTTTTTTTTTTAAAGATTTATTTATTTATTTATATGTAAGTACACTGTAGCTGTCTTCAGACACTCCAGAAGGGGGAGTCAGATCTCGTTACGGATGGTTGTGAGCCACCATGTGGTTGCTGGGATTTGAACTTCGGACCTTCGGAAGAGCAGTCGGGTGCTCTTACCCACTGAGCCATCTCACCAGCCCCCTTTGTGCTTCTTTTATAGGACTAGCTGGGAGTAAATCATGTTCCATATTCATCATACAAAGTGATGACCCTGACCCTAGCCCACTGTAAGTCTTTAGTCCTCTCTTACAGTGCAGTGTGCCTGTTGGCAACAGTAGTTCATCCTCCTTGAAAGAGGTCTGCCGTCAATGTGGAGGCCTTGTATCCTTGCCCCTCACTGCCCAGCTGGGTGGGGGCTGGGTGGGACTGGCTCAGTTCTGAAGTCACAAGCTTCAGTAATAAAAATTGATTCAGTAGTAATAAAACTGATTCTCCCTGCCTGAGTTGGTTCCTCATGTCACCTTCCGGGATCCCACCCATGTCTTGACCCACATCTCCAGGAGGATCTAAAACTCTCATGTCCTCGATGGAATAGGAGACACTGATGTAGGAATGAGCTGTCATAGATCAACAAGCCCACTCATGGGCTCCTGTGCATATTTCAGTGTGCTGCTGCAGGGGAGTGAGAACAGAAAGCAAAAGCAGGCATTATTTATTTTTAAGTGGTCACCCCAGTTGGGTGCATTTCTAATTAGGGTTATTAGTTTGCTATGTACAGGTCTCTCCCAGGACAGCTTGCCTGCTCTCAGCAGCTAGGCTTGTTTGTGAGCCAAGAGAATGCCTGCCCTGGAGCTGGACTCACAGACAGCTGTGAGCCTCTGAATTGAATGCTGGGAACTAAATTCAGGTCCTCTACAAGAACAGAACACTGTTTAACCGGCAAACCATCTCTCTAGCCATGTAAAAACAAACGTAAACCAACCAAACAGACCAAAGCATCCGCCATTAAATTCCTGCTACATCCTGCCACAAGTAAGCCACCTTTTATTTCTCCTTATAGCAACAGCCCTCAAAAGAGTTGTCTACTCTTTGTGTGCTCTTGGTATGTTAAGCATCACAAGCCATTGAGGGACTGAAAAGTAAGACACCACCATCGTACCATTTACACAATTATCAAAACGCCTGCACCCCAGACCCCACTCATCCGTTGCTTGTGGGAACGCAAGTGGAGAATCCAGAAGACAGTGGTGTAAGAAGGAACCAACTGAAGCCATTTGGAACAGGCCTTAACTCAAAGTTTAAGTTCCCAAGACCTCCCTGGGTAACTGACTTTCTTCTTGGTGAGTAGAAACATGGATGCTAGGTGAGTGCACTTAGACATGAATGCTGCAGTTGAGTCCTGTAGGAACAGGGTAAGTGCACCACAAAGACATGTTCTTAAGGAAGTCCCCTACCCCTAAGTCCTGATAGGTGGGATAACTTAGCACAGATGTTTGTGGATTTCAAGCTTAAAAGCCCTGTGCCATTCTGGCTTGGGGTTGCAGTTCAGTTCCTGAGTCTCTTCTATGGCCCTGATTGATCAGCAGCAGCCTGAGTGCAACACATCTTTGTCATCTGCTTAAATACTTTACTAAGATGTTCGAAGACGCAGTCAGACGGAGTCTGTGCTGCTGTTCCTGACTGGTCGATTTTTGCTGCCTAATGCAAATAAAGATCTTGCTTTGGGTGGACTCTTGTACCTGCTTGGATTGTTTTGGATTTTTAGACCCCAACACAGGACCATATCTATAGGCACCTTGAATGGTTTCACTATCTGTTTCTGAGTCTGTGTATGTGAGTGTCTTTGTGTTCGTGCTCATGTTGCCCATGCACGGGGAGGTCAGAGGTTGGTGTTTCTTTCCCTCAATTATTCTCCACCTTAGTTTTTGAGACAAGTTCTGTCACTGGGTGTCACTGGTTCAACTAGACTCTTCACCAGCAAGCCCCTGGGGCCTTCCAGTCCTCCCTCCCTGCAGAGGTCTCTGCAGCCTGCATGGGCAGCAGAGAGAAGAGCCTTGGGAGGTGAGGTAACAGGCAGGTCAGCTCCACAGGACTCAGTGGCCAGCGCTGACAAAACTTTGGCAGTCAGACCGCAGTTGTTTCTTTTAGATACACTTTTTTTTTTTTTTTTTTTTTTAGTTTTTTGAGACAGGGTTTCTCTGTCCTGGAACTCACTCTGTAGACCAGGCTGGCCTCGAACTCAGAAATCTGCCTGCCTCTGCCTCCCAAGTGCTGGGATTAAAGGCATGTGCCACCACTGCCTGGCTATTTTAAGTCTACTTAAGGACAGCACAATTGGGCAAAAACTATCCTTGTGATGGTCACCTCAATCCCACACGCACAGGAAGCATACCTAGGTCAGTCTCTCTGTCTCCCCTCTCCCTGCCCTCCTCTCCTCTCCCTCCCCCCACCCCCCACCCCTCTCTGGCTTTTCTCTGTGTTGCCCTGGCTGCCCTGGAACTCAAACTCAGAGCTCTGCCTGCCTCTGCCTCCTGAGTGCTGGGAGTGAAGGCATGGGCCACTGCAGGGCCATACCTAAATCTCTTTGTGGAACATAGACAGATCAAACGTGACTACAGCAAAACTCTTTCTAAAGTACGTGTGACACCTTCCATAACAGGAGGTTTTGTTGCTTGCCTGAGGAAAAACAAGCTTACAAGAATGGCTCTGGAGGAGCATCCAGTACCAGAAAGTCTTCAGCCACACAGACTGTACAGAAGTCACCAAGCTAGAAAGTATGTCTGCTCAAGGCTTCTGGGAGGAAAACAGGTTTGATTTTACATTCCTTCTCTTGAAGAACCAAGCCTGTGTGGTTACCATCCCAGGCTCCCCTAGTGCATGCCTATGAGTACCAAGACCACCACGCCCCCTATACCTCCCAGCACTGGTGTGAGAGACAAGTGCCTCTGTAAAAACTGTCCCTCCCCCTTTCAATGTGGGTGCTAGGTTTCCAATCCAGTCCTCAAGCTTGCCGGGAAAATACTTTACTGATTAGACCGAGACTGCAGCCCCTCATTTTAGTTTTAAATGAAAACCAACATGAACTAAGAGGCAGCTTTCTTGACACTCCTTCCACAGAGACTGACTTGTCACAAGGTTTCTCTTCCTACTTCTAATGTACAGAGAAGATGGAGAGGTGGGCTAGAGAAGGGAATCACATCTGCCATTGATTCAATGTGAAGATATATGGTTGCAGCTATCAACTTTCTGATCCCTGAGAATAATCGGGAAGTAACAGGGCTGGGGACAGAGAGGAAAGAAGGGAAGAGAAGTGCACAGTGAGGTGGCTCAATGGGTCAGTACTTGAAGAGTTCAATCCCAGAACCCATGGAAGGGTGGAAGAAGGAGAAAGACACCTGTTTCCAATGTGCTCCAGGCCAGAGTCACTCTGTCTTGCAGATGCTTCTAAGGATGACACCTGAGGGCTGTCCCGTGGCCTCCATATGCATGTGCGTGCACACACACACACACAGTATGTCCCAGCATGCATACACATATGCATGAAAAAGGAGGGGAGAATCTGCTCCATTAGGCCTCTGTAGGAAGTTCCTCACAAGACATGTGAGGATCAGAACTGGTGGAAAGAATTTAGAATTGTTCTCTCTTCATGACTGAATCTTTTTTGTATGTTTTTTTCTTTTATGTGTATTTATGAGTCAGAGCATGACCACCAGGCAATACTTCCTGCCCCTATATATGAGCTCATTATGGTTTTTGTGGTTTTTCTTCCTTTATATGAGAAATATTTGTTGTTGAAGTTCAGATATCTTGAGTTATGTCCCTGATCTGATCAATACTAGGGTGTATGGTCAGTAAACCATCCCAGTCTGACTGAGACTGTGTTCCTGTGGTTTGTGAAGTGACTCTCAGACCCCAACAAAAGGTCCAGTGTTTGGGTTTCTGCTTCCTCTGCTTGGTGTTTCTGTTTGGTGTCTCCTCAGATGGAATCTGCTGTGTGTCAGGGTGGAGAGGCTCACGGCGGGGGTGGGAATAATTGACCTGTGTCCTCCATGTGCACATCTGCCTGAGTTGTGGTGTGAGCTGCCTTCAGGACAGTGACATCATTAAGACATCACTGTTCCCAGACTTGTGTCATCTCTGGAGTTTGCTGCTGAACCCTGGGACCTGGTTACTTATGACCATGCTTCTCTTGGCTTGGAGACACCTTGCAAACCTACCTTGACAACGTTACCTACTCTGGCTTTAAAAAAAAATCTCCTTTCCTCCTTTATACCTCTTCTTCCTCTGCTTCCTCCTTTTCTTCACTTTTGAGACAAGATCTCATTCTGTAGCATAGGATGGCCTCAAATTCATGATCCTCTTGCTTTAGCTTCCCAAGTGATGGGATTACAAGTGTGTACCAACACATCCAGTGTCCAGTGCCTCTCTCTCTCTCTCTCTCTCTCTCTCTCTCTCTCTCTCTCTCTCCTCTCTCTCTCTCCCCCCCTCCCGCCCTCTCTCTCCCCATCCATCCATTTTCTTTTTTATCCTCCATAACACCATGCATTGCCTTTATTTTGGTATGCGTCCACATTTCAACATTTAGTGATCCTGAACAGAGTGGGGAACTTGGCAAGGAGCCAGGAGGCCCAATTATCATCCCTGTCTACCTTGTGTCATGCCTTCATTCACTTTAGACCTCTTCTTTCTGTCTGTTTTCTTGGTATCTACCTATCTGTCTATCTCCTCATTTGTAGATTTATTTATTTGTATTTTATGCATATAGCTGTCTGTTTACCATGTGCTCTCAGAGGCAAGAAGAGGTTGATAGATGCTCTGGAACTGGAGCCACAGGCACTTGTGAGCTGCCAACTGGGGTTTGGGTTTCAAACTGGGGTCCTCTAGAAGAACAGCAAGTGCTCTTATGTGCTGAGTCATCTCTCCATCCCCCATCCCCCACCATCTTCTTCCCCATATACTTTCTGTCATCTACCTGTCTGTTTTTGATCCATTTTTCAACTGGCTTCCTTGAGTAAGAATTTAAGTCTTCTTCTTTACTTCAGTTTAGGGATCTCTTAACCTTGGAAAGTGGACAGTTATAGCCCTATCTATCTTTTTCCTGTCTCCACTTCCACACTCATACCCTCCACCGTGCCCATGCTTATCTATATCAGCTAAATGCACTGACACAAAATGAATTTTCTGCATTCAAGTCTCTGCTGTTGGGTATCAAATATGCATACAGGCAGCTATTTAGCCTGCCAGTGCCTAAGCTTCCCTCTTTGTACAATGAAGATAAAACTCCTGTTTACTGTATAAGTTGTACTGAAGACAAATTCAGTTAATTTGTAGAAAGGGCTTAGAAGAGAACTTAGCACATGGAGAATAAATACCATGTGCACATTTTCTTTTGTTGCAATTGTCAGTACTGAGTGCATTCTGTACTAGCAAAAAGTTTACACAAGCAGAAACACTCATCTGATGATCTATCTACTGGTCTTTTGTTTGTTTGTTTGTTTGTTTGTTTGTTTTCCAGACAGGGTTTCTCTGTGTAGCCCTGGCTGTCCTGGAACTCACTCTGTGGATCAGGCTGGCCTCGAACTCAGAAATCCGCCTGCCTCTGCCTCCTAAGTGCTGGGATTAAAGGTGTGCACCACCACTGCCTGGCTCTACTGGTCTTTTTTTTTTTTTTTTTTTAAGATTTATTTATTTATTATATGTAAGTACACTGTAGCTGTCTTCAGACACTCCAGAAGAGGGCACCAGATCTCGCCATGGATGGTTGTGAGCCACCATGTGGTTGCTGGGATTCGAACTCTGGACCCTTGGAAGAGCAGTCGGGCGCTCCCACCCACTGAGCCATCCCACCAGCCCCTCTACTGGTCTTTTAAGTTTAGTATATGTCTTAGTTAGGGTTTTACTGCTATGAACAGACACCATAACCAAAGCAACATTATAAGGACAATATTTAATTGGGGATGGCTTACAGGTTTAGTCCATTATCAAGTCAGGAACATAGCAGCATCCAGGCATTGAGGACTAGGGTATTAAAACCCATGGCCACAGAGACACACCTACTCCAAGGACACACCTATTCCAATAAGGCCTATTCCAACAAGGCCACAGATCCAAATAGTCCCACTCCCTGGGTCAAGAATATACAAACCGCCGGACGGTCGGGGCGCATGCCTATAATCCCAGCACTTGGGAGGCAGAGGCAAGCAGATTTCTGAGTTCGAGACCAGCCTGGTCTACAGAGTGAGTTCCAGGACAGCCAGGGCTACACGGAGAAACTCTGTCTCAAAAAAAAAAAACAAAAAACAAAAAATAAAAAAATAAGCCGGGCGTGGTGGCGCACGCCTTTAATCCCAGCACTCGGGAGGCAGAGGCAGGCGGATTTCTGAGTTCGAGGCCAGCCTGGTCTACAAAGTGAGTGCCAGGACAGCCAGGGCTACACAGAGAAACCCTGTCTCGAAAAACCAAAAAAAAAAATAAATAAATAAATAAATAAAAAAAACATACAAACCATTACAGTATATAACACACACTTTCTAATTATTTGTTGTAGGAATAAATAAGTGAATATTCACAAGAAAAAGAAAAATCCTCTGTGTGCATGTTTTTTTTTGGGGGGGGGAGGAGTGGAGGTGGGATAGACAGGGCCTCACTCTGTAGCCTTGAGCTCTGTGGCCTTTCAGGCTGTGGAATGACCTACTATGAGAACATCTCTCCTTCTACCTCTTAGGGATTCCTTCCTTTTATAATTCCCAAAACTAACCTATAGACTCCACATACACAGGAACCAGGAAACTTCCTGGAATGCTAGGAATTGAAGTTTTGAGAGATAACAAAGCCTTATGGATAAAGTATGATGGCCTGCATTGAAAGTCACAGTCTTATTATAAATTGACTCCCTTGTCCAGGGAGATCCAAGAAGTTGAGTATTATTACCGGTCATGGGAATCTTCAATCTGGTCCACACTGCTGAATGTCTCAGTGATGGGTCATGAGCATAGGCCCAGTGGACTTCACTGTGTGCGGAAACCAGCAGCAGTGAGATTGTTCCATTTGTCGCACCAGCCTTTCTGGCAACCACCACACCCCATTTTCTTCCTGTGAAAAACCACAAATGCGATCTAGTCCCCTATGAGTACAGGATTGGGTCCATGCCTTTGGCTGGTCATAGGATCCTTCCATTTCACTGAAGCATACATAGTGGAAGTGTGAGGATGCCAAAAAACCTCAGCTGCTAAACGTCCACGAACATGCAAATTTTAAAAATTTAACGTAAAAAGAGCATGATTTAAATAGTCTTGTGGTGTATTGGGATATAACTCCCACTTTTTATTTTATGAAGATATTATTTAAAGTTCCATGGACCCGTTCCACATAATGCCTTGTCCTTGAGGATTATAAGGAATACCAGTAATATGGGTGATATTAAATTGTTAACCGTAAGCCTCAAATGCTCAACTGCAATAGCCAGTTCCATTATTTGTTTTAATATGGTTGGGAACACCCAGTATAGAAAAACAACACAGGCAATAACTAATTATGTTTTTAGTTGCTTCTCCTGTTAAAATCAGTTGCAACTAGAAAGCTTGAAGAGGTTTCAATAGTAACATGTACATATTTTAATTTTCCAAAATCAGAAATATGAGTAACGTCCATTTGCCATACTTGATTAAGTACAAGTCCTCGAGGATTAACACCATTGTGTGGTACAGGTAGGAACTGAGGACGTTCAGGACAATTCTAGACACTTTAACATGCTCACTCTCTAGAAATACCAAATTGTTGTCTCAGGCTATTGCTATTTTGATGATGTAAAGAATGAGATTGTTTGTGTGTAAGGCCTATAACCTTCCTGGTATACAGATCTGCTGTGGCATTGCTCTCACTAAGGGATCCAGGCAATCCAGTACAAGCTCTTAAATGTCCTACAAGATAAGAAAACTGTAAGTTCTCTTAAATTGAGTTGCATTTGCCTAAATAATTGCAACATCTGAGAATTAGCAGTATCTAAAAAAGGAACAGTTTCAAGTAATTGTAAACCATATATATTGGCTATCAGTATACAAATTAAAAGCTTCATATTTTAGCATTTCAAAAACAGCAACGGGCTGGAGAGATGGCTCAGCGGTTAAGAACACTGACTGCTCTTCCAAAGGTCCTGAGTTCAAATCCCATCAACCACATAGTGGCTTACAACCATCTGTAATGAGATCTGACCCTCCTCTGTTGTGTCTGAAGACAGCTACAGTATACATGCATATAATAATAAATAAATCTTTAAAAAAAAAAACAGCAGCTACAGTAGTTCAATTAGTTGTGCTAAAGAAGGGGGAAACTCAAGAGAATGAACATGTGGTCCAGTCACACATGCTGCCTTCCCATTAGATGAGCCATCTGTAAATACAGTAAGCACATTCTCTATGGGCATACAAAAGCAAGCATAGAGGCAAATTGTTACAATTTTCTTTTGGATAATGATTATCAATTTTCCCTGAAAAATTTGCACATGCAATAGGCCAAATATCAGTATTTTTCAATAACTAATTTAATTGCTGTTTGGAATAAGGAATAAATATTTCATCAGGTTCTTTCTCAAAACATTTCTGTGATTTTATCCTACAATTCTGTATTAACACAGCAACAGTTTCATAATAGGGTGTGAAAACTTTACCTGGAGATGGAGACAGATGAATTCACATTACTGGTCCCCTTTGCCAAAGGACTGCTGTGGGTGTGTGAGTTGTAGCAATGATGCAAGCAGCCAACAATTGATAATAGTCTATATAATGTATCTGTTGTTGGCTGATAGCTTCGTCTACTTTCTGCAAAGCTATTTGTCTCTCATCAGTTAATTGTTGAGAGGAATTAGGATTTGCATCCCCCTTGAGGGCATCAAATAAGTATAAGTTCTCCTGCAGTGAGCAAAGATGAGGTCTCAGCCAAATAATATCTCCTTTTGAAAATCATTGAGAAAAAGTAAATTATCTTTTCTTATTTGAATTTTCTGTGCTACAATTTGTTTAGGATATTACTGAATATTGAAAAGGATATTGTCTCTGAATTCTTTCTGGAGCAACAACTAATCCCCAAAATTTTAAAGCCTGTTGTATAAGAGCAAAGGCTTGTAGTAAAACCCTCCACAGATGGATCAGCTAATAAAATATCATCTATATAATGAATAATATACATAAAAGGATACAAGGTCCTAATCTCTTGTATTGAACCAGCAACAAATTTTTGACATAAAGTAGGGCTATTAGCCATTTCTTAGGGCAAAACTTTGGGTTCTTTAAAATTACAAGCAGGGACAGTAAATGCAAACCTTGCATTCATCAGGATGCAAAGGAATAGTATGAAAACAATTTTGTAAATCTATGATGATTTTATGTGTATTTTTTGGAATGGCAGCTGGGGTAGGTAGGCCATATTGTAATGCCCCCATGAGTTCCATAGTTTAAATTAGCCTTTCCTAAATCTTGCAATAATCTCCACTTACCTGATATTTTTCTTTTATTATTATTATTATTAGTTTTTCGAGACAGGGTTTCTCTGTATAGCCTTGGCTGTCCTGGAACTCACTCTGTAGACCAGGCTGGCCTCAAACTCAGAAATCTGCCTGCCTCTGCCTCCCAAGTGCTGGGATTAAAGGCATGCGCCACCACTGCTCGGCTGATATTTTTCTTAATTACAAATATAGGTGAGTTCCAGGGGGAACTGGAAGGTTCAATGTGGCCAGCTTGCAACTGTTCCTGCACTAGCTATTGAGTGGCCAGGATTTTTTCTGAAGTAAGAGACCACTGATCAACCTATATAGGAACATCACTTTTCTAAGTGATTTTATCCATATGGAGTGCAGGCTTGTCAATGGTTTCCATTAAAAATACCCTAGACCTGTTTTTCCTTTTCTAGGGCTAACTATAATGGGCTCTAGTTCTCTCTGATTTTGCTCTCCTAACCCTTGGTTAGGTAAATAACCACAATCAAACATTTGTTGTGTAACTTTACTATTTCTATTTGGACTGTATAGAAGGACTCCCATGTCTTTCATTATATCTCTCCCCCACAAATTAACAGGCAAATTGGAAACAGTGTAAGGTTGAAAATATCCTTGGTGACCTTCCTCATCCTCCCAATGTAAGAGATCACTGCTTTGCTCAGGACTATAACTTTGCCCTGTCCCTTGTAATTGAGTAATGGTAGTTGTTTTGGGCCAAGATCCAGGCCAGTGAACAGAGGTTATTACAGGTACATCTGCTTCTGCATCTAAGTTTTTTCCCATTTATTCTTTTGTTTGTTTGTTTGGTTTGGTTTGGTTTGGTTTTCCGAGACAGGGTTTCTCTGTATAGCCCTGGCTGTCCTGGAACTCACTTTGTAGATCAGGCTGGCCTCGAACTCAGAAATCCACCTGCCTCTGCCTCCCGAGTGCTGGGATTAAAGGTGTGCGCCACCACCGCCCAGCTTCCATTTATTCTTAAGACTAGTTCAGGTATTTCAGCTTTTATCGCTTGGACCTAATAAGCGTCTGAAGAACCCAATCCTTTTGGTTCCTGAACATTAGTTTAAACTTATTTTTTGTCATAACCGATGGTATAAGGAGTAATTGAGCAATTCTCTGTCTAGGTTGAATGACAGAAATATGGGTAGGTGAAGAAGTTATAATTTTAATTTTCCCAGTATAATCTGCATCTATGACTCCGGAGGCTGTCATTAATCCCACCATAGTGGCACTGCTTCCACCCAGTAGCAATCCTACAGTTCCTGGCAACAGCGGACCTTATATTCCAGTAGGAAGAGCCTGCATCTCCATTTTAGGAGTTAATACTGTGTAGGCAGAGGAACTGAGGTCCAGTCCTGCCCTGCCTGGGGTGGCTTGAAAGATATGCTGAAAGGATTGTTTTGCCAAGGAATGAACTGCATGGCCTGGTGCTGGCCTCTCATCCATTTCCCTGAGGCAGCGGATTTTCTGGGTCATCTCTCTTAGACCTGCATTCATTAGTCCAATGAGTCCCTCCCTCTGTTGCATCTAGGACAGACTCCTGGTTTTTTCTCATTATTTTCCTTAGTTTTATCTGGATTCCTACCTGAAGCCCATTTTCCTTGTCCTTGGCCAATGTCAGATTCCTGCCAAATGGCCCCCAAATCTCCCCACAAAAAAAGTATATAGCTATTACAGATTATTTACATAAGAACATCTGGGCTGGAGAGATGGCTCAATGGTTAAGAGCACTGGCTGCTCTTCCAGAGGTCCTGAGTTCAATTCCCAGCAACCACATGGTGGCTCATTTGTAATGGGATCTGATGCTCTCTTTTTGGTGTGCCTGAAGATAGTTACAGTGTACTCATGTACATAAAATAAATAAATAAATCTTTTAAAAAGTATCTAAGGTTTGTAGTATAGCATTGAGTATAGTTGGTAGTACTTTTCAACATTCCTAATGCTGCAACCATTCAATAAAACTCCTTGTGTTGTGATGACCCCCAACCATAACTATTTTCATTGCTATTTCATAATTGTAATTTTGCTACTGTTATGAATGGTAATATAGATATCTGGTACTTCTGATGGTCTTATGTGATGCTCTGTTTAAGGGTCTTTGATCTCCAGAAGGGTTGTGACCCACATATTAAGAACCACTGTTCTATGAGGAGGAAATTAACACATCATATAATTGAATAACAGAAGCTAGGTTGTAGTGGACACCTTAATCACAACACTGTGAAGGCAGAGGCAGGAGGATCACTTTCAATTCAAGGCCAGCCTGGTCTATAAAAGCAAGTTCCAGGACATCTAAGTCTCTTATACAAAGAAACCCTGTCTCAAACAACAAACCAAAACAACTTTATTTTGTGTGTGTGCTTTTCGATTATACATGTATGCAGACCATGACCTTGCTTGGTGCCAACAGAGGTTATTGGATCCCCTGGAACTAACGTTATGGATGGTTGTAAACCTCCATGTGGGCTCTGGGAATAGAACCAGGGTCCTCTGCAAGAGCAACAAGCACTCTTTAAAAGATGAAAAGGAAGCTGGGCATGGTGGTGCACACCTTTAATCCCAGCATTTGGAAGGCAGAGGAAGGCAGATCTCTGAGTTTAAGAACAGCCTGATCTACAGATAGAGTCTGGGAGAGCCAGGGCTACACAGAGAAACCCTGTCTTGAAAAATAAAAAATGAAGAAGAGGAAGAAGGAGGAGAAGGAGAAAAGGAAGGAGGCTGAAGAGATGGCTCAGTGGTCAAAAGCTCTGGCTGCTGTTGCAGAAAATCTGGGTTCAGTTCCTAGTATCTACATGGCTGCCTTTAACTGTCTATAACTCCAGTTTATGGGGATCCAACAACCTTTTCTGGCCCCTGAGAACACCATATACATGTAGTGCATAGGCACACATGTGGGCAAAATGTCCACACACACAAAATAAAAATAATAAAACTTTAAAAGTGAGGAGGAGGAGCAGGAGGAGGAAGAGGAGGAGGAGAAGGAAAAGAAGGAGAAGAGGAGGAAGAGGAAGAAGAAGAGGAAAAGGAGGAGGAGAAGGAGGAGGAGGAAGAAGAGGAGGAAGAGGAGGAGCCAGAAGTAGGTAGAGGGGAAGTTAGCCTGTGTTGGAGCTATGAAATTCTCCATGACTCCCCACAAGAGACTCAGGACTTCTGTGACCTTAAGCATTCCCTCCAGACAGTGTTAATTGGCTGGGTCATCCATTATACTAGATAAGGACCAGTCCTTTGCGACCTTGGGCTAAGTAGCTCTGTTAGCTGAGGACAAGGCCACAAAAGAACTGATAGCTAAAGGGTAGCAACCACAGAACTCTTGGCAGCTGAGGATTAAACAAACACTATAGACCTAGAATGGGGATTTGCTAGGTACACAGAATTGAGTATGTTTCTATGGGACAATCCAGTAATCATGGGATGAGGGGAGGAGTATCATTTCTAAACTAAGCGTGTGTGCACACACCCATGCACATTTTCCTCAGTATGTAGCCCGAGCTGGTCAGGAACCACAGGCATGGGCCATCACCCTGGTTGAAAGCAGGGTTTAAAGAGACGTGCTCTTTTTGCTTTTGTTTTGTTTTTGAGACATGGTCTCTCTGTTTAGCTTTAGCTGGCCTAGAACTCTCTACGTAGAGCAGGCTGCTCTTTGAAATCAACCGGCCTTTGCTTCCCAATTGCTGTCAGTAAAGGTGTGCACCACCACAACCAGGCTGGTTTTTATATTATTTTGTTTTATTTTAAACCAGGGTCTCATGTATCCCAGATGGCCTTGAACTTCATAGCCAAGAATAACCATGTACTCTTGTTTTTATCTCAAAGTGCTTGGATTACAGGTGGAGCTGAGAGTTCTACATCTTCATCTGAAGGCTGCTAGGAAAAGACTGGCTCTCACCTGGTTAGGTCTCAACCCCACAGTGACACACTTCTTCCAACAAGGCCCACACCTCCTAATAGTGCCACTTCCTGGGCTAAGTATATTCAGACCACCACAGGGGGTTCTGACTAAACTGACTTTACTAGCTTCTGGCTGAGGCCAGCCAGAGTAGTTAGATTAACCCTCAAAGCAATGAGACTCGTGAAGAAAGAAATCCTTTCTAAAGGGACATTCTCTTGTTCCTAAAACTAGGTGCCGCAGACCCAACAAGGACAGGCACCAAGCACTAATGCTGGAGGGTTCACAAGCTCCTTTTTAGAGTTAGTCCAAGAAGAGATGGGCTGGGGATATGGCTAATTAATAGAATGACTGCCTAGCATTCATGAAGCACTGGGTTCGATCCCCGGCATTGCGTGAACTGAGTGCGGTGGCATTTACCTGTAATGTCAGCACGGCTGAAGTAGGGGCAGGAGGAGCAGAGGTTCGAGGTCATCCTTAGCTGTGTAGCAACTTTGCGGCCAGCACAGGTTACTAGATGATACTCATTCTCACAGAGAAGAGTACGAGAAACGGGGAGAGAGTGATACTGCTCCATCATTCCCCAGCACACATTCAAGGCACTGAGAGAGCAGCTCCGGCCCCTTTTGGAACCCAGGAAGAAAGGAGGCGAGAGAAGGGGAGATGCTCACTCACCCCAGACTTGTGGGCTCTGGCTTTCAACGTCTGCATTTGAGAAACCAGTCTGAGCAGCCGCTAGGATCTGGTCAGTGCTTACCTTTTAACTAACAGCATCGCATTTATTGCTGGTGAAAAAGGCGTGTTTGCTCAAAAGTGGATAGTCATTGTCTCCTGGCCAATTAACACGATAAATACCAACAGTTGGGAGAGGGTAGGGCGTGCAGGGGTTGTTGCAGCCTCTGTTACATACATACACGTGCACACTCAGCAAACCCTGTCTTCAGGTACTCATCCTCTACATTAGCTTTAGAAAAGCAGATCATACGTTAAGTGAAACTGACAAATGCCTATCAGTGCTTCTGTTGGAATGACACAGTTCACTTCCTCAGACATCTGAAGTGGATAACTATCTCCAAGGAAGGAGTTTCCTGTGGGAGTTGCTGGAATTTCAAGACATATTCAGCAGATCATTAACTTTTAATGGTTAGAATGTATTAAATATGTTTTAAATATTACGCTTATGCTGGCTTCAGACTTCCTATAACACTGCAGACTGAACATGTATGTTCTCTAAAGTGTGTGCTGGGCCTGTGGGAGGCAATTAGGCATGAGGGTGGAGCCCAGATAATTAAGTCGGCATAATGGTGGAGCCCAGATAATGGGATCAGTGCCTTTTTAAATGTTGCTTGTCATTTTTAAAAATTTACTTTGTTACTCATTTTACATCCTACTCACTGCCCTCCTCCCAGTCACCCCCTCCACAATCCTTTCCCTTCCCTGCTTTCCTGGGTATCCCCCACCCTGGAACTTCAAGTTTCTGTGAGGCTAGGCGCTTCCTCTCCCACTGAGGCCAGACAAGTATGTTTGCACCCCATTCCCAGCTGTTCCTACACTCTACTCTATGGTAGAGTAGCATATACAAAACTAAATATAAATACATACATATATAATATACACTAATTATAAAATATAATTACAAAATAATATGTACCATATATAATTAATATAAATACAAAATTAAAAATAAAAGTAGGGACACACATGGTTTTACACCCCTTTACTCTATGGCCTATGGTACTTGGTTATAGCAACCTGCACTAACACAAATAATTTTTCCTCTTTAGTAGATTAATCTAACAATCATTGTTATTACTATTTAGATCTTTGTTAGTCAGTGTGATGTCTTTAAGAATAAAAGAGGTTCTACATTGTTTTACATTGCTATACATGCAAGGGGAAAAAAAAATAAAGGCAGAAAGGATTTCAAGAAATGAAAAGGAAGTCGGGCAGTGGTGGTGCGCGCCTTTAATCGCAGCACTCGGGAAGCAGAGGCAGGTGGATTTCTGAGTTCGAGGCCAGCCTGGTCTACAAAGTGAGTTCCAGGACAGCCAGAGCTACACAGAGAAACCCTGTCTCAAAAAACCAAAAAAAAAAAAAAAAGAGAGAGAGAGAGAGAGGGAGGAAGGAAGGAAGGAAGGAAGGAAGGAAGGAAGGAAGGAAGGAAGAAAAAAGAGAAAAAGAAAGAGAGAAAGGGAAAAAGAAAGACAGACAGACAAGTGGGTGGAGAAGGATCATAAACGTAAGGTCAGCCTCACTACACACTGAGTTGGAGCTCAACCTTAGACTAAATGAGACCCTGTCTTTAAAAAAAAAATGTCTCGGCTGGTGAGATGGCTCAGTGGGTAAGAGCACCTGACTGCTCTTCCGAAGGTCCAGAGTTCAAATCCCAACAACCACATGGTGGCTCACAACCAACCACAACGAGATCTGGCGCCCTCTTCTGGAGTGTCTGAAGACAGCTACGGTGTACTTATAATAAATAAATAAATAAATCTTTAAAAAAAAATGTCTCTATGACTGTGGTGCTAAGGAGGTATCCATCTATGATGCTCTGGTGACAACCACTGTTTTCTCTTGACCTCAACTGGAAATCCAGACTTCCAAGGCATACTCCCCACGTCCCAGTTTGCTTTCTATTGCTGTGAGAAGCACCAAGACTAGGAGCAACTCTGGAGGAAAGGGTGTAGTGTATCTCACAGCTTACAGTCCTCGTGAGGCAGGAACTGAAGCAGAAGCCACGGAAGAACACTGCATGCCGGCTGCTCTCTGTGGCCTGCTTTCTTACACCACTTGCCTTGCACGAGGACCACTTGTCCCGCTGTGGCCTTGCCCACCCTGGGCTGGCATTCCCATATCAAGAAAATGTCCTGGTCGGGCGTGGTGGCGCATGCCTTTAATCCCAGCACTCGGGAGGCAGAGGCAGGTGGGTTTCTGAGTTCAAGGCCAGCCTGGTCTACAAAGTGAGTTCCAGGACAGACAGGGATACACAGAGAAACCCTGTCTCGAAAAAACAAAACAAAAAACAAAAAACAAAAAAGAAAAGAAAAGAAAAGAAAATGCTTGCTTACAGGAAATCTGATGGAGGCAGGCAGGCTCTAGTTACCAGTCTTGGTGGCAAGCATTTTTACCTACGAACCATCCTGCCAGCCTGCCATTTATACATTTATATTTAAAACATTTCTTTTCTTTCTGCCCCAGCAGGCTGTGCATGCTTCCTTCCAGGGCCCCTGGCTCAGCTCTTCTGTCTCATGCTCTCTCATCTGAGCTCTCCAGAGAGGTTTGCTGAACGACTCAGTACAACACTTTCTTTCCACCTCCTCATTCTCTTTCTTGTTGAATATTCTTCACAGCATTTATCATAATTTAAATCTACATATTTGTGATGTTAGAATTTATAACAAAACTGTGAATTTGGCCTTTTTCAACTCTGGCATAGGGCTCCTGAAACCCTTGAATTTCTTAAATGACAAGAAACAGCTGCTGGGGGTGGGGAGATGGCTCAGTGCTCTAAGAGCACCAGCAGCTCTTCCTGAAGACCTGGGTTCAATTCCCAGCACCCGCTTGTGGTACACAACTGCCTGCAACTCTAGTTCTAGAGGATCTGCCTCTCTCTTCTGGCCTCCATGGGCACTGTGCACATGTGATACACAGTCATCCATGTAGGCAAATGCTTATAGACATAAAAGAAGAACAAATAAATAGCTATTCATAAAAAGTACCTTCCAGGATCTGAAATGACCACAGCATTTGGGCTTGTTGCCAGGGAAACTAGCCAGGTTGGATGGGAGGATTGGAATTTCAGTGTCTCTTCAGGAAGTAAGGACTGACTTAAGCCAGCATCAGATTTTGGCCATTCATGCGTCTGTGGCAGAACCTCTAACCCCCCCCCCCCTGGACTGTGGGATGCAGTGATTACCCTGGGGTGCTGCTTGCCTGGAAAGGAGCCAATCACTGGGCGAGTAGGCGGGACTTCCAGGTTGGATGGAGGAAGAGAGGAAGCAGGAGAGAGTTAGGTCCTTTTGGATGGGGATAGTGTGAGGACAAGATGTCTCCTGGTTTCAGTGGCAGATCCATCAGGATTTGCCACTAGATTTAGATTTTTTTTTTTAAAGATTTATTTATTTATTATGTGTGAGTACACTGTAGCTGTCTTCAGACACTCCAGAAGAGGGCGCCAGATCTCATTGCAGATGGTTGTGAGCCACCATGTGGTTGCTGGGATTTGAACTCTGGACCTTTGGAAGAGCAGTCCGGTGCTCTTACCCACTGAGCCATCTCACCAGCCCCCCTAGATTTAGATTTAATAAGACTTACAGGGTTAGGATTTTAGTTGCTGTGCCCAATGATTGAGTTACCGTTGTTTCTGAACTAAGTTGTGTTGTGTTTTTCTTCACGCGGTGGCTCGACCGGGATCACGGGGGCAAGGTGTGGGTTTGCCAGATGTGCACCACAAAGGCCGTGGGGGATTTGAAGCACAGGACTGGTGTGGTAGTGACCGCCAGTGCCAGTGGGTACTTAGTGAGCTGGGTGGAGAGATTTTGGAGCACTGAGTCAGAGTCTCCACGAGATAAAAACAGGTCGGCCATTGCCCATCAGTGCATGGCCGGCCAGGCTGCTTGGGCAGAGAGTTGTTGGCACTAGCTCGGGTACGTGCCAGTTCCTTTTTAAATATTTTCTGCAACAGTCTCTATTTTGAATCTGCTCATTTTGCTGTTAGTCAGCCTCCTGTAAATCCCAGAAACTACAAATCTGATAAACAAAGATCTTGTGTGGACAGTCTTGTCTGTTGCTTAGGCAGCAGTGACCCCTGACCAGTCCTGAGATGATAAACCAAATCACAGTTTGACCAAGACTCATTACTTAGGCTACCCCTCCCCAGACCCCTGCCCCCATGCTAGCGGAGTGTTCAGGCCAGTGTTCCCCTCTAAGGTGGAGCTATCATACTTTATATCTTAACACCTTTCAATACAGATATTATCTTAATGTATCTCAATATAGACATACTGATTAAATTTCTCTCCTTCCTCTCAGTCTGCCTTTTGGTTTTTGGGTCAAATGGTGGCTAGACACAATCTGCTGGAGCTCTTGCTATTCCCCACTGTGCTCTCAAAGTGCACCGGAGGGATGCCTACATGTTAGAACTGTAGGCTCTCAGATTTTTTTCTTGCATGCTTGAAGACATCACTGGGTACCGGCCAATGCTTGGCATTGAGAAATCTAAATCGATGTGTGTACTGGCTAGTTTTGTGTCAACTTGACACAGCTGGAGTTATCACAGAGAAAGGAGCTTCAGTTGAGGAGATGCCTCCATGAGATCCAACTGTAAGGCATTTTCTCAATTAGTGATCAAGGGGGAAAGGCCCCTTGTGGGTGGGACCATCTCTGGGCTGGTAGTCTTGGGTTCTATAAGAGAGCAGGCTGAGCAAGCCAGGGGAGGCAAGCCAGTAAAGAACATCCCTCCATGGCCTCTGCATCGGCTCCTGCTTCCTGACCTGTTTGAGTTCAAGCCCTGACTTCCTTTGGTGATGAACAGCAGCATGGAAGTGTAAGCTGAATAAACCCTTTCCTCCCCAACTTGCTTCTTGGTCACGATGTTTGTGCAGGGATAGAAACCCTGACTAAGACAATGTGTCTGGCTACTTTGTAAGTACCATGGATGTTCAACTTCTACTGTTGGAAGATTTTAGATTGAACTCTCCCGGCAAGGGGATCTTTTTCAAATCAGATGCATTGAACCCTTGATGTGTCACATTGCTGAGGAAATTGTGGTCTACTGTTTATGTCCCCTTTTTATGTTCTCCTTTGCATTAAGTCTTCCCTCTGCTGCCTTGATGCTGAGGTACTTCCTGCCCTCAGTCCTCTGGATGATCCTTCCTATGCAGCCAGACCACAGTCCAGTTAAACCCTGCAACAACCTTCTGCCTAATAGTGCAGTATCCTCTGGATGCTCTAATTAGCACAAATTAACTCTGTTGAGTTGTCTGATTGCCTACGAGGGTGTTATTTTTGTGCTCCTCTTGGTCCTCACTTCCTGCTGTTATCAAGACAGTCTGGAATGCCTTGATGCTCCTGCTGCTGTGACAAGGCCATGCTAGAGATTCAGCTCACATTGAATTGTCTACCGAGGTCCAACTTGGTGAACCAGCGGGTTACTTACAGGACTACGGGCAAGAGGTGACTTACAGAATCAGAAATGACTCAGACAGCTGCATCACCAAAGCTCGCCTTAGCACAGTTGACACCTGACAAAGCTGGGAACACTGCACAGCCTGCAGGCAGCCCAGAGGCTGGAGGGGTCCTTTCCAGGAACCTCTTTGCTCTACACCACTTCCAGGCAGCTCAGCTGGTTTCTGCTTCTTCCAGGCAGCTGGTCTGGTCTCGGAGTCTTCTTTGCAGCTCAGCTTGTCTGAGACTCCTTGGCTCCTACACTTTATTCTGGCAGGGAGGGGCCTAGTAGATCTGGTCAGTTTCAGGACTTCCTGAAGCTACTTTGAGTTATTTATCTTATTGCTTTGAGAAGGCTAGGCTAACTCCATGACAGGCTTCAAATTGGCAGTTCAGGAGACTGGGCCTAAATCTATGTTTTTAAGAACTAGGCATATCCAGGTCTCAGAAGCTGCCCTACCACCTGGCCTGAGGCAAGGACAATGGGGCAGCAACAGTTTCCAGACTTCCAGTGGCAAGCCCCTAGGCCCCAACAATGGTTCTGAGCAAGATTAAGGTCACCTACTCTGGAATTCCCGTAATGAGCTTTAAATTGGTCCTGTGAGCTCACTTCAGGATCTCTCTCTTTGTAGATGGTAGACCCTAGTATACAAGTCTTCTGCAGGATAAAACACTCTTTTTTGTCTGCATGCTATTTGAATCCAGGGTATCATTCGAATCTCAGTAACCATGGACACGTACACTTGGGGGTCCATAGTAGTGTGAGCTGGCTGGAAGGATCAGTTCTGACTCATTCTTTTCACTTCAGCAGTGTGTGGCCAGTGTGAGGAGAGGAGAGGAAAGGAAAGGAGGAGAGGGGGGAGAAATGCACTATTGGTTCTCAATTATACTTTTCCCATTTATTTATTTACTTATTTATTTATTATATGTAAGTACACTGTAGCTGTCTTCAGACACTCCAGAAGAGAGCATCAGATTTCGTTACGGATGGTTATGAGCCAACATGTGATTGCTGGGATTTGAACTCAGAACCTTTGGAAGAGCAGTTGGCGCTCTTAACCACTGAGCCATCTCACCAGCCCCCTCAATTACATTTTAATGGCTGTTGTCTCACTCCAGGCATTTTCTTCACTCCAGGAAGCACACTTGGAGGCCAGGGAGCAACACCGTGGGAGGAATTACCTTGAGTCCAGGCCATGATGAGTCAGTCACCCCAGTGGATACTGTATGAGTCTCACAGCCCATCTTGATAGAGATGCCACTATGCTACATCTGGTGATGACTGTGGACTGTCCACTCATCAAGCGCCTTGCAGCCCGTTAGCCAGGGACAAGATTTTTACATGCACTCAGTTTTAGAATATTTATTTGATTTATTTACATAATTAGTAAAAAATGTGTTCTTAAAAAATATTTATTACATTTGCTTTAAGAAATAACAGAAAATAAAACTGGCTAGAGTCATGTCTCACACTGTCTGAAAGGCATATCCATCTTTTTAGAGGAGGGTTTTCTGCACTGCCATGATGGAAACCCCTAAGCAGCTGCTGGCTGAGGGTCAGCGCTGCAGACGGAAGTAGGAGCCCTTCTTTTTTTTTTTTTTTTTTGAGACAGGGTTTCTCTGTCCTGGAACTCACTCTGTAGACCAGGCTGGCCTTGAACTCAGAAATCCGCCTCCCAAGTTCTGGGATTAAAGGCGTGCGCCACCACTGCCCTGCTGCAGGAGCCATTCTAAGTTTTCCAGATTTCCTTTGTGATCACTATTTACTTTTTGTTTGTTTGTTTTTTCTTGAGAAAGGGTTTCTCTGTATAGCCCTGGCTGTCCTGGAACTCACTCTGTAGACCAGGCTGGCCACTATTTACTTTTGAGTCCAGTGAAAAGGTTCTGAAAGTAAGAGGCACCCAAAGTAAAATCAGACTGTACCCAAGAAAAGCTACAGGCTCCTATCAAGGAAAAGACCGCCCTGAAAGATGCTGATAGACTAACCAGAAAAGCCACTGCAAGCTAAGATGTGTATAAATGCTCACCTGAAGCTAACACAGTCACTCAACAAAAGCCACGCTGTGATTATAAACCCGTGGATGTTTTGTTATTATTGAAATCAAATCGAGAACTGCGTGTTAAGTGTGCAGTCTCTAATTTCCAGTCTGCTGCATTTGCTCTGACACGGACCATGTGTAATCTCATCACAAACTTCTAAGATTCTGGTTTGTACTTCAGGTGTGCAGCAAAACCTAAAACCACAACTTTAAACCAAGTCCCCCTTCCCTGTTTTAAAGGCAGGAAGCTGATGCTGTACTAGAATCTAAGCACCTACAGGATATGCTGACCCAATTCTATCTCTGAGCTGTAATTAGGATCCTCAGGACTTGTATATGTGTACAAATATTGCAAAGTATTTAAGCTGATTAAAAACTTTACAAAATACAAATCATCCTTTACTACAAAAGTTTTAAATTCCAAACATGAGTCAGCACTTAAAAAAGATCAGAACAGAAGGTCAGAGGCAGGTCTGCATCCCCTCTCTGAGTGATGCACTGTTCATCGCAGCCAGCTTGTATTTAGCTGGGTCTGGTTCTTGATGCTGGTGTCCATTTTGAGCACTTCTCGAATGGCCATGGTGGCGTAAGTAGAAGGAGGAAGAGAAAAGTCCATCTTCAGAGCCCTGTATTTGCCTTCTGCCGGGCAAGAAAGAAGAGTATGGTCAAGACTGACCAAAGATCACGGGGCTTCCCCAAAAGCTACGCCCCTTTCCTTACGATTCCACTCCCCAAGGGTCCTCGGAGGATGAGACCACAAAATGAGAGCACAAGAGTGTATGGACCAGCAGGGTATGGTAGCTGTACTCAGGGACCTGATGACCAGGGCAGGAAGGGCTGGCAAGGGGGCCCATTAAGTAGAAGCAGCTGCACTAAGTCTGGACTTAAATGTGATCCCCAGGACCAAAAGGGTAAAGAGAACCAACCCCTTAGAATCATCCTCTGATCTCCCGTGTGTGCAGTGTGCATGCGCAGACCCATAAGAAAACACTCCCCTAGCACTGACTTACCAGAAGCAAAGACTGGTGGTGGTTTCCCCTCGAGGTTGTCCACATCCGTGTTGAAAAGTGGAATTTTAGGATCATCATATGCAACAACTTCCCTTCAAAACACACAGAGAGAGGTGAGCATGAGTGAGCGGAAGTGAGGGTGAGAAGGGGCACACAGCTCCTCCTCCTCCTCGTCACTGTCCCCATTCGCTGGGCAAGGAAAGCACCCAGGCTGGCTGCAGGCCTCCCCACTGCTGTACAGTAGAGCCCAATGACCCTGGACGATGGGAAGGATGAGGATGGTTCCATAGCACAGCAGGCATCACTTCGCACAGACGGTGGAAGTCACCATGGCCTTCACATTTCCTCCACAGTGGGCACTGCGGCCATCACCCTGTCAGGAGAGACTGCTCTCCAGACTGTGCACAGTAAACTCCAACTCTGATAACTTCATGGCCACAGCCAGGAAAAGAAAGAGAAGCAGGGAAAAGAATTTCCTGGAAATGGTCAACTAGTACAGGATTTCATTTTAAAGTTCAAAAAACTTGAAAAAAACAGAACAAATATCAAAGGCATCTTTTACAATATTTTTTATTTTTTTATTTTTTATTTTTTTTAAAGATTTATTTATTTATTATATGTAAGTACACTGTAGCTGTCCTCAGACACTCCAGAAGAAGGCACTAAATCTCGTTTCGGATGGTTGTGAGCCACCATGTGGTTGCTGGGATTTGAACTCTGGACCTTCGGAAGAGCAGTCGGGTGCTCTTACCCACTGAGCCATCTCACTAGCCCTTACAATATTTTTTAATTCTAATCTTATTTTGTATGTATGAGTGTTTTGCCTGCATGTGTGTCTGTGCACCAGATGTGCAGTGCCCAAGGAGGTCAGAAGAGAGTGTAGATCCCCTGGGACCGAAGTTACAACCATTGTGAGCCGCCATGTGGGTACTGGGAATTGAACCTGGGTCCCTGGAGGAACAGCCAGTATCTTACTGCTGAGACATCTTTCTAGTCCCAGAAGCAAATGGAAGCTTTACAGAGAAAGGCGAGAAAGCTCATTTTCTGTACATCTGTTGAGTAAGTCAGGGATTCCAACAAAACGTAAGAGAAATAACTTTCACTGTATGACTGTAGCCAACTCTAATTCGTTAAGCACTTGAAAAACAAAAACCGGTGGCAGTGGTAACCGTGGTAATAAGGGCAGGCGACAGCTATGGCACATTATACAGTAGGTTCTGAGCACAGAAAGACACACACACAACACAAAACCTTGTGATTCTACAGAACCCCCCAGTGGTGCTTCAGGTCACACTCACCAGCTGACGCTCTGAGGCCTGATGATGATCCTTCGGTAGGCCCCCGATAAGGAGTAATCTCGAATCGTGTGTCTCATGTTGTCAATATCAAGGTTGTCTGCAGCAAGCATTTCCCTGTAGGCCTCGCTGACTAACACAAACACAAACAGTTAACTGGAGCACAGCCTGTCAGCAGGTTTCCTTGAACTAGTGGTCAACTCACGATACTAGAAATACCATTAACAAGTCTAGTCAGACTGCCCCAACCAAGTTAGTTAACCCTAGCGATGTAGTAAAACAGGCCTAGAAGGCGCCTCCAGCTTGACTTCAGTCGCCCTGTGGTTTTTATGTAACCAGCCACAGGGGATTGTGGCATAAAGTTTCCAAGCTAGCTTCACATGGACCTTCTAAGTACAATTTTTTTTTTTTGGTTGTTTGAGACAGGGTTTCTCTGTGTAGCCCTGGCTGTCCTGGAACTCACTTTGTAGACCAGGCTGGTCTAGAACTCAGAAACCTGCCTGCCTCTGCCTCCCAAGTACTGGGATTAAAGGCGTGCACCACCACGCCCGGCCCACTCTAAGTACAATTTATACACAGTGACTCTAAATGTTTAAAAACAGGAGCCCTGGTCACTTCAGCCCACAGGTGTTTTCTAGTATTCCCTTACATTTGTGAGGGACTGTTACCCGAGGCACATATTAGATGGTTCCTCCTACTCCAAGCAGGCTTGTTTCCCTGTACTCCTGTGGCTCTTCTGGAACACGGCAGACTAGCTGGCCTCCACATGTACCCACAAGCACTAGAGCTGTCACGGGTTCCAGTTGACTCTGGTTCCTTCAGCTGTCCCTCCTTTGACATTTTTGGTTTTGTCTGTCCCAGGCTAAGAGGATTCAACAGTAACTTCTGACTCCTTATTTTTGTTGTTGTTTCACAAATTATTTATTTAATTGTTTGAGAGACGGTTTCCCTGTGTAGTACTGGTTATCCTGGAACGAGCTCTGTAGAGCTGACTGGCCTCAAATTTAAGAGCTCCACCTGCCTTGCCTCCCAAGCCATGGACCACCACACCTAGCTCAGAGTGAGTGTGTGTGTGTTTATAAGAGAGGGTCGTTCTGTGTGTGGGCATAGTGCACATGTGGCAGTGGTCCTTTCCTTGACTTCACAAGAGTTCTAGGGACTTAACAGTTACCAAATTTGCTCTGCCACACAGCAAGTGCCTTTACCCATCTTGCTGGCCCTTAATATTTTCTCTTTTGAAGACAAGGTTTCACTATGTATCCCTAGCTAGTCTCTAACTTACACGGACAGGTTGGCCTCAAACTCAGTGATCCTCCTGCCTCTTTTTCTTTTTAGTGATGGCTGACTTAGGGTATTAGCTCGACTAATGGACTATCTATCTATCTATCTATTTATTTTGGTTTTTCAAGACAGGGTTTCTTTGTTTAGCCCTGGCTGTCCTGGGATTAAAGGCGTGAGCCACCACGCCCGGCCCAATCATTTTTATTAACTCAATACCAAGTATTGTCACCTGGGAGAAGGGAACCTTAACTAAGGGATTGTTTTCATCACACTGGCCTGTGGCAAGTCTGAGGTATGTTTTTCCTGACTGCTGTGTTAATGTAGGAAGGTCTGGTGCACCGTGGGTGGGGCTGTCTAAGTAAGGGAGCCGAACAATCCAGTAAGCAGCTTTGCTCTCGCTCCTGCATCTGTCCTTGTTTGCATTCCTGTCTTGACTTCCCTCAATGATCTGAGTGTGGTCAGGTTCTTTTCTCCTGTGGACGTGCCCTGAAGAGAGCAGAAAGACAGAGGAAAGGCCGAGGCACTCCCTAGTCACAGACCTCAGACATTATTTTTCTCCTGCTCCCGGACTTCACAACTTGTACCAGCAGACCCAGGTCTGCACCTGAAGCCCCTGACTTGACAGATCAATGGCGTCTCTGGTTCTTTCTCCAGCACACAGATAGCCCAGGACTTCTCAGTAGCTGTAATCAAGTAAACCCATGTGTCTTACAAATCCCCCTTCTTATCTCTATTTATGCTATCTGTTCCAGGAGGATCTTGACAAAAACAAAGGTTTGCTTTCCCCATTCTTCTTAAAAGCTTGAGGACAATTTTTTTTTTTTATCATTGTTTAAATGAAAAACTCCAAAGAAGGTGAGCTGCAGATCTCAGCAGTTATCCAGGGGGAGGAGAACAGGAAGAGAGAAAGCCATGCCATTTGAGTCAGGCATGGAGGTCAGTCATGTGACAAAAAGGAGGGAGGGTGGCCTTCAGAGACAGAGTAAGGAAGCCCAAAGTACCGGAGAATCCATACTTGTGCTCTGGCCTGCATCAGACAGAAAAAGGAGACAAACACCTCAGAAACAGGCAGAATCAACAGACCCTCACGGCGGCTGTGGCAACCAACAGCCTTAGCATCTTGCACTCTGCTTCTCAGGGAAGCAGACAGTCCCTGTCTACCTTCCTCATCCCCTCTGGCTCCCGTCCACTGCCTTCTCGTCAGCGAACTCAGCCAGTACAAGCACTGGAAACAGAGCCACATGGATGGCGTACTCTATAACCCTGGCTAGAGGAATCCTGAGCCAAGAAGGGCCTCAGTCCCAGTCAGTTCTAACTTACAGGGGAAAATACACTGTCCACTGGCCAGTGCTGGCTGAGAGTAAGTGTTGGGTGTACTTCCAAACCACTCAGAGCTGCCTTTTCCTGCCTCTGAATCCAGAACCACAGAAGTTACAAGTCCTCCCTCTATGCTTCCCCCCAACACCCCCCGGTATCCAGGAAGGTGACAGCAGCGACAAAACATCTGCAGAATGGGACGCAGAGGCAGAGCATCCTAACCTCTCATTTCCTCTTCTCAGACTGGCCTCCAACAGACAGGATGGAGCCATTTTCCAGCCTGAGCACCCAAGATCACAGGCCCATGACGCACAGAGCGGCAGCTTCTAATTTAAAGTAACCCCCGAATACATTCCTTCCTGGAAGACCTTCACCATAAAAAATATATCTGAGCAGTGTGTGTGTGTTTGTTTGTTTTTAAATTTTTAGACAGGGGCTCTCTAGGTTGCCCTGATTGGCCTAGAACTCAATTTATAGGCCAGGCTAGCCTAGAATTCACAGAGAAAATGAGCTAGAAAGAAAGCTTTAAGATTAGGCTTCAAGTACCGATTCCCCCTCTGCTTCAATCTTAGCTGCTGCTGGCTCAGTCACATTACACTTGTCCTAACGAGCTGGCTCAGACACGGAACTTACTTTTATGTTTGGGGTAGATAACATCAAACCCAGGCAAAGGCATCACCACATCGTGGATGGAGTAGCTGTTAACGTCATCTTCCTCAATGTAGGTGGGCGTGGCTGCAAGTCCGCAAGTAAACAGCAGGTTAAGAACGGAGTTTTCACGAGTTCAGGTCCCTAGCAGTCACACACATTTAGGTGAGCTGGAAGCACAGGTGTCCAGCTGCAGAGGCCCAGCTGCCTGCATGTCTCCTTCTTTAATTAGCTGAGGAACCTTGGGCAAGGGGTTAAATCTCATAAAAGTCAGAAGATTTCCCAGCAGTACTGAAACACAGTGATGCAGCACACTGAAGGTGACACACAGTAAATGTGTCATAGTGCACAGGACATTAACACTTCTTTTTTTAAAAAAGTTTCACTTTTTGTGTATGGATATTTTGCTAGCATGTATGTCTGTGCACCGTGTGTGGGCAGAACCTCAGAGGCCAGAATAGGGCACTGGATCCCTTGAAAGTGGAGTTATACCCAGCTGTGAGCCACCATGTGGGTGCTGGGGACTGAACCTGGCTCCTTTGGAAGAACAGCCAGTGTTCTTTATAGCTGAGCCAAGTTCTAGATTCATCCTAGCTTTTTTCTTTTTCTTTTTTTAAAGATTTATTTATTTATTATATGTAAGTATACTGTTAGCTGTCTTAAGACACTCCAGAAGAGGGCGTCAGATCTCGTTACGGATGGTTGTGAGCCACTATGTGGTGGCTGGGATTTGAACTCCGGACCTTTGGAAGAGCAGTCGGTGCTCTTAACTGCTGAGCCATCTCTCCAGCCCCTCATCCTAGCTTTTCTCTTCTCTTCTCCCCCGCCGAGCCCCCCTCATCTTTTCAAGACAGGGCTTCTCCCTGTAGCCCTGGCTGTCCTGGACTTAGCTCTGTAGACCAGGCTGGCCTTGAACTCAGAGATCCTGCCTCTGCCCCCTGAGTGCTGGGTGCCATCATGGCCTGGCAAGCACTTCCTCTGTGAATGCTTTGGCTTACGCTATCAAGCTCACCAGTGCAGTTAGCTCCAGGCTGGTGTCCTGATGGCTCTCTGAAACACCGAGACACATCCGTGAATAGACATATTTTTGAAGACCCAGATTGAATAATGTTTGTAATGGACTTTTAGTCAATACTGGCCCAAAAGTTATTCTGCTATACTTAAGCTGGAGCCCCCAGACTTAGCTGCTTATTCAAAACACTAACATATTTTTTTCACTGATGATACAAACGAGCAGCCTGACCTCATGCGGTCTTTCTATCTCCCAATTACTACACATCTCTTTGTTAACTAGTACCACACTGGATGAAAAACACTGTGATAAAATATCGGAGTCCTAATTAGCTGCACGACAGCAGTGTTCCACGTCATACCTCCTTTGAGAACAAGGTCCCCGGGCACAGGCCTTAGCCCGTACTCCTCAATTCTTCTGCTCACCATGGTGTTCCACACGTAGCTCTGATAACTGTGGATGTACATTAAGCGATTGTTTCTTGGAATCTGCAGAGAATGGAGAAACAGACAAAGGAACAATTCTGAACACTTAAAGTGCTATTTTCCAGACATTTTGCTCATTTCGTGGTAATTCTAACACAAGAAACTCACATTTCATATAACTGATGTGGGGCTGGGAATGTGGCTCAGTGGGAAAGCACTTTAAAGCGTCCTGAATTATACACATATAAGGGCTATGCTTACCAACATGTTCCCCTTTACTGCAACCACACTGGCGATCTGTTAGCGACTTCCTGTCCGACCGCCTATCTTGGGCAGTTGAAAGCTCTAATGAGAACATGACCAAGGAATGACTACAGTAGGGCCAGGCCTGGCTCAGCAGCTAAAGGGACTTGTAGCCAAACCTGACTACCTGAGTCTGATCAGGGACATACTATAAAGCGAGAGTGGACTCTCCGGACCTCCACCCACATGCTTCAGCAAATGCCTGTGCCCTGCATGAGCACAAACGTAAACTACAGCTGTGGAAGAAATGACCACACAGTGGGTTCTGAGGGTCTCAAATCCCACTCGGCTACATTAAGTATTCCCCACAGATACTTTCTTGTGTTTCTAATATCAACAAACACTGTGAGCATTTTCCACATCAATCTGCTCTCAGGTTAAAACTGAAGTATACCCTCATAAATTCCTCTGCAGACTACTAAAGATTCTTCTTTGCTGGTCTTTCAAGATCATTTTAAGATTATGTTTAGAAAGCACTGACCACCTCTGAGTCACCGCCTCACTTCACAAATTGCACTCACTATGCCAAATGCAGAGACTATATTCTTCATTCCATATTTGGAAAGTCCTCGAAGCAGCTGCCCTTCCACACACCTTTTGACGGGCAGCTTTTTGAGAGCAGAGGCTGGGTCTTTGGTCTTGGCCCATTCTTCTCTGCACTTCACCAAGTAACCCTTCTCAGCTGCGGGAGAGAGAAGGCACCATCAAACTTCCCTGCAGAAATCGCCCATCATTTAACATGCTTCCCAGGGAACCTAGAACTGGGAGAATGTTTCCGTGTAACGAAGACGCTCACAGTCACCCTAAAGCGACAACACGCGACCACAGGGAGTGGGCTTCTTCCTCCCCGGCTCCGTTGTCAGCCAGAGACACATCATCACTGCAACTAGCCCAGCAAAGAACAACCGGAAGGAAGTTTCTCCTTTTCTTGCCCCTGTTCTAGCAAGGTTAATGCTTTCTTTAAAAATAAAAACACGCTTTTAGCTTGCAAATGAAGTTACCTAAATCAAGTTTATTATTTAAAAATTTTAAAAACTACCAGTTAAATCCCGCTTTTACAGTGTAGTTTTAGAGATATTTCCTGGAAAATTTTTAATCAACTTTTTAAAAATCCTTAAGGTATGTTGCCAAGATTACATATTTCAGTATAACACTTTTTATCAAAGCAGTCATACATAAAAGTTTCCTATAAGTCAGAGAATTTGAAGTAACCATAGAGAAATTAATTTATTTCAAGTACATTCAACCGTGCATGAATAAAGCTAAGACTAGGATACAGACTTAAAAAAATTCAGTCCCCTATGCAAAACCATGAAAATAAAATATCGGAGAGATGGCTCAGCAGTTAAGAGCACAGACTGCTCTTCCAGAGGTCCTGAGTTCAAATCCCAGCAGCCACATGGTGGTTATCTGTAATGGGATCTGATGCCCTCTTCTGCTGTGTCTGAAGAGAGCAACAGTGTACTGACATACATTAAAGAAATAAGTCTTAAAAAAAATAGCATTAAAATTTTGAATAAGAAAGATCAAGAACTTAAAATAACAACTTGCAGTTACGTTTACTTAAAGTGACTACATGACTATCTAGCTATATACTCTGTGCACTGTATTTTTACACAAATCTTTCTCACCTCCAGAACGGGGTTTCAGTATTAAATCCATGACTTCTGTCCAGGAATTCTGTAGAATTGCTCTAGAATTAGACAGTATTTACATTAGTTAACTTTGCATATAATAAGCTTTATATGCTCCAAGTAACACTTCTTAGTTTATTAAGTTTAAAAGTATGCAGTACAATGATGATACAGATTCAGAGGTCACTACCTACTCTAAAAGGAGTGTGTATTCCTTGGGCAGAGGACCGGATTCCCAGGACCTACCCTCCAATGGGCACACCTGCCTGGAACCCCAGCTCCAGAGGACTTGCTGCCCCCTTCTGGCCTCTATGTGCATTACATTTAATATGCACAAGCCCACAAACACACAGGAAACAGGCATATACATTATTTTATCTGTTCTGCTGAAGACCTGGATTCAGAATGTTTCTGAATGCCTATATATACGGCATCTATATCATCTCCTCCAATGAGCATCAAAGAGGAAGGGAAATGTAGAATGAATGTATAAGCTGGAGAGGGTATGGGAAGGAAGCTAACTTCTGAGCAGGACAGACCGTAGCACTCTTGAACTTGCAGCAGCTGTGTTTATTCATACAAGCTCCTCAGAAAATGGGGCTTGCTGATTCCCCATCATAGGATGGAGTGGGGCTCATGAACACGTTCTTCAGCCATAAGGTACCCATGCTCCTGTAAAGAGCTCTAACTTCAGGGACACATGTAGAACACATGAGAGTAAAAGGAAAGAAAGCTGGGAAAGAGCGGGGGTGGGGTGTATGGGTGGGGGTGGGGGGATTAGAGGGCAGGCGTGAGGACAGAGGGTGTGCAGGACACCACTGAATATGTACACATGAAACAATGAAACCAACCAGAATATGTGACTGACACCGGTGAACAAAAAGCATTGAGAAAGCTAAGGCTTGTCCGTTTGGACAACAATATAGCTTTTCATATATTGCCTTTATATAGTCTGGATACAATTCATCGTCTGTTTAACTATATGCTGGGAAACCCTATGCTGATAACAGTAAGTTCTTTGAAGGCAGGAAATAATTTGACATTGTGAAAACAAATAATTTGAAAATCTGAACTAACTTCTGCAGACCTTTGGGGATATTCTGAAACTTGTGTTTCCGGGTTAAGTCTGCAACACTTTCCTGAGCAAGTATTTACTTGCGAAAAAATTCTTTGGGTACAAAACTATAGGGTGACATGGCTTTGCTCCTGCGAAATTAATTAAAAGTAGTAAAAACAAGCTGATGCCAGCCTTCACTAAATGCTCTGTCCCACAACAGCCAGTGTCTTCATCAAGCTTCTGTGTGTTTCCGGAGACAGTGTGGGTGATTTTCCTTCTTCAGGTGCTAGAGCTCCCGTGTAGGGCCCCTCGTACTCTACGGGAGGGCTCTGCAGGCTCAGCCACGGTCTAGTGGACTCCACTGTGCCTGTCTGGTCTTAAGTTAGAAATATTTTTTTTTTTTAATTTTTAATATTTTTTATTACATATTTTCCTCAATTACATTTCCAATGCTATCCCAAAAGTCCCCCATAGCACCCCCCACGTCCCTACCCACCCATTCCCATTCTTTTGGCCCTGGCATTCCCCTATATTGGGGCATATAAAGTTTGCAAGTCCAATGGGCCTCTCTTTCCAGTGATGGCCGACTAGGCCATCTTTCGATACATATGCAGTTAGAGACAAGAGCTCCGGGGTACTGGTTAGTTCATCATGTTGTTCCAACTATAGGGTTGCAGATCCCTTTAGCTCCTTGGGTACTTTCTCTAGCTTCTCCATTGGGAGCCCTGTGATCCATCCAATAGCTGACTGTGAGCATCCACTCCTGTGTTTGCTAGGCCCCTGCATAGTCTCACAAGAGACAGCTATATTTGGGTCCTTTCAGGAAAATCTTGCTAGGGTATGCAATGGTGTCAGCGTTTAGAAGCTGATTATGGGATGGATCCCTGGATACGGCAGTCTCTAGATGGTCCATCCTTTCATCACAGCTCCAAACTTTGTCTAAGTTAGAAATATTTCTATTTCTCCTTTTACAACATTGCTTGAGAGAGGTGTCACGGCAGACTGAGTTAACCCTTGGTCCTTGTAAAATCACACAAGCAAATACAACCTGATGGTGGGAAACTGAACTAGAGAAAACTGTTTCTACGGCTGTCCAGCCAGTATGCTAGTTCAGCCCTTCTGAGGCGCAGCCTCCGCCTGCCAGTGCTGAGACAGAACCAGGAAGACATGTTCTCAGACGGCACGCGGTGTGGACTCCAGCGTGCCAGCTCCTAGGAGGAAGTTACTTTATGCAATGCAATCTCTGCTGGACAGTGGGATTCCCGCTGGACGATTATGAAACCAAGGATTTACTGATGAGATTTCTACTCTACTTTACCCTGGAGGGCTTTCCTATTATCTAGATGTGAACCAAGCTCTTATGTTCCACATTAGATCTTCTACAGTTTTCTTGAAAGGGTGGGGGAGGGCAGATGGGAGGTGAATAATGGTGACCCACGTGTTAAGAGAGATCACAGTGCCTTGGGTTTGCATACTCTGGATTTGTGTTACCCTGGTTTTTACTGGTGTCCACTTACCTGTTAAAAAGTAACAGAGAAGCCAGGAGTGGTGGTGCACACCTTTAGTCCCAGCACTCGGGAGGCAGAGACATGCAGATCTCTGAGTTCGAGGCCAGCCTGGTCTACAGAGTGAGTTCCAGGACAGCCAGGGCTACACAGAGAAACCCTGTCTTAAATTCCAAAACCTAAGAGATTCCCCCTTGGACGGACTGTTAATAGTGGGAAGAAAAATATAAATTTAGGTCCCATCTTTTTCCTTTGTGTGTGTGAGTGTGTGCATTACACACGAGCCTCAAGTGATCCAGGGATGCACTTGTATCCATTTTCCCAGCACTGGGTCATAAAAGTGTTCTATCACACCTGGCTTTTCTGTAGGTACAGGGATCTGGAGCTAGGTGCTCCAGTATGTAGCTCAGCTAAACAGTGAGACAATGTCTCAGAAAACAAGACAAAATAAAACAAAACAAACAAAAAACTAAAACAAACAAACAGCACAAAAAACCTAAATAAAAAAGATACAAAGGTAAACGTTAGAAGACTGAATACAAACCTTCCAACCTGGTAAGTTGGAACAGCCGTGGTCCCGAACCTTTGCATGCCATAGTAGTTAATGAAGCCGGTCTCCCTCAGAGACTGCATGGCTTGCTGGACTTGCTCATCAGTTCCTGTTATATTCCTGCAGGGACCCAAATTATCACAAAAAACAAGAAAAAAAACCATGGACAGCCAAATACATTTTATTGTGCACATAAGGGCAGCTTCTACACCTGACAGCTCTAGAACAACAAGAAGCAAATTCACCCAAGAGGAGTAGACGGCAGGAAATAACCAAACTCAGGGCTGAAATCAACCAAGTGGAAACAAAAAGAACTATTCAAAGAATCAACCAAACCAGGAGCTGGTTCTTAGAGAAAATCAACAAGATAGATAAATCCTTATCCAGACTAACCAGAGGACACAGAGACAATATCCAAATTAACAAAGTCAGAAATGAAAAGGGAGACATAACAACGAAATACATCTTAAAATAATTATTCTGTTTGCTGAATATTAACTGTTGAAAATATTAAAATCATGTTCTACAAATACCATGGAAATATTATGAATAATCTCTCTCACTGTGCTTGAAATTAGCATTTTCTTAATGTTTAACTTCAAAGAGATTTTGCTATTTTGAAATTTTAAAAATATACTTACTGATAAAATAATTTCCTAGAAACACTGATAATCTTTAAGTAAACTGATTGTTAGACAATGTACACAGATATATAATGCATTTTAAATACTCTCTCACTATGTCAGGTGGTATCATATAAGGGCTTCTGAACATATTTCTTTTGTTTTTTTTTTTTTTTGAGACAGGGTTTCTCTGTATAGCCCTGGCTGTCCTGGAACTCACTTTGTAGACCAGGCTGGCCTCGAACTCAGAAATCCGCCTGCCTCTGCCTCCCAAGTGCTGGGATTAAAGGTGTGCGCCACCACCACCCGGCCTGAACATATTTCTTAATGATCCGTTTTTAATATTTCATGCTCTTTTACTATGCTTAACTCACCAAGAATATTTTGTATGTTTTGAAACAATTTAGTATTCAACATTAGATATAGGATCCTCAGTTACAGATAGTATTAAATATTCATTAATGATATCTTAGGGTATGAAAGGTTTATATATATATATATACACATATATATATGTGTATATATATATATAGGTTGAAACATTTTTATTATTTAATTCTTAAAATACTCAATATTATTAATATGTTTGATGTATAGAATGCATTTATGAGGACAATCTTTTGTTTTGTTTTGGTTTTTTCGAGACAGGGCTTCTCTGTGTAGCTCTGGCTGTCCTGGAACTCACTCTGTAGACCAGGCTGGCCTCGAACTCAGAAATCTGTCTGCCTCTACCTCCCGAGTACTGGGATTAAAGGCGTGCACCCGGCGTAATAACTCTAACTCTCTGTTTTAAGATTTATTTATTTATTATCTGTAAGTATACTGCTGTCTTCAGACACTCCAGAAGAGGCCATCAGATCTTGTTACGAATGGTTGTGAGCCACCATATGGTTGCTGGGATTTGAACTCTGGACCTTCAGAAGAGCAGTCGGTGCTCTTAACCACTGAGCCATCTCACTAGCTATTCCATCTTTTCTTTCTTTTCTTTTTTTTTTCTTCATTTTTTTTTAATTAGGTATTTTCCTCATTTACATTTCAAATGCTATCCCAAAAGTCTCCTGGGCCCTCCCCCCCTATTCCATCTTTTCTTATTTCCCTCCCAAGGACATGGTTTTTATGCGATTATATAAATTTACCATTTTTGAGACAGGGTGTCTCTGTGTAGCCCTGGCTGTATTGGAATTTGCTTTTGTATACCAGGCTGGCCTCAAACTCAGTGGTTGCACTGCCTGTGTGCTTTAATCCTTACTGCTGGGATAAAGGTGTGCACCTCCGTCCTCCAGCTTGTTTTCATCAGTACCAATTATCAGAGCATGAAGCCCATGTGCAATGTGGTGCAGCATCTACCACTGTGCTGTTCCCAAACTCCTTCCCTGTGTCCAGATCCATTCATCCATTCACTCCCTCATTCTGCACACTCTTGCCCTGGCCAGCCTGCACTCCATGTAGACCAGGTTGACCTTGAAGCAGTGTGATCGCCTGCCTCTGCCTCCTGAGTGCTGGAATTACATGCATATGCAACCATGCCTATCACAAACTGAAACGTCCACCAAAGCAAGCTCTAATCTTCCTATGAATGTGTCCATTTTAGGCACCTCATACAAACCAAAGCACACTTTTTTAAAGATTTATTTATTTTATGTATATGAGTAAATTATAGCTGTCTTTAGACACACCAGAAGAGGGCGTCAGATCTCATTATGGGTGGCTGTGAGCCACCATGTGGTTGCTGGGATTTGAACTCAGGACCATTGGATGAGCAGTCAGTGCTCTTAACCTCTGAGCCATCTCTCCAGCCCCTAATAGTAGGCTCTTTATCTTTCAGTCTGTATCTGAAGGACACAGTGTTTCTGAGGGCTATGGGAATCTTTTCAGGGAGGGACAAAGACCATTTATCAGGAAAAATACTACACAGTATCTATTCCTCATGCCTTGCTCTCCTAGCCTTTCTATCTGACCCAGGTACCCTGTACCCAACTGGGACATGTGCAGACAGACTCCTGGAGCCCTGCTACCAGCCCCGGCTCTGCACCCTCCACCCCTGCCACCCCTGCCCAGCCCCAGCCCAGGCTCTCAGGCTCTGCACCCCCCCCAAGCCCCAGCCAGGCTCTGTACCCCCCACCCCCAGCCCCAGCTCTGCACTACCCCCACCCCACCTCCCTTCACTGCACTCGCACTGTGGCACTTTACCTGAGAACAACAGTGAAGTGGTTTCCTTGGAGGGCTCCTAACTTCAGAGGGGTTTTCTGATAGCTGAAATTCCCGAGCTTCAAGTTCATCAGGCACTTATTGAGGTGGGCAAGTCTTTGTGCACTTATTCTTTAAAGAAAAAAAGGAGCAGAGGAAGGACCGTGAGTCCCGACAGAAGACAAGGGCACGCCAGGGCTGTGACTGCACGGAGGCTGCAGCAGGTAGCTAGATGCAGTTCTCCTTTCCCCCTGGATTATTCATTCCTGTGCATAACAGTACTAGAATGGTGGGACTTTACCACCAAGGAGAACAAGAGAGCGGCGGTGTCTACTCGGTGTCTACCCTCCGTGGGCAGGAGGTGGCAAAGCTGCTTATGCTTGCTGGCAGACAGCAATCCACATAACTGCAAAGAATGGTCTCTAACACCTAAGAAGATTTGCCACAATTGGGCCAGTAAGAAAAATACTGCAAACTCTGGACCACAACACAACCTTGGAAACACAAAAACACAGAGAAGAAAGACACTTCATTGGTTCATCCCTGGAAAAGGCCCAGACCCCTGCATTTCCTCATTCCCTTAAAAGCACACTGAAGATGTGTGGAGCTAGATTCAGAACCCTGTACCCTGCTGTTTCATAGACGTGTTTCCCATGCTGTTGGAACTGTCTCATTAGAAAGTCTTTTGCCTTCCTCGACAGGAAATCTGTGCAGAAATGCAAACACAAGATGGAAAAGTCTGTTCTTTCTTTACTCCATAACCCTCCCCACTCAGTGCTGTTGTTAACAGTTTTTTCTTTGAAAGACTGAATTTTTATTTATGTGTGTGCACGCGTATGCATGCGTATGTGCGTGCGTGCGTGTGTGTGTGTATACACATGAATAATTACAGGTGTGTGTGTGTGTGTGTGTGTGTGTGTGTATACACATGAATAATTACAGGTCTTTCCAGAGGTCAGCCGTTGGCTATCCCTAGAGCCAGAGTTACAGGAGGCCATAGCTGCCTAGTGTGGTGCTAGGAACCAAACTCAGGTCCACTAGAAGAGCAGCAGACATAAATAACAAAAGAGGTTTATCTCAGAGGGCTTCATGTTCTTGATATATAAAAATTTTGAAAATGCTAAACTTTGTATTTTTATTTTAAAAATATATATAATCGAGGCTGAGGAGATGCTCAGTGGTTGAGAGAACTTGTTGTTCTTACAGAGGACCTGGGTTTGATTCCCAGCACCTACACGCAACTCTAGTTCCAGACCCAACATCCTCCTCTGACATCCACAGGCACCACGCCTGAGCATATGGTATACACACAGGCAAAACACTCACACTTAGATCAACAACACAAAAAAGGCAAGGCCAAAAGCCCCTGCGCGGGCTATAGGGAGGTCTTCCTGGTCAGCCGCAGGTCAGCCAAGTGAGATCCTGCCTAAAGACAGACAAACAGCACCCAAAACCTCAAAATACAATACACAGATGAAAGGTGTCAGCCATTGCTTTCCTGCCCCATGCCTGTCACTTGACATCACCACCCCAAAGGCTTCCATTCATGTCTTTGGATTAACCTGAATACAAATGGAATCCTTAGATCCATCTAGGCTCTAAGAATCCAATTTTATTTATCTATTAGTTGTCTTTAAGATTCTCTGATTTGTATCACGGACTAATTGTTTCCTATTTTCAATGATTAGAAACAATGCAACACACATACCATGGTGCCCAAGAGCATAGTGTTAATTTTTCCATGTCCATGTCTCCTCTGAAGTGACAGCTACTCTGTCAAGCAGCAGAGACAAGGAGGTGAGCCTGGCTTGAGTCTGTCAGTGGCTTCCAGTGTAGTTATGTCTGTGCACACTCGCGTACACCTTATGTTTCCGTGTGAGGACATTTGTGTATATGTGTTTATGAACAGAGGACTGTGGAAGCACTGGGGATGTGGCTTCGCCCCCACGCATCTGTTCTTGGACCGGTTCAACAGGCCTCTCCAGTTCTAACACAAGGGGGAACTAATGGGGCCACTCTGCTCTACTCCTTGGCCAAAGTAAATACATTAAAAAAGAAAATGAAACTACGTACATTTTAGAATTCACCTTCACAGGGCTTAAGAGTACTTGCTGGATCTCAGGCACCCACACCAGGCTACTGACAAACACCCGTGACTCTAGCCCTAGAGGATGTGATGCCCTCTTCTGGCCGCTGAAGGTACCCCACACAGGGCACACAGGCAAATTAAAAATAAAGCTTGAAAAATTCCCCTGGAGGTGGAGAGATGGCCAATGGCTAAGAACACTTGTTGCTCTTGCAGGAGACCCAGGTTTGATTCTCAGCACCCACACAGTGGCTCACAACCATCTGTACTTCATTTCCAGATGTGACCCTATTCTGACTTCCATGGGCACCAGGCATACAGTGCACATACGTAGAAGTTAATAAACTGTTCACACACATACAAATAACATACATCTTTAAAAAAAATCATCTATCTAATATCCGAGCTACTAGAATTTATGTTACCTCAGTGCTAGGAATTGAGCATTGGGCTTCATACATGCTAGGCAAACATTCTATCCTTAAACTCTCAGCTCTCCTGGAATTCTAGCAAAAATGCCACACACACACACTCATATGTACTAGGCACCAGCCCGTTTGTTTCCTTGCTTGCTATGTAAGGAAGCTCCTTAGTGCTCCACCTCCCTTTCTCACTTTTGGTCACTGTCAGGTATTCAGCCTTACTAAGTTACAAAAACAAAAAAAAAGTTGCTGCATTAATATCAAACGTAGGAAGATGGCCATCCAAGTCAGGAAATGGGTGAAACTGGAACACCCAGTTTCTCTCTGCTCCGTGAAGCAGTTGGGCCTCACACAAACCAGGGCGAGCTTGAGCAGGTGTGTTCCAGGCCCTTGAATCAAGATGTGCATGCAGGGAGGATGCTCAAAATGGACAAGGACCCACAAAAGCAGGGGATCAGCATAAACAGAGTGCGGACCAACTGATGAAGCTCTGTAGTCAGCAGACACTGCTGGAGAAAGGACGGGGTTTCAGAGCAGAAACAGAAAAAAACAGATAAAATAAAGCTAAGCAAAAGCAAAAGACAGAGGCCAAAAAGAACCAAGTTATCAGCCTGGCTGCCCCGTGACCCTGGATGACGGCTTCTTACGAGTGCCAGGACAGAGCCTAATGGCTGACTTTTTCTTCTTTCTTTTGTAACACAGGGTCTCACTATACATACAGCCTTGCTGGTCTAGAACTCACTACACAGACCAGGCTGGTCTCAGAGATCTGCCTGCCTCTGCCTCCTGAGAGTGTGTGTTTAAAGGTGAGTGCCCAGCTTTGTCCTTTTTAAAAAACATTAAACTGCCTGTTTGCTGTTTTCAGCATGGACTCACAATGTGTGTGGTGTGTCTCCACCACCTGAGGAAGAAATCCCAGCCAGGCAGCATCTGCTCCACAGTCTCTAACGGTCCCTGCAGCCCCTGTGACCGGCAATTTGCTTTTTATGTACACACTTCCCCATTTTGGACATTTCATGTAAATGGAAAAGAAGTCAATGTTTTTTCTTTTTTAAATGTCTGACTTGGTGTAATTTTTTGCTGTTTTTAAATGTCAAGGTCATCCTGTGTAGCCCAGGCTGGCTTCAAACATGCGATTTCCCAGCTTCACTCTGTAGAATGGCAGAATTACTGGCCTGTGACAACATCCCCAACAATGCAACAATCTTAAGCTTATTACAATGTAGGATATACTGGTATCTCACTTTTTTTAAAAGCTGAATAACATCCTCTTCCCCAATACATAATGGACAGCCACCTCTGCATCCATGTGAGCAGCACAGCCCAGAGCTGTTTAGTTCTTAAAGGGAAAGGCGCTCATTGTTAACACTGTCCACCCACTCTGGGGAATTCACGTGTGACAAGCCAGTTTTTAAGTAGTAAGGGCCAACAAACCAACCTGCCACACAGAAGCCTTTAGTAAAACAGAGACATACTGGCCCAAGCTCAGACAGGAACTGGCAGGAAACGAAGCAAGTCGCTCGAGTAAGGCAGTTTGAGATTACGAAGTAGATCAAAGCTGCAAGAGTCTGGAAAGCGAAGTTGCTTTTCCCAGGACTGATCAGCCCGGCAATAATTAGAATCCCTGTGTGGCAGCATAGGTCTATTCTCCTCACCAGTCCTCAGGGGAAAGGCCAACTCACCCACCACGTGGATCCCTCAAGCAAACGCAGGCTGCAGCCTTTATCCTCGAGATAAGTGCAATGTGCTTTCAAGAGGCCAGCATTTAGACTGCAGCTCCTCCCAAAATCAACAGGAAAATGAAAACAGGCTCCGTGGGGACAGAGCAATACACTGATCAAGCCTGACACCTGCTGGCTGAGGAAGACAGCCCAGTGCCTCAGTTTAAAATTTTTTATTTATTTACTTTTTCTCAAGACAAGGTTTCTTTGTGTATCCCTGGCTGTACTGGAACTTGCTCTGTGGACCAGGCTGGCCTTGAATTTTTATAGAGATCTGCCTGCCTCTGCCTCCCAGGTGCTGGGATTAAAGGCACCTTGTTTTTAAGTTATTATATTTTTAATCCCCAAATTAGCAACTCAACTCCTCTCCTCAGGGTGCCCCCCCCTCCCCCCCCCCCCCGTTCCAAACAAAGCAGCATCTTCATGTTTACCCAGTGATGTGATGGAGGGGGTTGCTATGACAACATGCCACTGCCTCAGGTCAAGGAAGAAAAGGACTAGAGTACACAGCAGGGTGTACACACCCTCCCTCTAGCCCTCCCTCAACCACCTTCTTTCCTTGCCTGCCTTTCTTCGTCCTTCCCCTCTTTAATCCTTTAATCGTCTGAATCCACTCTTACTGTTTTCCATCTTTCCCTCTTTAGTTTTGCATACAGTGACCAAGTTTCCTTATGTCGGTTTTATACATGGGTGTCATTTCACGCCTTCTACCCTGCTGCCTACCCAACTCTTGTTGAGATTCCAAACCTTCTTAACATCGTCTCCATCTCTACATTTTTGCCACACATATGCCTACATTCTCTTTTTTCTCCTGTCTTTCCTCTTGAGATGTCTTCCTCCCCTCCCATGACAATCTCCCCCACCCCCCCCCCCCCAACACACACAGAAACAACTTAAAACTGCGTATAGCAAGGGGATATTTGATAAGCAAGATGTGATATTTGTCTGAGTCTCGGGGATTTTGCTTATCTAATGCTCTTCTGCAGCATCTATTTATACCATCTTTCCATCTGTATGTCTGCTACATGCAAAAGCTCTTATTCACTCTTTCCTAGGTGAATATTAAAGGACATGATATTTAATAAGTGAGAGAAAGGAATTCTTTTGTCTCTATCACAAATGGCTTTTTAAATTATTCAAAAGCAAGCAAACAAACAAACAAAACTGAACCATGTTTGATAGATTTGGAAACAGAGAGAGATTCAGGATGAAAAAACTGAAGTAGAAAATAATATCTACAAAAAGGCAGAAGCTGTGCTGGCAAGCTGGCTCGGCAGATACAGGCATCTGCTGTTATTTCTGAGTCCAATCCAAAGGAGGCACAGGGCAGGAGAGAGTGGATTTCTTCCAGTGGTCCTTGACCTCCACAAATGTGCCACTGTCTGTTCATAATACGTATGTATGTATGTATACATACATAACAAATAAATACATCTACAGGATTTTAAAAGGCAGAGAGACCATGCAAAGCTGAAAGTGGTAAGTTCGTTAAAGCAGAGCTGGGGCTGTGCACTGTCAGTCTGGGCGGGCACCGGGCGCTCCACTTACTTGAGAACAGCAATCTCCTGGACTGTGATTGCCCTTTTGTCTTTGGTTCCCATATAGGAGAATATGTTTGGCTTTACCCTGATGAGACACAAACACAGCAATGTGAAGTCACATACCATAACCAAAGCACATTTCTAATAACTTAAGTCTCAAAATACACACACTACTTAAGGAGAAACTTTATTGAGGAAAATACACAAGAGAATGTGCAAAATAAAGCAGCCACAGCTGCTCTTGGCAGGGCTTGAGTCAGAGCCTTTGTGGCTATCAGAGGTGCTCAGACTGGGCTAAATCAGGAAAAAATATACAAGCTGCACTCTTCCATAGTCAGAAACAATTTGTTAAGTTACATAAAACTATGACAGTAAAGGGGGAAATATTCTAGAGGTATAATGTAGCATTCTGAACATTTTATAGCTTCAGTTTTCAAGATGTTATAGTAATGTGATTTTTACATTGAATATAATCTATACCTCAACATTTAAATTTACAGTAATATGATTTTTACCTTAAATATAATTTATAACTCGACATTTAAAAATGCTAAGACAGGGGTCTGGATAGTTCTGATCTGAAGATACACGAAGTTCCTCGGAAGAGTTTGCTTATGCGCACAAGTCCCAGCTGTGTCCCCGGGGGAACTAGTTCTGCCTGTCTACATCCCACGAGGGCCACCCATTCTCTAAGACACGAGGCCCTGGAGAGAAGCCACAGGCTCTCTTTGTAAGGAAGCTAGTAAGAAAAGTGAAATGTTATTTAATTAGGTACAGTATTCAGGCTGACCTGTACTCTCCCCAGACTCCTAGAAGCCTTGACGCCCACCATCGCATGTTATACCATTTGGAAACAAGGCCCTTAGAGAGATGACCAGGTTACAATGTGGCTGCTAGGGTGGACTCTACATCGGGTTCTAGGACAGACAGGGCTAGTGACCCTGTCGGAACAAACAAACACAAACAAAAACAAAAGAAAGAAAAAATAAAAGGAAAAAACCCTATCTTGCAGCCTGCAGCTCCTGGGTGTGCGGGAGAACTCTGACTGACGTCTGCTGTTTAAGTACAGCCATGGTTAAACACGTCTGCTGTACAGCCATGGTTAAACAGAGTTATATTTCCACACAATACAAATCTGTTGTGGTATCTGCAGATAGTTTCTTTCTTTCTTTCTTTTCTTTTCTTTTTTAAAAAAAAGTTAGTTTAGCTGGGCATAGTATACTCCTTTAATTCCAGCATTTGAGAGGCAGAGGCAGGTATATCTATGAGAGTTCGAGGCCAGTCTGTTCTACATAGGAGGTTCAAGACAGCCAGGACTGTCACACAGAGTAATCCTGTCTTGAAAAACAAGAAAAACAAAACAAAACAAACTTCTGAGTGTTTGAATGTTAAGTTATTAGAAATGTGCTTTGGTTATGGTATGTGACTTCTTCACATGTGTGAAGCACATCTGGTGCCTGTGGAGACCAGAGGAGGCGTTGTATCCCTTGACACTGGAGTTATAGATGGTTATAGGCTTTGATGTGGGTGCTGGGAATTAATCTGTGTCCTACTAAAAAGCAGCCAATGGTCTTAACTGCTAAGCTATCTCTTCATCTCTACTAAAAATACAAACACAGAAAAATTTCTGGCACCTCACCTACCCTCAAAACCTACAATCTCTACTGTATTTGCGTTCCTTTGAGCAAATATCCTTTTTCCCTGGCTGAACTGCAACTCTTAATTGTATTGAATTCCTGACCTCCAGAACTTTCATCCGGGATTACTAGCATGGGGATTAAAAAGTTTATTGCTTTATTTCCCAGAACATTACCATTAAGAAGCTTGCTTGTCATTTACTGATCTCTGATTCCTGCTCTTTCCCCTGTATTCACACAGAAAGATACAACATCCTCCCTTACTGATCTGTAAGAACAAGAACAAGACACTAACCGCAGGTACTTGGATAGGACATTGATGGCATCCATGGTGTCTTTGTTTTCCTTGTAGAGAACAAAGTGGCAGTAACTTCCCCGGGATTTTGGCCAAGAATGTTTTCTTGGATCTTAAAAACAAACAAACAAACAAACAAACAAACAAAATTAAATGTCAGATATACCATAAAAACTCTCTATGACTTGGGATAGCCTGATGGTGATAATCGTTTTTTTTTTAACTGAACATTTTAATCATGCTACAATCTGGAAACACATCTTAAACAATGCAAGATTTAAATTTAAACTACTCAGTAAAAAAGTCAGGATTCTGAGAAAACTAAGCTACAGCTAGAATTTGCGACACTGCAAACATTCACGCGTCCTGCACAACAGAGGCGGCTGCTTGTCAAGGACTATATTTAGTTTCAACGGCACAAAACTCCATGAAAGAAAAATTATCATAAAGGATTTTGCACAATCAACTAGAAAGAATCCTTTGTTTTCAAAAAAATTTCCTTTGTCCTTAAATAAGTCTTTTCACATAAACTTAGAAACCCTTTATCTTCAGAGGCAGAAGATATTCCTGGTGCAGAAGTTAACTGGACATCTGGCTTTGCCAAGCAAAACCACGTCTTGGTAACAGGTTAGTGACTTCATTACAATGTAAAGAACCATCAACCAGTGTAGACAAGCAGTAACCCTCCTCAGAAAAGCACCACAGTATGTATAGATGCCGAGAAAATCAGTTTCCTCTTGATGATTGTTGAGAGTCATGTACAGACACATTCTATACAGTCATGTATAGAAAAACATTACAAGGACCCCTTCAGCTCTTAGAGTGAATTCCTCACCATTCCCATAGGGTTTTGTGAATGGAAATATCTTTTTCATTTTTTCTTCTAGCTCACTACCCTTAAGGCAAGTTCTCTGCACTCAGCCCTTATGACAACGCTGGCACTTTACCTGTCTACAGGAAACACCAAGCGCTCTTACCTGCCGCAGCTCTGACCTCTGTCCGAAGGCACAGCATAAAGAGCACAAGAGAGCAATGTTTAATTTATAATAAATACTGTCAGCGTGCTTTAGAGAGGGGCATGCACATGATCGCATGGTGACAGGAGACTGAAGACTTCCACACAGCACCTAAGAGTTCTGTGCTAGTCAGTAGCCACTCAGACTTGAACAGTGGGATGTTGCAGTGGCAAACACCGAACAAGTAGGAAACTCCCCTCTAGGCACAGCCTTCCTGTCTCAGTCTCTTCATAATGGATGAGTCCATCCTCCAAGCTGTCCTGTCTGCAGCCATGGGAACAGCAAATCCTTAGGTCTACATATAGAATGACTTTTTCTACAGACTATTTTTCCCTGTAAATACAGCAGGTGGTGTCTGTCATGCTGTGCGTATTGAGAAACTGCTGTTTTGTTTGCTTCATGCAGCTGTGTGTTTTATAAGTTTCTTGTACTGAAATGTAAAACTCTTTAAAATTTGGACACTGGGATTATTAGGTTTTTTTTGGTTTGTTTTTTTTGTTTTGTTTGAGACAGGGTTTCTCTGTGTAGCCCTGGCCGTCCTGGAACTCACTCTGTAGACCAGGCTGGCCTCGAACTCAGAAATCCGCCTGCCTCTGCCTCCCGAGTGCTGGGATTAAAGGCGTGCGCCACCACTGCCCGGCAGATTATTAGTTTTCTATATTCACCAATTTATAGATGAGAAGCCTTAAGAAACGTATGAGACATGTCCAGTGAATGCAAGGTTCTGTCCTTGCTTTACCATCATATATGTCTATAATGAAAAGCTAAAAAACCAAGAACGGTGAGCTTGTGAGCTGAAGTGTAGCGACATGCTGCAACCACTGGCCTTTCACAGTCACAGACGAGCACAATGGCAAGAAGCAATGCAGGAGTGAGACTACAAATCCAAATGGTTCCTCCCTTGACAGGACACCTCTTATTCGCTGATCCAAGCACAGACCATGAATTCAATGGTCTCTGCAACTAACAAATGCAAATATTCTTTTTCTAGGAATACTCAATATATAAAAGAGTAAACATTTGCACTGGGAATATTCTGAATAATTAACAATTCTATCTTTTGGACTCTACAAAAACTCTAGCCCCTGGGAAAACTTATCAATGTCCACCTGACCTCACAACGGGAATGAGGTTACAGGGCTTTTCACACAGTTTTGAGGCACTCTAATTTATAATACATTTGCAAAGAATTCTGAGGCTGGAGACATGCTTCCTAGTCCCACAAAGCTGGTACAATCTTAGGAATCTATGACACCACAGTCCAGACTTACATAGAGCAAACAGTTAACAAGGGAAATGGGGGAATCCTGCCCAGAGGTCCTGTGAATAAGGAAGGCATGTGCTGGGAGCCTGGAGAGGGTGACACCATGGGGCAGCAGAGAGAGCCTTCTTTCTGCTTACTCAAGGTCGTCTTCATGGAAGCACCCACACGACAGCGTTCTGCTTCTCAGCATCCTGCGGCACCCGCTGCCTTCATGGCTGTCCTTATGTCTGCACCTGCTCCTTTCTCCATCTCTCCCATGTGATACATTCAAGGTTCCTTATCTTCAAAGTCGAGCTTATGTCTTCTCCTTACTATATTTCTCCTCCTTTCTCTTTGCTTTACCGCTTTATTTAAAAAGCACTGTGTGTATGGTGCCTTTTGCCCCAGCCTACTGTGTAAGCTCTTTTCCAGTCTCATCCTTAGCTAACCAAACAGGCAGCAGCAGGTTCCAGTGCTGCTCAGCGATGGGCACAGTTCTGAGCCACTCTAGCGCCACATCTGAAGCCCATTCTACTGGGGTTCTGGGGTTCTTTCTTCTCCTACAGCCAGTCCTGGGGAGATTTTTTTGTGTCTGTGCCTCTCCCTCCTTAGTAGGAGAAGGCCTGGGTCCAGAGACCCTGACTGGGAACCATTTATTTTAGAAAGCTCAAAGAATTAGAAAATTCAAAGAAAGTTCAAAGATTATCAATCATACAAGGTTTCCCTCCTGAAGGCAGTAGCCCTTCTGGACTATGCAGCTCAGGTCAGCCATGAACTCATGGTTCCTTTGCCTCTTGAAAGCTGAGATGATACAGGTATGCTACCATGGCCAGCCCCAGCTTTCTTTTTTAAATTTGTGGTTAAAAACAAGTTCTTGGGGCTGGAGAGATGGCTCAGTGGTTAAGAGCACTGACCGCTCTTCCATAGGTCCTGAGTTCAATTCCCAGCAACCACATGGTGGCTCATAACCATCAGTAATGGTATCTGATGCCCTCTTCTGGTGGTGAGACAGCAACAGTGTACTCACATACATCCAATAAATATATAAATCTTTTTAAAAAAAATACAGTTTCCTTTCCCTAAAAAAAAAAGTTCTTAAAAGCAGTGGGATGCATAAAATTCCAAAATATCAATCTATTACTTGGTTGTATAATGTTATAATAATTTTATAAAATTTACCATGCTTGAGTAGGTAAAGCAATGTGTCTTTTTTTGGACTAGGTTAATGGCTGGTTATTTCTGATACTGGGCACTGTGATTCAGAAGTTAACATGCCTATGTTTTAGAACGCATAATTCTATTTGAGGGAAGTTTAATATTGTTAATCTTGGTGGCTGGTGGTGGCAGCACACACCTTTAACCTCACCACTAGGGAGGCAGGTGGCTCTCTTGAGTCTGGGGCCAGCCTGGTCTACAGAGAAAGTTCCAAGACAGTCGGAGATACATAAAGAAACCCTGTTTCAAAAAACTAAAAAACATTTAAAAAATAAATAAATAAAATTTTAAAAAATATTATACATCTAAGTTGGGTGTCATGGTAGACAACTATAACCCCAGCACTTGAGAGGCACAAGTGGGGTTGGAAAAATCAGGAATTCAAGATCACTACATAGTGAGTTTGAGGTCAACCTGAGCTACATGACAACAAAAAGGAGTGCTGTAAATTTCCTAAGTATCAAATAACCCAGAGATTATACCAGGGCTTGACAGCAGATGAGCTCCCAAAAAAGAAAGCCTTAAAGGCTGCTACATCCAAATGTGAAAGGGCCCAGAAGCACGGCGCGCCTGCCACTGGCATTGGGCTCTGCTGTCAGAGCAAGGATGGCGTCTCCAGACACCTGTTCTCTCTGATTCCTTGGGGACTTCACTCTCAACTGGGGACAGAACAGGAGGAGAAAAGATGAATGCAAGCCCCCTCCCCCCAGTGACTACCTCAGCCTTTGTGAGGAGGTGGAAGAAACTGGAAAAGATAGATGTAGCCCACCTCTGTCTAAATGGCCTCAAGCCCGAGCGGTTCAGAAATCTGGGTAAATGCCGATCCAATACGCTTCTTTGAAAAGTAAAATATTCTGTTACTCATATGGGGAGGGGTGCTTTATGTCACAGGACGCACTTACGATGGAATCTTACGATTAAGGCAACATGTTGATCTCTGAGTTTGAGACCAGACAGTTTGAAGCCAGCCAGGGATACACAGTAAGACCCTGTCTCAAAAACAAACAAAAAGGTGCCTATGACATAAGCAAGGAAAATCCAGATGGAAACAGAACAAGGTGAGACAGTATTAAAGAAAAAGATAGGGCAAACTATAATGGCTACCATGGGCTGTAAACTCCCTCGACCTTGCGCAAATTACAGCCTCTCCTAGGAAATGAAGGTCTTTTTAAAGAGGCAACCAGTCAAAAGACACACAGCTTCCCAGCGACTGTGAGCGTTGCAATCTGCACCGCCATGACTGCTACGGCAGAGTCAGACCTTGCCTGTCCTCTGCAGAGTGGTTGCTGACCAAACGCTGATGCAGCCTCCCTGAATGTATCCATGAGAGAATGAAGACCCAGTGTCCACAGTTGGATGTGGGTGAGCCACCTATGTCCCCTCCATCTGGAAGTGACATCATGCCCTTGGCAGAACTCAGCCACTGAAATCACCTCCCTTGCGGTGAGCCCTCTGCAAGCTTGTCTGACACGAAGGCTAAGACACTGTGACCTAGACATTGTAGATCCTCCTGCCTTAGCCTCCCACGACAGGCACGTGACACCATGCCTAGCTTCCTTTGTCTATCTGTTTGTCTGTCTGTTTGTTTTGTTTTGGCACCAATTGAGAAGTAGCCTCAGATCTCCATCTTTCCCTTCCAGCCACTCAAAGCTTCTCACTTCCAGTTGACCGTTTCTAGGGAGTCAAGCTGGCTTTCTCTTCAGTCCTTTCACTTCACCAGAAGCATCATTGCAAACAACGGAGTCTTCTATACAGTATCATCTCTTAAATTCATTAGGGGACACTGACCAACAACAGAGTCTTCTATACAGTACCATCTCTTAAATTCGTTAGGGGATACTGACCAAGCCCTAGTGGGTTCAAGTCTCATATGACATCATCCTATGGGTTCCCTGCGGCACATTACTTTGAAATGACAGACCACTGACAGGAGAACTTGAGACATGCAGCACAGACACAGACATCTTATGTACTGATTTGATGGAGAAAAAAAAAACCCAAGAAATATCTACCTTTTCTTAGGGTTATAAATAAATGGAAAGTCTCCTGGCTGTGTAGAACATAAGCAAACATAAACACCAAGTGACTGACAGTATGTTTACGATGACTGAAGTATAGATAATGAGAGATGGACTCAGGTGAGCAGCTAACTCCTTAAAAATGTCATGTTTTCTGTATTTGAGTGAGGATATCCAAGCAGAGCAGGGAACATGGCCCTAGGAGGGGAGTGAACTCTTATGAAACGTCCCTTCTCCCTAAGAGCAAGCACACAATGAGCAATTATCCCTCCACTTCTTCTTGAATTGATCCTCAGTTCACTCTGCTCTTCTGGGAACAGGACTTCTCAGGCATCACTGTATTTTCTGTGTCTTCACTCACATATGAGGCTGAATGCTCACTAGCAGACAGACTTCAGGCCTACTCTACATCTGAAATGACTATTGACAACTCTCCCCCACCCGCAAGGAGTGACATGACCCATAGATCCCTCTCCATAAGATGGCAAATCAGCCCATGGACATGAAGAGGCAAGGCAAAGGAGCAGGGGAGGAGATAGCAGCCAATGTCACACTTACTTGCCAAAGCCTTTTTGCCAGCTGCATGGTAGGCTACGATGTATTTCCGCCCCTCTCTATCCTCTGTTTTTGTCTCTAGTCCTGGGAAGAGAGATTTAATGGCCTGATGGATGACTGTTCGCTTCTCTTTGGTGTCCTCAATGACCTATTGAAAGCGGGAGAGGCATTACTCTAACAGGATTAAACAGGAAAATAACAGCGAGTTGGGGAAGACACAACTCCACAAAGTCAACAAGAATGCTTGCCTAATGCTTGAGAAAACACGTCTGAGCTGCCTGCTGTTTCGGATGCTGAGGGCTTGTTGTTGGAGCACTATGCAAGCCCCTCAGACTCACCTCTTCCTCTAATCCCCATAACCTCACTGATAATCCATTACTGTGCCACACGTGGAGATGAGAATTCCTGGGGCTGTCTGAAGCTACACTGTGGGAGGGCCTGACAGCTGGGGGTGAAGCAGGCAGGAGGCTCTGTGGTGACCACAGAGGCTGCTTGTGGTATTAGACAACATGTGTGGGGGAGCAGGATGCGGACAGACAAGCCTCTGGGAGGTGAGGAAGCCAATTCCTCTGCTACAACCGCCTCCTTCTCAACTTTATTCTATACTAAATGAATTTTATGGGGGAAATTCTAACACAATAGAGAAAATCAACACAAAGAAAATGTAGACTTGGGCTGGAGAGATGGCTCAGCAGTTAAGAGCACTGATTGCTCTACCAGAGGTCATGAGTTCAATTCCCAGCAACAACATGGTGGCTCACAACCACCTGTAATGGATCTGGTGCCCTCTTCTGGTGTGTCTGAAGAGAGCAATGGTGGTGTACTCATATACATAAAATAAATAAATCTTAAAAAAAGAAAAAAGAAAATGCAGACTTATCATTTAAACAACTTTTTTGGTCAGCTTTTGACCTTTCTCATTTAGAAACAGATTTTACCTCTACCCAATATCATAAAAGGCTGAATATGCCATATTTTAAAGAGGAAAAGATTTCCCAAAATGCATAGATGCTATCTGTACTCACTGCATAGATATTTTAGAATTAATTTATTCTCTTAAAAATACTGATGGTGGGGCTGGCAAGATGGCAAGAGGCACCAACCACACACTCTGATGGCCTTGTGTGTACATATGCACACACTATGAGAGTTTTTGAAATCTATAAAAGAATGTGTTAACTGGGCCACTTCAAGGTCCCTTGCCTCTGACTGCTAGAAATGACAATGCTGATTAGGAGACCTCTACCTTGATTTCACAGCTTAACTGAATTGTTGCAACCTGAAAACGGAAAATATCAACCCAGAGGCTACAGCTGATGGGTACCTTAGCAAAACAGAAAATGATACAGAAAAGAAACTGAAGTGTAGTCCTGAGTAAATGACCTCCTCACAGCACAGAGCAGGATTGTTGAAATAACAGTTTATGAATATAAACATATATTTTGAGTGAAATTTTAGCAAGTTCGAGGGAGGCATGGTGGCTCACACTGCCTATAATCCCAACACCCAGGCAACCACAGGTTCAAGGGTAGCTTGACCATACATGTCGTATGCTCTAGGATTGAGATGGTTTCTAAAACTAGGGTTGCAGAGATAGCGCAGCGGTCAAGAGCACTTTCTGCTCCTGCAGAGGACCTGGGTTGGTTCCCAGCGTCCAGTGGTAACTTATAACCATGCGTAACTGCAGTGTCAGAAGAATCTGACACTCTTTTGACCTTCCTGGGTACCAGGCATACATGCGGTGCATATACGTACATGCAGGCAGAGCACTCACACACACGAAATATATAAATGTGCAAGTATAAATACATATATGTTCATATAAAAGTGTAATATAATAGGTTATATAGAAATATAAATAAAATACATAAGTATTTAAAACCAAACCCACACCACTATACTAAAACAACAACAACAAATTTTTTTTTCCCCGAGACAGGGTTTCTCTGTAGCCCTGGCTGTGCTGGAACTCACTCTGTAGACCAGGCTGGCCTTCAACTCAGAAATCCACCTGCCTCTGCCTCCCAAGTGCTGGGAATAAAGGCGTGCACCACTACCGCTCAGCAACAAAATTATTTTAACAGATGATGTAATTTGCCCATAATTTCTGCTGTTTAAAAGTTAAAACTGCCCTGGCAGTGGTGGTACAGGCCTTTAATCCCTGTCCAGGACAGCCAGGGACGCATAGAGAACAAAAGAAAACAAAACAGACACCAAAGTTAAACTGGAGTCTGTAGAGATAGTTCAGCAGGAGAGAGCAATGGCTGTCCTCCCAGAAGACCTGGATCCACTCTCAGCACACACACCGAAGCTCACAACTCCCAGGAAATCTGGCGCCTCCTTCTGGCAGGTAAAACGCCCATAAACATGAATGTAAAAAAAGATTAAAGTTAAAACTTGTGTTAGCATCAGGCACATCTGTGGACAGCTAGAAGTGACTTCACACTAATCAGGCATCTTTACTGCCAGCTCTCAGGGACCTGGTGTCATCTCTAGGCAACAGCTCCTGTGTCTGTCCCTTTGCACATGTGCCACACCCCCCGCCACACCCCCATGCCCCTCTGCACTGTGTGTTAGGGCCTAGACAATAGACTTGGTCTCCTGGACAGCCTCTCTCTTTTCTCCCTCGCAGAGGCTGCCTCTGACGCCCCTCCCAGTAAACCCTCCCCGCTGCTGCATGGTGTGGTTTGTTTGGGACTCTGTCGTCTATTTCTAACAACTTTAGCAGGCAATGCAGCTTCCAGGGTAACAGTTTTGTTACACATGGAAAATGTACACAAGGGGACGGCAAAGGGAAGCCTGTACTATCTTTTTCAATATTTTTGTATTGATTCTTTGTGAATTTCACATCACACACCCCAATCCCTCTTATCTTTTGGCCCTTTGCAACACCCCCCTAAAACCCAAAACAAAAACCAAATTTGAAAACAAAACAAACAAACAAAACCCAAAACTCATCATGGAGGCTGTGGTGTGTTGTACCCTTTGCCCAAGTAGCTTTACCTGCAAATATTCACTGCAGTGAGTCACTGGCTTGAGACCTCTAATCCCATCACTTAGGAAGCAGAGGCAGAGGGATCTTTGTAAGTTTGCAGCCAGGTTGGTCTATATAAGACATTCCAGGATAGCCAGTTGCTATATAGAAAAACCCTGTCTAGAAAGACACCCCCTCCCCCAATGTTTTTTTTTTCCTTTTTTCCTTTTTGTGTGTTTATTTGTTTATTTATTTTTATTTTACGTACATTGCTGCTTTGCCTGCACAAGAGAGTCAGCTCTCCTAGAACAAGAGTTATAGACACTTGCAAGCTGCCATGTGGTTGCTGGGAATTGAACCCAGGTTCTCTGGAAGAGCAGCCAGTGCTCTTAACTGCTGAACCATCTCTCCAGCCTCAACTGCTTGTCTACTCAACTTTTTTATTTTTTCGTTTTCGAGACAGGGTTTCTCTGTGTAGCCCTGGCTGCCCTGGAACTCACTTTGTAGACCAGGCTGGCCTCAAACTCAGAAATCCGCCTGCCTCTGCCTCCCAAGTGCTGGGATTAAAGGCGTGCGCCAGCATGCCTGGCTCTACACAACTCATCCTTAAACACAAATGTGAAAGTCCTCCCCACTCACTAGCTGTGGGCCAAGGTGTGTGAGGAAACACAGGTAGAGTGGGGTGGGAAGCACAGAGAAAACTGAAGACGCAAACTGCTGGGCTGAGCTCTGAACTACCTGCTACTGACGGCACCTTAAAAAGAGTTAGAGTTCCCAAGTCTACTTTAAAAGATTTCTTTTTAGCCGGGCGTGGTGGCGCACGCCTTTAATCCCAGCACTCGGGAGGCAGAGGCAGGCGGATTTCTGAGTTCGAGGCCAGCCTGGTCTACAAAGTGAGTTCCAGGACAGCCAGGGCTACACAGAGAAACCCTGTCTCGAAAAACCAAAAAAAAAAAAAAAAAAAGATTTTTTTTTTTTGACAAATGTAATAAGTATCTTTAATCCCAGCATTTGTGAGGCAGAGGCAGTCAGATCTCTGAGTTCAAGACCAACCAAGGCGACAGAGTTATACTCTGTCTCAAAACAAACAAACAAAACCCAACCATTTTTTCTAGACAGGTCTTATGTTAACTGGCTGTTCTTGGAACTGCTGTCCTTTCCCCCGCCCTTCCATCTCCTCCTGTGCCCGCCAGCGTGTCCAACTAGTTTAAGAAACTATTTTGAGAAACAGGACACATTTACAAATTATGTGATCACAAGATCACAAACAAACAACCCAGAACTCTTTTTTAAGAATATTTCATTCCTCTGTTGAAGAGGTGGGTGCAGGAATGTGTGGACCACACAGGTTGATGCGAGTGTAAGAACTAAACAGAGCTGTTTCTAGAGAGAATTCTGCAAAGCCTGGTACCTTTTCAACAGTAAGAACATTATTTTTGCTGGTGATAAAAGAAGCTATAGGACATAATTTATGAGACTATTTCAAAAATAATAGAAAGATTAAAACCATACAAGCAGTAGAAGACAGACAGCACTAAAAGAACAGGGTTTGTTTCTGTAACTTCTGACTGGTGGCAATTACACTGTGCAGAGGCACAACCTGAGGAGCTGAGGAGATAACTCAGTCAGCACAGGTCTTGCCCAGCCATCAGTACTTCCAGGGGGACGTAGTGTTCCACGCTTGCAGTCCCAGCACTGGGGAGGCAAAGAGAGACAGCTCTCTAAGGCTTACCTGCCAGCTAGCCAGGGCTAACTGGGTGAGTTCTACACCAAGTGAGTGACTGTCTCAAAAATCAAGGTGGATGGCTTCAAAGGCTGTCCACTGGCTTCCGAAAGCACACACACACTTCTGCATCTTTCCCCCCACACTCACACAAAAGAAGATTCAGTAGTCACGGATGGTGGTGTGAGCCTGTTAGCCCGGCTCTTGAAAGACAGAGGCAGGAGGATCAGGATCCGGGTAATTCCCGGCTACACAGTTGGAGGCCAGGATAGGGTATATGAGAAACTGTCTCAAATAATAAAAAATTCACCAAAAATCAAACCAAACCAGAAAAATAACCTTATTCGTAGGGTTGGGGATAAAGCCCATTTTATTTAAAATGGTTTAGCATTTTCAAACCCCTAGGCTCAATCTCCAGAACCAGAAATAACAAAACAAAGGCAGGATGTGATTCATGAATGCCCATAATCCCAACAAGTGGGGGCTACAGATTGAGAGTCCCAGGCCATCTTAGGCTATACAGTGAGAGCCTGTCTCAAAACGCACAAAGTCAAATCAAAGCAAACAGCACAGTGAGTGAGTGGAGGGGGGGGGGGGGGGGAGAGTGAAGGAAAAGGGAGGAGGAGAGGAGGAGGGGGAAAGGGAGAGAGCACAACCATGCTAGGACCTTTCTACTTGGTATTGATTGTCAGGGATTGTGTCTATGGGTAAATTCAGGAATTTCAGAACCTTACATGTTTCCGATTGCTGGAAAAATGGCGGTGGGAAAGGAATGCAGGGGTGTGTTGGAGGAAGATAATGAGCTGTGAGAAGCTGCAGGAAACTGGGTGTCCCTATTAGGAGGTGTGGCCTTGTTGGAGGAAGTGAGTCACTGGAGGTGGGCTCTGAGGTTTCAGATGCTCTTCTGCTGCCTGCTGATCAGGAGGCAGGATCATGTCTACCAGCATGCTCTCCATCATGATGACAAAAGAACTAAACCTCTCAACTGTAAGCCAGCCCCAGTTAAATAAACATTTGCCTTTATAAGAGTTGCTGTGGTTACAGTGTTTCTTCACAGCATGGTGGAGCTAGGAGGACTAAAGGTTCGAATCCAGCCTCCACTGGGATCCTGCTTCAGTAAGAATAAAATCAAACCAACTTTTTCCTTTGATATATTTATCTTGAAGTTGATTATTTGCCCTGATTTAAACAAATATACTTGATTAATGGTAGACTTTGCTCTTTTGAGATCATTAAGTCACCCTTTAGTTAAGCACAGATAACTAACTCTTCAGTGGTCACGTGCTAACATCCACCCAATGAGAAGCAGCCCAGCCCGGAGACCTCACTTCCTGCGCCGCTTACCTCGATGGCAACACTGGTTTCTTTATTTTTGAAAAGCTGGAGCTCCTCCAACTGTTGCCTGTCCTCAGCTGTCAAGACAGTGAGAGCGTCTTCTGGAGGGTCCTTCAACCACAAGAAAGCAAGAGTCACACACAGATAGTAACACTTCCTCTCCAGGATCATTAGGAAGAGTGACTACATATAGAAGAGAGCTTTATCTAGACACATTTTTACCTCTTCGTCCACTGGAACAGATAAGTCATCCAAATGGCTGATCCGTCCATCTTTCCCGATTTCGTGAACGACAAAGTCAGAGTATCTGATGAAAAGGAAACCAAAGCTTTCAAGAGGCGGATGTTGTTTTACTTTCTACCTAATTTTACTATTAGTAAAAAGTAAACAAAGCTCACCATTGTTCAAAACAAGAGATTTAAGGAAAATCTTTATTGCCAAATAATACCAAGCAATCTTCTCTTATTTTAATGGACACTGAAACACATGCAGTGCTATACGAGGAGCTTCTAAAATATTACCATAGAGCATATCAACAAATGCACAAGGTAAGTCCATCACTATTTAAGGCCCCGTCAGCACAGTGCTTGAGGAGCAAGCACGGATGAGGACTTGCGTTTGAGGTGAAAAAGTCACGTGTGGTAACACAGGCCTGGGATATGCTGGAGAGGCAGGGACGAGAGGATCCTGGAGCCTCAGGCCTGCCAGTCTATAAGCACTGGTGAGTCCCAGGTTTTGATATTGTCTCAAAACAGTACAGGAGGATTGAAGAGATAGCCTAATGGTTAGAGCGCTAGCTGTTCTCGCAGAGAGCATGGGCTTGGACCGCAGTAACCTCATGGTAGCCCACAACCGCCTGCAACTGCAGATCCAGTGGACCTGACGTCCGTTTCTAGCTCCTTAGGCACGGTGCACATGTGGTGCAGATGAATACATGCAGGGACTCACGTCATACACATAAAATCAATCTTTAAAAAACAACCGTGTGGACAGTGAAGGAGGAGGGCACCTGAGGCTGGCCTCTAGCCTTACATGTGCAACGCACGCCCTCGTGTAAGCACGCACAAATGCAAATGCAAACACACACACACACACACACACACGCATAAACACACACCTAGGATTAGACAGTCTATATTAAAGTCATAAATACCGTCATTAGTTAATTAAAACTAAATAAGTTAGTTAAAAATAGTTAAGTCAGAGTGCAGTAAGCCTGCCCTAAGCTACCATGGAAGCGTGCTCCCACCAGCACACCTAACACCCCAGCCACTCTCACTGTGATGGTATTCTTTCTCTTCTGGATAGGAACACTGAAGCTCGGGAACCTTAAATACCCACTAAGTAGCTGAATGGAATCTATCCAATTTCTGAATCCAAATAACCCCTTTCTACTGAAAATATGGTCTATTCAGATGAAAAAAGTTAAGATTATATGGTGAATTAAAAAAAAGAAAAAAAAAAAAACCTTGAAATGTCTAAAAGAATTTAACAAAACAAATACTACCACCCTCTACACACACATTAACAACCTGTATCATCTGGAAATTCTGTTTAGTTAAACAGTTCTGGGAGAGATCTCTCCTTGATAAGGACTAAGAATTCATCTTGAGCCAGATTGTGAATTAAAGGCTGAACTGCTTTATGTAGCAAGACCCTATCAAGAAAAAATGAGATTAAAAGCAAAAGAAACAGAAGAAATGGAAAGAAAGCAAGAAATATCACGGGTACAGTGCAGCAAGAGTGCTTTCCTGGTGTGCACACTGCTTAGGTTGAAAGCCCAGGAACAGACACCCAGCACGCTCAAAACCCAAGACCACTTACTTACCAGGAGAGCACTCATATATTAAACAAAAATTTAAAAAGAAAAAAAAAAAAAAAGAAAAAGCAAAACCAGAAAGCTGTATATTTCGCCCCCAAGTTTCTAACATTCAAGGGCTGAAAATTCAAGACAGCTTATGGGTATACCTGGGCTATTTAGTGAGACACTGCCTCAAAAAACAAAGTTCCTTTGGTTTTTTTGATGGGGAAGTCGGGAGAAATGGAGTGGGGAGCAAAGAGAGAAAGAAATGGGAAGGGCCGGGCCTCTAGTGCAGTAGCTGCGCCTGGCTGGCGTGCCTAAGTCCTGGGGCCAGACTAGGAAGAAATGAGGAGAGAAAGGGAAGTACAAGACTACATGGCCAAACTCTTTCTGAAGGACAGCATTACCACAACTGGGAACAACATGCCTGCTAAACACACCTTTCTTTTAAGATCCCCGAGAAGCCGTGATGGGAACTCACGAACTTGCAGATGCCCACATCAAGTTCTGTGAGCCCATGTTTCATCATGTCTGCAAAACTCTCTGCTTCTTCCTCTTCCCCTGCTTCTGAAAGGCCGTCTTCCTCCTCCTCCTCCTCCTCTTGCACCTGAACGCTGGAATTCTCGTCATCTTTCACGGTGCTTTCAGCTTCTGGAGGCCCAGGCTCGTTCTCACTGCTGTGTAGACCGTCATTCTCTACCCCATCCTGACTGCTGGTCACACAGCCCTCGGACACCTTCTGTTTCTTTGTTTCGTCGTGTGGGGTCATACTGTCATTATCTTCCACAACAAGGCACCCACGTTTCAGGGACGTGCTTGTCATTTCCATCTTTAAGGCTCCAAGAAAACATTTAAGAAAACCTTTCACAGAGTAGAAAGAGTAGAAAGTTAACAATCTCTCATAAAAAGACTAGTTTTGGCAAACAGAAGCGCGCTGAACTTTGAGCAAATAGTCCTTAAAAAGATCATTTATTACAATAATTCTCAGGGTGTGCAGGGATGGCTCAATGGTTACTTGCTGAGCACCCAGAGAACCCAAGTTTGGTTCCTAGCTCGCATATCAGGTGGCTCCCAAGCACCTACAAACCCAGCTCCAGGGGAACAGACACTCTGCTGGCCTTCGAAAGCAATCACCAACACACACACATAAATAAAATACAAAAGGAACTTCTAATGAGATAGTAATTCTGACACTGCGTGCACTCCAAGGTATAAAAGAAGAAAACTAGCAGAGCACTTCATATCAGGAGTCCTAAGAATAACCAGGTCTGGTGGCACTGGGAGGTAGATGCAGGTGGATGTCTGTGAGTTTCAGGCCAGTCAGGGCTATAATGGACCCTTCCTCAAAACAAACAAACAAAGTGTGGGTGAGTGCATGTATACATACACACACACATCATTTTAAGCCAGAATTGTTTGTTTGTTTGTTTGAAGGAATTTATCTTGGTTTTTCTTTTTTTTTTTTGGTTTTTCGAGACAGGGTTTCTCTGTGTAGTCGTGGCTGTCCTGGAACTCACTCTGTAGCCCAGGCTGGCCTTGAACTCAGAAATCCGCCTGCCTCTGCCTCCCGAGTGCTGGGATTAAAGGCGTGCGCCACCACGCCCGGCGAAGGAATTTATCTTAAGGACATAATTTAGAGAGGGGCTGGCAAGATGGCTCAGCAGTATTTATTGCTCTGGCAGAGGACCTGGGTTTGGTTCCTAATACTCACCTTCACAGTAGTTCACAATCATCCCTAACTTGCTTCAATGGTTCTGATGCCTCTGACCTCTGCAGAAACCAAACATGTGTGTGGTGTATACTTGCACACATGCTTGTCAAACTCTCACACACAGAGAATTTATAAAATAAAAAACAGTAACAGCAACAACAACAAAAACAAACAGAATTCAGGAGCTAAGGGGATGGATGGCTCAGAAGTCAAGAGTACTTGCTGCTCTTTCGGAGGACCCACGTTCTGTTCCTAGAACTCTCACAATCAAAGCCTGTAACTTCAGTCCTAGGGTATCCAGAGCTCCATCTTGGCGTGTGCAGGCACCTATGCACACATTATGTACACAGACAAGCAGGCGCCCATGCATATACATAAAGCAAATTAAAATAAATAAGCTGAATAATTCGTAGATACAACTGATTAGGATCTGCAAGAGGCAATTCCTTCTAGGGCAGAACCCAGGTGGCTAGGGAGGACCCAGGTGGCTAGGGAGGATCCAGGTGGTTAGGGAGGACCCAGGTGGTTAGGGAGGACCCAGGTGGTTAGGTAATAACAGGTGTGTATCCACCATGATTTTAGTATAATCTTGCTCTAGGCATATGCATTATCTTTCAAAACTGATAAAATACAGCAGCACATAAATGAAAGCACACTTAACACCATACCAAGAGCTACGGGGGGCGGGGCTGTTGTATAGTACCTATAATGTCAGCCAGGTATGGTGAAATACACCTGCAATCTCAGCACTGGAAGGGAGAAATAGAAGGGCCAGGAGTTCAAGGCCAGCGAGGGATACAAGAGATCCTGACCCAAAACAGCAAGAGAAGGTACATACATAGTAAAGTGCTGCCTAGCACAGACAAGGATCTGAATTTGATCTCTAGCACTCATGGGTTGTTGGGTTGTTCCCCCCCCACCCCCTTCTTCTTTAAGTCAACCTCCAGGTTGGCAAGGTGGATACAGAAGGATTCTCTAGGAGTCACTGCTAGTGCATCTAGCCAAATTGTCAAACTCCACATTCAGTGCAAGGCTTCTCAAAAAGTCAAAGCCAGCAAGAGAGCTTTGCGTAAGGGAGTGAGAATGCCAGACTTGAGTAAAGTCTTCAGGACTCATATGGTAGGAGAAAGAACTGACTCCCAAAGTGGTTCTCTGACCTCCACACGCACACCCACAAACACCACACACACAGACACACACACACGACACCAGATAAAAGTAACACAAAACAAACCATACGTTGTAAATATACAAGCTTGGGCTTTCACTCTTAACTCTGCAACCTCTGTCTCCTGAGTGCTGGGACTGTAGAAGTGTTCCACTATGCCAGCGACTACGTGTATTTCACCACATTTAAAAAGACACAGCCAGGCTGGAGAGATGGCCCAGTGGTTAAGAGCACTAGTTGCTCCTCCAGAGGCTCAGAGTTCAATTCCCAGCACCCACATGGTGGTTCATGACCATAAAGGGATCTGACGCCCTCTTCTGGCACGCAGGTGCACATGCAGCAGAGCACTCATAAATAAATATTAAACAAAAATTAATACATAAAAATAAATAAAAACAAATCTAAAAAATGTTTAAAAAGATAAAGACCCAGCCCAAAACAAGATTATTTAACTGTACTATCTGCGATATATAGAACAAAATCTCAGACGCCACACACATCCGTCCCCAGTAAAGAGGAGCTTAGGAGATGCTTGAACACAGGGCAGCCAATAAAGATATTCCAGGCTGTGTGCACCTATCTACTTGATCTTACTTAAAACTGAAGTAAGAATGGAAGGTTTTTCCTATTTTTATTACAAAGAGAGACGAAAAGTGAGCGTATCCATAAACACCATAAATGAGCTCTAATAATACTCTAGTCCTCTAAGGTTAAAGAAAAACCAGGAACAGCCATGGTTAGGTAATAAAAATAAAGCAAATTCTAAGACTTGGCAGATCTTACTCCACAGCAGACACATGACCACCTGAGCAACCACCAAGTAGGGGTAATTACAATAACGGGCTCCAAATAATCAGCCCCCAGGAGAGCCTGATACCTGTCCAGAGGCCACAACTCTCAGCACACAGGCAAGCACAGCCAGCAAAAGCCATGCATGCAGCCTGCCTCAGGGACTGTACAGTCAGACCACCCACCTCGCTCCCAGTTACAAAGGGAACACCAGATCTTGGGAGTCAGATCCCAGGACTTGTCATTTAGTAAGTGGGTCACTTATCCTGTCTTAAATTGTTGGAAAACTAAAATATGTCTTGGATATAGTCTAATACCTGCTGCCATCCACCTTTGCTCACTGGCATTTACTATGCCCCTGGAGAGAGGGGACATGACATACAAGGACCCTTTTTTTTTGAGATAGGGTCTCCCTACACAGCCCTGGCTGTCCAATTGCCTCTGCTTCCTAAGAGCTAGGATTTAAGATGTGTGCCACCACGCCACGTCCCTAAGACACCTCTTATTCAGCTTTTGATTCTTGATATCGTAACCATGGTTTGCTCTTTTAGAAGTCTGTTTTTTGAGACAGGGTCTCATGAAGTGCTGGGCATGATAAACAAGCATGCTAACAATGAACTATACTGTCCTGTTCTTGCTTTGAGACAGGGTCTTGCTAAGATGCTTAGAATGCCTTTGTTAATGTAACCCAGGTAGGTTTTGAACCTGTGATACTCCTGCTTAGGCCTGAAACAGCAGGCATTACTTACTTTAATGGCAAAACTCACTCTACACCCTAATCTGAAAAAATTATTATTAAGTCTATCAGAGTCATCTACTCTAACATTTATTAAGTATGTCCTGGGTAGACACTGGAGAAAGATGGAAGACTTCTTGCAATCAGATTACAACCTACTTAAGGATATTTTAATAAACAAAATAAATTTGTGGGGGATGTGCTCAGAAGCAGAACATTTGTTTGTCTAGCATGCCCTAGGTTCAGTCTTCAGTGCTGCAAACAAACCAACCAACCCAGGATTAGGACAGGCAAGCCATTTAGAAGCAGAGAAAGGGGTGGCCTGGGGTAAAGCCTCTGTAAAGGTGTTTTAAAGACTTGAAAAAAGTAGACCTGAAAATTGTGTGAGTTCCATGGGGGCAGAACAGAGCCTGCAAAGATCCCAGCTAGGAAATGGGGTAACAGACATGCCGCCAAATCCCAGGCTCATCGGTGCCCTGGATCAAGTCAGCCTCCAACACAAGTGCTGAACGCTGGCAGTGACCTAAGCCTAGCAGTTCCAGGCCAGCCTGGTCTGCATAGAGAATTCCAGGACTGACAGTCCACATAACAGAGAGACTCTGCCTCAACCCTTCCCCCACAGAGAGAGAGAGAGAGAGAGAGAGAGAGAGAGAGAGAGAGAGAGAGAGAGAGAGAGATGTTCAGAGGGGAACTCAAGTGGCCGTCCCTCTCCTGTAAGGGCAGCACTCAGAAAGAAGGCTGAGGAAAGCCTGGTCTACATAGTAAGTCCTATCTCAAGACAAAAGAGGTTTATGTGTTCAAATAAACTTGTTAAGTTAACAAATTCTGACTGTTGGTTATTTGCTAATGACTGCACATAGTTTCCCCTCTTTCTCACTCACTACAGTGAACAGTCTGATTTTTGACAGCTCCTTCGTTAATAAAACCATTGCCCTGACACTGGGGCTTAGTGTTTTACGGATGGCCACAGATTTTTGTTGTTGTTTAAGAGTGGGAACAAACCAAAGTAACACCTATATTTTAGAGATCTCTTTTTTAAAGAAATGGCCTTGAACTAAACCCTTCTTCCTTGACTGGCAGTAATTAAGAGCAATGACCATGTGCTGGCCATTTTAAAGGCCCCTCAGTGAAGGGCTGGTGGTACGGACCACAGAATAAGTAGCCTGCACTGTCACCCAGCAGAGGTTGGAGAAGAGACCCCAGACATCAGCCTGATCGCTTCTCCGTGGTTGAGAAGAGCAGCGGCCCCTAAGGCCTGCCCAGCAAGTAAAACATCTGCGCCCAGTACCCAGCACCAGGCCGGGACCAGTGCAGGCTGCTCGGGCGATCTGGGAGCGCTGAGCAGGACCGGGGAAAGGCTGGTTTGCTTTTCTAACAGGGAATTGAGTTTGGGGAGCGCCCGAGGCACGGCAAAGCAAGGAAGAAGTGGAAAAAGAAGGTTCTAGCCCACAGCGGCGCGGCCAGAGGATCGGGACGCGGCGCCGCTTAACGAACGGCGAGGATCAGGGCGAATAGCCGGGATCGGGGAGCATGGATCGGGAACTAGGGATCTGGGATCAAGGATCCGGGAACGTGGAGCAGAAATAAGACAAGCGGGGAAGGTGGAGCTGGCGGCGGAGAAACAGGGAGCGGCGCGCGCTGCGACCACGGCCGCCCTCCCTCCCCGGCCGCGCGCCTCTCCGGAGGCCTGGGGCCACGCCGCAAAGCAGAGCACTTACCGGGAGCCTGAGGGCGCGGGCCGAGCGGCGAAGAGGGCGCTCGGCTCGGGACGCGGGAGGGCGGCGGCGGTGACTCGCAGGAGGCGGCGGCCAGCGCCGACCCGCACAGGCTGCACCGCGTGGAGACGCACAGGGACCGGTTCTCCCACCAGCCGCCGGGCTCGCACACGTGCGGCGCTGCGCCGCGCCGACCACGCCCCGGGGCGGGGCCCGCTCCACCGGCCCACGGCTCCCGAGGACGCTCCGCCCATCGGCGCCTGGGAAGTGACTTGCCTTATGCAAAGAATCCTTTAGGACTTCAAAAACAGAGACTGCCTTATTAGTTGTTAGTTGTGCTTGAATGGGAGCTTCTTTCACAGCTATGGCCTTTTATTATGATTAATAGTGCATATTAATAGAATGAGTTTCTTACCTTTGACAGCTCCCCAGTAGGACTGTCTTCAAGAAAATTCCATCATAGCTGGTTAATGCTTTGGCGTAAAGAAAAATAAAATATATTTTTCTTCTCATGCTTCAAGTAGCCAACTGACCAAATCAAAGCACTCTATAGCATTTCAGGTTTAATATTTTGCCAGATTTCAACTCAGGGTAAAATAAAATATAATAAAATAAATCAAAATTTGTGGAGAGTCAAAAGCCCATAATCCAAGCACTCAGGTGATGCGGACAGAAGGATCAGAAACTTAAGGGCACTTTGGGATATGTAAGGAATCCCAGGTAAACATGGCCTAGGTAAGACCCTGTTGTTTTGTTTTGTTTTGTTTTTAAACAAAGAAACAAACACCTGGGCAGTGATGGTACACACCTTTAATCCCAGCACTTGGGAAGTAGAAGCAGGCAGATTTCTGAGTTCGAGGCCAGCCTGGTCTAAAGAGTGAGTTCCAGGACAGCCAGGGCTACACAGAGAAACCCTGTCTTGAAAAAACAAAATAGAAAAGAAAAGAAAAACAAAACAAAAGCAAAACAAAACAAAAACATGTTATTTCAGATCTTTGTATTTCTCTTAGATGTGTGTGTGTGTGTGTGTGCATGTGTGTGTGTGTTGTAACCATGTGTTTTACATATGTGAGGTTTGCATATGTGATGATTAGTGTTGTCAGTTTGACAGAGTCTAGAATTACCTTGGAGACAAGCCCTGGTCATGCCTATGCTGGACTATCCTGACTGGGTTAATTGTAATCGTACAGGACCAGCACCATCTCCTGGCTGGAACTCTGAACTGTGTCAATCAGGAGTTCCTCAACTCCTTGGGGTTCCAGTGGCCCTTTCAAGGGGTTGCCTAAAACCATCAAAATATCAAAAACTAAGGTCCATGTACAGTTCTGAGTTTGTGGAGACCTATCATGGTGCTTTCCACTTTCACTCTCTACCTTAGTTACTTATTATTCTTGTGTGTTTATGATGTGGGCATGCGTACACGTGGAGGCTGGAGCACAGTCTGCAGAAGCTGGTCCTCTCCTTCTACCTTACATGGTTTCTGGGGACGGAAGCCAAGTTGTCAGGCTTGCTTGGCAAGTGCTCTTACCTCTGATCCATCTCCATGGCCCCTTCACTCTACTTTTTGTAAATAATTTTCACTGACCCTGGAGCTCAACTGGACTGGTTGGCTGGCAAGCCGGAGGATCTTATCTCTGTCTCTCTGCTGCTTGGATTGCACGGATCTGCTGTGACCAGCTTTCTACATGACTAGCAGGATCTAAGCACAGGTCCTCACTGTATTGACTAAACTATCTCCTGAGTCCCACACTTGCTTTTAAAATATGGATTTAGTGGAAACATCCAGCTAAATGAGTCACTTCTTAATTACTGTCCTACTGCTATGATGAGACACCACCTCCAAAGGAAATTATAGAAAGAAGAGTTATCGGGTCTTACAGTTTCAGAGGGTGTGTCCACAGTAATCCTGGCAGCTGGTAGGTGGGCAGACGCTGAGAGCGCACATCTTTGTCCACAAGTACACGGTGGAGAAAGTCAGGAAAGGTGTGGCCTTTTGAAACTTCAAAGCCAACTGCCTGTGACAACCTCATCCAACAAGGCCACACCTCCTCCAACAAGGCCACTCCTCCTAATGCTTCCCAATCAGTCCTATCAACTGGAGACCAAGTATTCGCACACATGAACCTATGGGGACATTCTTATTCAAATCACTACAGTCACACATATTTAGTTCAGACTTGTGGCTTCTACATTGTCTTCCTCTAAGATTATTCTCTGTAGTTACCTACCTAAATTCTTTCATTTGTCTTTAATTATTTTATTAATTCTTTCTGTCTTTTTTTTTTTCCTTTTTAAGATAGGTGCTCAGTATATAGCCCAGGCTAGTCCCAAATTCAAGAGCCTCCTCCCTCAGTCTTGAGAGCACTGCAATTATAAACTTGTGGCATCATGCCTAGCCCATTTCACTAATTCTTGTACATCTGCACATTCTTGGGGCTATGGTAAATTAAAAAGTTAATGTCCTAAGGTCAGCAGACTCAAATACAACTATGTGGTATAATATAGCCTAGATCCTGTTTTAATTTTAAATTTTTTTAAAAAGATTTATTTGTTTATTTTTATGTATATTAGTACACTGTAGCTGTCTTCAGACACACCAGAAGAGATCCCATTACAGATGCTACCAGAAGAGGGCATCGGATCCCATTACAGATGGTTGTGAGCCACCATGTGGTTGCTGGGAATTGAACTCAGGACCTCTGGAAGAGCAGTCAGTGCTCTTACCCACTGAGCCATCTCTCCAGCTCCCTAATTTTAAATTTTTAAAATTTTATTATTTTTATTTTTTAAAGTGTGTGGATGTTTGCCTGTATGTATGACTGTATACCAGGTGTGTGTCTGGTGTCCAGAGAGTGCAGAGAGAGAGTCAGATGCCGTAGAATTGAGTTACAGACAGAGAGCTGTAAGCTGCTGCGTGGGTGCTAGAAAGTGAACCTGGATTCTCTGAAAGAGCTGCTGGTACTCTTAGTTGCTGAAGCCATCTCTCCAGATCCTGTCTGTCTGTCTGTCTGTCTGTCTGTTTGTTTATACAGGGTTTCACTATATAGCTCTGTCGATCCTTCAACTCACTATGTAGATGAGGCTGGTTTTGAATTCATAAAGATTCACCTGCCTCTGCCTCCTGAGTTCTGGGATAAAAGGCATGCACCACCATACCCGGCTCTTAATTTTTTTTTTTTTCATTTTATGTGTATGGGTGTTTTGTCTGCATGGATGTCTACACCTCAGTGAGTTTTCTTCTCACGGACTGGTTTCTGTTTCCTCCAAAGATTTTGTTTGTTTGCTTGTTTGTTGGTTTTTCTGTTTTCTCCTCATTTGTTTTGGTCTCAAAGGCACTGCCTTCCAGGGTTTGCCTGTCAAATTTCTATGTTCTCTACCTATCCCTTGCTTCTAAGTAATTCCAGTTCCTCCTCCCTGGATAACAGTAGAGGTTTAGGGGGCTTTGCTGAGCAAACTGGATGCCAGATTTTGAGTGCTCTTCCTCTGTCTGACTCCCAGAATGTTTCAATCCTCCTACAAACAGATCTGGACCTTCCAGTTCGAAAATATATGAAGGAGAGTTCCTTTTGTCTAGCTGTCCTTCGAAGCTCGCTCTTGAGTCTGCAAAAGAGGTTTCTTAGTCTCCTACCTTTTAAATGGAGTATTTTTTTCTGTATAACGCTTAAACAGTAATAAATATTAGTTACTTTTGCACGTAGACTTTTGTCTCTCTCGAAGACTGTAAAATATAGAAAGAGCACTTTGACACTCCTACCTAGTACCACGTGGGCCAGGTATTGAACTCGGGCGTCTTGGTGGCAAATGCTTTTATGCGCTAAGCCATTTTGAGATACGTGTTGTTCTAGCTGATACCGAACTCACTTTATAGAGCAAGCTGGCAGGGACTAGTGGCAATCTTCCCGCCTCCGCTCCCGACTTGTGGCTCACCATCCTAAGGGTATCATGAGGATTTTCTCCTTCCCTCCTTCCTCTCCCCTCCTTGAATTCAGTGTGTAGCTGGAGTTGACTTTGAACTCCTGGTTTTCCCGCCTTCACCTCCCAAACGGTGGAATTCCAAGTATGAGACACCATGCCAGGGCCTAATTTTATTTTTAGTAACTCCAAAGAAGTGGAGAGAGCTCCTGCACAGAACTCCGCCTGAGAAGCAGTAGGGCTGCCGGGTTCCCTGAGCGGCCGACATGACATCCAACCAACAGGGGGCGCCACAGAACAGGACAGCGGCGCGCAGATATGCCTCTCTAGGCCAAGAGAACGGAACCAGAGAGTCGGTGATAGGAAGTCGAGGTGGCGCTCAACCCCGCGTCCCTGAAGGCTGGTCTGGTCGCCCAGTCTGTGTGTTCCCTAGCCGGACTCTGCAGGCCGGGCTGGCGGTGCATGGAATCCAGAACTCGTGCAGAGGCAGGATGCTTGCGGCTGACGAGATCGGCGAAGTGCCGGCAGCCCCGGTGAGGCGTCCCTGGAAACCCGGGGAAGGGACGCTGGTGACCCTGCGAGGTGGCACAGACCCCACCCCCACCCCCGCCCCGGGGACATTGTCCCCGCCGGGTTACCTTGGAAGCGTTTGGCGGTGGTTCCCACGGCCCGAGGCAGGCAAGGGCGTCCCAGGGGAGGTAGTCACAGTGCAATGTCCGATGTCCCAGAAGATGACAGTTTTGAGAGTTGGCGGGAAAGTGGCCCCAGTGTCCGGGCAGGGTAACTCGGACCCTGGGAAGGTGGTCCAGACCTCTGGGAAGGTGGCAGTAGTGTCAGGCATGCCCCTGGGAGAGGCGCCTAGGACCTCTCCACCAGCATGGGACCTTTTGGAGCGCTGTATGAATTCCACTTACTTCAGTCTAACTTGTTTGCCACACCTGTTTTTCTGCCAGTGCTGCCCCGAGAGTGGTGACGAAACGAAGAACACAGAGGAGAAAAGTAAGCAGGCCCTTAGTTCTTTTTGTCTAGCTGCCCCTCGAAGCTCGCCTTTTCAGAGTCTGCAAAAGGGTTTCTTAGTCTGCTATCTTTTAAATGGAGTGTTTTTTTCTGTACAATGTTTAAACAGTAATAAATATTAGTTACCTTTGCACGTGGACTTTTGTCTCTCTAAGACTGTGAAATGTAGAAAGAGCACATCGACACCCCTTCCTAGTACAGTAACTGGTTTGGCTTCCCTGGGACCTGTCATTTTAATGAACTGTCAGCTCCTTATCAGGCATTTAGAGGGGTTATGCTGGTCACTGTTACTGGGTTCAAGGAAGAGGTTGATAATCGCTTAAATGTACTTTTGCCTTCAGTGAATAAGTAATTACAGTTTGCTGCAGGTAGCCCACACCTTAGGTCCCGGGGCTTGGTCTGGGTAGGTGACAAGGAAAAGACCTGGTACCTAGGACAGGAAAATATGTCAGACTCCAGGATATTTGTTATTTCACTTGATGAGATAAGCGTAGCAGGTTATTAGGAATCCAGCACCCTGAAGGGGCTGTTTTTGTTACTCTCTCTCTCTCTTTCTTTTTTTTTTTAACAAGGTGGAGCGTAGCCCAGGTTGGCCCCAGACTTACTGTGTGACTAAGGATGACCTTGGACTCCAGATCCACAGTGGTCTTCTATTTCACAGATGTCACATGCCCAACCTCTTTAGGAGCTTTTGAAGTATTTTTTTAAAGATTTATTTATTATTATATCTATGTATACTGTAGCTGTTTTCAGACACACCACAAGAGGGCGTCAAATCTCATCATGGGTGATTGTGAGCTACCATGTGGTCGATGGGATGTGAACTCAGGACCTTTGGAAGAGCAGTCAGTGCTCTTAACCCTTGAGCCATCTCACCAGCCTGAAGTAATTTTTAAAGAGCCCTTATGTTAACAGTTAAGTTCAGCGGCCTTGACAGTGAGAGAAAGGGTGCCCACATTTCCATGTGGCTCCCAGGAGGAAGTTTGCTCTTACTGTTGGCTTCTGATAAGCTCCCCCACCCCCTTGGAGCTTGAAAGATGGCTTGGTGCTTAAGAGTGCTTGCTGGGCCGGGCGTGGTGGCGCACGCCTTTAATCCCAGCACTCGGGAGGCAGAGGCAGGCGGATTTCTGAGTTCGAGGCCAGCCTGGTCTACAAAGTGAGTTCCAGGACAGCCAGGGCTACACAGGGAAACCCTGCCTCGAAAAAAAAAAACCAAAAAGAAAAAAAAAAAAAGAGTGCTTGCTGCTGTTACAGAGGACCTGGGTTCAGTTTCTGGAACCCACCTGACAGCTCAGTACTTCAGTCTTAGAGGTATAAATGTCCAGTCCTGGCATCCCAGGGCTCTTGCTCACACATGGTACACATAAACTCATGGAAGCAAACACCTGTGCACATAAATCAAATGAACAAATCCTTAAACAAATAAATAATAATTAAAAAACAAAACAAAACAAAACCCAAAGCCTGAAATGGCCTGGGAAGTTAAAGTGCCAAAGTTCTTGCCTAGAACTTTGGAAGCCCTGGGTTTGAACTTGAGCCCCACACCACCAAACAAACAAAGCCACAGACAGAATGGGCTTAGCAGTTAAGAGAATTTGATATTCTTCACAGGAGCTGACTTCACCTACAGTGTGGCTAACAACTGCTTGTAACTATAGTTCTAGGAGATCCAATGCCCTCTTCTGGCCTCTGTACATTGACTAATGTGGTACACAGACATACATATAACACCTACACACATAAAATCTCAAAAGTTTAGTATATACCTGCCAGCCCATTTGTAAACCAAAAAGGGAAAAGCAGAACAAAACAAAACAACAACAACAAAACAAACAAACAAGGAAACAAACCAAAAAATGCAAACAAACTTTCTCTACTTTTGTCTGCCCAGATGCCTTGACTCTTGACATCAGCCAAATTGTCATTTTAGAACGTCAGGTGCAAACTACTTCGTTAAGGACTTTGTCCGTGTCTTCAGTGACTCAGTTAACTGCTGTGTGACAATGGTGCATTCTCTTTATAAAAAAAGGAAGGGGAGAGACATAAAAATCTGGCAAGCCAGGTGTGGCTCACTTCTGAAATCCCAGCCCTTAGGAGGCTGAGGCAGGAGGATTACCGTGATATGGAGATCAGGTTAGGTCACAGAATTATAGTGTATCTAAAATATTGTACACAAATATTAGTGTATTTGGTTTTTAACTTTTTTTTTAAGTTATGTGCAGAATAGTTAAGCCTAGACTTGTGCTTTTAAAATTTAGATTATTTTTAATGGTGTTTTGGTTACGTATGTCTGTGACTCAGCCTACTTGGAACTGGAACTACAGATGGTTCTAGGCTGCTCACACATGAGCTCTGGGAATCCAACCCTGGTCCTCGACAAAATCGACGAGAGCTGTTATTTCTCCAGCCTGTCTTAAGAAACAACAGATAAGGGCTAGAGAGATGGCTCAGAGGTTAAGAGCACTGACTGCTCTTCCAGGGGTCATGAGTTCAAATCCCAGCAACCACATGGTGGCTCACAACCATCTGTAATACAATCTGATGCCCTCTTCTGGTATGTCTAAAGACAGCTACAGTGTACTTATATATAATAAATAAATCTTAAAAAAAAAAAAGAAACAACAGATAAAATTAAGTATGATGGTGCATGACTGTAATCCCAGCACCCAAGAGGTGGAGGCAGGAGGATTAGAAATTGACATTAAAGTCATCCTTGACTACCACATGGCAAGTTTGAGACCAGCTTGGGATACATGAGATCTTTCTCAAAAGTAAATGAACAGACAGAAATAGGTAATAAAAAAATCTCTGTATAGTTTTGAAGGATCTCATATACTTAAGAATGTAGTATGCACCTTTAAATAGTTACACGTGGTGCGTGTGGGTTTTGTTGTTTCAAGTGAAGGTAGAATTAGCCGCCTCAGATACAGAGCTCAAGTCTGTCGATATGTATATCGACACAACTTATTGGCTTTATTTATGGATGATTCTAAAGATTATCTTCCTATCAGGACGTGAGTGCAGTTGGATTATTCTGTGTTTTGAGACACTGTGTCTTGTGTACCCCAGGCTGGTTTTAAACTTTCTATGTAGCTGAAGATAACCCTGAACTTCCCATCTATGTCAGATATTATTAAAATTTAGATACAGAAAAACCAATTATGTTAATATATAAAGTAGACAATAGAGTTTTGGACTGAAAGCTAGGAAACATGAACTTTAGTTTCATTTTTTAATCTTTATAGGCTGAGGCAGACATTATTATTTATTTTGTAGTTTGGAAGTTGAGACGTAGCCTTGTTTTATTTCTCCTACCAGTGGCCTCTTGCTCTTCATGTCTGTAAACAATCTTCTAATTCTTCTTTCTAAATAAAGTTTTTTATTTCATTTTATTTTAGTGTGTGTGTGTGTTTGCGTGTTTGCATGCCATAGTGTATGTGTGGAGATCAGAGGACTTGTGAGTTCGCTCTGTTCTTCCACCATGTGTGTCTTGAGCTCAGACTTAGGACATCAGGCGTGATGGAAGGTGCCTTTACCTGCTGAGCCATGTTGCTGGCCAGTTTGTCTTTATTGATTCATTATTTTTGTAGAACTGAGAATTAAATGTGGGTTTTTGCTTAGGGTGGGTAAGCACACTATCACTGAGCTACACCTTCAGCACCAAAATTTTTTTTCCATATTTTTTTTATTGGGTATTTATTTCAATTACGTTTCCAATGCTATCCCAAAAGTCTCCCACACGCTCCCCCACCCACTCCGTTACCCACCTACTCCCACTTCTTGGCCCTGGCGTTCCCCTGTACTGAGGCATATAAAGTTTGCACGACCAATGGGCCTCTCTTTCCACTGATGGCCGACTAGGCCATCTTCTGATTAATATGCAGCTAGAGACACGAGCTCCAGGGGGAGGTGGAGTATTGGTTAGTTCATATTGTTGTTCCACCTATAGGATTGCAGATCCCTTCAGCTCCTTGAGTACTTTCCCATAGCTCCTCCATTGGGGGCCCTGTGATCCATCCACTTCTGTGTTTGCCAGGCCCCGGCATAGTCTCACAAGAGACAGCCATATCTGGGTCCTTTTAGCAAAATCTTGCTAGTGTATGCAATGACACTAAAATATTTTAATTCATGTAAATTAAATAGAACAAAGGGAAAAGAGCTGGCCTTGTAGTAGTGTTTCTGTTGTTTAGTTTGTAGTATGTATGTATGTATGTATGTATGTATGTATGTATGTATGTGTGTGTGTATGTGTGTGTGCCTGCCATAGCGTGACTGTGGAGATGAAAAGACAACTTTGTGAAGGCAGTTCTGATTTATATTTATTTTTATTTAACCCTTTATATGGGTTCTGGATGAAATCAGGTTGTACTATTTGAAATGTACTTTGCCTCTGAGCCATTTCTTTGGCCCTGTAACTGGTGTTTTTTGTAGGGGTTTGAGACACAATCTCATTGGGTAGTTAAAGCTGGCCTTGAGTTTATATCAGTCCTCTTTTAGCCCCTGAATCCTGGCCTCAGGTAGGTATGAGCCACCATGCACGCACTGGTATGTTCTAGTACACTGTACATAAATATTTAGCCAACATCTCATTCTTAGGTTTTCATTTAGGCATCTTTTCATTTAGACTCTGATAGAGTGCTTTCCCAGCATGCTCAGTGCCCCAGGTCCAGCACCAAGCATAAGCCAGTGTGGTGGAACTCGTGTAGTCTAAGCAAGCACTGGGACTGAGTTAGGAGGGTCAGAAAGTCAGGATCATTGCCAGCTATATAGAAAGATTCCATTTCAAAACAAAAACTAAACCAGTGTGTGTGTGTGTGTGTGTGTGTGTGTGTAGCTTATGAATAGAAGCAGCCACTTTGAAAAGAAACCATTTGCCACAGACCATTAATAGTAGAGTGGGAGAAGAAAGCTTATGTAGCCAGACGTGAGTCACGTACCCCTCAGCTCTGCCAAGAAGCTCTCATGAGGCGCTTCTGAGGTACAGGATGGCTGAGTCTGTGGCGCAGCTGCCCAACAAATAAGCGATGCCATTGAATAACAGATTCTAGGACAGTAGGAGACCATCTCACTGCGGTTAAATCTCGGTAAAGAGTTTTATTGTTTTTACTTAGCACTCTCATCCCCCTGCCTCTGCTCCCTAGCACTGTGATGAGGTATGCACCGCCACCCCTGACTATTTAGTTGCTTTTGCAGTGGATTTTTTTTTAAGTGGTTTTCTTTTTTTTTTTTTTAATTTTCTTTTTTATTTATTTTATTTATTTTAGATTTATTTATTTATTTATTATATGTAAGTACACTGTAGCTGTCTTCAGACACTCCAGAAGAGGGAGTCAGATCTTATTACGGATGGTTGTGAGCCACCATGTGGTTGCTGGGATTAGAACTCCAGACCTTTGGAAGAGCAGTCGGGTGCTCTTACCCACTAAGCCATCTCACCAGCCCTGCAGTGGATTTTTATTGAGTAAAAAATGTTTTGTTTTTTTTTTTTAATTCAAAAAATGTTTAAAAATTTGTGTGTGTATTTGACCCTTGCTCCACAAAGTATTAGTGGTAACGACCTTTGTCTAGGAAAGCTGCTCTGCTCCTGGCAGAAGGCGGAGCCTGCAGTGTGCGGGCCGGGTCAGCTTAAAGTCCAGAGGAACTAGCAGGACTCCTAATCTGAGATAAGAGGAAAGCTCATGACCATCTCTGCCGTCCCTCTGCATCGCTTGGTTTTATTAGCATTAGTATTAGTATTAGTATGATTTTGTGTCCATTAGTGTTCTGCCTGCATGTATGTCTGAGGGAGGGTGTTGGATCCCCTGGAACTGGAGTTACAGACAGTTGTGAGCTGGCATGTGGATCCTGGGAATCGAACCCGGGTCCCCTTGAAGAGCAGTCAGTGCTTTAACCACTGACCCATCTCTCCAGTCCCTGCATTACTTGTTTTTTTTTTTTTTTTTTTTGGTTTTTCGAGACAGGGTTTCTCTGTGTAGCCCTGGCTGTCCTGGGACTCACTCTGTAGACCAGGCTGGCCTCGAACTCAGAAATCCGCCTGCCTCTGCCTCCCAAGTGCTAGGATTAAAGGCGTGCGCCACCACGCCCGGCTTGCATTACTTGTTTTAATGTTTAGTAAATGTTGTCCTCCATTGCCTTTCTTCTCTTGCAATAAGTCAATATGTTTTTAAAAGCCTGTACAGGTTTTTATGTATGGGATACCATCTTGGTTTTTTTCCAATATGTTCCAATAACATATTTCAATATTGTTTGTCATGTTTATTAAAGCTAGAGCAACCCATTGATTCTGGATCGTTGTTTGATTCTTTATCAACTTTGAAAAGTTATGTGTTATCATACATATGACTCCTAATAATTCTGAGATTTGGGGAATTTTTCCTTTGCTCTAAACCTTCTCAGCCCACAAGCATCTCTGGTAATTGGTTAATTAATTGCTTTGCTATTATCATTCAGGTACTATCTATGTACACTTAGATGCATGGGTATGGATCGAGAGATAGAGTGTGGATGTGTCTCTTTAAATGATCAGGAGGTTCTGAGAATTGAACCCGTGGACTGGTACATGATAGGCCAGTGCTGTACCACGGCGCTGCCTCCAGCCCTTGGGTGCTCTGGTGTCCTGGCCTCCAGCCCTCAGGTGCTCTGGTGTCCTGGCCTCCAACCCTCAGGTGCTCTGGTGTCCTGGTCTCCAGCCCTCGGGTGCTCTGGTGTCCTGGCCTCCAGCCCTCGGGTGCTCTGGTGTCCTGGCCTCCAGCCCTCGGGTGCTCTGGTGTCCTGGCCTCCAGCCCTCGGGTGCTCTGGGTGCCTCGGGTGCCCTTGGGTGCCTTGGGTGCTCTGGTGTCCTGGCCTCCAGCCCTCGGTGCTCTGGTGTCCTGGCCTCCAGCCCTCGGTGTCCTGGCCTCCAGCCCTCGGTGCTCTGGTGTCCTGGCCTGCGTATCTCTCTGACAGCCTCGAGGTGCTGCTGAGTAGATGCTTTTCCTTTCTGTAGGTGACATGAACACTGCAGCTCCTGCTGGAAGCGAGCAGCTCAGCCAAGGTGGCAGTGACGACGAGCTCCTTTCCTATGTGTCTGCATTCATAGAGAAGGAAGTGGGAAGTGACCTTAAGTCTTTGAAGACCCTTGGTAAACTCATAGAACAAATGACAGAAAGCAAAGTGAAGTTAGAAGAACAGGTAAGTGTTAGCCTCAGTGCAGTTCTTTCAACTGTGTTCATGGACGTGGAACATAAGCAGTATTATGAGTATTGCATATCATGCACTGACGATGCAGACCATGAGGGCAAGCCTCTAACTGAGAGACAGGCTTTAAAGACCCCTGCGACATAGTTTATAAGTAAGACTTCCTACTGACTTGCTGTGATAGCTAACATTTTATGTTGTTTTGATATAATAATTTCTTATGATAGCTAGCATTGTATATCTCTTTCATTCAGTAACTTCTAGAACAACTCTATGAGTAATTTCAGAATGTGCAGAAATGGTTGCACATAACCATTCCAAGTGTGTGTAATTACCCAGATAGAGAGAAACATGAGTAATGTATAGTGGTTACTTGGAGTGGTGGCACACACTGATAACCTCAGTGCGTGGAGGTAGGAGGCAACTGCATCAAGAGGTCAAGGCTAGCCTCAGCTACAGGATGATTTCAGACCATCCTGGGTTCCATGGAGCCCTGTCATAAAAAATAATAAAAAACGGAGAGAACTGTAAGAATGATTGTTTCTGGGTGCTGGCTGAAAAGTTATTTTCTTCTGCTTTTAAACATTTTAGGGGTTCATTTTACTACGAATATAGTGCTTCTATTTTTAAAAACCCAATGAAAATCATTTATGCTAAAGATAAGAAGGTTTTATAGTTGCAGTACTCTATCAAAGGGAAAATATTTTATCATATAAGTAAGAAATTAATTAGGGCGAGCCAACTCTGGATATGTGGGCATGGTATGTCTTTATGCTCTCCCATCCCCATGTGCTGAGTTAGGCTGAGTTAGGCCTCCACTTCTCTGCTTTCCCGTCATACCTACATACACACAGATGTCTCTGTGTAGCCTGATGGCTCAGCTTTTCCGTTCTTGCAAGGCTCTGGCGGAGGATGTCACACTCCTGAGTTAGTCAAGGCTAGCCTAATTTGTGGCCTGACACCATAGGTGTCTTCAGCCTTGTCATGCAGTCTTATATTGTCCTCAGTCATCCAGAAGTTTCCCCTCTATCTGTGTGGCTGAAATGTTGTTACCTCTTCTCTAACCAAAAAGCGAAGCATCTCGCATGAATGTATTGATTTAACAGTCTATCCCATACTTCCAAACTTATTTATAATCTGTTTACCTTTTCCGAGGTAAACTAGTTCTTTTGTTTTAAACGGGGTCCCAGATGAGACTTTAGTTGTGTAGCAGAGAAGGGCCTTGAACTTCTGGTCTTCTTCCTTCCACCTCTGGGATGCTAGGATTTTCAACATGTACCACCAAATCATGTGCCCAGGGATCAAACTCAGGGCCTTATGCATGCAAGGCCCGCACACTGCCAACCAGGAACTCAAGGCAGGAACCTGGAGACGGGAACTGATGCAGAGAGCATGGAGCCTTCACAGGGGTCCCAGAGCGCAGACTTGAGTGATCAGGCTGATTTTGCAGATGTTTTACCTGCTGAATTACCACCTGCTGCCCCTAGGCTTTAGAAATATATCTTTAATGTTTTTAGTGCATAAGTAGATTTCCTTATGACATTTTCATATGTATATACCATTGGAGTTTGCACATGCCTGCCAACCCCTGATCTCTCTGTTCCTGTCAGACAGAGGAAACACTTCTACCCCACATAAGTCTTCTAGTCGGAGCCAGTGCTAAGGCAGCCGTACACCCTAGCTGCTTCCTTCCCAGCACCTTGGAGCCAGTGCTAAGGCAGCCCTACACCCTAGCTGCTTCCTTCCCAGCACCTTGGAGCCAGTGCTAAGGCAGCCCTACACCCTAGCTGCTTCCTTCCCAGCACCTTGGCGGCCAGTGCTAAGGCAGCCCTACACCCTAGCTGCTTCCTTCCCAGCACCTTGGAGCCAGTGCTAAGGCAGCCCTACACCCTAGCTGCTTCCTTCCCAGCACCTTGGCGGCCAGTGCTAAGGCAGCCCTACACCCTAGCTGCTTCCTTCCCAGCACCTTGGAGCCAGTGCTAAGGCAGCCCTACACCCTAGCTGCTTCCTTCCCAGCACCTTGGAGCCAGTGCTAAGGCAGCCCTACACCCTAGCTGCTTCCTTCCCAGCACCTTGGAGCCAGTGCTAAGGCAGCCCTACACCCTAGCTGCTTCCTTCCCAGCACCTTGGCGGCCAGTGGCCTTAGTTTGCTTTATCCTTTGCTTCGCTAACAGTCCTGTCTTCTCAGTAGACGAACATATTTAGGTCTTAGGTCTCCCCAGAAAACAAACCAAAATCCTTCCCTTCATTTTTTAGTAGGTGTCTGTTCATTCATTTGGTTGTTCAGGTATTTTTAAAAAGCCTTTATTATCATTCGACATTTTCTAGCTTGCTACTGCTCTTTCACCTCCTTAATCCACAGAGACTTGCTGAAGTCCATAAGTGAACCTTGTCTTAGGGTTTCTTTCATTGCTGTGTAGAGACACCATGACCAGTAGGAACTCTCATAAAGGAAAGCATGTAATTGGGTCTGGCTTCCAGGTTTGGTCCATCATCATCATGGTGGGAAGCATGACAGTGTGCAGGCAGACATGGTGCTGGAGAAGGAGCTGAGGGTTCTACATCTTGATCTGCAGGGAGTAAGGAGGAGACTGTGCTACACTGAATATAGGAGACCCCCCCCCCCACGGCGACATACTTCCCTCCAACAAAGCCATGCCTACTCCAAAAAGGCCACACTTCCTAATAGGGCCACTCCCCATAAGCCAAGCATTCACACACATCTCTGGGGACTGTACGCATTCAAACCACCACAAACCTGAAATTGTCCAATATTATTCTCACTTGTCTCTTAACAGGTTTCCCTCAGTGGCTAGTAGCATTGCCGTCTGTCCAACACTCAGGTCTTGCTTGCTTGCTTTCTTTCTTTTTTTTTTTTTGTTTTTTTTTGTTTTTGGTTTTTTGAGACAGGGTTTCTCTGTATAGCCCTGGCTGTCCTGGAACTCACTCTGTAGACCAGGCTGGCCTCGCTTTCTTTTTTTTTCTTTTTTTTTTTTTTTTAAGATTTATTTATTTATTATATGTAAGTACACTGTAGCTGTCTTCAGACACTCCAGAAGAGGGTGCCAGATCTCATTACAGATGGTTGTGAGCCACCATGTGGTTGCTGGGATTTGAACTCTGGACCTTTGGAAGAGCAGTCGGGTGCTCTTACCCACTGAGCCATCTCACCAGCCCCTGGCCTCGCTTTCTAATGCTGTGATAAAATGCTGTGATCAAAAGTAACTTGGGGAATAAAGGTGGTTTCGATTTACAATACTTGGTTTTTATATAACTGAGGACCACCTTCCCCCTTCCCAGGGGTGGCACTACCCATAGTGGCTTGGACACTTCCAGGTTAAGCAAGAAAATGCCCACACACTTGCCTAAAGGACTGTCTGATGGAGGCATCTTTTCAGATGACTCTAGCTTGTGCCAGTTTGACAGGCTCCAGCCAGCCCTGTATCCTAGGAGTCTGATGCTTGCCTTCCTAGTGGGGTCATCTGTGCTCCCCCCTTGCCTTCTTCCTCCCTTCTAGCCCCTGTAAAAATATCCTTTAATAAATGACATGTCTAAAGACATTACCTGCATATCCAAATCTGTAGGTCTCACCCTAGGCTTCAGCAAAATACAGGGGCCCAGATGTATTTCTGGTATGAGGCAGGGCTTCATGTAACTCAGGCTAGCCTCAGACTCTGTAGCCGAGGATGGCACGGAACTCCTGATCCTTCTGCCTCCACCTCCCAAGTGCTGAGGTCACAGGTTGTGCCACCCTGCCTACTTAAAAGGTCTTTTCCTGTGCTGCTGAGAATTGGATGGAGTCTTACACACACTAGGCTGGTGGTCTACTGCTGAGACACATCCCAGCTTTTTATCAGTACAGCTTGAATCACAGATGCATTTGTTTTTTGAAGGAAAATAACTTAGTAGGTGAAGCAAGAGATCTCTGGCTGTATGCTTTTAAAGTGTTACAGATACTTGCTAGGGAGCCATGTGTTGGGAGGTCTCTCTCTATATATATGTATGTATATGTATATATGTATATATAGTATTTATATACCTTGTATAGATATGTTTGGGTTGATTGCTACAGGATGAAGAAATTGAACCTTTTAAGTGTGTGTGTGTGTGTGTGTGTGTGTGTGTGTGTGTGTGTGTGTGATGGTATATGTGTGCATGAGCATCCAGACAAATAGGTCAGAAGTCAATGAGGTCAATGTCCGATATCTATCACTGTCCACCTATTCATTTGAGGCAGGGTCTCTTACTGAACCTGCAGCTCACTGGTTTAGCTAGGCTGGCTGGCCACTGAGCAGGATTCACACATTGCTGTGCCTGGCTTTTTATGCGGTGCTGGGGATCCAAATCTAGGCTCTCATGCTTGTGTGATAAGTAGTTTACCTACAAAACCACCTTCCATCCCTCGTTTGGTTCTTTTTGAGACTGTCTTATGTAGCCTAGGCTGGCCTAGAACTCAATAAATAGCCAAGGCTGACCTGGAAGTCCTCGTTCTTCTGTTTCTGCCTCCCAACTGCCGGATTAGCCAAGCCTTTTTTTTTTTTTTGAAGGGGTTTTATTTTAAAAGAGTTATTTATTTTATGTATATGAGTATACTGTCTCTGTCTTCAGGCACACCAGAAGAGGGCATCAGATTCCCATTGCAGATGGTTGTGAGCCACCATGTGGTTGCTGGGAAGTGAACGCAGGACCTCTGGAAGAGCAGTCAGTGCTCTTAACCCCTGAGCCATCTCTCCTGCCCTGTATTTTTTTTTTTTTTTTTTTTTTTTTTTTTTTTTTTTTGGTTTTTCGAGACAGGGTTTCTCTGTGTAGCCCTGGCTGTCCTGGAACTCACTCTGTAGACCAGGCTGGCCTCGAACTCAGAAATCCGCCTGCCTCTGCCTCCCGAGAGCTGGGATTAAAGGCGTGCGCCACCACGCCCGGCTCCTGTATTTTGTTTTTAAGACAGGGTCTCAGTATGTAACTATAACTAGCCGGAACTCAGATGTAATCTCAAATTTACAAAGATTTTCCTGCATCTATCCTCTGAGTGCTGGGATTAAAGATGTGCACCACCATGTCCAGCTAACTTGAAAATTTTAATGGAAAACTTTGAGTTCTGTTGGAACATGTTTTTGGAAAAGTCTTAACTGATATTTTACCTCATTGCTAATATTTTTGTGTGTTGTTAGGTACTTACAATTTCATCAGAAATCCCTAAAAGAATTCAAAGTGCTTTAGAAGATGCAGAGGAGTCCAAACAACTTCTTGATGAGTGTCTGGAGCAGGAAGCGCCTCTCTTCAGCTCCATTAGCAGCCACCTGCTGACGGCTCAGCCCTGGCTGGATGCCCTTGGAGCCATGATCACCCAGATAGACGAGATTGGGCGACATCTCACATACCTTAAGTGGGTGTCACAGATTGAGGAGCTGAGGTAGGTGGCATTGCTCCGGGATTATAGTTTCCTTTGAGGCTCAGTCTCAGAGAATGTATCTATGCGATTAGATAATTGAGTTAATTAGAGATTATAATTTTACCTGTTGTTAGGAAAATAACATTATTATAATACTTATTTTGCTCTATTGTAAATGAACATAAACTTTTCATGGAGCCTAATTTGTACTTTAAAGAAAGTAATATAAGTAGGTTAATATTTTGTTATTGTTTTTCGAGACAGGGTTTCCCTATATAGCCCTGGCCATCCTGGAACTCACTCTGTAGACCAGGCTGCCCTCTGTAAGTTAAATTTTTAAGGCTAAGCAGTTGCATTTTGAACACATGGTAAAACCTACTGTTTCTAATGCTAGATTTCCCTGAGTATGATCGCCAGTATTCCTACTAATATTACGAATTGTCAAATATTGAACTGTATTTTGCCACTAGAATTTGAATTTTTAAAATTAAGATTTATTTATTAATTTTATGTATATGAGTACACCATTGCTGTCTTCAGACACACCAGAAGAGGGCATCTGATCCCATTATAGATGGTTGTGAGCCATCATGTGGTTGCTGGGAATTGAACACAGGATCTCTGGGAGAGCAATTGGTACTCTTAACTGCTGAGCCATCTCTCCAGCCTGAATTTGAATTTTTTAAATATGGGTATCATCTAATAAGAACTGCGATGTAAGAAGCTGAGAGGTGGCTTAGCAGTTAGAAGCACTTGCTATTCTATAGAGGACCTGGATTCAGTTTCTGGAATTCACACATCTCTAACTTGAGTTCAGGGGGCTCTGATGCTGTCTTCTGGTCTCCATTGGCACTGCACACATGTGGTACATGTACATGAAGGCCAAGGCCCTGTACACATAAATAAGTGGTGCCATATACCTTTAATCCCAGCACTTGGAGGTAGAGGCAGGTGGATCTCTATAAGTTAGAGGCTAGCCTGGTCTACAGAGTGAGTATCAGGACAGCCAGAGCTACACAGAGAAGCCCTGTCTCAAAAAATAAGTAAGGAAGTAAGCAAGTAAATGAATGAATGTTTGAAAAAGAACTATGGGCTGGGTGTGATGGAACACACTTGTAATCCTGACACTGGAGGACTGAAGCAGGAGGGTTGCTTTAGGCCAGCTTTGTCTACATATTAAGTTCCAGGAAAACCCAGGCTCCATATTGAGACCTGGTCTCTAAAACAACAACAACAACAAAAAGAACAGCACAGTTAGGCCAGTGTGATGCTGTAGTCCCAATTATTGGGAGACTGAGGCAGGAGGATAGCAAAAGTTCAAGACCAGCTTATGGCTTCATGGCCAAACTGAAAACAAATTAACTATACATTGCTCCTAGGTGAATAACAGAATTGAACTATTTTTGAGTCAGGAAAAATAAGAAAATTCTTTTGAGTAAAAACAAAAATAAAGTTCACATATTTGTGAACACTACAGGTTGATTACATCTGGTCTTGCCTGCTAAGTCAGAGAAACATTTTTGCCTCAGTGGCCAGATTATTCTATTTCATGGTATGGTCCCCTGTCTCCTCCAAATTGAACATTGGCTGTCTTCCTTTATTTTCTGGGACAGTCTCTCATTAATCCCAGAGCTCTCTGATTGCCTAGGTGGGTTGGCGAGTGACTCGCCAGGGTCCCTCTGCGTCCCCTCCCTGTGCTGGGACTGCAGGTGCGTGACCATGCCTCACTTCTTGTATGGTGGTACAGGTCCAGACCCCAGGCTTCAGGCTTGCCCAGGAGTGCTTTACGTACTGAGCCATCTCCCCAGGACCTTTTCTAAAGGACTGTAAGTCCTGCTTCATGTCACTTCATTTCTCTTTGCCCCTCTGGAAGAACATAACAAAAGTAATATTAATAACCTTTATAAGCAGGGTGAGTTGTTTCTAAGTTGCTTGAAAGTCCCCTTTCATAGTAGCCAGAGATTGACCAAAACAAGACTTGAGTTTTCAGAAACTTTTTTGGTACCTGAATTATTTAAAAGAGAATTTTAACCCAAGAAACATACTGAATAAGAATCAAATTAATAACGAGCTCCATACAGACAGTTATTTCACTCCCTTGATAATAGAGTTTTTTCCTTAGGCCTTTGCAAAAACATTTCTATTTCCATTTTTTTGGAACTTATGAGGCTTCATCTCCAAATTTCCCGTTAATGACTAGGTTTTTTGTTTTTCTGTGCTCTCTCTTTCCTTCTATCTGTCAGTCTCTCTGTTTCCCTCCCCCATCCCCAAGCCCCGCCTCCTCGCTTGAACTAGCACCCTGGCAGAGTGTTTTGTATAGAATCAGTGTCACGTGGCCATTGTCTCTCTGTTCTTGTCTGTGCTGTGAGTGTCCTTCATACTTTAGTATTATATATAATTCTGGAAATTTTATATTGTGTGGTTACTTGTACATTTCCTGTTCTTTTGTGAAATAACATTTTGGATTTTGAGATAGGGTTTCAGTGTAGCCTTGGCTTACCTGGAATTTATTCTGTAGACCAGGCTGGCCTTGAACTCACAGAGATAGATCTGCCTGTCTCCACCTCCTGAGTGCTGAGTTTAAAGGCATGTACTCTTGCACCTGTCTCATTTCTTTCTCTTTTTTTCTAAAGATTTATTTGTTTATTTTGTGTATATTAGTGCTCTATCTCATGTATACCTGCATACCAGAAGAGGGCATCAGATACCAGTATAGATGGCTGTGAACTGCCATGTGGGTACTGGGAATTGAACTCTAGACCTCTGGTAGAGCCAGTGCTCTAACCACTGAGCCGCCTCTTCAGCCCCATCTCATTTCTTTTGTAATTGAAGGGCTGGTCTCATGACCTGTGAATTCCTGATCCTTCTGCCTCTGCTTCTGTACAGTGCAAGAATTACATGCTTGCGTCACTGTGTCTGCTTATAGTTGTACATTTTTAAAAAGCATAATGGTCTTTATTTAATTTAATGAAACAGCTAATTTGGGATACTTTTTTTGTTTGTTTTGGTTTTTTGAGACAGGGTTTCTCTGTGTAGCCCTGGCTGTCCTGGAACTCACTCTGTAGACCAGGCTGGCCTCAAACTCAGAAATCTGCCTGCCTCTGCCTCCCAAGTGCTGGGATTAAAGGCATACGCCACCACGCCCAGCGGGATACATTTTTTTTTTAATGGAGAAATGGTAACAATGATGCAAAGTAGATAAAAACTGAAGGTTGCTGTCCTTCACTCTCCCAGCTGCTAGTTACATTATCCCAGAGACTGTGACTTCTATGAAAGAAGTCCTGCCTGCAACCATGAGTGTTGCCTGCAGGAATGTGACACGTCTGTCCTCGAGAGGATGGGGAGGGACAGGTGGAGGAAAGCATGTGGAACACAGGCTTGTAGAGTCTTAAAGGAGGGGACTCCATGTTCCTGCAGATATGAGCATTGGATGAAATGAGTAGCCAACCCATGATAGTTCTTCATTCTACCTTAGATGTAATTTTATGTCAACAATGAAGGAGAAAGTTTTTCTGAGCTCAAACTTATTCCAAAGAGGGATTTGAGTGATGGTTTAGTCAGCACAGTGCTTGTTTGCTTGCTTTTCTTTTCTTTTTTTTTTTTTTTTTTGGTTTTTTGAGACAGGGTTTCTCAGTATAGCCCTGGCTGTCCTGGAACTCACTCTGTAGACCAGGCTGGCCTCAAACTTAGAAATCCACCTGCCTCTGCCTCCCGAGTGCTGGGATTAAAGGCGTACGACACCATGCTCAACAGCACAGTGCTTTCTGTGCAAGCATAAACATCTGAGTTCAGTCCCTAGCACCTGAATTAAAAAGCTAAGTTGGAGATGCAGACAGGAGGATTCCTGGAGCTTAGTGGCCAGATGGAGAATCTAGAATGTAGACTCCAGGTGAATTACTGAGCTCCAGATTCAAAAAAGAGACCTTGTCTCAAAAATAAGGGAGAGAGTGATTGAAAAGATACCTGCCATTTTCCTCAGGGTGCACACACACACACACACACACACACACACACATATGCACGCACACATGCACACACATACACATATACATGCATATACACAGACACACCATACACATCATGCACACACATACACATATACATGCATGCACACACACATACACGTTTACACACATGCACACACACACCACACATACACACACATACACATATACATACGCACAAACACACACACATACACATATATACACACACACACACATACACATATACACACATGCACACACACACACACACTTACTCCACAGAAACTCTCATTAACATGTGTTCTGCTTTGTCCCGCAGTGATAACATTCAGCAGTACCTGATGACCAACAGTGTGCCAGAGGCAGCCTCTCTCCTGGTGACCATGACAGAACTGGACATCCAGCTTCAGGAGTCATCCTGTACTCATCTTCTTAGTTTCATGAGAGCCACAGTTAAATTCTGGCATAAAATTCTCAAGGACAAGCTTACCAGGCAGGAAATGTTGACTGCTGTTGACTGCTTTCTGATGAGTATTTGGTAATGTGAGGGATCGTATGAAACATTGTCTCTTTTCTGTTACAGTGATTTTGAAGAAGTTTTAGCACAGCTGCATTGGCCATTCATCTCACATACCCCGTCTCAAACTGTTGGCGGGAGCCGGCCTGCCGGTACCCCGGAGCTGTACAGTAGCCTGGGGACACTGTTTTGTCAGCTGTTGAAACTACAGGCCTCGTATCTTTGTTGGAGTGGAAACTTACTAACACTTCCCCTGACAGTAGACCTGTGGTTAGTGAGTAGCACATGCTGGGCTTGTGACAGAGTGGCAGAGGGCATGAGGCACGGGATCGGCCCCCACAGTCAGGGGAGAAAGGTTTCCAAGTGGCCAAGTAGCCAAAGTGAGGGTCCTGGGTTAGACTTGACATGTAACTGCCTATTGGAAATTATATATTAGCTTTAAAAAATGAATTGTCTGGAAGTGGCAGAGCTGTAGAAAGAGTTCTAAGATAAATCACTGCCTTAGCCTGTGTTCTATTGCTGTGAAGAGACACCATGACCATGGCAACTCTTATAAAGGACAACCTTTCGTTGGGGTTGGCTTAGTTTTAGAGGTTCAGTCCATTGCTGTCCTGGTGGGAAGTGTGGTGGCCTGCAGGCCAGTGTGGTACTGGAGAGGTACCTGAGAGTTGAACATCCGATTGGCAGCCAGAAGGAAGAGAGAGACACTGGGCCTGGCTGGAGCATTTGAAACCCCAAAACCTACTCCCAGTGACAGACTTTCTCCAACCAGGTCACAGCCCCTAACAGTGCCACTCCCTATGGGCAAGCCTATGGGCGCCATTCCCATCCAAAGCAGCCCAGCAGCTAATCCATGCTGTCATTGCCCACAGGTCATTAGGGCAGGAAAACCAATCAGCAATGGGAAGAACCTGGCTGACACAGTGTTGGAGAAGTGCTTATGTAACTTGATTTCCTGAGTGCTGACTAATTCAAAAGACATTTTATGTTGTCATTGGTTGTTTATTTCATGAATATGTGTGTTTTGCCTGTTTGTGTGTCTGTGCACCGCCATGCCTTGTGCTTGTGGAGGTCAGAAGTGGGCATCAGATCCCCTGATACTTTAGTAAGGATGATGGTGAGTTAACTTGTGGGTGTTGGGAATTGAACCAGAATCCTTTGCAAGAACAACAAATATTCTTAACTTGTCACCTCTCCAGCCCTGAACGTGTTTTTAGTGAATTCAGATTCAGTTACATTCTGCATTATTTGTATTAGACCTTTTGCTAAGTATTATTGCATTTGTTGAAAAAATTATTGTGTGTGTTCTTGTGCATATAAATATGATTTTGATTCTTTTTCCTTGACTTGCCTGTGTCAGAGATGAGTTATTAACTGAGCCAAAACAACTCCCAGAAAAATACTGTCTTCCTGCCTCCCCTCCTGTGATCCTGCCCATGCAGGTCATGCTGGGTCCCCTTCAGAAGAGATTCAGGTACCACTTCAGAGGCAGCCGGCAGACCAACGTCATGAGCAAGGTGCGCGTGCGTTCCAGAGCGCGTGCGTTCCCAGAGCGCGTGCGCTTCACTTTCTCTTTACTTTTGTGTTTCTGTTTTTGAGTCAGGGTCCAAGGAGACTCAGACATACGCTCCCTCTGCATCTGCCTCCCAAGTGCTGGGATTATGCTACAGTGTCCATTTTACCCTGAGTTTTCATTAATAGTGAACGTTACCTAAGCCTGGACTTTTACATGTTTAGCTTAATTTTACCCTGAGTTTTCATTAGTAGTGAACGTTACCTAAGTCTGGACTTTTACATGTTTAGCTTAAAGACCGTCTCTATTCACGTTTCCGTTTTCCCTTCTGAGTTCCTGCCTAATAGCTGCTCTTTATAGATGTGACTGGGGCTTAGGCCGACAGGCTGTCAGGCTCCACACTGTCTTTGGGACATCATCACATTTGCGTGTGCAGGCTTTATAGCTGATCAATGCACAGGCTTCACTGTACAGACCACTCCTGCAGAGAGAGAACTAGAAAGAAGAGAAGTGAGTGCCACAGTGATCATAGCTACAGAGAACGTCATGGCAGGAGGGATAGAATAAGTATTTCAAAGGAACTCATTACCAACACTTGAACTGAGGGACCCCATCAGTATAGCCTGCCAGGGTTTTTCTGTAATTATAATCTACTAGGATGTGGGAACTATCTTTATTCTTAATGTTAGCTGTATGTAGCCAATGCAGTGTATGGAGCTGGGTTCACTAAGTATTCTGAATTAAGAGCAAGATCACAGCAGGTATTGCACAGGTCATACAAATGAATTTTGTGGCAGTAGATTCCTGTTTGTGCTTTAGGGGTCTTCTGTTTTGCATAGAGTGTTATCAGAAGAGCGGAATCCTTTAGTACTCAGTAGTCAATGAGGCAAAGCATAAACTGAGCATTTAGAAAGGCAGTAACATGACTTAGTATAAGAAAATTCTGCGTTGTGTTGGTTCATTTCGAACGTGTGATCCTAATGAATTTAGTACACTGTCACGGAGACAGTCATGAGATTAGATGCAGCCCTTGTTTATATCGCCAACATTTAGGACACGTGGGGATTTGCCAGTCAGTGCTGGGGATTGAACCGGGGCCTTGCATGTACGAGGCAAATGCTCTATCCCTGAATTATAGCCCCAGCCTACTATATGGTTTCAAGTTGTCGTCTAGAAAAACTTTTGAAATGCTTGCAGAATCCTCTCTAAAGACAACTTAAAATGCTGTATGTGGGACAGGTGGCATGGCCCAGTAGGTAAAGCCACATACCTCCAAACCTGCCAGCTTGAGTTTGATCCCCAGGACTCACATGGTAGTGGCAAGGGAAAAGTAACTCCCATAGGCTGTCATTTGCTATGGTGCCCTACACAGTGGCACTTGTACACAGACACAAACACAAACATTCAAACATGCGCACACACAGAGCAAAGTGTAAGAAATGTGAATGCTTTGTGCCTATTTCCTTTAGGAAGTTACACCTATTTTAAGGCTTAGGTATATTTGTAATTAGAGCAGTTGACTCTTTTTTCCTTACTTTACCTTTTAAAAAGAGAAAGCAGAAAAAAATCATGTTTAAAAATTATTTGTAGAGCCGGGCGTGGTGGCGCACGCCTTTAATCCCAGCACTCGGGAGGCAGAGGCAGGCGGATTTCTGAGTTCGAGGCCAGCCTGGTCTACAAAGTGAGTTCCAGGACAGCCAGAGCTATACAGAGAAACCCTGTCTCGAGAAAAAAAATAAAAAATAAAAATTATTTGTAGCTCAGTGTAGGCAGAGTGCTTGCTCAGCTCACATGGAGCCCAGGTTGGTCCTCAGTACCACATAAGTCACGGGTGATGGTGCATATTTGAAATCCTAGCATTCGGGAAGTAGAGACAAGAAGATCCAAAGTTCATCACCCTTGGTTACATAGAGACTTTGAGGCTGGCTTGGGCTACATGAGATCCTATCTCAGAACCTTCATTTTTGGAATGCTATTTCAAAAAACAATGTAAAAGTTTCAGTTGTTTGTAATGCCTCATCAGCTAGGTTTGCAGGGCTTTAAAAAGTTTGTTTTTTGTTTTCTGTGTAGGCCAGAAACAGTCTGTGGGCGTTGGCTTTCTCCCTCCACCGTGTGGATTCTGGGGACCAAGCTCAGGTTGTCAGGCTTGCTGACAGGTGCCTTTACCCATTGGCCCATCCTGCTGGCGTGGCTTTTGTCTGCTTGTTTAGTCTTGCTCTGGAATCAGGGCTTTGTGTGTTTGTTCTTAAGTGTGAGAGACTTTTCTTCATTATTGTTCTTATGCCCTCTCTTCCTCTTTTAGTGATGCTGGGGTTAAAACAGGCTTTGTATAGCTAGGCAGATGTTATACCAGGAAGCCACACCTAACCCCAATGTGGTATTTTAAATTATGAGTTTACTGACTTAAGCCGCATTATTGGAATTCGTTGTGGAAGTATATTGGTAAACATTTGATTATGAAGTCTTTTGTGAATTTGAAGTGCAGGGTAAGAATTATTTTCTTACATTCAGGAATTTTCAGTTAATTTTTGTGTCTGTTTTTAACTAAGTGCATTTAATTAGAATTTCCCATCACCATAGAATACCTAAAGAATTGATACCATTTTCCCTTCCCCTTAGCCTGAATGGTACTTGGCTCAGGTACTTATGTGGATTGGAAATCATACTCAGTTTCTGGATGAGAAGATTCAGCCAATATTGGACAAAGTGGGCTCTGCAGTAAATGCAAGGGTAAGAGGCTGAGCCTATGCCTTTCAGCTTCCTTGGCGTCCCCCTGGGCACGACCCCCCATGCCTGTGCCTTTCTTTCAGCTGGAGTTTTCCCGTGGCCTTGTGATGCTCATTCTTGAGAAGCTGGCTTCTGATATCCCCTGCCTGCTCTACGACGACAACCTCTTCTGTCACCTGGTGGATGAGGTGCTGTTGTTTGAAAGGGAGCTGCACACCGTTCATGGCTATCCCAGCACATTCGCCAGCTGCATGCACATCCTGTCGGAGGAGACCTGTTTCCAGAGATGGCTGACGGTGGAGAGAAAGTGTAAGTGCTCGTATGGCTGTCGAGCGGGGAGGGCTCTCTGGAGGGTTTTAGTTTGTTTCTGTTGTTGTTTTCTTGCTTGCTTTTTGTTTTTGTTTTTACACAGAGTCTCACTGTGTAGCCTTAGCTGACCTGGAACGCTCTGTATAGACCAAGTTGGCCTCAAACTCATTGAGATCCACTTGCCTTTGCTCTCAAATGCTAGGATTAAGGGTGTGTACCACCACTGCCTGGCAATGGCTGGTTTTGGTATGTAAAGTTTCGGAGTTGTTTCTTACAGCTCTGAGTAAGAACTATAGGTGCCTAAATCTTTCCTGGGCAGGATCTACTGAACTACCTTCAAAGACGCTCTTCTTTCCACAAGACTTCAGTTTGTTTTTTGTTTTTTGTTTGTTTTTCTTTTTAAATTACAATCTACATGCTGGGATATCAAACCAGTAGAAGGTAGTGATGTTTTTTTTTTTTTTTTTTTTTTTGGTTTTTCGAGACAGGGTTTCTCTGTCTAGTCCTGGCTGTCCTGGAACTCACTCTGTAGACCAGGCTGGCCTCGAACTCAGAAATCCGCCTGCCTCTGCCTCCCAAGTGCTGGGATTAAAGGCGTGCGCCACCACGCCCGGCTTTTTTTTTTTTTTTTTTGTGATGTTTTGTAGATTTCTGCCATACACAGTTTCAACTCTTGGTTGGGCATTTTCAGATGTGCCACTTCTAGTCAGCATAACTACTGAGGGAGAATCGGGTCTCTTATTTAACTCTGAAGTGGACATTTTAAGTATACTGTGATTAGTTAGTGGGAGATTGAAAATTTATTTTGTATGAAAAACATAGTTCCTAAAAAAAGGTATGAGTTGATAATTGAAGGATGAAATAACTGATCCTTAACTGATCCTTCTTCCTTCGTGTTAGTTGCTCTTCAAAAAATGGACTCAATGCTTTCGTCAGAGGCTGCCTGGGTATCCCAGTATAAAGACATCTCTGATGTGGACGAAATGAAGGTTCCGGACTGTGCGGAAGTCTTTATGACCCTGCTTTTGGTTATAACTGGTAAGCCCTGGCCTTTAACATACAGTGCTAATTTAGAATTAATTTTTAAAGCTGGGCATGGGGGTACACACTTGTAATCCTAGCTTGTGAGGCAGAAGCAGGAGGATTGAACTCAAGGCCAGTCTCGGCTCCAAAGCAAGTTTGAAGTCAGCCTGGGATATATGAGACCCTGTCTCAGAAAACCAAAACAAACAAATGAACAAACAACAAAAGTAATGCAGTGAGTGGAACAGGAGAGATTGCTCAGCAGGTACGGGCACTTGTTGCTCTTACAGAAGATGTAGTCAGCTCCCATTTATAACCTGTTGTGACTCCAGCCCCGGGTATCCAGTGATCTCTTGGCCTCCTCAGGCACCTGGCATGCTTGTACATCAAAATAAAACTTAAACAATAGTATGTTTCACATGTACCTATTTTTTTAGTAGTTAATAAACACTGGTGCAGTAACTTAATGTTGCTTCTACACTAGTAGAAATCTGTGACAGTAGGGCTGGTGAGATGGCTCAGTGGGTAAGAGCACCCGACTGCTCTTCCGAAGGTCCGAGGTTCAAATCCCAGCAACCACATGGTGGCTCACAACCATCCGTAACGAGATCTGGCGCCCTCTTCTGGAGTGTCTGAAGACAGCTACAGTGTACTTATATATAATAAAAATAAATAAATCTAAAAAAAAAAAAAAAAGAAATCTGTGACAGTAGCCTCACTTTTGATTGAGCCCGGTGTGGTAACACTCACCTTTAATCCCAGCACTCTGGAAGTCCTGACATGTTATACCTGTGTAATTTCTTAAGAGTTTGATCATAAAGGCAGGAAAGCCAGGCTTTAGGGAAAACCAGCTGTCATGGAGAGTACCAAGTTCCTTCATGTATTGTTCACTCTCTCCGCAGACAGGTATAAAAATCTCCCCACAGCCTCCCGGAAGCTGCAGTTCCTGGAGCTACAGAAGGACCTAGTAGATGATTTCAGGATCCGGTTAACGCAGGTGATGAAGGAGGAGACGAGAGCGGCCCTGGGCTTTCGGTACTGTGCGATTCTCAATGCCGTGAACTATATCTCAGCAGTGCTGGCAGACTGGGCTGACAATGTTGTGAGTTAATGTGCTTTTATAGGAAATAATTTTCTAGTACCTTGATCTCCTTTAGCCTTTCAAATGTTGACTTTGCTGCAAGCCAAAGAATTACATGTTAGACAGAAAGCATAGTGATGCCAAATGTAGGAGATGTGAGTAAAGGTCTAAAGCAGTTGAGTAAATACTAATAAATACTAATAGTGTAATGAGTTACTCTTAGGAGGACTGGAGGTGTCCCTCAGGAGCATCCGAACGGCCACACCAGCGAGGTCCTGAGTTTGATCTTCAGGACCGGGGGGGGGGGGGGGGGGGGAGGGGAGGGAGAAAAAAAGGAAAGAGAAAAAGAAGAAAGCAGGCGGGCAGGCAGTGCAGCCTGAGCTCCAGCACGTGGGGACGTGGCCTGGGAGTCTCAGGATCACTCTTGTGTGCGTCCCAGGCCAGCCTGGGTTACATGAGCTCCTACTTCAAAACAAGCAAAACAAAAGGGAAGGAAGGAAAGAAAACAAAGACAGACAGAGTTCCTGAATAACATGAACCGTTTTTCTCTTCCGGCTTTGTACTCTGGAAATAATAGTGTGCTAAATGCCACCACAGAAAGTAATTATTTGACAATGATGTCAAAATCAGTATGTTTAAGTTGGTGGTATAGCTCAGTGATGGGGCATGGTGGAAAGCCCTAGATTCATCACCCAGCACTGCAAAGAAAAATGAAGTCAGGGCTTGACTTTTTACAAAATATCTTTAAAACAGGACTGCCTTAGTTCCTGTTGCTGTGATAAAACACCGTGCCCAAAAGCAGCTTCCATCTGGGGAGTCCGTACCCGAGCTCAAGGCAAGAACCTGGAGGCAGGAGCTGATGCAGAAGTCATGGACGGGTGCTGCTTACTGGCTTGGTCCCCGTGGCTTTCTCAGACTGCTTTTTATAGTACTCAGAACCTCCAAGCCAGGGGCAGTACCACCCACAAAGGGCTGGCCCTGCCATGTTAATCAATGATTAAGAAACTGCACTACAGGCTTCCCACAGGCCCACCTGATGGGTGCATTATGCAACTGTCACTTGTTTTTGTTTTTAAGATTTTTAAATTTTATGTGTATGACTGTTTTGCATGCATGTTAAGCGTGCAGTGCCCACAGAGGTTAAAAGACCTCCTAAAACTGGAGTTAAAGAGGGTTGAAAGCCACCATGTGGGTGCTGGGCTCTGAACTAGGATCCTCTGAAGGAAGTCAGAGCTCATAACTCCCTTGGGTTGTCGTAACTTCTCTTTGCTGCAGCTAACTTGATTTTTTTAAAAGTATATCTCACATACCATATTTAATGATAAATATTTTAGATAAGAATTTGGTGTTGTATAGGTGTGTATGTGCATGTGTGTGTGTTTATACACAGAGACCAGATTGGATTTTATTCTTCTCCCTTCCCAACTTAGTTTTGGAGGCAGTCTTTTGGTGAACCTGGAAATTGTCTTTTTGGCTAGACTGGCAGGCTGTTAAACCCTGGGATGGACCCAGCTTTGCCTCCCAGTGCTATGATTATAGGTGCACACCACCACGTTGGGTGCTTTATGTTTGTAGGGAGTTTACCCACTGATCCGTTTCCCCCGCCCAAGAACTTCTTAAAAAATCAAAACAAAACACAGCATAACCACAATTACATTGAAAAGAACTAACGTCTCGCTTTGCAAAGTGTATTTTAAAGTATGACTGGCAGTGGTGGTGTATGCCTGTAATTACAACACTCAAGGGCTGAGGTGGGGATTGCTGTGAGTTCTAGGCTATCCTGCACTGTCACAGAAAACATAGACAGCAATAAACATCCAAAGTTGGATCTAATGATCACTAAACATCCGTTTTCTCCTTCAAGGATTCTACTACCTACTTTTGCCCTCTCCTTGAAGAGTATATGTGTCAAATCCACTGTTCTGTTGCTGTGGAGACCATAACCAAGGCAACGCTTATAAGGAAGAACATTTAATTGGGGGCCTGCTTTCTACAGTTTCAGAGGCTTAGTCCATTATCATGACAGGATCCTGGCAGGATGCAGGCAGGCACTGGAACAGTAACAGAGAGCTACATCTCAATCCACAGGCAGAGACGGGGGGGGGGGGGGGGGCAGAGAGAGACAGAAACACAGAGAAACACTGAGAGAGACACATACACAGAGAGAGAGAGAGAGATTGAGAGAGAGAGAGAGCGCAAAAAAAAAAGAGAAAGAATTTACTTGAAATATGTGTGCATAATGTCATTTGCTGGAAGAAGGAAAAACAGTGACCTAGTGAATATAGTACAGAGTACATTGCCTGGTGCGTTCATCTTATAAAGCCAGCCAGCATATAGATATTCAATACAGAATGCAGTGCCTCGTGCGTTCATCTTATAAAGCCAGCCAGCATATAGGTATTCAATACAGAATGCAGTGCCTCGTGCGTTCATCTTATAAAGCCAGCCAGCATATAGGTATTCAATACAGAATGCAGTGCCTCGTGCGTTCATCTTATAAAGCCAGCCAGCATATAGGTATTCAATACAGAATGCAGTGCCTCGTGCGTTCATCTTATAAAGCCAGCCAGCATATAGGTATTCAATACAGAATGCAGTGCCTCGTGCGTTCATCTTATAAAGCCAGCCAGCATATAGGTATTCAATACAGAATGCAGTGCCTCGTGCGTTCATCTTATAAAGCCAGCCAGCATATAGGTATTCAATACAGAATGCAGTGCCTCGTGCGTTCATCTTATAAAGCCAGCCAGCATATAGGTATTCAATACAGAATGCAGTGCCTCGTGCGTTCATCTTATAAAGCCAGCCAGCATATAGGTATTCAATACAGAATGCAGTGCCTGGTGCGTTCATCTTATAAAGCCAGCCAGCATATAGGTATTCAATACAGAATGCAGTGCCTGGTGTGTTCATCTTATAAAGCCAACCAGCTTGTAGTTGTTTGCTTGGTTCTTTTGTGCTATGTTGGACTTTCAGGGAGTACTTGGATTTCAGCTCCATGCTGATCCACTCTGCTAAGACTTTTCACACATGAAACAGATGGTCATTCTTTTGCCAGATGATTCAGTGAGAGGCTCATGCCAGGATAGAGTTTTAGTGTTAATGGAATTCCTTGTAGAACATCATGGCTGTTTGGTGCCACTGTCTGTTAATGAGGATGAGTGAGTTAGCTATTCTCTACTGTGGTAGATTAGAATCTGTTGCTGAGACCAAGAAAAAGAGCAGAAGGTAAGGGCTGACTGTGACTGTATGGCTGTGACTATGACTGTGTCTCTGTGACTGGCTGTGACTGTGTGGCTCTGGCTCTGACTGTGACTGGCTCTGACTGTGACTGTGTGGCTGTAACTGTGACTTTGACTGTGTAACTGTGACTATGTGACTGTGGATGTGGATATGGATGTGACTGTGTGGCTGTGGCTATGGCTGTGTGACTGTGGCTGTGACTGTGACTATAGCTGTGACTGTGGCTGTGTCTCTGGATGTAACTGTCACTATGGCTGTGGCTATGATGGTGGCTGTGGCTGTGTCTGGCTGTAACTGTGACTGTGCGATTGTGGCTGTGATGGTGGCTGAGACTGTGACTATGTGATTGTGGCTGTGACTGTGTGACTGTGTGACTGTGTGACTGTGGCTGTGACTCTGTGACTGTGTGACTGTGGCTGAGACTGTTTGGCTATGACTGTGTCTGTGTGGCTGTGACTGTGGCTGTGTCTCTGACTGTGTCTGTGTCTGTAACTGTGACTGTGTGATTGTGGCTGTGATGGTGGCTGAGACTGTGACTGTGTGGCTGTGACTGTGTGATTGTGGCTGTGACTGTGTGACTGTGGCTGTGACTTTGTGACTGTGTGGCTGTGGCTGAGACTTGACTGTGTGGCTGTGACTGTGTCTATGTCTGTGTGGCTGTGGCTGTGGCTGTGTTTCTGGCTGTGTCTCTGGCTGTGACTGTGACTATATGACTGTGACTGTGGCTGAGTGACTGTGGCTGTGACTGTGTGACTGTGGCTGTGACTGTGTGACTGTGGTTGTGACTGTGGCTGTGTGGCTGTGTGACTGTGACTGTGTGACTGTGGCTGTGACTGTGTGACTGTGACTATGTGACTGTGGCTGTGGCTGTGGCTGTACTAACTGGGTTCTGGCCTTGATGGTGCTGATTTGTCTTCACACCAAGTCCTTCAGACATCCTCACAGTGCTTCATCAAAGGTCTGTTCCCACACAAGTCCAGATGCAGAGAAGAGAACGGCAGCTTACCTTCCTTTGTTTCTGATTGGCTGTTGATAACCATTTGTTGTTGGGCCATGCCACTCCTGAACTGTCCAGCCTCTCAGAATTTTCTTTTCAGTTGTCTGTGACAGAGCTCCAGTTCTACTGTCGGTGATAAGTGCAGGCAGGGTGTGTGTAATGAATAGACTGGGCATGCCCACTCCACAGGTCATTTCTGGTTGCATTCTCAGGCACTTCCTGGACGTGTGGCCATTGGTAACTCTGGGCTGACTACTACAAAAATGACATTTTAGTTCTCTGACTGTCAGAACTCCAGGTTTCGGACAGCCTTCAGTCTGTGTTTAGAAAAACTGAATACTTAAAGGAACATGCTCACTAGCAGAAAAATAAAGTATCATAAATAAAAACAACTGCAGTAAGAAAAAGAAACTGGCAGGGGAGGCACACCCCTGGCTTCTGAGCAGTGGTGGCACAGGCAAAGGGGTGCCACACCTTCAAGGCCAGCTCTATCTGCAGAGCCCCAGGCCAGTCGAGACTACATAGTACCACAGAAAAGAGTGCACACCAAGTACTTGGGAGGCTGATGCAGGCTGGCCATGAGTACAAAGCTACACTGAACTACTCATTTGATGTCAGCCTTAACTACACAGCAAGATTCAGTCTCCAACCAAAACAAACCCCTCATACATCAAAACCCAACCCAAACTGAAGCAACAAACCCGCTCTGTGCAGGCAGAGCTTCAAACCTCTGGCTATGGCTGGTGGTGACATAACTGCTACAGCTTCTGGGCGAGACAGCCTGGCAGCTCTTAAGACGGTGGGTGGAGTTACAAGTCCAACAGTTCCATTCCTCAGGACAGACAAAGACAAAGGAACACACTTTTTACAGAAAAATGCACATAATAGTCTCAGCAACATTATGCATAATAGATACAAAATGGAAACAGTCCAAACGTGTATCAGCTAGTGAATGTATAAAATGTATGGTCCTGTGATGTACTGGGGTGTGAAGTACATACTTAGAACATGCTATGGCACTAAGAGAGGAGCTGGTCATAAAAATAGAACTTCATATGGTTCCATTTTCTTGAAATGTCCATGATCATTGAGTCCATAAACAGTAGATTAGTGACTGCCTGGAGTTGGAGGAATGGGCACAAAATGGAGATAGGCATGGATGAGGATTTTGTTGGGAGGAAGTAATGGCAGTGTTCTAGAGAAATGATGGATGCACAGCTCTGAGTTACAACTACTGAGTTATAAAAATGATTTATACTGTGCATGCATGTGTATGTGTGTGTCACAGCATACATGTTGAGATGCAGAGCTTGGCTCTGTCTTTCCACCATGTGGGGTTCAGGAATAAAGATTCAGGGCATCAGGCTTAGTGACTGACAGTGCTTCTGTGCACTGAGCCGTCACACTGGCCCGTATGCAGATATCTTCCACCATGCCAAGCAGTGTGGTGTGTGTGTGTGTGTGTGTGTGTGTGCACATGCACTTGAGTATGTGCCTATGCATGTGCCATGGCATATATGTAGAGGATAGGGTTGTTTGCTTACACTATGTGGGTCCTGGAGATTGAACTCAGGTCATCAGGCTTAGCAGTAAGTAACTACCCATTTAGCCATCTCACTGGCCCTGAGCTGCACACGTTAAATAAGGAAAGTGTGTGATATAGAGCTTCTATTTTGCCATGTCCAGAATTGTGCCAATAAATGTAATAACAGATGTTTGTTTGCAGTTCTTTCTGCAGCTGCAGCAGGCAGCACTGGAGGTCTTTGCAGAGAATAACGTCCTCAGTAAACTGCAGCTGGGACAGCTGGCCTCCATGGAGAGCTCGGTCTTCGATGACATGATCAACCTCTTAGAGCGTTTAAAGCTTGATATGTTGACTCGCCAAGTAGACCATGTTTTCAGAGAAGTGAAAGACTCTGCAAAGTTGTATAAGAAAGAAAGGTATGTCCTGTATCAGTCACCCTTTACACACGTTAGTCTGAGTCAAAGATACCATTTCTACTCCCTGTTTTAGCTTCTGTAAAATCCTCACTCCAAGTCTTGGAGATGGAACTTGGGGCTTTTGTGTACGGTAGCTTTAAGCATTGGGTTTGATGGGATCGTTCTAGAATCTATTCTTTTGAAGAATTTACTTAGAATAAATGAGTGACCTCTTAGAGAGGTTCAGTTGTCCCAGTGTCACTCACTTTACAAAGCAAAGTGCCCCGTGGTCTATGCCCTGTCATGCTTGCCTGTCACAACTCTCCTGCCTCTGTACCCTAGCATGGCACCTCCACACAGTACTGCAGTCAGTTTGGAAATACTGTTAGTTTGTATGCTAAAACCAGAGCATAAGATTAACTGGTATCTTTGGAATTCTAAAGATAAAGTAATTAAATTTAGGGCATTTTTCAGGAAATATTAATTAAAAGTTAAAATGTAAATATAGAGACATTTATTTCTGGTAGAGCTTTGAGTATTAGACATCATGATTTTTTAAACTCCAGATTTCCCCCAGGACGGTATATTTCCCCCTCACATTTAAAATTGCGTTTTGAAACTTTAAGGAGACAGAGTGGTAAGGGTCATTCGTGAAGGTTATTTGTTTTTCCAGATGGCTGTCCCTGCCGTCTCAGTCTGAACAGGCAGTGATGTCGCTGTCCAGCTCAGCGTGCCCGCTCCTGCTGACCTTACGGGACCGTCTGCTCCAGCTGGAGCAGCAGCTGTGTTTCTCACTATTCAGAATCTTCTGGCAAATGCTGGCAGAGAAACTGGACCTGTACATCTACCAGGAAGTGAGTCGGGAGACGGGGCTGGGGCCGGGGCCGAGAGGGCGGCCACCGCATGATCTGCTCTTTGCTGCAGATAATCCTTGCCTGGGATGGCAGCTGTTACATGGATCGCTCTTTGTTGCAGATAATCCTTGCTAACCACTTCAACGAAGGAGGAGCAGCCCAGCTGCAGTTTGATATGACAAGGAACCTCTTTCCTTTGTTTTCTCACTATTGCAAGAGACCAGAAAACTATTTTAAACAGTAAGTCCAATGTCCAGCCATAAGTATTGGTGTATGCAAACGCTGGAGGAGCTGGCTTCTTTTTAACAGTTTCAGAGTTTTGCTGATATATTTTGTAATAGCATCAATTAAAATCTGGAGCTAGAGATGCTCAACAGTCAAGAGCACTTGATGCTCTTGCAGAGGACAGGGGTTTGTTCTCAGCACTACATGGTGACTCACAACCACCCTTAACTCCAGTTCCAGGGCATCTCACACATTCCTCGGTCTCCACAGGCATCAGGCACACACACAGTGCACAGACATGCATGCCGGCAAAACAGACACATGAAATTTAAAAATCTAAAAAGCAACAAATTGCTGGCTCCTTGCCAGCAGGTCCAGGTGAGAGGAGAGAGGTCCCAGTCCTGCCCTGCCGGGGTCTCTCTGGGGTCTGAGTGGGATGGCAAGTATCGACAGCCCAAAAGAAACACACCGAGCCTAGAGTCTTGTCGAAGCAGGAACTCAATTTTATGGCATCAGCCTCTTGCTTATATAAGTTCAGAACATAGGGAGAGGGATTTTTGGTGGGGTAAGATGATGTATATAGGGGGTGAGGAAGGGTGGCAGAGAGTATGGAGTGACTGACAGGGCCAATGGCAAAGCTCTACATCAGCAACAGTGGGGCAGAGGCAGGGCCTAACATGTCATCCCAATAGGGAAGTGACTGAGACAGGTCTCAAAACTCGAGCCAGGCTCAGGTTTGTCCTCAAGGCCCAAACCAGGGCCAAAATGGGACCCAACATAATTAAAACCTTAAAATAAGGGCTGGTGAGATGGCTCAGTGGGTAAGAGCACCCGACTGCTCTTCCGAAGGTCCAGAGTTCAAATCCCAGCAACCACATGGTGGCTCACAACCATCCGCAACGAGATCTGGCGCCCTCTTCTGGAATGTCTGAAGACAGCTATAGTGTACTTACATATAATAAATAAATAAATCTTAAAAAAAAACAAAAAACAAAAAACAAAAAAACCTTAAAATAAGCCAGGCGTGGTGGCACATGCCTTTAATCCCAGCACTCGGGAGGCAGAGGCAGGCAGATTTCTGAGTTCAAGGCCAACCTGGTCTACAAAGTGAGTTCCAGGACAACCAAGGCTATACCTGTCTCAAAAAACCAAAAAAAAACCCAAAAAACAAAAAACAAAAAAATCCTTAAAACATTCATTGTATGTCTTTTAATATTTTCAAAACACAATAGGGAAACCAAAATAATGCATATGGTATACATCAACAGAAAGTTGATCAGAACCAGCTATAAATTACATGTTGGACTTGCTACATAGCATCTGGTTCAATGCTATTTGCTTATAACTGGGAGAGTAAATAGAAAATGATACAGGTATAATTCTGCCACCTGTAGAAAATAAGGAAATTAGGAAAATGCAGAAAATTAGGTTTAGTGCCTAACAATAGCCTAGACCAGATGAAAGTCAGTTTTCTTACAAATTTAATATTAATTTTAGCTCTTACTATAGTTATAAACATGAGAACAGTTACTAGGAATCTAGTAAAAAATTTATTGATTTAAAATTCACATTAAGTGTAAGTCTGTGCAATTTGGAAACCTTCCTTTGAAACATAAAAGGTTATGCTTCCTGGGAACTATGGTTGTTTCTGATTTGCTTTTCTGTTTTTGAGATAGGTTCCATGTATCCCAGCCTGGCCTTGAACCCAGTACTCAGTAGCAGAGGGTGACCCTGGGCTTTTGCTCCTCCTGCCTCTGTCTTCTGAGTACCATGTTTACAGGTGCTCACCCCACACGCCAAAGCCCCTCCCATGCTTCATTCATGTTAGGCAAGTACCCTACCTCGTACATTAAGTCTCCAGCCCCCTTTTGCTTTTATTATTATTTAAATATTCTAATTTGGTTTCCATGTGTGGGGTGGAGGCCAGGTGAGAACTTGTGGGAACAGTTCTCTCCTGCCACGCAGATGCCAAGGATTGCAGCAGCTTTATCCTCAGCCACCACACCAGCCTTCCTATTCTGTTTGGTTTAGGTTTTCTGAGACAGTCTCGCTATGCAGCCTTGGCTGGCCTGGAGCTCACAGTGGTCATGCTTTGGCTTCCAGAGTGCGAGTGCTGGGATTACACGCGCATCACCGTCCCCAGCCTCTTTATGGTTGGTTGACCTTGCTGTTTTGCCTTTTTGCTGCCTTCATTTTTATTCCTTTGCTTTTCCCCTAAGTCCTAATTCTAGCTGAACTCATAGTTACATTTAATAATCTGTTAGCATCAAACAGTGTCCTGAGATAAATCCTAATGACGTGCCAAGACAAGCCTGAATGATCTATTAACCCTGTACAGCTTGTGTAGTCCTAGCACATGTAGAATCAAGTACTCCATAGATAGTTAAATGGCTGTGTAGACTCTCCAAAGGTGGTCCAAAAGAGCATCTCTTCTTTCTTGTTTTCCTAAACAGTGTAAAAGAAGCCTGCATCATTCTGAATTTGAACATCGGTTCTGCATTGCTCCTGAAAGATGTCCTGCAGTCAGCAACCGAGCACATTCCTGCCACAGCAGCCTTAAATGAAGTTGGAGTTTACAAACTGGCTCAGCAAGACGTTGAGATTCTGCTTAATTTGAGGACAAACTGGCCTAACACTGGAAAATAATGCATCTTTGAGAAAAGTGTTGTTTAACAAAGACAAGAGTTGCCTTTAATTCCAGCACTTGGGAGGCAGAGGCAGGCGGATTTCTGAGTTCGAGGCCAGCCTGGTCTACAAAGTGAGTTCCAGGACAGCCAGGGCTACACAGAGAAACCCTGTCTCAAACAAACAAACAAACAAACAAACAAACAAAACAAAGTCAAGAGTTGGATTGAAGTTCTCTGATAAAGTTCTGAATTAATGAACCTGGACAAAAGAAAACTTGGCAGAATAGTTTCTTGTCTTGAGTTATGATATCACTAAGTCGGTGACCATCCTCCATCCTCCCGTTCCTAAGAAAACAAAGAATGAAAACTCAGCTGTGAGAAGCAGAGTAAGTGTATTGCAAGTAGGAATGGAGACATCTGAAGACAGAATGAGAGCAGAGGTCGGCCATACCTGACCTCCATGTCCTATTCAAGGGGAGCTGTTGTCAAAAGCTGAATGTAGCCATAGACTGTAGAAACACTCATGGGTGCATGTTCATAGTTGAGGTTCCTGTATCCATTTTGGGAATTCAGTGTTTATATAATAGGTGGAAGACACCTATAATCCCATCAACTGAAGGCTGAGGCAGGAGGATCACTGAGGGTTCAAGACTTTTCTGGGCAACATAGTGAGATATTATCTGTTTCACCACAAAAAGACCAAAACAAAACAAAAACCCAAGACCAAAGCACAATAGTTTTATGAGATGGTGGTTAAGCTATGGCTGTTCTTAATATTCTATTCTTACGTCCTTCCATTTAAGTATTTCTTAGTGTGTGTGTGTGTGTGTGTGTGTGTGTGTGTGTGTGTGTGTGTGTGTGTGCAAGTGCGAACACACAGGTGTGTAAGGGGTGTGTGTGTGTGTGTTTAGAGCAGAAATCAACCTTGGGTCCTGTTCCCCAAGATGCTCACCTTGATTTGGAACAGGCTCCCATCTAGACTTTGGGCGAGCCCCAGGGTTCCTTCTGTTTCTGCCTCCCCTGGACAGGTATTTCAAGTGTACCACCGTCATGTTAGATTTTTCCCATGAGTTTTAGGGAGTGGGTTCTCAGTGCCAAGTACTTTACCACTAGTCCTTCCTGGTTCCACTTCTTGTAACAATGGCCATCTTTTTTTCTCTGAAACATATTAGAAGCCAGATACTGAGCTCAGGAATGTACCTGCTTTTTCCAGTGACGGCGTTACAGACTTTAGTGACTGTGCCTGGCTTTTACATGGGAGCTGGGGATTTGAACTCAGGTCCTTGCCAGCTGAGCCATCTCCCTGACCAGAGATAAAAAAGATCTTAAACTCCCCCCCACACACACCTTTTCACAATTTCCTGGTCTTGGGCTATGTGAAGTGATGGTGTGTGTGTGTGTGTATGCAATACTAGAGATCAAACTTGGAGCCTTGCTAATGGAAGGAAGGGCTCCACCACCATCCTCAGCCCAGACAGAGATTCCTTCATTAATAAATCCTCAGAGACTAATAAAACGTTTACACAAACTGAGCTTAGCTGGAAGATTTCTACTCCTATAAAGTTTTATTCTCATTTTTTTTCTTCTGACATGGCATTTATTTAGTACTTTCACTGCTGTCCTATCTCAATCTAGAAATGTCAGCTTGGGGGCTGGAGAGGTGGCTCAGCTGGTAGGCTGTTCTTGCAGAGGACCTGGGTTCAGTACCTCGCACACATGTGCTTGCTCACAACAGACTGTAACTGCAGCCTCCTAGGATCCAATGTACTCTTCTTGCCTCTGAGGCATTGCATGCATGTGGTGCACAGACAAACACTCATACACATAAAAATAATAAAATCAGCCGGGCGGTGGTGGTGCACGCCTTTAATCCCAGCACTTGGGAGGCAGAGGCAGGTGGATTTCTGAGTTCAAGGCCAGCCTGGTCTACAAAGTGAGTTCTAGGACAGACAGAGGTACACAGAGAAACCCTGTATCAATCAATCAATCAAGCAAGCTACACAGAGAAACCCTGTCTCAATAAACAAACAAGCAAACAAACAAATCTTGCTGAGCAGTGGTGGCACACTCAGCACTTGAGAGGCAGATACGGCCGAATCTCTGTGAGTTTGAGCCTGGTCTGTGGAGTAAGTTCCAAGACAGCTAGGACTACACACAGAAACCCTATCTAGAGAAAAAAAAAACAAAATCTCAAAAATTGTCAGGCTTGCATGGGGCCTTCATTGTTGATATTTACTTTGCAGACTGTATAATTTTGAGAAAACTCTTTAAGATGGTACCTTCTGTTCTATTTTCTCAGAGAGGCAGAGCGACTTGTTTTATAGCTCAGGCTGGTGTTAAACCTCAAGTACTGGGATTCTAAGTATGCCCTCTGTTATCCATGTAGAGTCATATCAATGTGTTGTGTGTGTGTGTCTGAGAGAGAGAGCGCCAGCCAGCATGCATGTGGACAGAAGCAGAGCATGCTGTGTCTGTGTCGTCAGCAGTTCCTCCCACCTTTATGTGGGTCCCCAGGCTCCTGGCAGGCTCTGCCTGCCCTGCCTGGCTTGCATAGGAAACACTTGCACCTCCTCTCCAGCCGCCTCTATGTTCTGTATGGCAGCTTTCCAACTACTGTGTGGAGCTGAGAGGTTTAGTAATTCTAGCAGACTGGGTCTCCTCACCTGTGGGAGGATTGGTAAGGTCTCCTTTTTTTTTTAGACAGGGTCACTCCATAGCCCTGCCTGCTTCTACCTCCTGAGTGCTGGGCTGAGAGGTGTGTTCCAACATGCCCCAAACTGACGAGGTTTCCCAGTGAGAAGGCGTGAACTTCCTCTCTACCTCCATCATCACACCTCCCCTTGCCAGGGTGAGCCTTCCCTGCCTTCTCTTCCTAATGGCAGACAGTTAAAGGGAATGAAACATTTCACCCAAAGGGTAGGTGTGGGGAGTGGAGAGATGGCTCAGCAGTAAAGTGCTTGCTGTGCAGGGGTGAGGAGCGGAATCTGAATGTCCTGAGCCATGAAAACCTGCACGCTGTGGGCAGAATTCGGTTTTTCCACAGCTAGATTTAAGGTAGAGATGGAGAATCCTAGAAGCTCACAGGCTGCCTAGCATGGGCTACACAGTGCAGCAGCAAACAAAGAGACAAAATGGGAGATGAAAACTGATCCCTGAGATTGTTCTAGGCGCCACATGTGTACACTCCAGTGAGCACACATACACAAAAGGGTGGTGGTACTCTAAATGCAATGGTATTGATACTTCAAAATCATACTATGGGGGCTGGTGAGATGGCTCAGTGGGTAAGAGCACCCGACTGCTCTTCCGAAGGTCTGGAGTTCAAATCCCAGCAACCACATGGTGGCTCACAACCATCCGTAACGAGATCTGGTGCCCTCTTCTGGAGTGTCTGAGGACAGCTACAGTGTACTTACATATAATCAATAAATAAATCATGAAAAAAAATCATACTATGTCATTAAAATATTAAAAACCTTATCCTTCATCTTTGAATTTATCCAGTTATTAAATGTCCATCATCATTCAAAACTTCATGTGCAGTACACAGACCCAATGTTTTCAGTACTGCAAAAATGAGAAGAAATGAAAATATACAAAGTAGAATTATTTTTATAGGTTTATAGGCCACATGAGCCTTTATACCACACCTCTGCCAGAGATGCCCATTATCTTAAACACCGGCACGATGTTGTCCATAAAGAATGGAGGCGTCTGTCAACTTTGTGATTCTCAGCTGTTCCAATATAGAGAAAAGGCTCTTGGTTTTTCTGCAAATAAATAGTTGAGTTTCATTCAGTGTTAAACTGTCACAAGTGGAAATAGTCCCTTAAGCGTTGAATGCCGCCGGGTGGCGGCAGCACACGCCTTTAATCCCAGCACTTGGGAGGCAGAGGCAGGTGGATTTCTGAGTTCAAGGCCAGCCTGGTCTACAGAGTGAGTTCCAGGACAGCCAAGGCTACACAGAGAAACCCTGTCTCAAACAAACAAAAAAGTTGAGTGCTATGTTGAAGGTGCTGTGCTAGGCACTCAGGCTGTGGGCCTTGGTTCATGAAACAGTACAGCAGAGAACTGGACAAAGCAGCTCCTTAGCATACCTCGTATGACTGCACGGCAGTCTGGAGATCATCTGTGGGGAGCAGGATGGAGAGTGAGCCACGAGACTCCCGCCATTCCTTGAAGAGTCCTGATCTGCTCTACTGGGCATTAGATCTAAACTGGCTCCCTTCAGACCTGTGAGACAGCAAAAGGGAACCCAGGCCAGGGCAATGGGGCCATTCCCCCATTCTCGAAGATGATAATATTCCCCTCAGCCCCCACCCACTCTTTCTGAGTTACCTCATTAGGCAGGGCTTTCATTGGGGCACATTGTGGTGAGATACGATTGGTCAAGGATTTAGTGGCTTGGGATTGGATCAAACACTATATATTATAGTTTTTGGGGCTGGGCAATAAACTCAGATCTGCACCCCGATGCTGCTCTTCAGAGTTGGATTTCCCAGGATCCATCACGTGACTCTCAACCTCCCACCCTCCCTCGGTTCTGTTGCCACATGGACCTGGGCATTTTTATAAAGCTCTCCAGGTGATGTAATTTGCAGACAGAGATGGAAAGCAGAAAGACAGAGGGGGTTGGCAGAGGGGGCTGGGGAAGAAGCTGCCTTGCTAAGACATGGGTACAGAAGCAGAGTCTTAGGACAAATGCAGTTTCTGACAAGGCAGCATGTTTACATATAACACAGAAGCAGTGCTCTGCATCAACAGGCTCTTCTATTACATGATTTTAAAAACAAAGTCCAATCTACTTTCCAAAACTACTGAGACAGTCATGGTGAAGTCAGGCATGAGGTGGACGGGCTTAGATGCAAGCAGCACCATCACTGCCATTTATTCTTGGAATACATTCCATGCCTGCATTTAAAAAACATTCAGACAACTCTGGCTGATGGGCTGCAGCCAATCAGGGAGTGACACGTCCGAGGCGGAGGACAGTCCTCCATAAAAGGGAGGGGGCTCCGCCATATCTCTCTCTCTCTGGCTCCTTTCTCCACTGGCTCCTGATGGGGTAAGCAATAAAGTTTGTACTGCAGAAGAAAAAAAAAAAAAAAACATTCAGTTTTAAGTTATTGTTGCGAAAAAATGAAAGGATATGGGGCAGGAGAGCTGCTAATAGCACTTTAATACTTTTTTTGGTAAAAGACCTGAGTTCTATTCCCAGCACCTACCTCACACGGCTCATAACAGCCTGTAACTCCAGTACTGAGGGATTTAATGCCCTCCTGGGGCCTCACATATGACACAGACTTAGTCAGACATACACATAAATAAACAAACCTTAAAAAAAGAAAATGAACTCATCACCAACTTTGACTATAAGATTGTGACTGTGGTGGTTTGGCCAGAGAGAGTCACTATTAGGAGATGTGGCCCTGTTGGAGTAGGTGTGGTCTTGTTGGAGGAAGTATGTCATTGTGTGCGTGGGCTCTAGGACCCTCATTCTAGCTGCCTTCAGAACAAGAGGTGTGACTCAGGTCCTCCATCCCCACATCTGCCTGGATTCTGCCAAGCTCCCACCTTGACTGAACCTCTGAAGCTGCAAGCCAGCCCCAATTAAATGTGCTTATAAGAGTTGCTTTAGTCATGGTGTCTGTTCACAGCAGTAAAACCCTAACTAAGACAGTGACCAAACTTATTTTATTATAGTCTCATCTATTTGCCCTTCTCTGCATATATACTTATTTTAGTTTGTTTTGTTGTTGTTGTTATTGTTTGTTTGTTTTTTCAAGGCAGAGTTTCTCTGTGTAGCCCTGGCTGTCCTGGAGCTCGATCTGTGGACTAGGTTGGCCTTGAACTTAGAGATCCACTCTGCCTCCCCAGTGCTGGGACTAAAGGTGTGCACCACCACTGCCACCACACCTGGTATCTCCATGTATATTTTAAGAAGATCTCGCTGGCCGGGCGTGGTGGCTCACGCCTTTAATCCCAGCACTCGGGAGGCAGAGGCAGGCGGATTTCTGAGTTCGAGGCCAGCCTGGTCTACAAAGTGAGTTCCAGGACAGCCAAGGCTACACAGAGAAACCCTGTCTCAAAAAACCAAAAACAAACAAACAAACAAACAAAAAAAGATCACACTGATTATTTTGACTAATAAAGTGTGTATCTCTGCCGGGCGTGGTGGCACACTCCTTTAATCTCAGCACTCGAGAGGCAGAGGCAGGCGGATTTCTGAGTTCGAGGCCAGCCTGGTCTACAGAGTGAGTTCCAGGACAGCCAGGGCCAAAGTGTATCTCTGTCTTAGTTATTTTTCTGTCGTTATGTTAAAATGCTCTTACAAAAGCAACTTGCGAAAGGAAGACTTTATTTTGCCTCACAGTTTCAAGTTAGAGTCCATGCGGGCAGGCAGGGAGAGCCGGCAGCAGGGAGCAGAGTCCATGTGGGCAGGCAGGGAGAGCCGGCAGCAGGGAGCAGAGTCCATGCGGGCAGGCAGGGAGAGCCGGCAGCAGGGAGCAGAGTCCATGCGGGCAGGCAGGGAGAGCCGGCAGCAGGGAGCAGAGTCCATGCGGGCAGGCAGGGAGAGCCGGCAGCAGGGAGCAGAGTCCATGCGGGCAGGCAGGGAGAGCCGGCAGCAGGGAGCAGAGTCCATGCGGGCAGGCAGGGAGAGCCGGCAGCAGGGAGCAGAGTCCATGCGGGCAGGCAGGGAGAGCCGGCAGCAGGGAGCAGAGTCCATGCGGGCAGGCAGGGAGAGCCGGCAGCAGGGAGCAGAGTGCTGAAGCTCAGATCACGTTCCCCACTTACAACCCTAACCCTGGGAGTGCTGCCACCTCGTGGACAGGCTTTCACACTGCAATTAACTTAATCAACATAGTCTCCCACAAATGTGCCCTGAGGCCTATTTCCTAGATGACTTTAGTCCTTGTCAAGTTGACAACTGGAATTAACCACCATAAAGACTGTTTTTCATATTACCACAGTACTGTTTGGGGAAACTGCTAATTAAGGTTGAAGTCCACTGTTGGCATCAGGAGCTGTCTATAACAGCCTCCAAATCCATTGCTAACATCACCCCCAGGTACAAGGACCCTCATGCATCGGTTGCCATGGCAACCACCACACATTCCCAGTGTGCACCTCACCTGTGCACCTTATCTGCACGTCTCACATCTTTATTAGCTGGGTTTCTCCTTCTTTGACCTTGTCTGGGAAATTCAACCCCCCTACATATGCCTCTACCTAAGGAATGCCATGGAGCCTACACTAGATGACAGGGTGAATTTCCTTTCTCTTGACAGGAGCTCATTCAGCTAGCACCTGAGATGATTCCTGTAAAGCTCCCCCATGCTAATGAGACATTTTGGTACCCTAAGCCTTCAGCCAGTGACCTTAGTGCATCCTGAGGACTCCTACCTTCAGTCCCTCGAGTCACCCCAAGTACAGTTGCTCTGACTCCCAGCAGCTGGTCCAGGTGTGTTATTCACTGTATGTACTCACAGGGCTTCTGAAACTCCTGTCTGTTGTCTCTGCTCCCTTTGCCCACATGGACCAAATTGGCATATGATCCACAAGGGCCTATTCTAGCCACAATACACTTCACACCTCCAAAAAATTGCTTTTAGTATCTTTATGTAGGTGGGTAGTACGCAAGTTTCCAAGGGTCTACCAATGGTATTCTGAATATCATTCAAGGCTAGGTATGCTGGTATGTGCCTAGAATGCCAGCACTGGGTTGGGGAAGTTGAGGTAGAAGGGTCAGGAGTTCAAGGCCAGACTTAGCTACCTAGTAAGTTCTAGGGAAGCCTGGGATATGAAGCCTTGCCTTTAAAAGCAAACCAACTGCCGGGCGTGGTGGCGCACGCCTTTAATCCCAGCACTCGGGAGGCAGAGGCAGGCGGATTTCTGAGTTCGAGGTCAGCCTGGTCTACAAAGTGAGCTCCAGGACAGCCAGAGCTATAAAGAGAAACCCTGTCTCGAAAAACCAAAAAAAAAAAAAAAAAAAAAAAAAAAAGCAAACCAACCATAGATGGGGTGCTGCCTCGTTTTATGTCAACTTGACACAAGCTAAAGTCATCTGATGGGAGGGAACCTCTGAAATAGAAACTTCTCATTTCTTTGGAAAGTTAGTTTTCCAAATGATGTTTTGCTGAGGACACACAGGATATCTTGCTAAAGCAGACCAGGAAAGACTTTTCCTGAAGCAGATACAGGTGAAAGGATGTTTTGATACAGCAAATATGTGAAAGGACACTTGATGAAGGAGTATAAAGATGACCCCACAGACAGCGGGAGATGAGCAGTGGTTTGGTTTGCTCCACCTCACTATTCTTCAGGAACCACATACGTGTATTGGTTCACCTTGCATAGCGTTGCTGAGCTCAACTTGTGGTAATGCCTCCAGAGAGAAACTCTCCCAAGAACTGCTTGTGAAGTTCCTGTGGCAGCTTGCCACTTCTGAGGCCTTGCTTCAGGCAGGTTGGTGAACTTTGTGGTTCCTTTAGAACTACAGCTGCTGGTTCATGCCTGGTGTTTGCCTGCCTAAAGGACTGGTCTACAGCTGCTGAGTCGGATTTGGTGTTTGCTATGGGACTGAACTGCTGCTAAAGACGACTGAGCTCGCCCCCAAAGAACCATTGCTGAACTGGTCCACTTCCCCCATAGCCTAACAGCTTTTTCTCTTCTACTCCCTCTGCTGGGTGGTGCGTTAGAGGAGAGGTTGAGTCCTTATTAAAATGCCTCCATAAGACTGAGTTGGTGGCCGGGCGTGGTGGTGCACGCCTTCAATCTCAGCACTTGGGAGGCAGAGGCAGGCAGAGTTCTGAGTTTGAGGCCAGCCTGGTCTACAAAGTGAGTTCCAGGACAGCCAAGGCTACACAGAGAAACCCTGTCTCAAAAAACCAAAAAAAGAAAAAAAAAAAAAAAAAGGTTGGGTTGGTGGTCCTGGGATTAACATTAGCTAAATTATAGACTCCATGGAATTGAAGATTGTTCTCACCTGCCCAAGGCTGGCTTGGCCCTCATTCTTTAATCCTCCCAGCATTCCCAGAAGAGCTGTACAGTGGAAGGGAGTGATGCTTCAGTCTTTTTTTTTTTTTAAAGATTTATTTATTTATTATATGTAAGTACACTGTAGCTGTCTTCAGACACTCCAGAAGAGGGCGCCAGATCTCATTACGGATGGTTGTGAGCCACCATGTGGTTGCTGGGATTTGAACTCTGGACCTTCGGAAGAGCAGTCGGGTGCTCTTACCCACTGAGCCATCTCACCAGCCCCCGATGCTTCAGTCTTGCCCCAAGCTCTCATTATTAAGGGGAAGACCTGGAGGTGCACAGTCCCTAGACTCTGCCACCTACTGAGCCCTCTCCCTGGCATACAGACCTACAGGCACCAAAAAGCCATTTAACCGCCTGGCTGTTGACATTATTTTTATCTGCTATAAAAGTTAATTATTAGCCGGGCGTGGTGGCGCACGCCTTTAATCCCAGCACTCAGGAGGCAGAGGCAGGCGGATTTCTGAGTTCGAGGCCAGCCTGGTCTACAAAGTGAGCTCCAGGACAGCCAGAGCTATAAAGAGAAACCCTGTCTCGAAAAAACCAAAAAAAAAAAAAAAAAGTTAATTATTTGCATAAATCATTTTGAAAGGTAGCATGACTGTAATAAGATCATACTCTCTTAGAGTTAGCCAGCCTGGATTCAAACCTGGAATTGTTTGGGTTTTTTCCTTCTAACTTGGGAGAAAATTAACCAAGTTTGTTTCTCTGTGTATCTGACAGCCAGGGCTTTTTGCATGGTAGGCAAGTGCTTTGCCATCTACACGCCCAGCCTTTCTTAAACCGAATGCAATGCCTCTGAATACTAAGCTCAATTTAGAGTCATTGCTTAAGTAAGACACCTAAGTTCACTCAAGGCAAACCCTGAAGACAGTAAAACCAGATGCTAACTGTCCCTGCTGCTGTGTCATCTAGGCAGACAGCCCCCTACAACCTCCTCACTTCTAGAAACCCTGCTTGACTAAAGTCCACCAAAATACTCCTCGGACAGAAAAGCACTGACAATAAACACATGTGACAGAGGGATGGAGCAAGGACAGTGCCAACACATTTTTTATTTTCTTTTGAGACAGGGTCTCTCTGTATAGCTCTGGCTGTCCTGGAACTCTGTAGACCAGGCTGGCCTTGAACTCAGAAATCCAGAAATCCGCCTGCCTCTACCTCCCAAGAGCTGGTATTAAAGGCTTGCGCCACCACTGCCCGGCTTTTTTTTTTTTAAATCTTGCCTCAAGTTTATTTGTAAGAACAGCACAGGACACTGGTCATCTGCAAATAGTGTAGGTGGGTGTGTCCCAGCAGACCATCTGTCTTCACATTGGCAGGAGCCTTCTCTATGGGGCTTTCACAGGGGCCTGGGCTGGAGCTGAAGCCCGGGCCTCAGCTGGAGCTGTGGCTTCTGCCTTGGTTTGAACCTTGGGCTTTGGTTGCCAACAAGTTTTAAAATCAAAATCAGACATGCCTAAATTCAGAAATGAAATACTTGCTAAAAATGCTTTTCTGCAGTTAGCACTCAAGAATTCCACTTAAAATATTGCATGACTTATGCAATAAGTCTCCAGTCTTGTGCCTCCAAGGCAAATGCAACAAAACTTGAGGATACAGACTTCCTTAGCCAAGAGTTACTTCCATTAGAAAGGGCTGGGGCATGGTGTTTGTTTTGAAATGGCAGTGGAGGCAGAGGTCATTCTCATGTTCATGCAGTTAGACAGTGGGTGTTAAAACATTCAGTCAATGGACCCTTCCCAAATGATGTTATAGCTTGTTCAGGTTCTACCTTGATCACTAATTACAACTTCTTCTTCTTTTTTTTTATTAGGTATTTTCCTCAATTACATTTCCAATGCTATCCAAAAAGTCCCCAGTACATTCCCCCAGTCCCCCACCCACCCACCCCCACCCCTTGGCCCTGGCATTCCCCTGTACTGGGGCATATAAAGTTGGCAAGTCCAATGGGCCTCTCTTTCCAGTGATGGCCGACTAGGCCATCTTTTGATACAAATGCAGCTAGAGTCAAGAGCTCTGGGGTACTGGTTAGTTCATAATAATGTTCCACCTATGGGGTTGCAGTTCCCTTTAGCTCCTTGGGTACTTTCTCTAGCTCCTCCATTGGTAATTACAACTTCTAAGTAAGTAAATGAAAAAGCTAAACAATAAAGCAGGCTTCAGTGAGGTGAAGGCCAGTCTGAGCTACTCAGCAAGATTCTTAAAAACAACCACCACCACCACCAGGTCAAAATGAGCCAGGTGTGGTGGTACACTCCTTTAATCCCAACACGCAGGAGGGAAAGCACATGTGACGGAGAGATGGTCACAGAGTCCCACAACTGCTAGGACTACACTGATAAACTGATGCTAAACAGTTTTTTTTTAAGGCCAAAACAAAATACAGAAAGTCCCAGGAAAGCAGTGAAAGACATGACTCAATCCATTAGCTGTCTTTTCTTCTACTGGGAGAAAGTGCTGTATTGAGCCTCGGCCAAAGCCAGCTCTACTTTGCTTACACCTGAAGAAAATTCTAGACTCATTTAATCTACAAATAAATTAAGCCCAATCCCCAACACTATTCCCATCCCCTAGCAGTGCAGACACTAAACCGTCATCTCTTACAGTTAGCTTCATGTCAGTGCAGTGGAGCATCCAGGCTGTCAAAAACTGACATTCCCCCCCTCTCCCGACTTGGACTGAGGCTGATGATCTGCAAAAGGGAACTGCACCTGACAAATGACCAACCAGGAACTCTCTTGGAAAGGTTTTTACTTTTAAGGCTACAGTACTCAAGCACACACATAGATTTTCTGTTCTAAAGAAAGATGTAATAAAAGGCTCGAACCTCAGCTATTAGTCCCAGCATACTTAATCCAAGAAGATCAAGGCAGACCAGACAGATAGCTTCAGTGGGTCAAAACATTTGCTGCCAAGTTACCTCCCCAGACCACATGGTAGAAGGAGAGAACAAATTTCTGCAGTAGTTTGTCCTCTTACTTCCACACTGGTACAATATAATATAAACACACATACCAAGAGAGAGACACACAAGGTTTCAAAAAGTATGAAAGGCAAAATATTACATTGTTAAAAATATTTATTTTGATAGTCTATCATAAGTCAATATAGGCTCCTCCACTCTGCCACAGAAGTGTTGAAATGACGTCTCCTTTCTTGTCCAGCTGGAGTATACACCTTCCATGTTGGATCGCGTCCAAATCCAGATGACCAAACAGTCCTTTATCCCCAAAGTAGGCTAAAACATTTGTGAAGAGGAAAATTAAATTAACTTGGAAACAAAAACTTTCTACACACAGCTGAGGAACCAGGTCTCACACATTCACGGTTGTTTCTCTATTAAACTCAGTTACTAGAGGAGAAGAATCCATAAGCAGACAAATTAAAAAAATAAAAAAAAACCCAAAAATCAAACATAGAAATACAGTTGTTACTTTTAAATGTGGTTACCTTGAGAAAAGGAAAATTTTAGTAAAATATAAAATGAAGTCAACCAAAAGATAAACACTGACTTTCATTAGCGTAAATGACCAGGGAACTGAAGTAAAACTGTATTACTACTACATAAAGCGTCAATGACATAACAAACACCCTTTCACTGAGTATTTTGAATGAGACTGGAAAGCCCACACTCCAGTTACCAGTCCTGCTTCAAACTACCCCAAATCTGACAGGAAAATGGCTACACAATCAAGGAAGAGTGACTTTGACCTAAGGGCCACCTTGGCCCACCCACATCCCTGGGAGCAATCAGCCACTATTTGCACTTATGCTAACTCCCATCCAGAATCTTTAATCCAGGAAGGGGGACAGATTGCCACAGCATTTGTTAAAGGGAGGGCACCAGGATCCAAGAAAGAAATGAGACATGTGCCGGGCGGTGGTGGTGCACGCCTTTAATCCCAGCACTCGGGAGGCAGAGGCAGGCGGATTTCTGAGTTCGAGGCCAGTCTGGTCTACAGAGTGAGTGCCAGGACAGCCAGGGCTATACAGAGAAATTCTGTCTCAGAAAACAAAAACAACAACAACAAAAACAAAAAAAAAAAAAAAGAAAGAAAGAAAAAAATACAGAAGAGACATGTTTCATGTCTCAATCTTACTGATTAAAAATGTGACTTTGTGCCAAGGCTCTCTATAGTTTATCCTTAAAGGCCATCCAGGCCTTTCTATGTTTAGAAAACACAGCATACATTCGCCATTATGTATCAGATATAAAGGTCTCCCAGTGAGTCCAAGTATTTTTATATACAGCTAAGAGATGAAAGCAAACTCTTCAGCTATTAAGATTTCTTTCTCAATGGAGTAAACACCCAAGATAAAGAAAAAAAGACAACCTTCCTCGGTCTAACACAAATAACAGAAACGATGCTCATCTTACTTATGTCTTAGCTGGGTGCTATGTGCCTCATACGTCAGCACAGTCAGGGCTACACAGAGAAACACTGTCTCGAAAAAACCAAAAACAGACAAAAAAACCAAAACCAGCCTATAAAATACTGGAAGCAGATAGAACCTTTAAGAGAAGAAGTCTTATAGGAAGTTAGACTGTGGTGGCATGTCTCTGAGTGGGATATATTATCAATTCTAATTTTAAGTGAAAAGAGCAAAATTCTATGTTAGCATTAGATATACAAGTTTACCCTTTCATGGCATAGGGGATAAATTAATTCTTTTCTTTAAAAAATGTGTATCATTATGATTATAACATAGTAAGTAGATTTTTAAGGTGGGAGGAAGAAAGGAAAGCAGCTACACAATAATTAATACAAGCTAGGCTAGACCACAATACTTCTAACAACCCATCCACTTCCCAGTGACTTAATACCAATTAATATATGAGCATCCGTCTTCAAATGTTGATATTCAAGAGCATTACCTTAAAACTGACGGTTCAGGCATTCCAGGATCTGCACCCCTTGTAAATCCTGAAGGAAAAAAAAATAAGAACTTTCAAATGAAACAATTACAAGTCCAGCATACAAAATGTCTACAGTCCAATCTGGGACACCAGTCTCAGCTGACTTGTGCTGCTGAAGGTTTCTAGTTTCCACCAGAAAGTAGAGCAGCAACCACGACCATTCGTTCATCAGAAAGGACAGTTGTTTCCACTGTGCAGTTAGCAGATCATCTTAGCATGGCTTACTTTTACAGCCACTCAAGACCATTACAAGTCCCAAATCACATTGGAAAACTCCAAAATGCTTAAAGAAAGAGGAAAATGACACCTTTTCTGAAAGAGTAATTGAGGATATCTTACTTTATCTTCCACAAACTACTCTCTTGATAAAGCAAGCCTCAAGATAGAAAAGGAGGGAAAATAATTCAATATTATTTATCTATCTATTTAGAGCAATATACCTTTACTATTTAAATACAATTTAAACTCTGTTGATACACACACACACTAATTTCCTGAATAAATGATTAACATTAAGAATGTTAAGAACTGTGAGGGATGAGCACAGTAACTAGCACTTAGGAATCCCAAGTTTGATAAGAAAAAAGCCACACACCACAACCGTGAGGGATCTGAATTTTATCCTACTTTCAAGCAACAACTGCTGGTTTCTGACACTGGTAGAAGTTAAAAGTCTGGGTCAGGCACACACACAGAAGTGCTGGGAGGGCAGCCCTATCAGCATCAATCTTAAATCCCCTACTGGATGCCATGACAAGTCCCAGGAAAGGAACCAATGTGAAGCATCCAGTTCTCAGACCCAAGATTCTGACAAGTAGCTAAAGCTTCTAGTTATCGACATAGTTGTGCACAACTTTAACACATTATTCAGAAGTTGAAGGCAGGAGGAACTTGAGATTACAGCCAAGCCAGCCTAGGCTGCATGAAAGGGGCTCATCTGGCGGTGGTGGGGGCGGAGGTGTATCTCAAAAGAAGAGCCTAGTGCACCTGTAATTCCAACTACACCGGAGATGAGGCTGAATTGCAAGTTCAGCCAGCCTCATCTACAGGCAAACTATGAAAATGGAGGGGGACTCAAAGAACTGTATGGACAATCCGGCCTACAAAAGTAGAGCCAGCAGTGGGTAGTGGCGCACGCCTTTAATCCCAGCACTCGGGAGGCAGAGGCAGGCAGATTTCTGAGTTCAAGGCCAGCCTGGTCTACAAAGTGAGTTCCAGGACAGCCAGGGCTGTACAGAGAAACCCTGTCTCAAAAAACCAACCAACCAACCAACCAACCAAACAAAAAAAGTAAGCTGTCACAATTATTTATCTGATACCTATATAATATCACTGTCTGAGATTTTCTTTTCTTTCAAAATAGAGGAGAAAAGAGCTGTATGTGATGGTGCAGGCCTGTAATTCAAACACTGGAAAGGTAGGGAAAAAGAGAATCAGGAGTTCAAGGCTAGCTTGAGCTACATGAGGCACTGTCTCATCAGTAATACTTAGGAACACCAAGAAAAATACTTAAGTCTTATCAAAATATCCAGGTTATCATAGCTCACATACTTCTCACAGGTACAACAGCTGCCTGGAGAAATGTCCAGCCTAGTTAAAGGCTCTGCCAAGACTACAAAGGAATGTATTTTATCTTATATAATGCAAGTCATGTAAAACAAACCAGAAGCAGCACCTTGTGAGGGTCCTGCTTTAATGAGAAACGCCAGATTCCATATTAGAGCTCTGAGACCTGGAGCTAAAAATCCTCTGCTGTTTACCTTACGGGATGAATAAGGCAATTAAGATAAAATATTGTACAACTACTCAACCAGGAACAGAACAAATTCCAGAGTGTAGCCCTAGGTGAGAATATTTGCCTGGACACTTGGGCAAGGAAAGTACAACTTTATGGCTCTGTTTCTTTCCCTGCAAAATGGGGTCTGTAACTTTTGGGAGAAAAAAAAAAATCACCGAAATCCTTCATTACACAAGAAAAACGTAGGCATCCAACGGTCACAATCATGCTTTTAGGCAGTGACCTTTTAACCTGGTTACCGTCTTCCCATTTAGGCTAACTTACAGGAGGGAAACGTTCTAAAAGTCAAATAGAGGATTAATCTTTCTTTAGGAGTCATATAAACCTAAAACCAATCTTGAAAGGCCTTGCTTTTATTTTACAGATTTAAGTAGGGAACATAAGGGGTTGTGTGACTGGTTAAACACTACTCAAATAGCTAAAAGGAACTCGAAGATGGTTTCTCGAGCCCGGGCAGACAGCCTCGGAAATCGTGGACAACGCGGAGGCCCGGTTTAATTTCCTAGCCCCGGATGGCAAAAAGGAGACTCAGACCCCACCAACCCCTGCCCTGCGGCTCCTCCCAAATTCTTCCATCACTGACCCAGGTAAATCACGAGAGGAATAAAGCCCCAGCGGATGGCAAACTGGCCGCCCTTGAAGAGCTGCTGCAGCCTCTGTTTGGCTTCTTTGCTCAGCTTCACCATGGCGACGACGGACCAGCGGAACGAGGAGCCCAACAACCACCACCGCGTCCGGATTCCGGAAGGGAGAGGAGCTGCGCATGCGTCACGTGGGGCCTTTACGGCAGGAGTCGTGAGGCATCGCCGACAGAGGCCGTAATCCGTCGCCTTCCAGCAACCTAGCTCCGCCTTGCGGGTTCACTGCTCCCGCCTTGTTTTGTTGTTTTATTGTTGGGACGAATCCGGCTTTTCCTGGAGGGGCGGGGCGGGAATTGTCTCTCCAAATGGGAGCTCCCTGTTTAAGACTTTGCTGCCCTTGAACCCATGGAGCTGCTACTGCATCTGAGTCTTGAGTGCTGGGATTCAAGGCGCGCTGTTTGATGTAGATTGCCAGACGCACTTACTTGAGGCCTACTTTTTGTCTACAACTACCTTTATATTTTTCCAGCATCTTTCCAGAGTTTTAAAGCACACATCCCAGCGATGATCTTTGAGAAAGAAGGAATGTTATTCTATATACTGTTCTGTTATCTTGGCTAAGTTCCTTACTATCCCAGAATCAGTTTCTTCTATGGCTGCTAAAACCGGACGTCACCGGGCACTCTTCCAGGTTTCCTTCTACTTTGCACCCGTGCTCTGTTTTTCATTTAACAACATTTTCAAATCTGGGAAGTTTCGCGTGAAATATGGGTTTATTTGTCTGTTTTTCTTTGAGACAGGGTCTTACTTTGTAACTTTGGCTGTCCTAGAACCGTTTTATGTAGTCCAGGCTGGCCTGGAACTCAGAGATCTGCTTCCCTGGTGATAGGATTAAAGGCGTGCGCCACCATTTTTGTTTGGCTTTTGGCCAGACAGAATCCATTGTATAAATCGGAGTTAATAAGTGACAGCTGTTGGCTGCGTGTGAGTGGGGGCTTCCTCATCTTCTGCAAGTTTTAATACTCAACAAGCCAGGATATTCTGCCTCACATCTTGTCTTTAAGATAGAAGTTGGTGATAGCCCTTTGAGTGTTTGATGACAGGTCTAGATTTCTCAAACCCTAAGAGAGTTCCTTCTTTTTTATGTGTAATGGGTGTTTTGCCTTTGTGTGTGTGTGTGTCTGTCTGTCTGTCTATATGTACGTTGTGTATGGATATGAACTTTCGTCCTGGTACTTACTCAGACTAGAGGTGTAGCATTCCCTGGGTGCCAGAGTCACACAGGTGAATGTCAGCTGCCTGAAGTGGGTGAAAGGAGCCAAACCCAGGTCTTCTTCAAGAGCAGTACACACTCAGCCACAGGGCCAGCTCTGCAGCCCAGTATTCTCTTTTTTTAAACTTAAAAAATGTGAAATATAAGCCTGGTGTGGTGGCGTACGCCTTTAATCCCAGCACTCAGGGGGCAGAGGCAGGTGGATTTCTGAGTTCGAGGCCTGCCTGGTCTACAAAGTGAGTTCCAAAACAGCCAGGGCTATACAGAGAAACCGAAAAGAAAAAAAAGTGAAATACAATTATATGATTTTCTTCCCTTCCCCTTCCTTCCTCCAACCCCTCCAGTACTCCTCTACTCCCTCTAAAAATTCCTGACCTCTTCTGTTGTTATTGTTTTACACACACACACACACACACACACACACACACACACACACACACGCTGAGTCCTTTCAGTGTTACTTGCATGTACACAATTTCCAGGACGACCTCTTAGTATAATTGATTAGGAGCCTTATTTCTGAGGGAAGACTTTCTCCCACTCTGCATCCCTTAGCTGCCTATAGTTCTTTGTTTAGGGGTGGGCCTCATGGCATTTTCTCCTCTATGTCTGCAAGTCTGTTGGTATTGTCATTTTTCAGGTCTTATATAGGCAGCCATATTGTTGAGGTGTCATAGGGGCAGCTTCCCTATGGTTTCTATGAGACACATCCTCACTCTAACTGATCTCATATAAACTCTTTTCGTCCTTAACTTGCCTTCACCAGAGCAATGAGCAAAGCAACTAGAACACTGGGGGAAAGGCACAGGGGATTGAACCCATGGCCTCAAGAATGCTAAGAAAGGGCTCCATGGCTCAGCTGTCCCCCGAGTTCTTTTTTGTTTTGACAAAAGATATTATTAGGTGGCCTTCAATTTGCAATCATAGTCGTTAGTTTCCCAAGTAGCAGGCCTGCACAGCTGGGCTGGCTATAACTCTCACTAAATCTAGGTTCTGAAAATAAGCTTAATTTTCAGAATTACAATGAGGAATAAAAGCAGTTACTGTTTGTGAGAATTTTTCACAAACATGAGCATACTGAACATATCATAATCAATGACAACCAACACTCAGAAAGACAAGAGTAATTAAGGAAAAAACAGTTTCCTTTGTACTCTTTTGGAATCAAAGAAAATTAAAGTGAATCAAAGAGCTAGCCTTGTAAGGTGAACAATCAGGAGAAATTTCACAAAGAACAAGGCACTTAGCTAATGTTAACACTGCTGTTGATAGCCATGACGTTTCACACATCATCATTCTGGAAGCTTTTCAGCAACTTGTCCTCTGGGTCACTAAGGTATAGTCCCCACATAAAGGATTTGCCATCCAGCCTGGCAGTGGTGGCACATACCTTCAATCCCAGCACTTGGGAGGCAGAGGCAGGCTGATTTCTGAGTTCGAGGCCAGCCTGGTCTACAGAGTGAGTTCCAGGACAGCCAGGGCTACACAGAGAAACCCTGCTCGAAAAATCAGGAAAAAAAAAAAAAAGGATTTACCATATAATTAGAGATAAAGGCAAGCATACATATAAGTTATTCTCCAAGTGGCTATCTTCGGAAAAATAGACTGTAAAGACGAGATAAAACGTAAGGACCAGGGAGTCAAAAGGTTTGTATCAGCATCCTGGCTCTCTCATTTAGCCCATGATCATGGTCAAGTCCCTTAACCTCTTGGAGTCTCTCCCTCATGTGTAGAAGAGGAAAATAGTTCCTGCCACCATCACCTACTGCAACCTGCCTGCCTGAGTGTAACTCACTGAGCTAACAGTGTTGGGTTCTGCAGCATTGCCTGACAGAACTTACCACTCACAGAACACACGCCACAGTAGTTGTTCTCGGTAGCTTGCCTTTTTATTTTCACTAATTTTAGGGATCAAAATTGTCCAGCCTTGTTTTCCCTCCCATGTTAAAGCTCCCCTGGTAGAGTTTTCTGGGCACCAGTTATTTATTATACACACACACATACAAAAGAGGCGCAACATGGAATCTGCAATGTACAGGTAACCCCAATTGGGAATGTGGACTTCCCAGGGGAGTTCGCTTCAGTGTGGTTACACCATCTGTATAGACACTTCTGGCTTCTAGACTCACATCTCAAGGACTGCCAAGGAACTTAATGAGATCACTGGGCACCAGGGGTTCATAGGGAGTTCAGCTACATTTTTACTGTAAAGGAAGTTACAGACTTTTGTGTGTGAGAGTCCCAGAAAACTGCAGTTTACATCTGGGAAGGAGTAAAGTCAGATATGCTTAAGCCTCAAGTGTGGTCACTGTTTCAATATTCTTACTTGAAAATAGTTCTGTATAAAAGGACTACTGCCCTGTAACAGCAAATGCTGTCAAATGTCAGGGGAGTCTTTGCTCGGCTGGTGGGATTCTTTAGCCAGACAGGACACCTTTCCCTTTCCATGTCTCCTTAATTCTGTCTTTCTCTCCTGCCCCACTGCATTCATCCTCAAAGAATACATTTTTATTAGTACAATGCAATGAAAAAAACCAATAATAAAGAGCATAGGTGTAGAAAATGCAACTCTAGGATCAAAAATACAATAGAGCTGGGCATGGTGGCGCACGCCTTTAGTCCCAGTACTTGGGAGGCAGAGGCAGGCTGATTTCTGAATTCCAGGCCAGCCTGGTCTACAAAGTGAGTTCCAGGACAGCCAGGGCTACACAGAGAAACCCTGTCTCAAAAAACCAAAACAACACCACCAACAACACCAAAACAAACTAACATATGCAGCAAAGATCCTAATAGGAACACAAAGGCCAGAGAATCAGGAGCACTCAGCTCTTACTCACTTTAGCTACCTTTCAGTCACTTCTTTTTAAAACTTTATTATTATTATTATTATTATTATTATTATTATTGTGTGGTGTTATGTGTGGTGTGTATGTGTGGTGTGTGTGTGTGTGTATGTCTCTGTGTGCGTTGTGTGTGTGCATGCTGTGTGCTGAATATGTATATGTGTCTGTGTCTGCCTGTGTGGTGTGTCTCTGTCTCTGTGTGTGTGTGTCTGTGGTGTGTGTATGTATGTGTATGATGTGTGTGTGTGTCTGTCTGTCTGTGAGGAATGATGTGTGTGTATGTACTTGTGTGTGTCTGTGTACGTATTTCTGTCTGTCTGTCTGTTGGTCAGTCTCTGAGGTATGTGGTATACGTTTTTGTGTATCTGTGGTGTGTGTGTATGTGTGTGTCTGTCTGTCTGTGAGGTGTGTGGTGTGTGTGTGTGTGTGTGTGTCTGCCTGTTTGGGAGGTATGATGTGTGTGTATGTGTCTGTGTGGTGTATGTGTGTGTCTGTTATCTGTGAGGTGTGTGGTGTGTGTGTGTGTGTGTGTGTGTGTCTGTCTGTTTGGGAGGTATGATGTGTGTGTATGTGTCTGTGTGGTGTATGTGTGTGTCTGTTATCTGTGAGGTGTGCGGTGTGTCTGTCTATGAGGTGTTATTTGTGTCCTTGTAGTGAGTGGTGTCTATGCGTGGTGTATTTGTTTCTCTGTATGTGTCTCTTTGTGTGTGGTGTGTGTGTGTCTGATTGTCTGTGAGGTATGTGACATGTATGTGTCTGTGATGTGTGTGTCTGTGGTATGTGTATATGTGTGGGTCTATGGTTTGTGTGTGTGTCTATGTGCATCTGTGGTGTGTATGTCTGTCTGTCTGTGAGGTGTGTGGTATATGTATGTCTGTGTGGGTCTGTGGTGTGTGTATATCTGTCTATAAGGTGTGAGGTGTGTGTGCATGTGTGTTTGTATACAAGCACATGCCATAGTGTACGTATGCAGCTCAGAGGAAAACTTTGAGATGTCTTTCTCCTCCTTCCACCCTTCCATGGGTTCTGGGATTGAACTCTTCAAGTACTGACCCACTGAGCCACCTCACTGTGCACTTCTCTTCCCTTCTTTCCTCTCTGTCCCCAGCCCTGTTACTTCCCGATTATTCTCAGGGACCAGAAAGTTGATAGTTGCAACAATATATCTTCACATTGAATCAATGGCAGATGTGATTCCCTTCTCTAGCCCACCTCTCCATCTTCTATGTACATTAGAAGTAGAAGAGAAACCTTGTGACAAGTCAGTCTCTGTGGAAGGAGTGTCAAGAAAGCTGCCTCTTAGTTCATGTTGGTTCATTTAAAACTAAAATGAGGGGCTGCAGTCTCGGTCTAATCAGTAAAGTATTTTCCCAGCAAGCTTGAGGACTGGATTGGAAACCTAGCACCCACTTTGAAAGGGGGAGGGACAGTTTTTACAGAGGCACTTGTCTCTCACACCAGTGCTGGGAAGTATAGGGGGCGTGGTGGTCTTGGTACTCATAGGCATGCACTAGGGGAGCCTGGGATGGTAACCACACAGGCTTGGTTTTTTTAGGAGAAGGAATGTAAAATCAAACCTGTTTTCCTCCCAGAAGCCTTGAGCAGACATACTTTCTAGCTTGGTGACCTCTGTACAATCTGTGTGGCTGAAGACTTTCTGGTACTGGATGCTCCTCCAGAGCCATTCTTGTAAGCTTGTTTTTCCTCAGGCAAGCAACAAAACCTCCTGTTACGGAAGGTGTCACACGTACTTTAGAAAGAGTTTTGCTGTAGTCACGTTTGATCTGTCTATGTTCCACACAGAGATTTAGGTATGGCCCTGCAGTGGCCCACGCCTTCACTCCCAGCACTCAGGAGGCAGAGGCAGGCAGAGCTCTGAGTTTGAGTACCGGAACAGCCAGGGAAACACAGAGAAACTTTGTCTTGAAAAACCAGAGAGGGGTAGGGGGTGGAGGAATAAGAGGAGAGGAGGGCACGGAGAGGGGAGACAGAGAGACTGACCTAGGTATGCTTCCTGTGCGTGTGGGATTGAGGTGACCATCACAAGGATAGTTTCTGCCCGATTGTGCTGTGCTTAAGTATACCTAAAATAAAGAACTGAGGTCTGACTGTCAAAGTTTTGTCAGCGCTGACCACTGAGTCCTGTGGAGCTGACCTGCCTGTTACCTCACCTCCCAAGGCTCTTCTCTCTGTGGCTCATGCAGGAGAGGGGAGGGCTGGAAGGCCCCAGGGGCTTGCTGGTGAAGAGTCTAGCTGACAGAACTTGTCTCAAAAACTAAGGTGGAGAATAATTGAGGGAAAGAAACACCAACCTCTGACCTCCCCGTGCATGGGCAACATGAGCACGAACACAAAGACACTCACATACACAGACTCAGAAACAGATAGTGAAACCATTCAAGGTGCCTATAGATATGGTCCTGTGTTGGGGTCTAAAAATCCAAAACAATCCAAGCAGGTACAAGAGTCCACCCAAAGCAAGATCTTTATTTGCATTAGGCAGCAAAAATCGACCAGTCAGGAACACAGACTCCGTCTGACTGCGTTTTCGAACATCTTAGTAAAGTATTTAAGCAGATGACAAAGATGTGTTGCACTCAGGCTGCTGCTGATCAATCAGGGCCATAGAAGAGATTCAGGAACTGAACTGCAACCCCAAGCCAGAATGGCACAGGGCTTTTAAGCTTGAAATCCACAAACATCTGTGCTAAGTTATCCCACCTATCAGGACTTAGGGGTAGGGGACTTCCTTAAGAACATGTCTTTGTGGTACACTGTTCCTACAGGACTCAACTGCAGCATTCATGTCTAAGTGCACTCACCTAGCATTCATGTTTCTACTCACCAAGCAGGAAGTCAGTTACCCAGGGAGGTCTTGGGAACTTAAACTTTGAGTTAAGGCCTGTTCCAAATGGCTTCAGTTGGTTCCTTCTTACACCACTGTCTTCTGGATTCTCCACTTGCGTTCCCACAAGCAATGGATGAGTGGGGTCTGGGGTGCAGGTGTTTTGATAAGTGTCTAAATGGTCCGATGATGGTGTCTTACTTTTCAGTTCCTCAGTGGCTTGTGACGCTTAACATACCAAGAGCACACAAAGAGTAGGCAACTCTTTTGAGGGCTGTTGCTATAAGGAGAAATAAAAGGTGGCTTACTTGTGGCAGGATGTAGCAGGAATTTAATGGCGGATGTTTTGGTCTGTTTGGTTGGTTTATGTTTGTTTTTACATGGCTAGAGAGATGGTTTGCCGGTTAAACAGTGTTCTGTTCTTGTAGAGGACCTGAACTTAGTTCCCAGCATTCAATTCAGGAGGTTCACAACTGTCTGTGAGTCCAGCTCCAGGGAAGCTGACACCTACGTCTGGCATTTCGGGCACAGACAGACATAATTTTAAAATTGTTTAAGTCTTTTTGGGGGAGCGGGCGGGGGCAGTGGCTCTGTTGCCCCCAGGGGGCGCGCGCGAGTCGGTGCTGGAGTCAGGCGGGAACCAGGGAAGGGGCGGGCAGGAGGGGCGCTGGGCTAATCTGGTTGGCTGAGCCCCGGTGCTCAATGTCCGGTCGGTTTTAAACTCGGTCCCGCCCTGGCGCCCAGCTCTTCCGCCGCGGCGCGCTCCTGGTAAGTACTGTCCCCATTGCGAGTCCCAGGACCACACCACGTGGCCTCGGAGATTTTCACGGCGCTCGCCCCTGGCGCCGGTCCATGCCCGTACGCGTCCCTTCGGTGTGGGACAGGCGATCGGCCTTGCGCTGCCCGGATTTGTCCCCTCCCGGGTGGAGGCGCGACGTCCGGACGGCCCGGGTCCTGGGCACACTCGGGGCTCCTGCCTGCCCAGGACTCCGATGACAGGGACATCGCCTATTTAGGAAGCGAATGAGATCAGAGCTCGGGAAGTAGCAGGAGGCAGGATAATCCCAGTGTCAGCAAGGACAGGGGTAATTTCGCCCACGCAGGCGCGTCCTCGCCGCCGCTCGTGTCCTTCAAATGCCGCTTGGCACAGAGGCTGGGCTTTTTGTTTTGTGCTCGTTTGTTTTAAGGTTTGAGGGTATATTCAGGCGGATACCTGCAAGCGAGTCCAGCAGGGACCTCTGCCTACAGGACCTGGATTACCCTACTGCTGACACAGACCCAGCCTGTCTGGGTGTTGGGGCCTGGGAGAAATCTGAGTGACTAAATTGGCTAGGCAACCTCTTAGCAATGATATAGGAATCGTGATTTGGAGTTCCTAAGACCGGGTATAGGTGTTTAGCGAGCACCCAGGAGTCCTCCCTGTTTAAGAGGTGGCTGGTTGAGACACCAATTAAAAGTAAATATCAGGATTGGAGAGATGACTCAGTGGTTAAGAGTACTGACAGCTCTTCTAGAGTTCCTGAGTTAAATTCTCAGCAACCACATGGTGGCTCACAATCATCTGTAATGAGATCTGATGCCCTCTTCTGGTGTTGTCTGGAGATAGCAACAATGCACTCATATAGAAGAAATAAGTCTTTTTAAAAGATTATTTGATTATTGAGACAGATTGTCATGCTGGCCCAGGGGATATTTCTGCTCCAGGACCCTAAGTATTGGCATTTATGGACATAAGCCACTGTACCTGGTAAAGGACATTTTAGAGGAAAAATAGGCTTGTGGGCTCTTGTAAACAAGTTCCCTGGGTGGTAGTTTTCTTTCCATTAGAGGTTAGGGTTCTGCTGAGCCCGTCTGAGAGTGAAGGGCAGCATGAGCCACCTTCTAAGGTAAGGGATTATTTTTCCCTTCCTCATTCAGCCTCAGCAGACACTTCTGATGTTGCTGCTGGTTTTGAAATCAAAGAAAATGTTTCACATAGCGCTATTACTTGCGGTACTATTTGCTTCTAAACATTAAGAGTTTTTGCTTCAGGGGTGGAAACAGTGGGAAAGATTTCCCAGAGGGAATAAAATGGACTGCCAGCTGTCAGCAGTATGAAGATCAGAGCTCTGTGCAGGAATAATGCTAGTCAGAGGCAGGACTTCCATCATCGAATGCAGCTAGAAGCCACCAGGAAGGGCCTTTCTGAAAGAAGCTGTGGCTGCTGCTTATAACAGTGCTGGCTCTTTTCTCTTTTGAGCAGATGAGTGCTGTGTCCAGGATGACCATGAATTCAAGGTATGTGTTAGATGGAAAGATTTGACTTCCCAGGCATAATCCCAGGAACAGTTCTTGGCCAAGGATGAGAACTCTAACCTGACTGGATACGCTGCTGTGATGGGTTAAAGGATTTACCTGAGGCCAACAGAACAGGCAGGAATTTAATGCAGTCACCCCACGTCTTTTTAAAGTAGATGAGGGGTTGGAGAACGTAGTGAGAGAGGGCTTAGCAGTGCCAAGCCCATTACCTTTGATTCTGGGACCTGGTGGAGAGAGCCAACTCTCTAGAGTTATTCTTGCACCTTCACGTGTGTGCTAGCACACATGTGTGCTCACTCAAAATAATAAATGTAATAAATGGGAGCGTTGGTGAATGAATTAATACTTAGAGGGAGATAAAAATTGTGTTCAAATATTTCTGGGTAGTACATTAAGGGTTCTGTTTATACAAGAAGGTAGTTAATGTCAACATGGGCGTGTTGCTTAATTATCTCGTTGCGGGTCTAATCATCTCTGTAACGTCTCTTCTGCAGCTCTGGAGCTTGAGATGAACTGGTTCGACTTCCAGAAGAGAAGGTAGGCATCTGTGTGTAGAGTCAAGGTTTTAGGTTACTTTGTCCCCTTCATATCGGGAACGGGTGAATTCTGAGGCATTCTCATTGTATATAGAGAACATGAGAGTTTTGTGTCTGTAGAACTAAGTTCCATTATTTAATTTTCTATGGGTCAGCCCTACTCTGAAACATGCCACAATATTAACCTAAAAGATCTTTTGAAAAATTTGGCTTTATTTATAAAATTTTTACTTTTATGTTTTGCTTGCATGTCTGTACCATGTGCATGCAGTGCTCGTGGAGGCCAGAAGAGGGCATCAAGAAATTCTTTTGAAAATTTTAGTTTTATTTATAAAACTTTTATATGTTTTGCCTGCATGTCTGTACCATGTGTGTACAGTGCCCATGGAGGCCAAAAGAGGGCATCAAATCCCCCTGGAATTGGAGTTACAGTTGGCTGCTAGGAATTGAACCTAACTCCAAGGAGAGCAGGCAGCCAGGGCTCTTCATTGCTGAGCCCTAAACTTTGGCAACTCAGAATTGTCCAGCACATAGTTGAGAGATCAAGTCCTCCCAGGAGAGTGAGTTGTACGGTAGGATCCATTTGGTGTCCTGGCTTATACCTGCCATGTGTACTCTAGCTGTAGCTGGAATGAGCAAATAGCCTATGTGATTTAAACTACCATGTTGATGCCTCATTATTATGTTCAAATGTCCTGTAGAGAAATGAGGCGAAAAGTTCATGTTTTCAGAGAACTCATAATTCTAAGTAAGAGTCTCGAACATATGGAGTGAAAGAGCTTTACATTCTCCACGGTGATGCACTGTGGCGCTCCCAGGCATGAGCAGAGTAAACTCGGCAACTATGGTCTGGTGGGCTTCGGGCGGTGGCCACAGTCTCACCAGATCTACATCCAACTGGCTGACACTATTCAGAGTCAGCTCGCCAGCCACTCCAAAACCTGCTCACATCTGTGGCATGGAGGGTGGGGACCAAAGGGCTTTAATTTGCTGACAGCAATAAAGGGAAGCGCGTGACCTGTTCTTCAGAGAATGCCTTTACCATATAACCAGTTCTGACCTAGTGGAAGAGAGTATAAAGGACTTAATGTGGCCCACAAGCTACCCATCTCCAATGCAGGAATCTCACTCTAGGGCCCTAGCCCTACCCCGAGGCCCACTGGTCTCTCATCTCTAATAAATGATTGTTTTTTTATCTCTAGGTTTTTTTTTTTTCCCCAGGAAAAGCCAGTGCAGTTACCTGATAGTGAGTAAACCTTATGTTTCTGGTGGTTTCGTCAGATCTACCATCACCTGCCAGCCTGACCTGCTTTGATCCCGCAGACTGTCCCTGTTCCCTTATGAACAAAAGGACAGGCTATTGCACAGCAGCCCATGGTTTGGTACACAGTTGCTGCAGGTACTTAAAATGGCTGCCTGAACTTAAACTGGGAGGGTAGCCATTAGGAGATAGAAACCTACCTCCTATATTTCTTAGGAGTCTTGTGACTTAGAAACCCTGTTCTTCATTCCTCCCTAAATGGCCAACCACCATGGGCAAGGGTTCACCTGACACTCATAAGCCTAGCCTGAGCTGTGCAGTGGTGCTGCATACCTTTAATCCTGGCAGAGGCGGGTGCATTTCTGAATATGAAGCCAGCCTGGCCTACAGAGCAAATTCCAGAACAGCTAAGGCTACACAGAGAAACCAAAACACTCCAGCCTGATTGTTTCAGGTACAGACCTTTCCTGAAGGTTCAGGCTTGGGCCTACTCAACTCCATAGGCCCAAAGGCTAATTCATGATAAAGTCAGTTAGGCTTCTGTTTCCTTGCTAGAGAACTGGCCTCTCAGAGTCAAGTAAGCAGCAGTCTGCTAGTCCAGCTGATGTGCTTGGAAGGCTCTGCCCAGCTGCAGCATCTCTTCCCTTGTCCTTTTTCCTTCCCTCTCCCCTGACTTGAGTTATATAAGCCAGTCCTGCTAGTTCAATAATTGAGCTGTCCTCCGAAACAGTATCCTAGTGTAGAAACATAGTTTTAGTGGTGAAGATGACCAGACCAAGTCTGCAGCCACCAAAACAAGATTACTAGTTCTCAGAAAAAGTTTCCTGCCCTTCCCTGTACTGAATTCCAAAGAAAACCACAAAGTGCCCTGATCTTGCCACCAAAATTCCCTGAGATACTAATTAGCTGACCAATGAATTTAAAAATATATTGCTGCTTTGCTGACCAATCACAATATGACTATTCAACCCTCCATAAAAAGAGTATAAAAAGAGCTGTGCTTTTAGAGCTCGGGGTTGACTCTCCCTGCGAGGCTGAGCAACCCCGAGCGCGCACGCGTGGGAGCAATAAACACCTTGCCATTGCAACGATCTGTCGTCAGGTTGTGTCTTTGGGGGTCTTACACCTCAGTTGTTGACCGAACCCTTGTCTAAGACCTTGCTCCACATTTCCTCTGTGTCCTGACACCACCAGTGTGTAACAACTGATTGGGATTTGGTGGCGCAGAATCAGGACTTGCAGTCTGAAGAGGGTGAGTCCTCCCCTCCCTAAGGGACATCAGCATCGTAACTCACCCTGACCTGAAGATCGTCTGGCTCTTTACCTTCCATCTGACTGTCTCCCTGATGGTTTGACCCCAACAGCCCCATTGGCATTGGCATTGGCAAAAAACTTTCTGAAAGAACCTGGTAGCACAGCAACCAGCTACAAGGCCTTAGGGTGGTTGCTGGCTTTCTTAAATTTGCAGGCAGGCTTTGCAACCTGGCCAGGACATTCCCCCTTTGGCTGAGTGCTTTTATCCTTTTCTGCCATGGGAAATTCTACCTCTCACCAGCTGGAATCCCAAATGAGAGGCCTGCAGGCCCTCCTCTAGCTTGGGGGGCTTAAAATCTCTTTTAAGGAAGCAGTTTCCCTTAGCCCCTTTGATGAACCCCAGCGGGCTCTATGACGTTGAGGTATGGATGTGGGTGGCTTATCTCGCCCAAACTCCCAGAATTCCAAGGGGCAACTCCCTGTTGTTCCACCCATCATTGCGGCCATTCAGTAATGCATGGGTCACCCTGAGAAGGAACTTGAGGATGAACCTAAACCCCTTACTCCAAGCCAAGACTGAGGAGGAAAGCCCTGAAGACTTCCCTGTGGCAGACCTTGCTGTCCTAAAACAAGCAATTGAATACACTAGACAGAAAATGACCCCTGACCCCCACACACCCACCTCTCTCAATCCTCCACTGTTGCCTTATATCCCCCCTGCAACGCCCTCTGAAGACACTCCGGAAACTGTTGAAGGCTCCATGACTTCTACCCCTCAACAAGCTACCTCTGAATAATTATTTAAGACTCCTTTAAACTTGACCACAATGGAAATAACACCTTGGCTTTCCATGTTAAAGTTCAACTCACTTGATCTTGGTTGGCCCTTAGACTGGCATCCCTACCAAGCCTACCAAGAGTTTAGACAAGCAGTTTGAGAGGATGGTATTCATGCCCCATTGGGCCAAATCTATTCTCCTGAACCTTTCTGCTGCCTTTAATATACCACAGGACTGGCATGACATCTGTTGATCCTCCTTGCCTACCCTCCTGTTCCTTTAGTGGGAAGCTTTTTATAGAAATGAATGCCTGCAACAGATCAGGAAAAATCAAAACCAAACCCAACAAAATATCCCTTGGGGCTTTAATGAGCTTTTGGGCCAAGATGACTTCTCCACAGAACAACAGGCTACCCAACCTCTGGAGTGCTTTGATCAAGTACGCCTTTGTGCACTTCGGGTCTGGGATCACATAGTCCCTGATTCTGCATCCCAAGACTGGGCTTCCTTGCTTCTCTGCCTCTGGCAGATACCTGAAAAGCCCTCTCTGACTTTGTTCTTAGAACAAACCTGAGCCTGGAAATCAAAATTCCTGACTCTATGGGTAGAGAAGTCCTCCTTAAAAGCATAGTTTGGTGAGGCGTGAATTTGGAACACTGGCTGGTGTGTCAGGGCTTGGAAGATAAACATGAGAAATGATAGTTGCCACTGAAGACATTGGGACCCCTTCCTATAAAGCCGCCTCCCTTGCCAAGGCCTTCATAGAGGCTCTTAAAACAAAAAAATGTTTTAAAGGTAAAAAGGAGGGATACTTGAAAGGTGAATGTCTCAACTCTGCACCATCTAAGGGTGTGGAAGCTGCACATCCTAAAAGCCTTTGTCTTCGATGCCTTAAAGGATTCCATTGGAAAAAGCATTGCCATTCTAAATATGATAAGGATGGCTAGCCTGTTTTGCCTTTAAACTCCAAAAGGGGCAACCTGCAGCCCAAACAATATGACAGAAAACCCACAAAATGTGAGTCATTAATATTTTTGAAGACTCACACCCCTAACTCAATATAAAAGTTGGAAGAGAACTATTTAAATGCCTACTTGACATCAGAACAGATAGGACTCTGATCCAAGGTCCCGTAGCATTGGGGCTAATCCCCGGTCTATAACTACAAGGGCATAGGAGGCTCCTCCTGGGTGTATACCACAAAAGAGGACTTCAAGTAGGATCCAGATGGTGCCATTGGATCAGACTTATCAGACCTCTTGTCTTGGACATGGCAATCAACCTGTTGGGGAAAGAGATCTTAGAAGCCCTAAATATAGTCCTCTCAAATAACATGCAAAGTGAGTACATCCAGATAGAGGACTGTGACAAGCACCCTCCCAGGGTCAGCCCCAATTCTAAGAGCCACCGTTAGGTATGATATTCCCTGCCTTAACTGGGTCTCAGATGAGCCGGTCTGGATTGAGCAGTGGCCTTTACCCAGGGAGAAATGAAAAGTTCTTACTCAACTCATACTCCAAAATCTCTCCCCTTCCTGTAGCCCCTGGAATACTCTCATACTTGCAATTAAAAAGAATTCTAGGCAATGGTAGCTATTATAACACCTGCAGGCTATCACCAAGGCCACTTGGAACTGGGCGTCCCCTCAGTGGCGCCTTTCCTTGTCTTTGCAATCCCAGTCAATACTCCACTATTGGCCATAGATGTTAAGGATTGTTTTTTTCCCCACCCCCTTGGACCTACCTAGGGCTAAAAAGCTGCTTTTGTCCACATATAACATCTAACTGAAGACTTCTAAGACAAGCAGATGCTGACAGTCTTGGGATCTTCCAGCAACAGATGAACTCTCTTGCCAGAGCCTAATGGCTACTGAACTTGGGGAAACTTTGATGATGTATATATAGATGTTTAAAACAGATGTTAATACCTTCACAAACTATATAACAGTTTTAATCCACCAAATCTTTGATTCAGTAATCCTTTGTCTTCCTAGCCCCTATTCCTCATTACCCCTCCGGCTTATATTGTGCTACCCCTCTGGCTTATGTTGTGTTTTATTTTGATGCTTACACCCCACCTGACCCAAGATTTTCATTGCAAATAACATAAGAGACAGTCACTCCAGTGATGCCTCTCCTTTATATTATAAAAGAGGAAAGGTGTTGTGGAGCAGTGGACAGTGCCAGGGAACTTGGTACAGGTGAGCGGGTTGCAAACCCTGGAACCTCTGAGGACGGTAGTAGCTTCACCTGCTCCCGACCAGGCCCCTGTCACAGGACCACACTCCCTACCTGATGTATCCCAGATCAGAGTTCTCCATTCTAATGAGGTATCTCATTGTCCAGTAAGCATTCGTTCTCTGACATTTCTCCCTGCAAAAGGTATTTAATCTCTGCTCCACTCCAAGTGTCTGGTATGCATTCATTTTCCATGACAACAATCAATAAACAGTTTAGCACCAAGGACTTGCCTCTTTCATCAAGAATCACCGTGGGGGACATGGAGAAAGCCTTTATTTATAGAGCCACACCATCTAAGCCTCCTGGCAGAGGCCCCTCTATGCTCCCTGTACTCTCCACCACTGAGCTAAGCCAGAGTTCCCCTACCTCCAGGTTCCTCAGCTCTCTGACCCAAATCTGTTCCCAACTCATTGTTAGGAACAATGTCAGGATGTCCAAGAGTTTGGGAGCCTCCAACCCCAGGCACATCCTGAGCCCACAGGGCTTCTTTATTCTCAGTGTTTTCTAGCAGCAACTTTCCACATGGAATTCAGGATTCCAACTTCAGCCTCCCGCATTTTAGGCTGTTTTCCCTTCCCCTGAGCAGTGTTTCTGCGCCTCACTAGACAGCACCAGATGGCGGCACAGAGTAAATGCAGGCTAGCGCTCCACATTTCACCTGCCCAGCAGTGTTACCACACCCCATGGGAGGCAGAACACAAAACCACGGCATTCTGCCACCCTGAGCGGGTGTTGGAATTCAGCAAGCCCAGCACTGCCACGGCAGAGAGCATGGGATGTAGACTAGCGCCTTTCCATTTTGTCTGCTTGAGCAGTGTTCATGTCCCCCCGTCCCCCCCCTCCCAGTGGCGAGGCAGAACTCAGACTTATGCTTCCATCGCCCTGGGGACAGGAATTTCCTTAACCTCATTCCATCCTCATAGCCAGTTCTAGTATTCCTTCAGATGCTAATGGCTCCAGTCATGGTTCCCTACAGAATTTCTACAGCCTCTTTATGATCCTGGTAGCCATTCCATTGTACTCATGGCTATCAGAACCCTGCCTCCTGCTCTGCTCCCCTCACCCTCATGGACCCATGAGGAAAGGGAGACCCACACTTGTAAGGTTCTTCCACCCCAGGCATTACTGGCACCCTAAGCTGAAGCCAATGAAACATACCCACCCTAGAAATTACCAGCTGCCTTCCTCAAAACTATATAGCCCTTGATTCACCCAGAGTAAAGTTGGGCTGCCTCTCTGAAGCTGATCTCAGAGATAAGTCTGCCATCTCCTTTGTCCTCATGGGCTGTTGGACAGTGACCTTGGGGAGAAGGGAGGACCACAGGTCATGAATTTCAGGTATTCCCCAGTCAGTGCTTACCTCACCTGGGCTAAGTCAGTCTGTACCCCTATCAAGTTACAGATTTTAAAAAGCTCATACAGGCAGTCAAGGAGGGCAGCAGCCATATCCCTTTGACTAAATTCCTCCCCCAAAGTCAAGTTGCCACTCTAACCACATCCCAGGAGAGGTGGGCCATCTGTCACTCTTCCCTGTCCAGCCCTGTTTGTCTTACAATGGGAGACCCTCTTCCAGGATGAATGCCTCTAACGACTTGGGTGGAGTCAGGGCTGAGACGAAGTCATGTGGGGCTTTGATGAGGTTTTTGGCCAGGGAGCCCTTTCCATGGGAGCCTGTCGAGCAGCACAGCCAGTGGGGTATTACATTCAGGTGCATCTCTGCCCTCCAAGCCTGGGATCTGGAAAGGATCTGACCTCCTCACGATGGGCAGGGACTTTGTGCATTCCCACAGGATCAGCCTCTGGCCATCTGAATATGAGCAAAACATGTATGACACCTTCCCACCCACCTAGAAGATGGCCCATCTATTGCTGGTGGGAAAGGGAAGGAGACCCACGAGGAGATACAGATATCTGTGACCAGGGAACAAGACCACCTGGTAGGACATTCATGACCTGGCAGTAACTGCACAATGCATGTGTTCTCAAGCCTCTCTCTGATACTTTAATGGCAGTCTTTGCTATTTTGCAGACCTATCCACCAATGCTCACCCTATAATTCTGTCCCCAACAACCAGCACTGGCATTTTCCTGCTAGGGAAACCTATGATGGCAAGAACTAGGAAATCGGGTCCACAGACTGCCCTGACCAAGAATGTCAAAGCTCTGTTTCTATTCCTGTCTAACCTAACTTTACCTGTCACCCCATCGATAAAAGCACCACAGAGGAGAAGTGGACTGCTTGGAGGATTCACTCTCATGGAAATAGCCAATTTCAAAACCTAAGTAGCCATCTTACTACTGTTGTAGATGATGCTGTGATGAAAGATGGAAGCCAGGCATCATGGGAAAACTTGTGCCCCACTGGCTATGCTGCACACATCCCTGGGCTGAGAAGAAATGCTCGATCCACCCTGTCCTGGCTACAGCATGTTCAGTATGTAGCTGACCTGCTGCCACATCCCACCCCAATGCCTCTCCATGTTTCTTCTGTGCCTCCTTTCTGAGTCCCCTCTTAGTCTCGGTACCTGCCAACACTACCTTGCATGGTTCCTCCTCAGCCCCGGATCTCTCCCTTAATCAACCCTAACAGGGGTCCCACTCTTTAAGGGCCCTTACCTCTGAGTTCCTGTTATGATTATTCCCCAGGTACAAATGATCAACCTTGCTGGATTTATGACATAATAGAAAGGCTCTGGTGCTGGGCATGGTGGCGCACGCCTTTAATCCCAGCACTTGGGAGGCAGAGGCAGGCGGATTTCTGAGTTCGAGGCCAGCCTGGTCTACAAAGTGAGTGCCGGGACAGCCAGGGCTATACAGAGAAACCCTGTCTTGAAAAACAACAACAACAAAAACCCCCAAAAAACAAACAAACAGAAAACCAAACCAAACCAAACAAAACAAAAGTCTGGGTCAGATATTCTGTTTGTCTGGAGTGTTTTAAAACTGCAGATACTGCCAGCTTTTAGCAGGTTGCCAGGTAATAAATGTGTTTGCTTTGGCTGAGACCTTCTTAGATTTTTTGAATTGGAGTTATAGGGCTGATAATACAAATAAAATTGTTCCAATTCTGACTGAACTTGTGACCCCAGACAAGTAATGAAAAAAATCAAACACATATCCAGAAACCTGTCTGTACGTTAGTTGGTCTGTCTGTGAAACCTGTATAAATAAAGAAGCAACCTGGTTGCCAGTCATTCAGAGTTGCAAGGTTCCCCTGCCCACCATGCCTGACTCACCCCACCCCCTGCTGACTTCTTATCTCCTCTCAAGGGACAGAACCCAGTCAAGGAGCCCAGGCTGGCACCTGGTACTCACCTACCTGCCTAGGTACGAATGTTACAGGCAATTCCTGGCACTCAGACAGGTTCCGTGGAGTATGAGCCCAAAGGGGCTCTGTGGCTAGGTGTACTGTTTTCATTTCCAGATGACCTTGTATAGCCCAACACTTAGAAACTAGTTAATCACTAGATATCCCCATGTGCTCACTGCACACAACACACACTCTTTCTCAGAGGTGGTCTTAGCTTGATTGCCGAAATGAGGCTTTGCCCACACTGGCCACCAGATGAGAAAATCTGTGACCTGGCCCAAGGTTTGTAAGCCAGGAAGACTGTTGTCATCTCCGGCAAATGGCTTCACTTCATGAAAGACACTTAACCAAAGAATGCTTCCAGAAGAGCAGCAAACTCAACCCAAATAACCAAGAGCACGGTGGCCGGCAGGCACATGGGCCAGAATATTCTGATTGGTTATGTCCCCAGAGAATAATAAAATATAAAAACACTGGAACAACATGATGAACTAACCAGTACCCCGGAGCTCTTGTCTCTAGCTGCATATGTATAGAAATATGGCCTAGTCGGCCATCACTGGAAAGAGAGGCCCATTGGACTTGCAAACTTTATATGCCCCAATATAGGGGAATGCCAGGGCCAAAAGAATGGGAATGGGTGGGTAGGGAAGTGGGGGGCGCTATGGGGGACCTTTGGGATAGCATTGGAAATGTAATTGAGGAAAATATGTAATAAAAAATATTAAAAATTAAAAAAAAAGAAAAAAAACAAAAAAAACCACTGAGTTCATTTCCCCCCTGCTAAAGCCTAGTCCTGAGGGTCACCTTGAATTGCTGCCCCTCCCTCCTGTGTTTCCCAAGTACTGGATTTACTTAGACCATAGGCCACCACACCCAACTGTTTTTTTTCTTTCTTGAGACAGGCTATGTATGACTGGCTGTCATGGAACTCACTCTGTAGGCCAGATTGGCCTGGAACCTGCCTCTGCCTACTGAGTGCTGCTGTTAAAAGGCGTGGGCCACCCCACTCAGCCATACCCAGTTGTTTAAGCAATGCTGGGGATTGAAGCCAGCCTGTATGCTAGGCTGGCCCTGTGCCAACTGAGCAACATCCTCAGTCCTGACACTGGCAAAATCAAAACGAGTCCCTTGAAGGAGTTGAGAGGAAGATCATTCTAACTTTAGTTAATGGGTGCCCTTCAAGTTGTCCCCCTGACTCCCAGGGTTGTGCTGGAAGCAGGTGACGTCACTGGCAGAAAGTGACACATTTGCTCTCAACTGTAGAAAAGGCACAAGACATGCACAAAACAGCTGGAGACACTCCATGAGTGATGGGTCTAAGTTGCCCAGAGAGCTAAGACAAGGCATCCAAGTGCCTTTCCCAGATGCCTTCTTCCTCCTGCATGAAAGAAATGGTGCACATGCCCAGGGTCACAAACATCATGGAGAGGGAAACCAACATGCCAAGCTGCTGCGGCCTTGGGCCCAGCATGACTGGAATGAAGTGGATAGGGCCCATGAGGTGGTTCAGAGAGCACTACACATCATTCACAGCCCCCCCGTTCTGCTCCTGGAATGTTCTCCCAGAGAAGCCGAGTCACAGTGAGATCAAAGGACCAGAGGCCTACAGGACAGCCATGTAGGGGGAGAATAAACATGAGGAGATGTCAGAAGGTCTCAAAAGGTTGTGACTTTGGCATGAACTAATGTTGCATTCTGTAAATGCGGTTTTCTGTTGCTCAGTTTTCTTATCTGTGAGATGGAGATAATTCAAACCATCCCTACTGGAAGTTTCCATGAAATCACAGTGTGTCACACTGCCTGCCTTCTGTACTTGGTAAGTACTGCCAGAGTCTGAGGTGTCAGTAGTTTGTGGTGTTGGTGCTGTCTTCAGACATGGTCACATAGTAACTAGGAGGTCCTCAAACTCAGTTCTGCCTCAGCCTCTCAAGTACTAGAATTAACAGGTGAGGCCCATCCTCAAAATAGATTTTGTTAACCCATGCCAGGTTGCAGGCACTGCCACGCCTATCCTGTAATCATTTCTCAAAGAATAAAATGGCTTTTACACAACCGTGTTCTTTTGATTCACGTTCACAGCAAGCACAGCAGATACACTTTGCATGTGTTTCCATGTCCCCGGTTCTTGCAAGGCCTGTATAGACCCAGTGTTTCCTGCTCACCCTTGAGGTGGGAGGAGGGTCAGGGTTCCCTTCCCCCATTTCAACTCCATACAAAGATTGCATTCTAAAATGCGTTAGAAGCAGGCTGGGAACCTGGTGCTCAATCCTCAGACAGGGTCGGCGCCACCAGCTGTGCTGAAGATGATGCTGTCCCTGAGTGGCCACAACTTCTCTGGGTGTTCAGGTTGGAGACCAACATTCCAGCTTCTTCTAGCCTGGTTGGTTTCCGAGACAACTACGTTCTGGATTCTTCTCCAACACTCTCTGGGATCTCTTGTTTGCCTTTATCCCAACTACAGGACTTAGCTCTGGACTCAAAAATTATATGGAAATAATATTCTATGCTTTCTGTTGTCTTCCTTTGCTCATGTAGTTGTTCCCGGTCTGGGCTGCCCTAACAATGTTGCTATGGCACCCACCATGGTCTCTGATGTTCTCCCTATCCCTTTGGGCTATCCTAGTTATAGCACACGGCTTCTAGGTCCCCCATGCTTGCTGGTGAAGAGCATCACCCAGTGCTGGGCTGTGCTTCAGTGCTTAATTCCCCCACCCTGGCCCTCAGCAAGAATTGCTCACACAGATAGATGTGGCAGCGGAACAATGTGAAGTGTGGGATAATTATACACTGAGAATTAGTTCTAAATGAAGGGCGTGAAGAATTACAATGCTTAGACTTTAAAAAGGGAAGCCACTTATGCTGGTTGGGGTTTTTGTCAACTTGACATGCATTGGAGTCATCTGGGGAAAGGGAGCCTCAGTCAGAAACTGCCTCCATTAGATGGGCCTTTGAGTTCCTAATTCCAAGGTCGACGCCTTGCTAGGCCTGAGTTGTATAAAAAAGCCAAGTGAGCAAGTCATGTGAGCATGACAGCAGGCAGTCCCCCTACAGGTCACTGCCATGTGTGAACACCAGCAGGCAGTGCTCCTACAGGTCACTGCTCCAGCCCCTGCCTCCAGGTTCCTGCCTTGGCTTCCTTTGGTGATGCACTGTAAGTTGTTACATGAAATGAGTCCTTTCCTCCTCTAAGCTGTGTTTTGTCATGCCGCAGTAGACAGCAAGTTAATGATCACGGATAAGTATTGTGCTCAATCCCACTATTGGTATGGTTCTGTAAGGCGATGGGTCTCTTGGAGTGGAAACACCCATTAAATAGATACCTAAGATGGGCCCTGTGTGTGGTGCTGCTCTCAGCAAGGGGGCCATTGATCCTGGCTCCCAGGTTGACCATAGTAACCATACTATCAGAGGCCTGTGCATCCTCCTGGGCAGTGGTTTCTTAATGTCTATGGTTCTAATACCACAGCACCTACCAACATCTAGGTTGTCTGCATAATAGGAATAAATGTAAACGATACTTGATGGCATTGGGAGGTGGAGTCAGGAAGCCCAGGGGCCCCTGTGTCTTGCTGTCTACCACAGACTCCACTGTTACATCACAGCACTCATGAAAGTACTAAAATCACAGCTAAAATACAGTTATGACAGTGGTGACCAAGGACAAGAGTTAACAGTTGCAAAGCCCTCTAGCTTTACAAATGCTGTGCTGGCCAAACTGCCTACAGGAGTTACCTCAAGACCTCCCTGATGGGGAAGAACCACAGTTATTGTCCCACCTACCGACCAGCAAACAGAGACCAAGGCACCATGCTAACATCAGGCAGTGAAGCTCTAGGTCCTGAACATCCCCAAGAGAGTCAAGACAGCTCTGGAATCTTCATTTGGAATACAGTAAGAGATGTCCTTGCCGGGGGGGGGGGGGGGGAGGGGACTGCAGGGGAGGGGGAGCTCTGGAGCACTGAACCCACTCCCAGATGGCAGGCTCTGCTTCCAGCCTTTTTTTTTTTTTTTGGTTTTTCGGCTTCCAGCCTTTCCAGATGTGAGCATTTTCTTTTCCTCAGGGAAGCCCAGTCATCCTGGTAGGCAGGAGTTGCTCGTAATGTTTCTTTTTCCATTTTCAATTAAACACTTATCATAATGTACTACGAATTACACAAGTGTTTCTTGGCTAGTCTTCTCTCAGTTTGTTTGATAAAAAGGTAGAAATGGAAGCTAAATAAAAGGTAACTCAACTGTCATGTACCTCACTCAAAATACTTGAAGGTCAGATAATCTCAGGATGAAAAAAACTGGCTTTTTGTTATTGTTTTAGACAAGATCTCTATGTAATCCTGGCTGTCCTGGATCTCCCTATGTAGAGCAAGCTGGCTTTGACCTCACAAAAATTGTCTCGTCTTAAGGCTGCCCACTTTCTCCCTACCTATTCAATATAGTACTTGAAGTCCTAGCCAGAGCATTTTGACAACAAAAGGAGATCAAGGGGGATACAAATTGGAAAGGAAGAAGTCAAATATCACTGTTTGCAGATGATATGATAGTATATATATAAGTGACCCTAAAACTTCCACCAGAGATCTCCTAAACCTGATAAACAGCTTCAGTGCAGTAGCTGGATATAAAATTAACTCAAACAAGTCAATGGCCTTTCTCTACACAAAGGATAAACAGGCTGAGAAAGGAATTAGGGAAACAACACCCTTCACAATAGTCACAAACAATATAAAATACCTTGGCGTGACTCTAAGGAAGTGAAAGATCTGTATGGTAAGAACTTCAAGTCTCTGAAGAAAGAAATTGAAGAAGATCTCAGAAGATGGAAAGATCTCCCCTGCTCATGGATTGGCAGGATTAATATAGTCAAAATGGCTATCCTGCCGAAAGCAATCTACAGATTCAATGCAATCCCCATCAAAATTCCAACTCAATTCTTCACTGAGTTAGAAAGGGCAATTTGCAAATTCATCTGGAATAATAAAAACCCTAGGGTAGCAAGAACTATTCTCAACTATAAAAGAACCTCTGGTGGTATCACCATGCCTGACCTCAAGATGTACTACAGAGCAATTGTGATTAAAAACTGCATGGTACTGGTACAGTGACAGACAGGTAGATCAATGGAATAGAATTGAAGACCCAGAAATGAATCCACATACCTATGGTCACTTGATCTTTGACAAGGAAGCTAAAACCATTCAGTGGAAAAAAGACAGCATTTTCAACAAATGGTGCTGGCACAACTGGCGGTTATCATGTAGAAGAATGTGAATTGATCCATTCTTATCTCCTTGTACAAAGCTCAAGTCTAAGTGGATCAAAGAACTCCACATAAAATCAGAGACACTGAAATTTATAGAGGAAAAAGTGGGGGAAAGCCTCGAAGATATGGGGACTGGGGAAAAATTCCTAAACAGAACAGCAATGGCTTGTGCTGTAAGATCAAGAATTGACAAATAGGACCTCATAAAATTGCAAAGCTTCTGTAAGGCCAAAGACACTGTCAATAAGACAAAAAGGCCACCAACAGATGGGGAAAGGATTTTTACCAATCCTAAATCTGATAGGGGACTAATATCCAATATATACAAAGAGCTCAAGAAGCTGGACTCCAGAAATTCAAATAACCCCATTAAAAATGGGGTACAGAGCTAAACAAAGAATTCTCAACTCAGGAATACCGAATGGCTGAGAAGCACCTGAAAAAATGTTCAAAATCCTTAATCATCAGGGAAATGCAAATCAAAATAACCTTGAGATTCACACCAGTCAGAATGGCTAAGATAAAAAATTCAGGTGACAGCAGATGCTGTCGAGGATGTGGAGAAAGAGGAACACTCCTCCATTGCTGGTGGGATTGCAAGCTTGAACAACCACTCTGGAAGTCAGTCTGGAGGTTCCTCAGAAAATTGGACATAGTACTACTGGAAGATCCAGCAATACCTCTCCTGGGCATATACCCAGAAGTTGTTCCAACTGGTAATAAGGACACATGCTCCACTATGTTCATAGCGGCCTTATTTATAATAGCCAGAATCTGGAAAGAACCCAGATGCCCCTCAACAGAGGAATAGATACAGAAAATGTGGTACATTTACACAATGGAGTACTACTCAGCTATTAAAAACAATGAATTTATGAAATTCTTGGGCAAATGGATGTATCTGGAGGGCATCATCCTGTGTGAGGTAACCCTATCACAAAGAAGTCATTAGATATGCACTCACTGATAAGTGGATATTAGCCCAGAAACTTAGAACACCCAAGATACAATTTGAAAAACACAAGAAAATCAAGAAGGAAAACCAACATTCCTCCTTAGAATAGGGAACAAAATACCCATGAAAGGAGTTACAGAGACAAAGTTTGGAGCTAAGATGAAAGCATGGACTATCCAGAGACTACCCCATCTGGGGATCCATCCCATAATCAGCCACCAAATCCAGACACTATTGCATATGCCAGCAAGATTTTGCTGAAGGGACCCTGATATAGCTGTCTCATATGAGGCTATGCCAGTGCCTGGCAAATAAAGAAGTGTGTGCTCACAGTCAGCTATTGGATGGAACACAGGGCCCCTAATGGAGAAGCTAGAGAAAGCACCCAAGGAGCTAAAGGGGTCTGCAACCCAATAGGTGGAATAACAATATGAATTAACCAGTACCCCCAGAGCTCGTGTCTCTAGCTGTATATGTAGCAGAAGATGGCCTAGTCAGCCATCATTGGCATTGCAAACTTTATATGCTCCAGTACAGGGGAAAGCCAGGGCCAAGAAGTGGGAGTGGGTGTGTAGGGGAGCAGGGCGGGAGGGAGGGTATAGGGAACTTTCGGGATAGCATTTGAAATGTAAATAAAGAAAATATCTAATTAAAAAAAACACACAAAAAATTGTCTCGTCTTTGCTTTCCAAGTGCTGGGGTTAAAGGTATGTACCCAGTGTACTGGCTAGTTTTGTGTCAACTTGACACAGCTGGAGTTATCACAGAGAAAGGAGCTTCAGTTGAGGAAATGCCTACACGAGATCCAGCTGTAAGGCATTTTCTCAATTAGTGATCAAGGGGAAAAGGCCCCTTGTGGGTGGGACCATCTCTGGGCTGGTAGTCTTGGTTCTATAAGAGAGCAGGCTGAGCAAGCCAGGGGAGGCAATCCAGTAAAGAATATCCCTCCATGGCCTCTGCATCAGCTCCTGCTTTCTGACCTGCTTGAGTTCCAGTTCTGACTTCCTTGGTATGGGAGTGTAAGCCGAATAAACCCTTTCCTCCCCAACTTGCTTCTTGGTCATGATGTTTGTGCAGAAATAGAAACCCTGACTAAGACACCCAGCAAGCATTGATTTAGACGTGAAGCAGAGGCACACTTCTCTTTCCCTGCATATACATTAGAGGAATGAGGCTCCACATCTAGCCCATTTATAGCCTCTTGAAGCAATCTTCAAAACTGTTTCTTCTCTTTCAGTGTTCCCAAGCTTTAGCAGAGCATGGGGCTCTTGAAATCCAAGACAGAATCCAGCAAGAAATGTTCTAATCTCTTGGTCCCATTCTCCTAAAGCCCAAAGATGAGAAGATGATGCTCCAGTACCCTAAATGGCAAAGATTTCATTTTAGTTAAGTATCTGAAAACATGCGGTATCCAGGAGAGGTCTGTGGGTCTTTGATTCACATCTTCCACACACTGCACACCTCCTAGCCCCTAGTTTCTCACCTGACTGGGGCTAAACTAGACTTTGATGACTTTAAATTTGAGAACTTTTGAATTTGGCAAAGAAATGATGCTGCCTGTTTGGAGACTCACTCACAGGACTCCATGTCCCAGACTCTTCCCAGCTAGGAACCTGGAGGTGTAATCACAAGAGCCAGAGTGTTGTTAATTGGTCACCATCACCATTGATCTATGGTGACATTTTAGGGCTGTCAGGCATCAAAGGACCGAAGTTTAGTTATTTTCATTTTAATAAACACCCCAACAAAAACAGGTATGTTCTTAATTCTAGGTATGAAAGGCATAATGTGATTGATACCCAAGGGCAGTTAACCGCTGTGCAGGGAAGAGGAGAGTCATGGTTATCCACTCCACCCACATCTCTGGGTGAGGGGGTACTCTGACCTCTCCCCCGTGTCCTTACCATCTCTTGTCTCACCTCATCCCTGGTCTACAGAGAAGGGTTCAGTGGAAACACAGTATAAGACCCTGACCCTCAGTCAGTGATACTTCGAGATGCCCCTGAGTGAGACACTGACACAGATCTATGCAAAAGCAAGAGGTTTATTTTCAGGAGTGTTGGGGTCAGAGCCCTCAATCAGTCAGTCCTTCTAGGCAAGTGATGAGAAAGCAGCCCCACCCCCAAGGCTATCACAAGCAGTTTTTATACTTCTTAGGGGCACAGGTTACATCAGCAAGATTACAGCTCAAACTTATTGACTAAGCATATTGACTTTTAAATCTAGCGAGCAAGCATGACATGCATTTGAACTCTACCTGGGACTTTCCAGAGGGTCAGGTAACTATCAGTCAGTCATTCTGAGAAGTTTTTACTCAAGAATGATCCTGTGGGTGGAGAATGGAACTAGGCCTAGCCTTGACCTCAGGTGGGAGGGGGAAGCTGTAAGGAGGGTGTGGGGCTGGAAAAAGCCCTTAGGGTTCCCCAACAGTGTTCCTGTAGATGCTGTCTACAGCACAAACCTTCCTGACATCCCAGGAAATAACTGTGGTGCCTCCATTTCCCCAAATCTTCAAGTTTTTATTCTTCAAGCCTGTCTTTACACATAACTTTTTTTTTAAATGAATGGTGCTGAAAATATATACAGTAGTTCAGTAGGGAGACCAATGCTTCTAAGATCACTTATCAACACCACAGGCTCTAGAACCCCATACCCCATGTGACCCACCAAGATCACACCTGAGAAGAGCAAGATGACAGAGATGTAAGACTCAGGCTGCTCAAGATCCTGCTGGCCATCAAACAGGACTGTACTTGGGTTAGTTTAGGTTCCTTCCAAAGGTATAAGCATGTACCTGGTCATCTTTTAGCAACTCATGGTTTGAAGGGGAGTTCTCGTTTAATGGGAGGAAAAAGATAGCTGCATCAAAAGGAGAGTGTACTGGCTAGTTTTGTGTGTCAACTTGACACAGGCTGGAGTTATCACAAAGAAAGGAGCTTCGGTTGGGGAAATGCCTCCATGAGATCCAGCTGCAAGGCATTTTCTCAATTAGTGATCAGGGGAGGAGGTCCACTTGTGGGTGGTGCCATCTCTGAGCTGGTAATCTTGGTTCTATAAGAGAGCAGGCTGAGCAAGCCAGGGGAAGCAAGCCAGTAAAGAACATCCCTCCAAGGCCTCTGCATCAGCTTCTGCTTCCTGACCTGCTTGAGTTCCAGTCCTAACTTCTTTGGTGATGAACAGCAGTATGGAAGTGTAAGCTGAATAAGCCCTTTCCTCCCCAACTTGCTTCTTGGTCATGATGTTTGTGCAGGAATAGAAACCCTGACTAAGACAAATTGGTACCAGCAGAGTGGGGTATTCCTGTGACAACCTGACCATGTTTTGGGGAGGACTGTGGAAGGACTTTGGAACTTTGGGCTAGAAGATTGGTGTTAAGTGCTCTGTCAGACATTGTGTAGGAGCTTGGAAGATAATGTTGAGAACAGTGCAGAAGATGGAGGCCTGGCTTGTGAAATTTCAGAGGGAAGATTAAAGACTCTTTTCAGGGCCATTGCTATTTTGGATTATGAAGAGTCTGTGGTTCTGGTTAGCTGGGGCTGAAGAATCAGCTGTGATTAACAAGATACCAGAACTACTAAAGTGAAACTTTTCCTTACTGGGACTATTGATGCTGGTTAGCTGGAGCTAAGAAATTAGCAGTGATTAAGAAGAGACCAGCATCATTGAATTGACATCTTCTGGGAAGTGTTTTTTTTGAGAGCACAGAGGCTGTGTTCCAGAGATAGCCAAGGTTGTACCTTGTGCTGTGGCTGGACTTGGTAATGTGTAAGAGTCACCCAGGTGGTACTGGTTTTGAAGGCATGAAGGGGTCACAGAGAGCAGCTGAGGCTCAGCACTGTGAGAGGCCATGGAAGGCCATTGGTGAAGGTGCAGCCTCAATTGCAACTGATGGCCCAGGACTGAAGGGATCATGCAAAGGAGTTGAGGCTTGGCACCATGAAGAGAGCCTATGAGAGGCTGTTGGTGAAGCCTAGTTACAGCGGAAGACATCAGTGTTTTGGAGATGCCAGTACCATGAGATGACCACCAAGAGCAGCAGCAGCAGTGGAGTACAGGCAGCTGGAGCCTAGAAGACAACGTGTGTGCTGCAAAGGGCAAGGCTGGAAAAGTGACCCAAGCCCTTGAAGGAGCCCAGAAGATCGTGAGTTGGATCCCAGACATTGGACAGTGGGAGTTTGTTTTTGTTTTTCATTGTGACTGTGCCCTGATGCTTTTCCCTCTTGAGGGAAGTATTTTAGTGGAACCCTCAGTTAAGAGACTTAATTGTGAAGACTTTGGATTTTAAGAGAGATTGAATAAGAAACTAAGGATTGAGGCTTAATAGTGATATGTTTGTGTGTCAAGTTGACAAGGGGTCAATTGTACTGGCTAGTTTTGTGTGTCAACTTGACACAGGCTGGAGTTATCACAAAGAAAGGAGCTTCAGTTGGGGAAATGCCTCCATGAGATCCAGCTGCAAGGCATTTTCTCAATTAGTGATCAAGGGGGGAGGTCCCCTTGTGGGTGGTGCCATCTCTGAGCTGGTAATCTTGGTTCTATAAGAGAGCAGGCTGAGCAAGCCAGGGGAAGCAAGCCAGTAAAGAACATCCTTCCATGGCCTCTGCATCAGCTCCTGCTTCCTGACCTGCTTGAGTTCCAGTCTTGACTTCCTTGGTGATGAACAGCAGTATGGAAGTGTAAGCTGAATAAACCCTTTCCTCCCCAACTTGCTTCTTGGCCATGATGTTTGTGCAGGAATAGAAACCCTGACTAAGACAGAGAGCAAAACCAGAAAACACATAGAGTGTCAGTTTCCCTATGTGGAGCCAACTGGCAGTGATTCCTCTGGTGACCAAGCCATAATGCTTCCAAAGCCAGATAAAGGAAATTGTTCCCACTAGGCCACACAGCTGAAAGGGCTGGAGGATGCTGAGCAAGGAGTTTCCAATACCCTGGGTGTCAGCATATACCATGGCAATACAGTCAAACCCCAGAACTGTCACGTAGAGGAAAGCCAAACCTTACCAGCCAGGACAACAGTCTGTCAGCAGTACATTTCCCATCCCTCCCAATGTGTGTAGAGCAGCCTATGTGTATCTTACAGGCAGTGGAGAAGCCCTTTGGTTGTGGCCTGCTGTTCTTCAAGGCTGGAATTGTGTCCCTTTGGTCTTTCCAGGGTTCTGGATTTGTGGATGAATCTATCCATAGCTTCCCCAAACTCTGTTTCACCTAAAATAAAATCCAGATATGCTTCAACTATATCCCTTGGTTGTTCATGGTAGACTCCTCTGCTTCCATGTTGGATGGTTTGTGTGTGTACCTCTATCTTTCCTTCCTCAGGGATCTGGGATTTGCTACAGTTCTGGAATGTCAGTGGTATTGTGAGACCCTAGGGAACAAATCTGACTCATGAGTTCCAGGAGTTGTTGGACGAATACCCGCATTTTCCTGGCCTTCAGTGAGACAGTCCTGAGGTACATGATACAGTCCCTGAAGATCCCCCACTCTCCCTACAGTCTCGTATTCATGCCATTCCCTTTATCGACATCTCCCCACCCCCTGCCCGCCCTCATTTCCTGTCCCACTTCCCTTTCTTTTCATCGGATCATATTGCAAACAGATAAATTTTCACCCTAGAGTCTTGTCTTAAGATGGGCTCAGGAGAGAACCAAGCTAAGGCACAGAGGAAAGGGAAAGAGAAGGGGCTAGTTCAGAGAGCACGAAGACCAAATTGCCACTTGCTCAAAATGTGAGCTCCTGGAAATCGTCACAGGTACTTACTGGTTACTCTTTCTGAAAAAACTAGATGCTTGTGGAGGTAGATTAGAAACACACGACTATTTCCAAGGTGCTCAGCACAGGGAAGACAAGTCCTGCAAAGTCTAGAGGAGCCAAGTAGAGCTCTGAAGGAAGGTGAGGCACAGGGGCAAGAGGTAGGAGCTGTTTATTATACAAATGGATGTACTGCCAGGCTACTGGAAACAAAGATGACAACCAAACAATGGTGGAAATACAGAGAACAATGGCTTCAGTCTTACTGTATGGGAGGGGATAAAAGCAGGCTTTGCGTACAGTACCCTACTGAAATCTCACAGTATCCTGATGAAATTGGTTCTGTAATTGTTCTTACTTTGCAGAGAGGCAGAGAATATGAAATAAAGTAACTTTGAAAGTTCACATAGGCAAAACATGGAGTGGGCATACCCTTCCTAGTGAGCTACCACCTATGTATTCATCTGTTCATTTATCATCTGAATATACACCCCTATATATTGATCTTTCATCTTGTTCATAAAATTGATCTAGTGGTCTTTTTGTTTTGTTTTGTTTTGTTTTTTGGTTTTTCAAGACAGGGTTTCTCTGTATAGCCCTGGCTATCCTGGAACTCACTTTGTAGACCAGGTTGGCCTCAAACTCAGAAATCCACCTGCCTCTGCCTCCCAAGTGCTGGGATTAAAGGCGTGCGCCACCACCGCCCGGCTAATCTAGTGGTCTTTATCTGAAAAATAAATTGAGAAAAGTGAGTACTAATCATAAGCCCATAAGAAGAAACTGAATTAATCAGGGAGATGAGCAACATTGTCAATAGGTGAAGATGGCTCTTACTTGGGAATGATGTCATGTCTACTGGCAGCGTTCCCACCCCTGTTCATCCCCACATACATAGGGAATTTATAATTTTGAAACAAATGCTGCAGGGATCCACTCTATTATCATGACCAAAGGGTGGCCCATCCTCCTTGACACATTTGCCTCTCAAGTTTAGGGGCTCTGGGAGAGGAATTTATAAGCAAGATGGGAAGGAGTAATTCGTCTCCCAAGATGGTAGGATAGGCTATGCAGGTCCCATGGGCATGCTGCTTGCCCTTGCCCTTCTCAGAACGGAGTCCCTGAAGTTTTAATAATCCGTTGAACTGTACCAAGTTACCCTGCTTGCCCCCTGAAATGTGGTCAAGCCATATGACCTCAGCTGCAGCCCCACTGTTTGTGTGTACACTGGCAGACAGAATATTAAGATGTGGTTAGACACATGGCCTGGAAAGAATAAACGAAACACCAACATAGGAAGAGTAAACAAAATGAGAGACCTCGCTGAGTTTGCATTGCTTTGGGTGTGCAGCCTCCAAGGAAGGCTTGCTGCCTCTCTAGGAAGCACCCTGCTGTGCACTGCTGGGGTTTTTACAGCAACTGGGGAACTGGTTGATAAACCCTGTACAGAAATAGAACCTCTACAAGAAGTGAAACCAAGTTCCATCCGAGAATGAAACCACACCCAGTCACATGAGATGCCCATGTTGTCACCTGGCTCACGGTCACAGGGGCCAATGAGCTGGTCCAGCTGCCTCACTGCTGTGTCCTTCTCTGCAAGGGGGAGGGGGAAACACTGAGACTTAGTGGATGGATGCTGTCTTTTCTGCTGACCTTGACACCGTGTGTTCCCTGGGCTTGTTCCGAGGGTCAGTGATGTGGCCAGCAGGTTTGTCTGCAGACTAGCGATGGCCCTTTCAACCTGGGTGACAGCTGCAAAGGTGGCTGTAGTGGATGTGAGTGATCAGATTAGTAAAGTGAGAGAGACAGTAGGTCACCTACAGTTCTTGCAATGCTGATAACAGTGATGGTCACCAATTTGTTGCCAGCACAGTGACATGGGAAGGAAGATGAAGTGGTAGGAGAGATGGGGGAAGAGGTGAATGGGAAGAATTCTTACTGTGTCAGGTGAATAGTCACCAACCTCATTCATCTCATTTAACTCTTACAATTCTAAGAAGCTAATGGTGCTTCCGTTTTACAAACTAGAAAACTGAGGCACACAGAGGGGAAACTGCTTTCTCAGGATTGCAGAGGAAGAACAGGATGAGCCAAGACTCAAAATCCAGGCCGTCTGACTCCAAAGCTTATGGCTTCTACCACCATTGAAGAAAATATCCCCAAATTTATTTTCAAACCTGTAATAAACTTGAGCCAAAAATTTACCCTGAAGTCCTTTAAAAGAAGTTAACAGAGAGAAGGAAAGTTTTCTTGACCCCAAGGAGAGGACACACTGAAGTCTCATGCGGCTTTTCTTATTCTGGGTGATGTTGTTGAAGCTGCAGTACATCTAAATAAGAACTGTTTAGAAAGAAAGCATGATAAGGGGTTCCACTCTGCAAGGCGAGTATTTTAGACTCCTTAATAGCTTCCTTTATCTTGGCCATCAATACACAGGCACTACAACTGCTCAAGTATAGGGTAGCCTGAAGTGTTCAGCTCTAAGAGGGCAATTAGAACACATTGCATCAGGAGCCATGCACGCTTCGTAAATGGAGGCAAAAGACAAGCTGTCAGATCATCCCACTGTCAGAGCATTCTGCTGCACTCACCGCTTTATTAGAACGCTAATTTCTACCACCACCATCAGCAATAATCAAAGGTCACACTGGAGGGTGATATTTTGTGGAGAATGTAGGAAGCTATCAGGTGACAGCAGATGCTGGCGAGGATGTGGAGAAAGAGGAACACTCCTCCATTGTTGGTGGGATTGCAAGCTTGTACAACCACTCTGGAAATCAGTCTGGCGGTTCCTCAGAAAATTGGACATAGTACTACCGGAGGATCCAGCAAGAATTTAGAAATCTTTTCACTCGCTTATTGTCTGGGCCTAAAATGGCTCCAGAATGTTGGTAAATGAAGATCTTCCCTCCAGAACCATGGTCTACCTGTGCATTAGGGGACAGCAGTGGTGGTCATTTCTTGGGCATTCCTTCTATTCGGAACTTTAAAAAACTGGATTTCACGAAATCCTTCCTTTCCCAAAGTGAGCTGAGAGTGAATGAGTGTGTACATGGGCACGTGTGCCAGCATGCATACCTGTGTATTTGCCCCATGCTACAGATGAGGAAAGTTGAGTTCCAAGAGGTTAAGCCCACTGCCCCAGGACATGAAGCTGGTAAAAGATATCAGGTTTCAGCTGAATTCAATTCTAGACCTGTTTGGCTCCAAATCCCTTTCTTCTACAGACTACAATATTGCTTTTCCTGTAGTCCTTAATGGCTTGTCACCTCTATTCCTCTGCCCATTGCACTGGTGAGGGTGGCACTGTCCACAGCTGACCTGTGTTGTCCCTGGTGAGGCTCACAATCCAGCCCCTGTGGATGGTGATGGTAAGAGCCAGCCAGGTTTGCCACAGCTGCTAGGGTAATCACCATTGGATAGCAGGCCACCTACCAAAGGAGGGAAGAAGAGGCTGGAGGGAGGCCAAGAACAGACCTTCTGGCCCAGGGAAGAACATGCTTATTTATCTGACTGCTTGAGGAACATGTAAAGGGAGCCCGTGACCTTTGAGAGGAAAAGGCCCTGTGTTAAGTCTAAGCCAAACACATTTCATTCCTCTCCCCGTCAGACCAGATGCGATGCTAATTCGTACCTTGCAGATGAGTCTGCTGTTCCACTGCCTCATCCTCTGCGGGATTTGGGATCCAATTCAGAAATTAGAGGCCTGGAGGGCAGACAAAAGGGGATGGTGAGGCAACTAGGTAGAGAGCACCTCTTGACAGATACCTGTCTGTGCTGATCGCATGAACTCTTATAGCACAGGAGTGAGAGAAGAGACACAGGTCCCAGCCGGGCATGGTGGCACATGCCTTTAATCCCAGCACTCGGGAGGTAGAGGCAGGCGGATTTCTGAGTTTGAGGCCAGCCTGGTCTACAAAGTGAGTTCCAGGACAGCCAGGGCTATACAGAGAAACCCTGTCTTGAAAAACCAAAAAAAAAAAAAAAAAAAAAAAAAAAAAGAGAGACACAGGTCCTGCTGAGGCAGCCATGTCAGAGTTGCTTCATCTCCCTCCTGTAGGCAAACACCAGCTTGAGGACCACTTGCCAGGAGTTGTGAGTGAAGACTGAGTCATGAGCAACTGCAAACGGAAACCCCAGGGCCAGGTATTGATATTGGCTTTAAGAGGCAGATCACAGCCATGTCACCATCTAATGCAGAGCCATTATGTCTGACTTCATGTTTGTGCCCACCAGGCTCATCATTTCCATCAGCAGTCCCAGGCTTAGGCAGGGCTCAGGGCAGATTCCATGAGCACTAAAGCCTCTGAAACAAATTTAAAACCAAAACCAAAACCAGTCAAGCAAAACCAGAGCTGAACATTGCAAGTGAATGAAAGCAAACCCTGGAAGAAAGAAGACAAAATAAAAAACAAACAAACAAACAAACAAACACAACCTGGGTTCCAGTTAATTTAAAGAATGTGAAATTCTAAGGCTACATCTGACTCTCCTGGACTTAATCTCTAACCAAGTCTTAGCAACTGGGCCTAAGAAATAACACTCCAGGTTTTAAAGCAATTGACTTTTCTATGACCTGTCTATCCAAGTCTGTTGGGTGTGACCAAAAAGCCATGCTGACTAGCTGACTAGTCATGGACAGGACAGGTAGGAAAGCCTATATTCTTTCTGGGCAAGGGAGATTTTATGAAGATATTACTACTAAAGACTAAAAGATCTCCATTTAACAAGTAAGTCTCCCAGAACTGAGGTTAGATATCTGGTACAGGGTTTATCTTTTACACATAGAAATTGTCTTGACTGAAAATAAAGACATGTAAAACTTGTACAGTGACAGGCAGGTAGATCAGTGGAATTGAATTGAAGACCTAGAAATGAACCTACATATCTATGGTCACCTGGTCTTTGACAAAGGAGCTAAAACCATCCAGTGGAAAAAAGGCAGCATTTTTAACAAATGGTGCTGGTTTAACTGGTGGTCAACATGTAGAAGAATGCAAATTGATCCATTCTTATCTCCCTGTACAAAGCTCAAGTCCAAGTGGATCAGGACCTCCACATAAAACCAGAGACTCTGAATCTAATAGAAATGTGGGGAAAAGCCTCGAACACATGGGCACAGGGGAAAAGTTCCTGAACAGAACACCAATGGGTTATGCTCTAAGATCAAGAATTGACAAATGGAACCTCATAAAATTGCAAAGTTTCTGTAAGGCAAAGGACACTGTCAATAGAACAAAACGGCAACCAACAGATTGGGGAAAGATCTTTACCAATCCCACATCTGATAGAAGGCTATTATCCAATATATACAAAGAGCTCAAGAAGTTAGACTCCAGAGAACCAAATAATCTTATTGAAAAATGGGGAACAGAGTTAAACAGAGAATTTTCTTTTTTTTTCTTTTTTTTAATTTTTAATATTTTTATTACATATTTTCCTCAATTTCATTTCCAATGCTATCCCAAAAGTCCCCCATAGCGCCCCCCACTTCCCTACCCACCCATTCCCATTCTTTTGGCCCTGGCATTCCCCTATATTGGGGCATATAAAGTTTGCAAGTCCAATGGGCCTCTCTTTCCAGTGATGGCCGACTAGGCCATCTTTCGATACATATGCAGCTAGAGACAAGAGCTCCGGGGTTCTGGTTAGTACATCATGTTGTTCCAACAATAGGGTTGCAGATCCCTTTAGCTCCTTGGGTACTTTCTCTAGCTTCTCCATTGGGAGCCCTGTGATACATCCAATAGCTGACTGTGAGCATCCACTTCTGTGTTTGCTAGGCCCCGGCATAGTCTCACAAGAGACAGCTATATCTGGGTCCTTTCAGCAGAATCTTGCTAGTGTATGCAATGGTGTCAGCGTTTAGAAGCTGATTATGGGATGGATCCCTGGATACGGTAGTCTCTAAATGGTCCATCCTTTCATCACAGCTACGAACTTTGTCTCTGTAACTCCTTCCCTGGGTGTTTTGTTCCCAATTCTAAGAAGGGGCACAGTGTCCACACTTTGGTCTTCATTCTTCTTGAGTTTCATGCGTTTAGCAAATTGTATCTTATATCTTGGGTATCCTAAGTTTTGGGCTAATATCCACTTATCAGTGAATACATATTGTGTGAGTTCTTTTGTGATTGTGTTACCTCACTCAAGATGATGCCCTCCAGGTCCATCCATTTGGCTAGGAATTTCATAAATTCATTCTTTTTAATAGCTGAGTAGTACTCCATTGTGTAAATGTAAACAGAGAATTTTCAATTGAGAAAACTCGAATGGCTGAGAAGCACCTAAAGAAATGTTTAACATCCTTAGTCATCAGGGAAATGCAAATCAAAACAACCTTGAGATTCTACCTCACACCAGTCAGAATGGCTAAGATCAAAAATTCAGGTGACAGCAGATGCTGGTGAGGATGTGGAGAAAGAGGAACACTCCTCCATTGCTGGTGGGATTGCAAGCTTGTACAACCACTCTGGAAGTCAGTCTGGCGGTTCCTCAGAAAATTTGACATAGTACTACCGGAGGATCCAGCAATACCTCTCCTGGGCATATATCCAGAAGATGTTCCAACATGTAATAAGGACACATGCTCTACTTTATTCATAGCAGCCTTATTTATAATAGCCAGAAGCTGGAAAGAACCCAGATGTCCCTCAACAGAGGAATGGATACAGAAAATGTGGTACATTTACACAAAGGACTACTACTCAGCTAAATCAATGACTTCATGAAATTCACAGGCAAATGGATGGAACTTGAAAATATCATGCTGAGTGAGCTAGTTCGGTCACAAAAGAACACAAAAGGGTATATACTCACTAATAAGTGGATATTAGCTCATAAGTTTGGAATACCCAAGATATAATTCACAGACCATATGAAGCCCAAGAAGAAGGATGACCAAAGTGTGGGTGCTTCAGTGCTTCTTAGAAGGGGGAACAAAATATTCACAGGAGGAAATATGGAGACACAGTGTGGAGCAGAGATTGAAGAGAAGGCCATCCAGAGACATCCCATATACAGTCACCAAACCTAGATGCTATTTTGGATGCCAGGAAGTGCTTGCTGACAGGAGCCTGATATGGCTGTCTCATTAGAGGCTCTGCCTGAGCCTGAAAAATACAGAGGTGGATGCTAGCAGCCAACCATTGGACTGAGCTTGGGTCCCTCCAATGGAGGAGTTGGAGAAGGGACAGAAGGAGCTGAGAGGGGTTGCAGCCCCATGGAGGGAGCAACAGTGTCAATTGCCCAGACCCCCTGGAGCTCCCAGGGACTGGACTACCAACAAAAGAGTATACATGAAGGGACTCATAGCTCGGCTGCTTATGTGGCAGAGGATGACCTTGGTGGACATCAGTGGGAGGAGAGGCCCTTGGGCCTGAGGGTGTTCGATGCACCAGTGTAGGGGAATGCCAGAATGGGAAGACAGGAATGAGTGAGGGGTGGGGGAGCACCCTCATAGAGGCAGGGGGAGGGGGATGGGATGGGGGGTCTCTGGAGGGGAGACCTGGAAAGAGGAAAACATTTGAAATTTAAATAAAGAAAATGTCCAATAAAAAAAAGATCTCCCCCACCCTCTGTACAAAGTGGGGGTGGGGTGGGTTGGGGGGGTGGGGGCCAGCAGCCTCTCTGCTTTGATGGTAAGGGAGCTGATGTCTGTTTTTCCTAGAAAAAATATCTGTGATTGTGTTCATTGGGTTCAGCAAGTGACTGAGGTACTTTCCTCTTGAAATTACAGCTAGAAAACGTAAGAAAATTTTGTCTGGTGTAAATATATGTGTGTAGCCACTTCATTTTTGTTTCTGACTGGTTTTAAAAATGTAAATATGTTCTACATGTCTTGGTTATAGAGTATTGGCTTATAAGTTATTGGGTATGATTAAAAGTTTGTAACATTTGTAACAGAAAATTTGTTTAAAACTGGTAACTCGGAGTTGGAGTCATTCTAGACAACAACATGTGGCATGAGCCAACCTAGGAAGACAGGTCTCTAAAGACACTTCTAAATTGGGATAATATTTTATGTAATTCTTATCCTAGAAACTAGACTTATAAAATATAAGATTTAAAGCAATGAATGTCTCTTTAATGAGGTATTAAAAGCTGTATTGTCATGCTTTCATATATAAGAACTGACAGCCTGTCTCTTGTGAGACTATGCCGGGGCCTGGCAAACACAGAAGTGGATGCTCACAGTCAGCTAGTGGATGGATCACAGGGCCCCTAATGGAGGAGCTAAAGGGATCTGCAACCCTATAGGTGCAACAACATTATGAACTAACCAGAACCCCGGAGCTCTTGACTCTAGCTGCATATGTATCAAAAGATGGCCTAGTAGGCCATCACTGGAAAGAGAGGCCCATTGGACATGCAAACTTTATATGCCCCAGTACAGGGGAACGCCAGGGCCAAAAAAATGGGAATGGGTGGGTAGGGAAGTTGGGGGGGGGGAGGGCATGGGGGACTTTTGGGATTGCATTGGAAATGTAATTGAGGAAAAGACGTAATAAAAAATATTAAAAAAAAAAGAACTGATAGCCAAACTTTGTAACGTGAAAGTAATACACTTGGTATTGATTTTAGAGAGAATGGATTATTTACACTGTTAAAACCTATGGTTATGCTCTATTAAAAAATCAAGCAAGTGGAGATCATTGCAAGATTTATGAAAGGCTAATGAAACTAGGAACTTATGAGGGCATTACAACCGGCTTACCTATTCCAGCTGTCATTTCAAAATATAGATATAAAGTTATTATAGATTTAAGAGGTTGTTTTTATATGATTCCCTTACATCTTGTTGGTTATAAAAAGTTGTGTCAGCCGGGCGTGGTGGCGCACGCCTTTAATCCCAGCACTCGGGAGGCAGAGGCAGGCGGATTTCTGAGTTCGAGGCCAGCCTGGTCTACAAAGTGAGTGCCAGGACAGCCAGGGCTACACAGAGAAACCCTGTCTCGAAAAAAAAACCAAAAAAAAAAAAAAAGTTGTGTCTAGTGTGTCTGCTTGTAATCTTGTGTAGTCCCAGAATCAATATCATTGGAAAGTTTTGCCTCAAGGGATGGCCAATAGCCCTTACATTATGTCAAAAATTTGTTTCTCTTCAATACAAGAGGTTAGAACTTTGAATCCTTCAGTGTATATTACTCAATATATGGACATTTTATTAGCTTATCCCTCTGAAGGAGTTTTACTACAAGCCTTTGCTCTGATACAACAAGCTTAGAAATCTTGGAAATTAGTTGTTGACCCCTGAAAAGATTTAAAGACAATATCCTTTTCAATAGTTGGGATATCAGTTATATCCTAAACAAACTGTGGCACAGAAAATTCAAAAAAGAAAAGGTAGTTTACTGACTTTAAATGATTTTCAAATGCTGTTAGGAGATGTTAGTTGGCTAAGACCTCACCGTTAGCTTGCCACAGGAGAACTTAAAACTCTGATATTTCTCAAGGGGATGAACTTCCTAATTCCCCTGGACAATTAACTGATGAGGGATGAATAGCTGTGCAGAAAAGTAGAAAATGATACCAGCCCACAACAGACACATTATATAGACTATGGCCAATTGTTGGCTGTCTCACAGCAGTCCTTTGGCAAAAGAGACCATTAATGTGGATTCATCTTTTTTTTTTTCATCTCCAAGTAAAGTTTGAACACCCTATTATGAAGCTATTGCTATGTTAATACAGAATGTAGGATAGAATAATGAAAGCATTTCGGAAAAGAACCTGATGAAATATTTATTCCTTATTTCAAACAGCAATTAAATTGGTTATTGCAGAATACTGATATTTGACCCATTGCATCTGCAAATTTAGGCAGATTTGGTAATCTTTATCCAAAAGACAATTTGTTAGAATTTGCCTCTATGTTTGCTTTTGTGTTTCCTGTAAATTTATGCATGCAGCTGATAGAGAATGCACTTATTGTATTTATAGATAGCTCAGCTAATGGGAAGGTAGTATATGTAATTAAATCACATGTTTATTCTTTTGAGTTTCCCCCCTGCTTCACAAATAATTAAATCATGTTCTGTAACCACTGTTTTAAAAATGTTGAAAAAAATCAAGCTCTTAGTTTTTATACTGATGCCCAAAATATAGCTCATGGTTTATAATTGCTTGAAATTGTTCCTTTTTAGATATTGCTATTTCTCAAAGTTTGCAATTATTTATGTAAGTACAACTTAATTTAAAAGAATGTACTGATCCTTACTTTTAGTACATTTAAGAGCTCATCCTGGATTGTCAGAACCCAGGGCAATTCCACAGCAGGTCTGCATGACAGGCAGATTACAGGCTTTACACAGGAACAATTAGTCAAACAATCTCATTCTTTACATCATCAAGTTAGTAATAGTTTGAGACAACAAGTTGGTTTTTCTAGAGAATGTGCACGTCAGATTGTAATGACCTGTCCTTAGTGTTCTCAGTTTCTTCCTGTACCACATTATGCTGTTAGTCCTCGAGGACTTGTACCTAAGCAATTATGGCAAATGGGTGTTACTCATTTTTCTGATATTAAAAATTTTTAAAAAGGTACATGACTATTGATATCTTCTCAGGCTTTCTAGTTACAAACTGCTTTAACAGGAGAAGCAACTAAAAATGAAATTAGTCATTGCCTATATTGTTTTTCTATACTGGCTGTTTCAAATAAGATTAAGACAGATAATGGAGCTGGATACTGCAGTCAAGCATTTAAAATGTTTGTTAACAATTTAACATCACCCATATTACTGTGATTCCTTATAATCCTCAAGGACAAGGTATTGTAGAACAGGCCAATGGAACTTTAGAACAATATTTTCATAAAATTAAAAAAGGGAAAATTATATCCCCATACACCACGAAATTATTTAAATTATGCTTTTTATTTTAAAAGTTTAAAATTTGGATGCTAAGGAACTCCCTGACTATGGGGAAGAGGGCATGTTTGTTTGTTTGTTTTCTGCAGGATGCTGAAGGAGCATGCTAGCTGCCAAAGTGGTTATTGAGACATGCTGATGGTGGGAAAAATAATGATGCTGATCGTGAGCTTTCAGACTGCCCTGACAATGATGACAGGGAAGCTGTATTGGGCCTATGTCCTTGGTCCACCCCCTTACATCCAATGGTATGGGCAGGTCCAGGAGTTGTGGTAATGGTAACAATACTCAGTTGATAGATATGCCTGCTGGAGGAAATTTCACTATCAGTAAAGAAATTAATTACCAAGGATTGGGAACTGGTGTCTCAAAGCAGAATGCTCCTGATGTCTGAGAGTGTCTCCTACTACATTGCAGGGAAAAGATCTTGACTCATGCAAAGATGGTTTAAATGACATTTGAGTAAATTTACCCACTGGCCTAGTGGCTGAGGGATACCAGGCACCACAGAATTTCCTGCATTGTGGGATGAGGAAATGCACAAATATCACAATTCCCTGGAAAAGATGTGTGGGGAATAAACCTGTGCTTTATCAGCCCCAAGGGACTGACCTCAACATTTTTGACTGGTCAGAATATATGGGAGTGGCTAGTATGACTAATTATGCTACAGGTCCCTGTCCCCACCTCCCCTCCCCTCATCAGCTTTGTCTGGTGGACTCTGGTGGACTCACACAGGCTATCAGCAAGGACGTGTATGAAAGTCGGGTGCTGCCTTAGATGATGTGAGTGCTCAGCCTGAAAGATCAAGTCCAGCTTGGATGGAAGGGCCTATTGCAGCATGTGTTCATATGCCTTATGCCCTATCAGTAGGAAATATTAGCATTATTCTACATTCTGAAAATAATACTTTGATATGTCTTGTGTTGGCTGTAATTTGACTAATTGTGTTTTTAAAGCCCATTCTAAGCATTCTGTAATGGTTTTTACAACAACCTAATTTTGTGATGGTTCCTGTAAATATTACTAAAGATTGGTTTGATGATAAGGGTTTACAGGTAATTGAATAGTTAACAAAGTCATTGGCCAGGCCTAAATGTATGTTTGTTTTAATTATGGCAGGTGCTGTAGCTTTGATTACTTTAGTGGCCACTGCTACTCCACCTGCTATTGTCGTATCCCAAAGTGTTCAAACAGCTCATTCTGTATATGATTTATCCAGAAATGTTTCCATGGCATTGCATACTAAGAAGGGTTACATGTGGCTCTAAATGAAGAATGTTGCTTTTATAGTGATCATTCTGGAGTAGTTAAGGACTCCATGGACAAAGTTAGAAAAGGACTAATAAAAAGGGAGAGAGACAGGGAACAGAATCAAGCATGGTTTGAGTCTTGGTTGACAACTTTGATTTCAAATTTACTTGGACCTCCGATCATTATTTTGCTACTTATAACCTTTGGACTTGTATCTTAAACAGATTGGTTGCCTTTATACAGGATCACTTTCAGCAAGCTCAGCTATTCACCATGGAAGTTATTCATCGCTATGAAGAAATGCATTAAGCACATACTCAGCTTTTGATATGTTCTTCGTGGCTTTGGTCTGACTGGAAAAGATTGTGCTACAGAGGGCCGGTTAGCCAATGACGGGTAAAAGCTTACATGGGTAAACCAACCTAAGACAGGCATGGTCACTTGGCCAATCTTTGCCCTAGACGGGATTATGGAAAACAAGTAAATCTTGTGCCCCTGCACAGCAGCTAGTACTGCCATCTTCAAAAAATAAAAAAGGGGTAACTGTGATCTCCCCAGCCTGTACAGGCCAAGCAGACCTTGAACACTTGTCAGGCAGGCTGAACAGACCTTGGCTATGCAGACCTTGAATATTTGCCATGACAGGCAGGCTAAACAGACCTTGAACGATAGGCTTTATCAGCTTGAACAGAGACACCTGTCTTGGCTGCAGCTTCGATGTACTGAAAATAATGAGCTGGCAAGAAATGTTTGGCCTAAATTATGTGCCCTCTATGAAGCAGGCCTGATTCCAGAACCACACGAGTCAAAGAGACTGGGTCTATGTGAAATTTCACCAAGGTGCACTTAAACCCAGGTGAAAAGGACATTACATCATCCTGTTGACCATGCCAACTGTCATCAAAGTGGATCAAATCACCACTTGAGTGCACTACACTCACACCAGACCTGCTTCTCCACTAGAGAAGACTAACTGGCTCCAGCTGTACCAAAATGGCGGGTTCAAAAGGACACCAACTCCCTTAAGTTAAAGTTGACTCAGTCTCAGTCCTGAGTCTGTTGTCCCTGCTAACTTTATGTACTGTGTGTTTTACATCCCTCCTTTTTATGAATACATTGAGTTAATAGTTGAATATAATGTTTCTACATAAAGATGGTCACAGGAAGGTCAAGCTTCAACCCTCCAGACCATATTAGAACATCGTGTCTGTCTGGGGAAAGTCCCCTTGTCACATCAACACCCCTGCAATCAGACCATTCCCATAGTTCATCTCAAGTAGATTATTCCTCCAGAATAGATATGATCGGCCTGTTCAACAAGACTGACCCCTTGCATGAATGGGGTCGTTCTAATTCTTCTATCCCAGATGGGTTCTGTATTTTGGTTCAATTAGTGCCCCACATAACCTATTATTTAGAGAGAAAATGGTATTAAGCGCCTTATTAAGACAAATTGAGGGAGACCTTATGAGACAAAGGAGAGAACCCATCTCTTTGACTTTAACATTAATTCTAGGGCCAGGGCTAGCCTTGGTTGGCACTGGAATAACTGTGCTAATATTATTGAAAAAAATGGATTATACCAGTTTAAAGACAGACATAGATAAAGATATCCAGCGCCTAGAAAGGTTCATTTTCCCCCTGAAGCATAACGTACATTCTCTGGCTGAAGTGGTGTTACAAAACAGGCAGGAATTAGACTTAGTCTTCCTACAATTAGGACTATTGTGCCACCTTACATGAGAAATGCTGCTTCTATGTCACCCATTCTAGAGTTATTAGAGAATCACTGGCTAAAGTTAGAAAAAAAAATATAGATAGAGGCCAGAGAATAGGAGAAAATTCCAAAAGTTGGTACCACTCACTGTTTAATTCTTCCCCATGGTTAATCACCTTAATGTAAACCCTAGCCGGACCCTTGATGATCCTACTTTTGCTGCTAACCTTTGGACCCAGCATTTTAAATCACTTAGTTACTTTTATTAGAGAACACATTAATACAGTACAGCTGATGATACTTAGACAACAGTATGAAGATATACCTCTCGATAATTCTACCTATGAGTTAACAGAATGTGGTTAATTGCTTTAAGATTGAAGCACTCACAAGAAGAAGCGGGGAATGAGAGAGCCCAGACTTGGAACTTCCCACTGAGCCTTAGGGAAGGTCCTTGAGTCCCCTCTCCTGTCCAGCCAATTATCCAGCCACCTTGAGATAGAGAAGGTCCTTGAGTCCCAATCCCTGCCCAGCCAATCAATGTAAAGGTCACCAGGACCATCAATCATTATGTGCCTAGTTGCTGTTGCTATAATCTGTCCTCAAAAATTGTTTAAAAGGTGTATGAAAGAAGGAGAAGGGGTGGCCCCTTCTCTGGGTGCAGGATGACCCCAGTGCACTGGAACAATAAACCCCTTGCTTTTGCATTGAACTCTGTTCTTGATTCTCACCTAGGGTCTCCTGGTAGCCAAGTCTCACTTTGAGTCTTACATAATCAGTGCTCACCAGCTTTATCCTCCTCACCAGCAACTGCAGCCTGAAGTCAGAGGCAAAAATCTAGCCCGCTCCACCTGGAGAGGAGGCAGTTACAGGTTGTTGAATCCTGCCTGCTAGCATAGCTGTTGCCATTTTGTTCCATGCCTGACAGTCACTGACACAGAAAAATAGCTTGACTCAGAGCAGGGTCATGATGACCACACAAACTGTTATGTCCTGTATGTTCTGAGGTTGGTTAATCTTAAGAATTTCCACAAACATAAGCTCCACTTAGGATCAATAAGAATAAAGGTCAGGGGCTGGTGAGATGGCTCAGCAGGTAAGAGCACCCGACTGCTCTTCCAAAGGTCCTTAGTTCAAATCCCAGCAACCACATGGTGGCTCACAACCATCTGTAACAAGATCTGACTCCCTCTTCCGGTGTGTCTGAAGACAGCTACAGTGTACTTACATATAATAAATAAATAAATCTTAAAAAAAAAGAATAAAGGTCAGTTAGAACTGATCTGCCTAGTCAGCCAGAATAGCATGAGTCTGAGCGGACCACCAAGGAGCATTTCCTGAGCCTCTGTATGAGCTCACTGTTGTTTCCTTTGTAAGCTGGCCCTGAGAAATGTTCTAGATCCGGACTTAGGTCCCGAGTTTAGGCTGTGATCCTGATTGATCAGTCTTGGGGTGTGTGTTGAACAATCTATCCGTATCTGACCGAGATCAATGTTCATCAATGTTCATGTGGTTTGTGAGGCGATTCCTGGGCCCCAACACAGGCCTTTGCAATGGAAAAGCCATTATGATAGGCTTCCCAGTGCTCTTGCAATCATTTTCAAACAGGATGTCCAGCACATAGTCAAAGATATCCTGTCATAGGAGGCAAGGAAATCTAAGCAACAGCAAAGACAGACCTACAGAGACTGCACAAATCCAGGTTGGTAACAGTGAACTAACTATTCCAGTTAAAAGCTAAGATTGATGAGTTGGATTTTAAAATATAATTATATTCTATCTAAAGATGAATATTCCTTAAAAACACAAGAAAATACAGAAGTAACTGGATGACTAATGATGTAGCATAAAACCCACATCAGTAAAGGGACCTCGCTTAAATAAATTAATTTTAAAAGCCAGTGGAGCCAAAGCTGGCTTTTGGGAAACACTAATAAAGTGAATTACGCTATGTTAGACAAGGAAATCTACACAGTAATGAAATGTTTCAGGGCTGCTTCTGACAATGTAATTATCATGAACATGATAGTAAGAAAAAGAAGATAGAATGTATACCATAGAAGTCCATCTATATAAACTTCAAAGACTAAACTACACCACTGAGGATTGTCAACAGCAGAGCTACACTGGAGAAAAGAAAAATCAGAAATGAGAGATAGGAAGGATGGGTGCCACGAGGCTCACAGCCAGTCCTCCAGGATGAGGTGCTCACAGCCAGTCCTCGAGGGTGCGGACGGTGTGGCTGAGAGTGGTCCCTGAGAGGTGGCTTCAGAGCCGGCTGTGCCCTTATTCCCTGGGGTTCCACATTACCCATTTTATAATTTTTTTAAAAAATCATGCTTTATAATATGTTTTGTTCATTTTCTTGTATTCATTCTACAGCTGGTCATTGAAAACATTCCCTCTTCTCTTTTTCTTGTTTGTTTGCTTGTTTTTGCTGTCTTCCCCCCCCCCCCCCAGGTTTCTTCTGTGTAATAGCTCTGGCTGTCCTAGAATTCACTCTGTAGACCAGGCTGGCTTCGAACTCTCAGAGATCCTCCTGCCTCTTCCTCCCAAGTGCTGAGATTAAAGGTGTGTAGTACTATACTTGTCTCATTTAAAACAAACACCTATATTTTGCATGCTCTACTTTGGGACATTCAATCATCTTTAATATAAGTTTTCTTAACAATATAAAATATTAATTTCATAATTAATCTTACCCATATTGATAAGGCACAGCCAACATAAAATCTTGGACTCGTGAGGTAGATCAAAGTTGCTTTTAAAACATAGACATCCAAATCATTATGATTATTAAATCCAAATTGAACATATATTCAAAGCAAATTCTCCAGTAACTGAGAAAGTAGTGTTGCTTAGCATTAATAGACTTTCAGAAACTAGCCTAGGCTAAATAAAAATGCAGGCAACAGAAAATAGATACAAAATATACAAATTAGGGAATTCCCAGATTCTTTTTCCATTGGCTTAAAGTAGTTGTCTCTTATTGTTCCGGGTGAAAATTCAGCTATGTCCCCTTTCTCAAGTGCAGAGAGCCAGTTACCCCATACTTTAAAAGATGTGGCCTATTGGATAATGGAAAAGCCTAATAGCTCCAGCCAGCCCAGTCTGGGGAGGTAGGACAGGCGCTTTCAGTGGACTTGATTCCTCAGCAGTTCAGAGAGCATGTAGGAGTTGAGCTAGGAACAGAACTGGGGTGGACCTGGCTTTCTGGGTGGGAAGAAGACGGAGGCACAAGAGAATCTCCAGGTTAGGGGGTGAAGTGCAAATTATGGATGGTGGGAAACTGATGTTTCCCATTCTCTGGATTTCCCACACCCAGGGGGGCTGAGGCAGAAGACTTGGTCTAAGGAAGAAAGGAAGAAAGACACAGGGAGCCCAATCACGCGGGACCTGAGACTGCTCTGTTGGGGAGAGAGAAATCCGGCCTACATAGGGCCACAACCCTCTTCCGGTCAGAAAAGCTCCTGGGCAGCTGGGGCGCAGGGTCTGCTGACACTCGCCAGCTACCCACAACACCCGCCACAGGATCTTAAGACTTCTGGTGAGTGGAGCACAGCTTCTGCTCCAATCCAATTGCGCGGGACCTGAGACTGCATTAGTTAGGGAAGCAGAAACCGGCCTGAGTAGGACCACAGGCCTCATCCGGCTGGATCAGCGCCTGGGTAGCGGGAGCGCAGGGTTGCCTGACACCCGCCAGCTACCCACGACCCCCGCCGCAGGATTTTGGGACTGCTGGTGAGTGGAACACAGCTTCTGCTCCAATCCAATTGCGCGGGACCTGAGACTGCATTAGTTAGGGAAGCAGAAACCGGCCTGAGTAGGGCCACAGGCCTCACCCGGCCAGATCAGCGCCAGGGTAGCGGGAGCGCAGGGTTGCCTGACACCCGCCAGCTACCCAAGACCCCCGCCGCAGGATTTTGGGACTGCTGGTGAGTGGAACACAGCTTCTGCTCCAGTCCAATCACGCGGGACCTGAGACTGCTCTGGTTGGGGAGAGAGAAATCCGGCCTACATAGGGCCACAACCCTCTTCCGGTCAGAAAAGCACCTGGGCAGCTGGGGCGCAGGGTCAGCTGACACTCACCAGCTACCCACAACACCCACCACAGGATCTTAAGACTTCTGGAGAGTGGAACACAGCTTCTGCTCCAATCCAATTGCACGCGGGACCAGAGACTACATTAGTTAGGGAAGCAGAAAAACGGCCTGAGTAGGACCACAGGCCTCTTCCGGCTGGACCAGCACCGGGGTACCATCAGCTACCCACGACCCCCGCCGCAGGATTTAGAGACTGCTGGTGAGTGGAACACAGCTTCTGTTCCAATCTTTAAATAGTGACAACGATAACAACTAACCCCAGAGATTACCAGATGGCGAAAGGTAAACGTAATAATCTTACTAACAGGAACCAAGACCACTCACCATCATCAGAACCCAGCACCCCCACTTCGCCCAGTCCAGGGCACCCCAACACACCGGAAAAGCTAGACACGGATTTAAAAGCATATCTCCTGATGATGATAGAGGACTTCAAGAAGGACTTTAATAACACACTTAAAGAAATGCAGGAGAACACTGATAAAAAGGCAGAAGACAATAAAGAGGAAGCACAAAAATCCCTTAAAGAATTGCAGGAGAACACTGCTAAAGAGTTACAAATCCTTAAAGAAAAACATGATAACATAATCAAACAGGTAGAAGTCCTTACAGAAAAACAGGAAAACACATCCAAACAGATGATGGAAATGAACAAAACCATACTAGACCTAAAAAGGGAAGTAGACACAATAAAGAAAACCCAAAATGAGGCAACACTGGAGATAGAAACCCTAGGAAAGAAATCTGGAACCATAGATACGAGCATCAGCAACAGAATACAAGAGATGGAAGAGAGAATCTCAGGTGCAGAAGATTCCATAGAGAACATCGGCACAACAATCAAGGAAAATGTAAAATGCAAAAAGATCCTAACTCAAAACATCCAAGAAATACAGGACATAATGAGAAGACCAAACCTACGGATAATAGGAGTGGATGAGAATGAAGATTTTCAACTCAAAGGACCAGCAAACATCTTCAACAAAATTATAGAAGAAAACTTCCCAAATCTAAAGAAAGAGATGCCCATGAACATACAAGAAGCCTACAGAACTCCAAATAGACTGGACCAGAAAAGAAATACCTCCCGACACATAATAATCAGAGCAACAAATGCTCTAAATAAAGATAGAATACTAAAAGCAGTAAGAGAAAAAGGCCAAGTAACATATAAAGGCAAGCCTATCAGAATTACACCAGACTTTTCACCAGAGACTATGAAAGCCAGAAGATCCTGGACGGATGTTATACAGACACTAAAAGAACACAAATTCCAGCCCAGGCTACTATACCCAGCCAAACTCTCAATTAACATAGATGGAGAAACCAAAGTATTCCACGACAAAACCAAATTCACACATTATCTCTCCACGAATCCAGCCCTTCAAAGGATAATAACAGAAAAAAACCAATACAAGGACAGGAACCACGCCCTAGAAACAACAAGAAGGTAATCCCTCAACAAACCTAAAAGAAGACAGCCACAAGAACAAAATGCCAACTTTAACATCAAAAATAACAGGAAACAACAATTACTTTTCCTTAATATCTCTTAATATCAATGGACTCAACTCCCCGATAAAAAGACATAGACTAACAAACTGGCTACACAAACAAGACCCAACATTTTGCTGCTTACAGGAAACTCATCTCAGAGAAAAGGATAGACAATACCTCAGAATGAAAGGCTGGAAAACGATTTTCCAAGCAAATGGCATGAAGAAACAAGCTGGAGTAGCCATTCTAATATCTGATAAGACTGACTTCCAACCCAAAGTCATTAAAAAAGACAGGGAGGGACACTTCATACTCATCAAAGGTAAAATCCTCCAAGAGGAACTATCAATCCTGAATATCTATGCTCCAAATACAAAGGCAGCCACATTCATTAAAGAAACTTTAGTAAAGCTCAAAGCACACATTGCACCTCATACAATAATAGTGGGAGACTTCAACACACCACTTTCACCAATGGACAGATCATGGAAACAGAAACTAAACAGGGACACAGTGAAACTAACAGAAATTATGAATCAAATGGATCTGGCAGATATCTACAGAACATTCTATCCTAAAACAAAAGGATATACCTTCTTCTCAGCACCTCATGGTACCTTCTCCAAAATTGACCACATAATTGGTCACAAAACAGGCCTCAACAGATATAAAAATATTGAAATTGTCCCATGCATCCTATCAGATCACCATGGACTAAGGCTGATCTTCAATAACAAAATAAATAATAGAAAGCCAACCTTCACGTGGAAACTGAACAACACTCTTCTCAATGATACCTTGGTCAAGGAAGGAATAAAGAAAGAAATTAAGGACTTTTTAGAGTTCAATGAAAATGAAGCCACAACATACCCAAACTTATGGGACGCAATGAAAGCATTTTTAAGAGGAAAACTCATAGCTCTGAGTGCCTCCAAAAGGAAACTAGAGAGAGCACACATTAGCAGCTTGACAACACACCTAAAAGCACTAGAACAAAAGGAAGCAAATTCACCCAAGAGGAGTAGACGGCAGGAAATAATCAAACTCAGGGGTGAAATCAACCAAGTGGAAACAAGAAAAACTATTCAAAGAATCAACCAATCAAGGAGCTGGTTCTTTGAGAAAATCAACAAGATAGATAAACCCTTAGCCAGACTCACTAGAGGGCACAGGGAAAGCATCCTAATTAACAAAATCAGAAATGAAAAAGGAGACATAACAACAGATCCTGAAGACATCCAAAACACCATCAGATCCTTCTACCAAAGGCTATACTCAACAAAACTGGAGAACCTGGATGAAATGGACAAGTTCCTAGACAGATACCAGGTACCAAAGCTGAATCAAGATCAGGTTAATGATCTAAACAGCCCTATATCCCCCAAAGAAATAGAAGCAGTCATTAATAGTCTCCCAACTAAAAAAAGCCCAGGACCAGATGGGTTTAGTGCAGAGTTCTATCAGACCTTCAAAGAAGATCTAATCCCAGTTCTTCACAAACTATTCCACAAAATAGAAACAGAAGGTACTCTACCCAACTCATTCTATGAAGCCACAATTACTCTGATACCTAAACCACAAAAAGACCCAACAAAGATAGAAAACTTCAGACCAATATCCCTTATGAATATTGATGCAAAAATCCTCAATAAAGTTCTTGCTAACCGAATCCAAGAACACATCAAAACAATCATCCATCCTGACCAAGTAGGTTTCATCCCAGGGATGCAGGGATGGTTCAATATACGGAAATCCATCAACGTAATCCAGTATATAAACAAACTCAAAGACAAAAACCACATGGTCATCTCCTTAGATGCGGAAAAAGCATTTGACAAGATCCAACACCCATTCATGATAAAAGTCTTGGAAAGATCAGGAATTCAAGGCCCATACCTAAACATGATAAAAGCAATCTACAGCAAACCAGTAGCCAACATCAAAGTAAATGGTGAGAAGCTTGAAGCAATCCCTCTAAAATCAGGGACTAGACAAGGCTGTCCACTTTCTCCATACCTATTCAACATTGTACTTGAAGTCCTAGCCAGAGCAATTCGACAACAAAAGGAGATCAAAGGGATACAAATTGGAAAAGATGAAGTCAAAATATCACTTTTTGCAGATGATATGATAGTATATATAAGTGACCCTAAAAATTCCACCAGAGAACTCCTAAGCCTGATAAACAGCTTCGGTGAAGTAGCTGGATATAAAATTAACTCAAACAAATCAATGGCCTTTCTCTACACAAAGAATAAACAGGCTGAGAAAGAAATTAGGGAAACAACACCCTTCTCAATAGTCACAAATAATATAAAATATCTTGGCGTGACTCTAACTAAGGAAGTGAAAGATCTGTATAATAAAAACTTCAAGTCTCTGAAGAAAGAAATTATAGAAGATCTCAGAAGATGGAAAGATCTCCCATGCTCATGGATTGGCAGGATCAACATTGTAAAAATGGCTATCTTGCCAAAAGCAATCTACAGATTCAATGCAATCCCCATCAAAATTCCAAATCAATTCTTCAACGAATTAGAATGTGCAATCTGCAAATTCATCTGGAATAACAAAAAACCTAGGATAGCAAAAACTCTCCTCAAGGATAAAAGAACCTCTGGTGGAATCACCATGCCGGACCTAAAGCTCTACTACAGAGCAATTGTGATAAAAACTGCATGGTACTGGTATAGTGACAGACAAATAGACCAATGGAATAGAATTGAAGACCCAGAAATGAACCCACACACCTATGGTCACTTGATCTTCGACAAGGGAGCTAAAAACATCCAGTGGAAGAAAGACAGCATTTTCAACAAATGGTGCTGGCACAACTGGTTGTTAACATGTAGAAGAATGCGAATCGATCCATTCCTATCTCCTTGTACTAAGGTCAAGTCTAAGTGGATCAAGGAACTTCACATAAAACCAGAGACACTGAAACTTATAGAGGAGAAAGTGGGGAAAAGCCTTGAAGATATGGGCACAGGGGAAAAATTCCTGAATAGAACAGTGATGGCTTGTACTGTAAGATCGAGAATTGACAAGTGGGACCTCATGAAACTACAAAGCTTCTGCAAGGCTAAAGACACCATCAATAAGACAAAAAAACCACCAACAGATTGGGAAAGGATCTTCACCTATCCTAAATCAGATAAGGGACTAATATCCAATATATATAAAGAACTCAAGAAGGTGGACTCCAGAAAGTCAAATAACCCCATTAAAAAATGGGGCTCAGAACTGAACAAAGAATTCTCACCTGAGGAATACCGAATGGCAGAGAAGCACCTGAAAAAATGTTCAACATCCTTAATCATCAGGGAAATGCAAATCAAAACAACCCTGAGATTCCACCTCACACCAGTCAGAATGGCTAAGATCAAAAATTCAGGTGACAGCAGATGCTGGCGAGGATGTGGAGAAAGTGGAACACTCCTCCATTGTTGGTGGGATTGCAAGCTTGTACAACCACTCTGGAAATCAGTCTGGCGGTTCCTCAGAAAATTGGACATAGTACTACCGGAGGATCCAGCAATACCTCTCCTGGGCATATATCCAGAAGATGTCCCAACCGGTAAAAAGGACACATGCTCCACTATGTTCATAGCAGCCCTATTTATAATAGCCAGAAGCTGGAAAGAACCCAGATGTCCCTCAACAGAGGAATGGATACAGAAATTATGGTACATTTACACAATGGAGTACTACTCAGCTATTAAAAAGAATGAATTTATGAAATTCCTAGCCAAATGGATGGACCTGGAGGGCATCATCTTGAGTGAAGTAACACAATCACAAAAGATCTCACACAATATGTATTCATTGATAAGTGGATATTAGCCCAAAACTTAGGATACCCAAGATATAAGATACAATTTGATAAACGCATGAAACTCAAGAAGAATGAAGACCAAAGTGTGGACATTGTGCACCTTCTTAGAATTGGGAACAAAACACCCAGGGAAGGAGTTACAGAGACAAAGTTCGTAGCTGTGATGAAAGGATGGACCATTTAGAGACTGCTGTATCCAGGGATCCGTCCCATAATCAGCTTCTAAACGCTGGCACCATTGCATACACTAGTAAGATCTTGCTGAAAGGACCCAAATATAGCTGTCTCTTGTGAGACGATGCCGGGGCCTAGCAAACACAGGAGTGGATGTTCACAGTCAGCTATTGGATGTATCACAGGGCTCCCAATGGAGAAGCTAGAGAAAGTACCCAAGGAGCTAAAGGGATCTGCAACCCTATTGTTGGAACAACATGATGTACTAACCAGAACCCTGGAGCTCTTGTCTCTAGCTGCATATGTATCGAAAGATGGCCTAGTCGGCCATCACTGGAAAGAGAGGCCCATTGGACTTGCAAACTTTATATGCCCCAATATAGGGGAATGCCAGGGCCAAAAGAATGGGAATGGGTGGGTAGGGAAGTGGGGGGCGCTATGGGGGACTTTTGGGATAGTATTGGAAATGTAATTGAGGAAAATATGTAATAAAAATATTTATAAAAAAAAAAAAAAAAAAAAAGAAAGACACAGGGAAACAGAAGGGGGCGCCCTTGTCTCTCTGGGATTAGAGCAGTAGTCCCTCCTTCATCCTCACTTAACTGCAGCACACGTTTGGTCCTTCTCCATCATCGCAGCCAGGGTGGTGGAAAGCAGGCCACAGAACTCCTCTGCTCGATCCTCCAACATTTATATCGTACCCAGAAAAACCCGAAGTCCTCACAATAGTTTAAAGTGTTCCGTGTCCGACTCCGCTCATCCTTCACTCCACCATTCTGTGTGATGACTTTTCAGCTGCAGGAACATCATTCCTGCCTTTGTCTCTTCCACTTGCTCTTTCCTCTGTCTGGAATTCTCGACTCCAGCAGCCCTAATGGTCATCTTCCCAGGAGGTCATCTCCACCTGCTCAGGATTCAGGAGCTGGGCACAGCAGCCTAGGTCTATAGTTCTGACTACTTGGGAGCCTGAGGCAGGAAACTTGTTTGAAAATCATTTGAGTCTACAAGTTTGGGACCAACCTAAGCTACAAGGACACTTGATGCTCCCAAAAAAGAGAGAAGGGAAAAACAAAAAAGAAAGGGAAGAGAAGGGAAAGGAAAGGAAAAATATTTTCTACACAAATACCAACCAGTGGAAATTTCTGAAATGGCGGGAATGTGGCCCTGTTGACTGCTAGGAAGGCACTGCATGGCTATTGAGAAGAGGAAATGAGGTGTGATAAGGAAATGAGGTTTATCACACGAGCTTGGCATGAAGCTCATGTGGAGGTCAGAGGACAACCTGTGGAGTCAGTTTTGTCTTCAGGTTCATGTGGATTCCAGATATCTGACTCAGAAGTCTAGCTATACCGAGAGACTTCACCACCCTTGAAACCCCCTCGCTTTCTCTCTTGCTTTCTCATTCTCTGTCTCTCTCATTCTCTGTCTCTCTCTGTCTCTCATTCTCTGTCTCTGTCTCTCTCTCTTCTTTCAAGACAGGTTTTTTCTGTGTAGTCCTGGCTATCCTGGAACTGATTTTGTACAGCAGACTGGCCTCAAACTCAGAGATTTGTCTGCCTCTGCCTCCTGACAGCTGATAAAGGCATGTACTGCCACGCTTGGCTTGAATTTTTCATTTTAACAGAACTTCTATGTTCTAGCTGCAGCACCTACACACTTGTCATCTCCTTTGCTAGTAGTTCCTTACCATCTGTCAGTAATACACTACATAATTCTATATATACTACACTACACTACTACTACACTACACTACACTATACTACACTACACTACACTATGTAAATTAGTCCTGGGTCATATTTATAGCTTGCTCTTCTTGCTACAAGGTAAGCTCCCCAGGAGAAAGTTCCAACACAGGTTCTCAGTCCCAGGGCAGATTTCTGGCACATGGCCTATACTTGAAGGGGAATTTGTTAGTGAATGCACAAACTATGGTGAGACCTGTACACTTTGTTGTGACCCAAGTCGGCTCTTGACTAACTAGCTCTGAAGCTCCTCTCCTGCCTGCCCGGCTGGTCTTACTTTCTTCCAGCCCCTTGTTGTGATATGTCCATTCTTTCTCATGTGTTCTTTCCAGTTTCTCCATGACGAACTCCCTGCCGTCACAACCTGGCCTCTCCAATCGCACCACCCTGGCCTCTCCATCACACTGCCCTGGCCTCTCCATCACACTGCCCTGGCCTCTCCATCGCACCACCCTGCCTCTCCATCAATCACACCACCCTGGCCTCTCCATCACACCGCCCTGGCCTCTCCATCAATCACACCACCCTGGCCTCTCCATCACACCACCCTGCCCTCTCCATCACACTGCCCTGGCCTCTCCATCACACCACCCTGGCCTCTCCATCACACTGCCCTGGCCTCTCCATCACACCGCCCTGGCCTCTCCATCACACCACCCTGGCCTCTCTATCGCACCACCCTGGCCTCTCCATCACACTGCCCTGGTCTCTCCATCACACCGCACCACCCTGGCCTCTCCATCACACTGCCCTGGCCTCTCCATCACACCACCCTGGCCTCTCTATCGCACCACCCTGGCCTCTCCATCACACTGCCCTTGAAGGAAGATGGAATATTGTAACTTGTTTAAGATCCCACAGCTCTGATCTGGGACTGAGAACAAAGCAGAACAGCCCCCAGGCATGCCAAGGCAGGGCTGTTGTTAAGGCATTCCTAAGAACATCTTGGCCGTAAAGATGAAACGGTATTCAAGGACAAATGGGACTATATTATCTAAGCTAACACCATCTGGCCGGAATCTCCCCTCAATCTGTAGACAGGCAGGGTCATCTTATCTAGTCCACGCCATCTGGCCGGAACCTTCCCTCTGTCTATTGCCCCTTGGCGCCAGGAAAAAGTCATACATCAACTGGTTGCTATGTGAACAAGATAAGCCCAAGCCCACCGGAACAAAGCTCTGATGCCCCTTTTGCTGATATGTAATCTTTCTGTTAATGAATCAACCCCATGCCTTTGTCAAAATTCTTTGTATTCCTAACCCTTTGCTTCCTTAAAAACCCCTAACTCCTGAGCCTTGGGGTCGATTCCCCTGCCTCCTGTGTGAGGTACGTATCGACCCAGAGCTCTGCTAATAAAGCCTCGTGCGTCTTGCAACAAGAGAGATTCTTGTGTTCGTGGGTGCTTCCCGTCCCTGGACTAGAGTGGGGTCCCTATATTTGGGGTCTTACACCCTGGCCTCTCCATCACACCACCCTGGCCTCTCTATCGCACCACCCTGGCCTCTCCATCACACTGCCCTGGCCTCTCTATCGCACCACCCTGGCCTCTCCATCACACCACCCTGGCCTCTCCATCACACCACCCTGGCCTCTCCATCACACCGCCCTGGCCTCTCCATCGCACCACCCTGGCCTCTCTATCACCACCCTGGCCTTTAGGTTTGACTCACTTGAGACGTGAGCACCAGCCTCTATTCATTGGGTTTCTTACTCACAATTCAGACAGCAAATGGCCGAGGGCAGGAACAGCCTGGAGTCCTGTCAGCTGGTTTTATTTGTTCTTCCAGAGAACAGCACAGCACTGCACGACAGTGCTCAGCTACAGACCAAGACAGACCTCAGGCGAACCCTGCACACTAGGCCATCAGGCAAAAGCTGGGAGACAAAGGCCATCTGCCTGCTCCACAGGACTGTGTCCACTGCACCTTCCCAAGGCCCACAGCCATGTCTCCGCCCCTGGTGGTTATGTGCTTATTGCTGATCTGATCATTCATCCCTGCACCTGCACAATGAGCATATTGCACCTTCTAACAAAAAGAGTTAAGGTAAGGGGACATTGAGCAGATCTAGAAAAGATCTAGATGTGGCTTGTTATGGTCAGTAGAGAGATCCAACACCCTCTTCCTCACTCTTCTTCACTCTCCAAGGGCTCCCACACATACACATGGTGCACTAGAACTCACACAGACACACACTCATACAAGCACACATGCACATGCACACACACAGACGCAAATAAATAAATGATTTAAAAAGAGTCCAAGCATCATGAGTTTCCTGTTGTAAGCTTACTTGGGATGGAGAGGGTGATTAGAATGGTTAGTGAAAATTTTGTTTATTTCTTTCTTTGTTAAAGAAATTACTCCGATTTAGTTTAGGGCTTTGTGGATTAGCCAGAAACATTCTTCGTGCATAAATGAAGGAACACACTCCTGCCTAATACAGTGCCTTGCACTAGAGGACCCTTGACCAACTGTGGCTAACGATGAGACCAGGAACAGACTCCATTCTGTTCGACGAGTCTACCACAAAGAGAACAGATTTTAAAAGTTCACTGTATTCAGGAAGGGATTTCCAACTGAAGCGATGCAAAGGTAGTTTCTGTGGAGGGTGAGTTTCCATTTAATTATGTTCAAGAGACCGCACACAGTCAGAAAACCCAAGTCTCCTTTTGAGCCCCTGTTATCTGCAGTCAGGCATCGACAGGGTCACTGTGCATAATGAGTTTCGGTTTTGGTTTCGTTTAATACCACTTCACTATATCTAGTGAAGTGACACTATTTCCTTTCTAAGAAAAGGGGCGAGGTGCCCATTCAGCTCAGGAAGTGACAAATCGCCATCACTTCCCCCTTTTCTGTGTAATAGAGGCCAGTATGTGCCCATGGCAATGCAGTCATGCCAGAGGCATGGAATCACAATGGACTCAGTCTACCACCTAGGTGAGTCTAATTTCACACTGCCCTGAGCCTGAGGCTGGCTATCCATTGTTCTAGCCTCTCGGAACACCACAGACTGGGCTTCTGGACAAGAGTTTGCTTTCAACTGCAAGAGGAACATTTTCTTCACGCTACCCTATCACATCCTATCCTTGACTGTGACCAATGCCTCTAGCTCCAGCAGCTGCCATGGAATCATGACTGTCAAAAGCCAGTCTGCTGAGGATACTCATACAAATGGGTAGAACCCACTGTCATTCCTATGCTGCCAAACCAACCAACCAGCCAACCAACCAACCAACCAACCAACCAACCAACCAACTAACCAATCTTTCTGTCGCCCTTTCTCTCTCTTCTCTTTCTCGCTCCCTCCTTCTCTCTTTCTGGGTCAGGATTTCACCTTGTAACCCAGGATAGATTCAGATTCACAGTGTGCTAGATTACAGATACGCATGTGCCACCATGCTCAGACTGACTACTGAACGTGTCCTTCAAATCTAAGCTAGTGTCCCCTGTGCCCTATGTGCAGCCACAGCATTTCCAACTGCTGTGCAGATCTTTAGCTACTGCTTCAGGGACTGTCCATACACCCAGTATCTAGATTTAGATTTAACTATGTCTTGTTAGCATTTTGTCTAGGTTCCACCCAACAGTTCTCAATCTCTCTCTCTCTCTCTCTCTCTCTCTCTCTCTCTCTCTCTCTCTCTCTCTCTCTTTCTCTCTGTTTCTACTACCCTCTCAACTCTCCTCCCCATGCCCCGAATAAACTCTACCCTACATTATACTGTTGTCCTTGTGTGGCTGGTCCCTCAGTAGGAAGGGATGCCTCAACATGGGCCCACGGAGGCGCCCCCTTCCCCCACACCTGACTGCACATCGACCAAACGTAGTCCTTCTTTCCTTATCTTTTTATAAAGCACAACGTTTCTAATATTTTCCCTATTTGCTTTGTGTGTACATTTGCATTTTACCTATATTATTATTATTATTATAATACTATTATTGTTATTTGTGTGTGTGTGTGTGTGTGTGTGTGTGTGTGAGCCATCTCTCAAGCACCACCTTTGCATTTTTAATGTGGGGAATAGGCTGGAGGTGACCTGGTGCTTTTTTTCACTCCCTCTGGGTCGTCTCTTGATAAGAACATTTCCCTTCAAACCTACACTGCTTGTTTCTCCTCTGCAATAATGTTAGTTCTTGGACGTTTGGGAACCTGCCCATATTCACTTTCTTTTATTGTGAGTTTGTGGTTGGAGAGATTTGTCGTGTAAACGAGACAAGTAGAACTTGGGAAATTTTCACCTTTTCTTCTAGGGAGAAAAAGGAAAATTCATTACTTCTTGTGAGGTTAAAGTCACTTCCCAGTGCAAGATAGCTTCTGAGGCCCAAAGAGCCCTGAGAAGCCCAAAGACAAGTTGTGAAAGGGTTGGAGTGAAGGCTGTAACTGATCTCCAGAGTATGTGCACTGAGCAAGGAAGTTTCCACATGGGAGGGTGGCATGTGTAGAGCTCTCCTCTGGAGTCCATGCTCTTCTCAGAAGGACACACAGCCAGCCAGCTGGACAGACAGCCACAGGAAGCACCTTGAATGTGTCATGTAGAGCTAGGTGCTCTCTCTGAGCCCGGGCTCCTTTCTGACCACACATCCACAGGCTGCAGCTTCCAACAGCACCATGAGAAAAAGACCGGAAGACAATGGTTTTAATGCAGTGTTGGGAGTAATTATACTGCTAATTATGTATAAGAAACAGTCAGCACTGTTTATGAATATAATTAAAAAGGAGAATTAGCCCAAACTTTGGAAGAAAGAGATGGGGCAACAAAGCTAATTGTGTTGTGGCATTTAAATTAGTAAAAACAATCATAGTTTGTTTAGAATAGTCTTACATAAAAGGACAGATATTATTTGATTATCTTTGGTTTTTTTTTTTAGCCTTTCATTTTTGCATAGTACTAGCTGCTGTGTTCAGAGTGATGGCAGCCCGGACAGATGTGAGTGTGGCAGTGTTGTCCACACAGAGGCACAGATGCCCGCTTTAGAGGTGCTATGCTAACCAGAGCTTACCTCCAGCACTCATTTTTGCCTTCGCGCCTGCTGTCTGAGGCTTTAGTTCATCTTTCCTCATTTCTGGAATTGTCAAGTATTGGTCAATTTCCCACCATAATCAGATGCTAAGAGAAAACAGGTTTTTTTGGGTTTTTGTTTGTTTGTTTGTTTGTTTTTTCAAGACAGGGTTTCTCTGTGTAGCCCTGGCTGTCCTGGCACTCACTTTGTAGACCAGGCTGGCCTCGAACTCAGAAATCTGCCTGCCTCTGCTTCCCAAGTGCTGGGATTAAAGGCGTGCACCACCACGCCCGGCTGAGAAAACAGGTTTTAAATAGAAGTACATTCCAGTAACCACAATATGGTTGTGCACTGGAAGATGGAAACACGCTTACCTTAAGTCCGACTGGATTCAGTTACAGCAATTACAACCACCCTCATGTCACTGTAGAGAGTTAACTGTGTGATCCATTATAAGGGCTTTATTGCACACAAATAAAATCATAGCAGTTTATTGTTATTATTAATTATTAATGCTCAGCCTATTATTCGGGGGAAACATTCATCCAACAGTAACAAGAGACTCAAGAGATTAATTTAATTTAGTTTTATTAAATTAAATAAACACACAAACAAAGGTTAAAGATAGATTCTGACCATGTTCTCTGCATTACCATCCAACCCAGAATTCACAGTGTATGCAATTTATCCTTCTTTAATAGGTTATTTTTTTTCCAACTTTAAGTTTCCAGCAGGGTAAATGTATTAAGGCTTTCATAGTAATTTCACAACTAATGAAAATTATAAATAAAAGCTTCTTTTCCCTTAATGTTTGCCCACAAGAAGAACGTGCTTGTCTCTCTTTTATTTCTAAATAGAATGAAAACTGAGGTGTTTTGCTTTCCAAACACAGACTGCAGTTGAGAGTTCTGTGCACCGCTTCTAAATCACACACAGACTGTGCAATGCTTTGTATGCAAAGTGCTGGAGGTGCAAATGTATCCTGCTGGATGTGGAAAGAGAGGCCAGCAGTTTCTGCTTCCCTTGATTGTCCAGCATAATATGCTCTGACAGGGACCCTTCCGGGCCTATAGAGTTCAGTGGACTACAGAGATACCTGGAGCTCAGCTACTCCTGGGGGTTTGGACAAAGACATATTCAAATGTTCTTGTATTATAAAACCTGGATAGACACAGAAAGAAAAAAAGCTTATTGGTACTTGAAAATATCTTAGAGATTTCTTAGAAGCAAATAGCTGATCCTTGGTAGAGTCAAGAGGGTAGACAACATGTTACAAGACCTCTGCCATGCTTAGTGACCGCCTCCCCAGTGCTTCAGCTTCCCAGACTTTCCAGAGCACCGTGACTCTCAAATGCTGGGACTCACCCCTAAGTCAGCTACTCGGGCAGCCCCTGCACAGATGAAGCCCACTACAAGATAATAGCCGCAGGCTTTGAACTGGTTTTCCATGGGGAGAGTAGTACCAACTTAGCCTAAAGAGTTCCAGTTTAAAATTTCAGGAGCCCATGTTTATGTTTACTCACAGCACAATATTTTGGGGGAGATGTAGGACTAGAGAATGTGATGGTTACTTTTACATTGCTGTCACGTGACAAAATCAACTTAAGGGCAGGGATGATGATGATGATGATGATGGTGCTGTTGCTGTTGCTGATGGTTTGACTTATAGTTTCAGGAGGTTTTAGTCCAATATGGCAGTAGGCAAGGCACAACTCGGAAGTGTATAGCAGATGCTGTTCACATCACTGAGGCCAGGAAGCAGAGGAAGAGATCAGAATCAGGAGGTGGGTAGACCGTTAAAGGCCTGCCCTTCCACTTCCTTCCACCATCTATGCCTCCAAAAGGTTTCCTGGGCTTCCAAAATAGCATTGCCAGCAGGAGAAAGCACAGAAACTGTGACTTGTGGGGGCTTTAGATTCAAACTATCTCCAGGTCTTTGGGTCACAATACAACAGGGACTATTACATGGCAGCTGGGGCCCAATAAAAATGTTTGTACTATCCCCAGCATTCAGTAGTGAGTAATGGGATGCCTTGGTTCATTGCAACAATTACCTAAGGTTGTCCCTTCAGGCACGTGCACACTCCCGAGACTGCCCAGGATGGCTTACCCTGCACATTCTGTTTGCAGCTAATAGAGAGTTAGTTGAGTTTTCATATCATAAATGCTCTTACTGTTAGGACCTAGCTAAAGTGCTAAGGCCTAGGTAATAGTTACCTGGATAGCCTGCCATTATAAGGAAACTTTCTCATACGTTTCTGCTGTGACTAGGAACCAATCACAATAGAAGTCAGAAGAACTGTTTTGTATAATTACTCACAATAAGTTTGGCCCTGAACCAACCACCCAACAGCACTTCCTGCATCTGTGTATGAGCTTTTATGGTATAGGCTGCCCCTGGGATGGACCGCAACATAAGAGAGACGCCTGCACCACTATAAGAAACTATTTGGAATAAGACTTCCATTTTGAGTAAGGGTTGATTAAAGTTTAAGTTCTTCCTGGGAACTGACATCCTGCTTGGCAAGTTAAGACATGAATGTTAGACAAGCAAAGTCCCCTGCCAGAGCTGAATATCTCAACCAATGGAAACAGGATAAATGTGCAGCAAAGACGTGATCCTAAGGAATCCCATATCCCTAAATCCTGACTGGTGAAATAACTTGGCATAGATGTTTGTAGATCTTAGGCTTAAAAAGCCCTTGTAGGACCTTAACTCAGGGTCACAGTTCAGTCCCTGGATTTGGACTGTCGCCCTGATTGATCAGTCCTGGGCAAATGCTCAAAAAACAATCCCTGTCTGACTGAGATCAGTGTTCGTATGGTTTGTGAGGTGACTCCTGGACCCCAACACTTACAAAGAAATAAGATTTGCAAATGCCTTGTGTTCAACACATTAAAGACACAGTATTTAGCTTTTGCTACAAACATTTCATACTAACATAAATGGTTTTGTTTTTAGAAATAAGTAGCATGCATTTGCCAAAACTCTTCAATTTAGAAGCGCCGTAGTCCTGGTAACTGGGGAGCTTAGTGGAAGGGAGGGGAGAGTCTTACAGGCTGGTAAGGGGAACACACAATTTCCACTGTGGTGAGGCTCTTAGCCAGTATGTCCACCCAACTTAGACCTCAGCCAAAAGGTGGACAAAGAGCAGGAGCCCCATTTGTTGTATTTATGAGTGACTTGGGGGAGAGGTAGCTTTGAAGGAATAGAACATGTTCCAGCAGCTTTGTCTTTGAGGAACACACATGTACATTACAGGAGAAGGAAGGTGAGGAGGCAGAATTACTCTATCCAGAAAAAGCACTGGCAAGACATATGTGGAGATATCAGTGTGGCATTGCAGTAACACAGATCTCCTCATACAGAGCTTAGGCAGGAGTTGGAAATAGCCAGTTTACAAAAGAAGAAATACAAATGGCCAATAAACATTTTAAAAGGTGTTTAACATAATTAGTCATCAGAAAAATGCAAATTGAAACTGCTTTGAGAGAGTCCACCTCTCCTATCATGAACAGCAGGTTATATATGTGTACACACACACACACACACACACACACACACACACACACACACAAACACAATCTGTGTGTATGTGTATGAATATATATATATATATACATATATATGAATATATGTGTAACAATAATAAAGGAAAAGAGGCTACCAATTTAGGAGTGAGCTGGGGCATGGGAGGGCTTAGGTGGAAGGGCTGTGGAGGGGACTGAAGGGAGGAAAGAGAAAGGGGGAAATGATGTAATTATATTTTAATTAAAAGTAAATCTAGTTTAAAATGTCAACAAAATACTGGGGAGAACATGGGGAAATGGAAATCATTTTTTTTAGTGAGAGTATAAATTAGTGCACCCACTGTGGTGGTCAGTGAGGAAGTGTCTCAGAAAGCTAAAGCTAGAGTGTCCACGTCTGGGCACACGCCCCATGCTCTCCTCTCCTTCTAGAGCACACCTGTGTTCACAGTGTTGAGGAAATGAGCCCAGCCTAGATATCTGCCAACCTACATATGAATCATAAAAACATGCTACATATACACGATGGTGTTTTATTCAGCTGTGAAGAAAAATGCAATTCTGAATTTTGTAGCAAAGTGGATAGAAAACTGTAGCTCAACTGGTGTAATGTTGGCATGCTTGCTGTAAGAATAGCCAACTGTTTTCTGAGTGGAATGTAGGCCTGCTCCACATGAATTTACAACCAACTCCAACAAAGGATCCCGAGGTCATAGGCGGTACAGGAAAACCTACTATTGTTTTGCTAAATGGTCACAGTCAAACTTTGTTTTGAATATTTGTGAATATTTATATTCTGACTACTATACTCATCTAATCAGGCTGTTCTTGAAGAAGTTACCTCAGGACCTTTGGAAAATTCCACCAGGTACCTTTGTGCTCTGGAAGGGAAAGGCTGATAACATTCCTCAGATCACAGGAGCAACTGACCTTTGGCCACCTGCAGAGAAGGGAAGCCCAGAGCATGTAGACACATTCCTCAGAGCAGACTGACCATTGGCCACCAGTAGACCTCATTCCCTAACGACCAATCAGTTTAAAAGTCACACTGTTCTGCCAATCACATTGTGCCTAGTGGCTGTTGCTCTATTTTACCCCTGAAAACTGTATAAAAACTGGCTGAACAGACTGCCTGGGGTTGTTGCCTCTCCTTAAGGTGCAGGACAACTCCAGCACGCTGGAACAATAAATCCCTCTTGCTTTTTCATCGATCCCTGGCTCCATGTGGTTCACTCAGAGGTTCCCCAGTAGCTAAGGCTTGTTAGAGTCTTAAATTCCCAGTCTTGGCCAGAGAGGTTCCATTTTGCTATTGACAATGATTAATGAAGGGACTCACAATTTGTCAAAGTTCTGAGAATTTGAGCATGGAGCCTCTGTATCAACTCCCCACCATCCAGAGCTCTGGGGACATAGCAGAGGGAGAGTGGGGGGTTTGTGGGGGAGGGGTATAAAAACTGAAGGGTGTGGAAGCCCTGTGAAACAATGTTGTGCTCAGGAACTCATGAAGGACCTGTAGGAGCTCAAGCCAGTCAACATTCCAGCATGGATGGGGGAAGGGCTCCGATAGCAGAGGAACTATTGGCAGTTAATGGCTGCCAAGGGAGGGGAAGCCATTTTTCTTTGGGGATGTAGCCACTGTATCACCCATGTTCCAAGTGGATGCTTCACTAGGAACATATGGACAATGCCAATTACACTCAGTGGGTTATAAATAAAGGACACATAGAGCAAGAGAAGGACATAAAGGTGGGGGCATATTGGGGGACAGAGGGGGTAATAGAGATGACCAAGATATATTCTACAAATACCTTATTTTTTAAGAAGGCAATTTAGTACTCTAGATAAAAGTTTGAGTGCCTGAGGGTGATGTGAGAATTGAAAAGAGTGTTATCATATGGCTCTGATTTAACTTATAATTAAAAAGCAAAATACATTATTTATGCCAATATGTATGTTATATACATTTGCATATATATACATATATAGACACACATATAGATATATGTAGTGATGCACTGCTAGTAAACTGAATATATGATGGTATGTCCTTCCATATGAATAGCTTGAGTTGAATTCTACTTATTGCTAGTGATATCTTAGCCATACTTACAGCTTGTATGAGTTCTCATAAGGAAATAACCTAATACATTTACCCCTGACTATTAACTAATGAGTGACTGTGCACATATGCAGTCATTATTTTATACATATATATTTACATATTAGTATGTATTTCATTGAATGGTTTCCAAGTTAAACAAATGTTTCCAGTTAGAAGTATATGTACATATATGTGCTTATAAAATAGCGTTAACCAAAACTAGAGACTGGGGGAGGGGTTCTTGAGAATAAAAAGCTTTATTGTACAGATGTCAGAAAAAGTCCATGTGGTCCTAGGACAAGTTACTGGACTCCCAGCAGGAAGGCAAAGTAGCAGTTAGTAATATGTCTGCTCGACTTAAGAATGGAAACTTGGGGGAGGAAATATAAAGGGCTTACTCCAAGACTGCACGGGCTATAGATAAGACAATGCACGGGGGTGGGCAGTAATTCTCCATAAGGAGAAGCACTTTGCTGCTGCAAGATTAAGATTAATAACCCAGGATGTTTATTTACTTCTGGAGTGGTAGTGTGATGGTTTTCAATCTGACATCTAGAATCACCTTGGCAGATGGTCCTGTGGGTACTCTTGTGGGAGATTCCTGAGTACATTAATTGATGTGGAAAGACCCATTCTTTTCTCCTTTATTGAATGAGAAGTCCATACATGCATATAACATGTTTTGATCAAGTCCACCCCTCAATCCCTCCCTTCCAGTTCTTCTATTTCTCCACCACCTCCATCCTCTCCCAATCTCATATGTTATCTTTTAACCCATGGAGTGCACTTAGCACTGCCAGTATGTGCTCATGCAGAGCATCTATTGGAGCATGAGTAGTTCTCCCAGGACAGTTCCCTGAAGAAAACAGGCTCTCTGTCTCAACAGACACCAGTTGCCAATAGTGCCTCAGCAAAGGCACTATTGGATTGCAGGGGTGGGATTTCCTGACCATCTCCCACACCGGTGATGATATTTTGTCTGCCTTGATTTTGTGAGGCCTGTGCACGCAGTCACATCTGTTGTCAGTTATGTGCAGCTTCCAAGGTGTGTCAAGAAAATGTTGGGTTTTGTTAGTCATCCACTGCCCCTGGCTTCGGCTCCAGCTCGGCTCTGGCTCTTAGAATTCTTTCGAGTCATCTTCCACCTTGATCCCTGAGCCTTACTTAGGAGGAGAGAGTGCCATATGAATGTCCCATGTAGGGCTGATTGATCCACAGTCTCTCATTCTCTGCACCCTCTACTGTCACTAGAAGGTTCTCTGATGAGGCCAGAGAGCTTCACTTATCTATGGTTATAATGATATGTCTTTAGCAGTCTGTTTAACACTATGTTTATTTAGAAGAATAATAGTGAGGGTTCTTCTCTATTATCTAGCCTCAGGTTGGCTCTGTCAGTGGTGCCAGGTTTGAGCACTGCCTTGTGGAATGGGCCTTAAACACAACTAGAAAGTGTTTGGTTACTCCCATAACATTCATGCCATATTCTAACAGTTGGCATATCTTGCCAGACAGTTGTTATTGCAGCTCCCAGGGTTCACATCTGAGTAATACTGATGATTGCTTTTCTCCCATGTAGCATACACAGCACCTTCCAGCACTATAAAAGAACTATCCAGCAGGAATGAACCTTCCAGGCTGGTACCGGATTGATTTCTCCATGCTCTGTGACTTAAGTACGTGGTATCTTCAGCAATAGCGGGAAAGATCCATCGTAATTGTTCTGTAATCAAGGGATTCTGGATGGCATAAAATGGAGAAAGTAGACATTCATCACCTTGTTTCCGCATTGTGAACACGGAAAGACCAGCTGCTTCAAGCTCCTGCCGCCTTGACTTTTATGCCACAGTGAACTGCACTTGAGTATGAGCCAAAGTAAACCCTTCCTTCCTTAATCTGATTTCATCAGTATCTTATCACAACAACAGGAAAATAAGCGAAGACACAGCACCTGAAGTTTGACCATCCAGAAAATCATCAGTCACTCAGGATTAGGGAACAGTTCTGGTTGGTTCTCCTGTCAGTGGCAAGCTGATTAATGGCCTTTATCTGTCCTCACATCTCTCCTCTAGTTGGAGACTTCTTGGGATTTTTCTCTTTTCAATAGATTCATTATAGAAACACACACAGATGAGAATGAGTGCATTATGTGCATATATACATAAACGTATGTAAATACACTTAAATTCTGATTCCTGTCATCTAGCTCAACATTTTAGTGATTAAACATAGATGCTTTGACTAAGACCATAGAAATAATAAATGAAATCCTCAAATATGGATAGAGATAGAACAAAGAAGAAGATGTAATTTAGTGTGAGATGGCCAGCTTCCTGAACAACAGGAAGACATAGGAATAAGTTAGAAGTGTGCTACTTTATGCTTTCCATAGCACTAAGAAGCAAAACTGACATCCAAACTGAAATCAAAAGAAAAAAGAAGCAGCTGTTCATTGGCCCCAGGCAGGCTAGCCTGATAGCCATTAAAGGATGTTTACTGTCATTGTTTTACATACAGTAAACTGGTGATGGGGAAGCTCTAGTATGTGGCGGTGGTAGACAGGCTTTACTCCCCAGTTAAGGTCCCGCCCCATCATCCCAGCTGGTCTACCTGGGACAGCCTGCTGAGACAGGAGCCCAGCATAGCAGCCCTCTGAGAGGCTCCACCCAGCATCTGACTGAGACAGATGTGGACATCCACAACCAAACATTGAACTGAGGTTGGGGACACCTATGGAAGAGTTGTGGAAGGACTGAAGGCCCTCAAGGAAATGGCATCCCTACAGGAAGACCAACAGTGTCAACAACCGGGACCCCTGAGAGCTCCCGGAGACTGAGCCACCAACCAAAGTGCACACATGGACTGGTCCCAGGCCACCAGGCATGTATGTAGTAGAGGGCTGCTATGTCTGGCTTCTCTGGGAGAAGATGTGCCTAATCCTGCAGAAACTTGATGTACTGAGGTTGGGGAATACATGGAAGGATGTCCTCTCAGAGGCAAAGGGAAGAGAGGAACACAGAAAGGGGGAACTGGGAAGGGGCAGTATTTGGGGATGTAAATAAGTAAATAAACAAATAATTTTTAAAAAATCCTGCCTCATACATACTGCCTGAAAGAATGATGCCCATCACTTAGAAACTCAGGGGCACTGGAAACTTGAGTTAAAGAAGCCCAAGGATGCCCAGCGGGGCACAGATCAGACTGTGGGGTTCTCCAGAGCTCTGGCTTTCCCCGTCTGCATCTATCTTTTGTGTGTGTGTGTGTCTGTGTGTGTGTGTGTGTGTGTGTGTGTACACTGACAGTCAGCAAGCACTGCTCTAGGGAAGGCCCTCTTCTGGGCCCACGCTGGACAGAGTGCCTGTGTTCAGACCCGGGCTTCTCCACCCACAGGGCACACAGCCACACTCAGATTGGCTGGCTTCTTCAAGCCTTGGTTTTTCAACTCTGTAGTGCTTCAGAGCAGATGGAAAGATGGTGTTTGGTGGAGTTACTGTTTGAAAGAGCTTAGGGCATAGTGTATATTAGTAGTAGTATTCACATTCAGTCACCACCCTCACCACCACCATCACCACCACCACCACCACCACCACCATCATCATCATCATCACCACCATTATGTACAAAGCATCAAAGGGCAGTCATTGTGGAGGGGGTGTGGCAGTGAGTCTTCTGGGAAAGGTAAGCTTATGACTTAGCCTTTGTTCCTTTCCTGTCTGTGAGGCCCCAAAGACAAGGGGTTAAGATAGACATTGTGTTGGGATAGACAACAGGATGAGTTCCACAGAGCAAAGTCACTTGTGTGGCATGGGACATAAACAATATCTTAACATTTACATAATATCTTAACATAAACAATGTCTTAACATTTGAGCTTAATACTTATGCCATAAATGTACAGGGCCATCTTACGAATACTCAAATAAAATACATGAGGGGGGACTCCCTTGGCCTCCATCCTGAACCTAGGCCCATCCTTCCATGCGCTACCCAGAAAGGACTATGCACTACACACATCGTGATTCAGCTTCCACGCTGCTTTGTACTGCTGTTCAGCTGCATCTGGAGAGGTTTCCATGTGACTAATTATAAACAGTTCTACCTCACAGATTCTTTCCCACATGTATCTCTTACCCCTCATCGTGATGGCCAGCATCAGCAGTGGTGAGTGGTAAGCCCAGTTCTTGGGACCCCTGGAAGAACACCAGAATGTCCAAGTCTGATGTAATAACAGAGACTCAGCCGGGTGTGGTGGCACATTCCTTTAATCCCAGCACTTGGGAGGCAGAGACAGGCAGATTTCTGAGTTCGAGGCCAGCCTGGTCTACAGAGTGAGTTCCAGAACAGCCAGGGCTACACAGAGAAACCCTGTCTCGAAAAACAAACAAACAAAAAAACCCATACCCCCCCCCCAAAAAAAAAACCCAACCAAACAAAAACACACAAAAAAACCCCAGACTCTTTTTCCCATGAGTCTGACTTGGACCCCAAGCCTTCCCCAAGGCCCAGGTTAGGGGCTTGGAGTATTTATACGTTCATATGCATTAAGCTGGGATCCTAGAACCTTGGGGTTACGTGACAGGGGAGGTGATAGTGGGAGTGCCATTCTTCAACCCTGATAACATCATTTGTTCAGGCAGTGGGGTGGAACTGCAGATGCACACATCTGCAGAGGGACCTTCCTGACCTGGGAAGAGTAACTTATTGCGTCATTAGAAGCTAGTGTATCTTTACAGCCCGGTCACAGCTGTCTGGGAACACTTAGTTGCCCTTCTCCCCTAGTCCAAGAGTGGGTTTTCTATTATTTCAAGGATATCAGTCTCCGCTTCCTTCAAGGGCAGGAGCCATCTGTACCAGGGAAACGCTGGTTATCAATCAAGGGAGTATTGGCCTTGGTGACAAGGAGGCTTGGGTATGGTGCTTTCTGTCTGTTCCCAAGGCTGGCATCTGCCCTGTGGGGGGAGGTCGTCGGGGGAAGGGAGCACTACTGTGAAAAGGAGAAAGGGGGAACTGCAATATTCCAGTGCCAGGCTGGGCCTTCTCCAAAGGCCAGAGGAGCCTATGAAGTGGGGAGGGAAAGAATGTTAACTTCTCTAGCCCCCGTGAGGCAAGGAGGTGCAGAGGCAGGCTCCCTGTGCCTCCGTAGTGAGCGAGCACATCCCTTAGACAGTGAGCTACTGTTTGGTTTTACCAGCTGTAAATAGAGACAGACCACAAGTCGCTCTGAGCTTCAACTTCCTGATCTACTGATGATAGGTCATGTTTCTAAATCTCCACACAGCTATGCTAATCTCTGTTTTGGCTTTTGAGACAGAGAAAACCCAATCTTTACTAAAAATCTGAACAAAGAAAGTTGTGTCAGTGGGCAAAACCTGATAGCCCCAGGGATGCTTCACACCAACAGGATATGCCTCCCACAAAGTGGGGTCTCTTCAGAGAGTCTGTCTGACTTAATTCTCACAACTCATAACAGAGTACTCAAAACAATGTGGGCCTATTCTACCTTCCAAGAGTCAAGGTACTTTGATATATTCCCAGATTAAATAATGCAGTTGGGTTGTTTGTTGAAGGGCATTAAAGAGAAGATCTAAGTGTGTGATGGTTAAAAAAAAAGGGGGATTTGAGTGCCCAAAAATGTACACTCAGTCTTTTGTTCAATGTTTATTGAGCAACTACTATATGCAATGGTGGGGATATTAAAGAAAATGGCCCAAGAACCTCTAAAGTCTTAGTAATGGATGCTGTCTCCCTGTGGGGTGTGTAGTGGATGCTGTCTCTCTGTAGGGTGTGTGCATTATGGAGACTATCTCTTGTTGCCCAGCCTATCACCAAAGTGTACGGGTTGTTGAAGAATCTGATAAAGCACTGGAAGCTGCTTGTCAGTTTGCTTCCTTAGCCACCGAAGGAGGAGAATAACAGTAACCTTTTCATTCTTGTTTTTATTTTTTATCATTGCTTTTCGACCATGCAAAGTGCCATGACTGATAGCAAAAAGGAGACTCCCTTTTCACGGTGCAGTAAATGGGAGAGGGTGTTGGCGTATGACTGAGCAGTGTGATCATTATTGCTGTCAGCTTGACTAGATCTAAAACCAGCTACAGCTACAGCTCTGAGAGTGTCTGTGAGGAGTGTCTAATGAGGCTAAGTCAAGTGGGAAGACCAAGCCTATATGTGAGCAGCACTAATCTGTGCTCTGAGGTCCTGGGTTGAATGAGTGCAGATATTCACTCTGCTTCCTGGCAGCTATGGGAGGATAGCTGCCTCTTCCTGCTGCTGTGGCCCTGTCACAAACTGTGGAGCCAAACTCAGGCTGCCTTTGTAGGGAATTTTGTCTCAGTAATGAGCACAGTCATGATGGCAAACAGTGAGCCTGAGTGTGGGGTGTGTGGAGAGGTTAACTGTGAAGGCTGTATCGTTGAATGAGGAACAGGTGAGGAGGAAGGACCATGGCAACTTCCTTCTGGGTTAGCTTTGGGTCACTGTGATGAAATGCCTGAGATAACTATGTACAACGTGTAGAATTTATTTTAACTCAGCCTTCAGAAGTCTCAATCCATGGTCACTTGGCCTGGTGACCTTTGACCTGTGATGACATAATACATCACAGTGGGTGAAAACTGATCACCTCCTGACAACAGAGAAGCAAAAGAAAGACCAGAGGACCCAGGCACAGACAGATCCATCCAGGGCACATTCCCAGCCACAGACTTTCTCCAGAAAGGCACCACCACTTAAAGTCTCTGCTGCTTCCTGTAGTCCCTAAAACAGACCTCTCACGAGCCAGCTGCCTCCCAAACACCTCTCACCTCCTAGCACTACCACTACCACACTTGGGACAGAGCCTTCAAGACCTGAGCAGAAGGTAAATCTTTGGATTCAAACCAGCTCCACCTTCGAACTGCAGTAGGTAAGACATGGGGAGCTCACAGCCTCATCTGTCTTCAGGCACACTTTGGTGCTAAGCCTTTGGGGAAATGAAGGTCAACCCCTGTGGGGTAATGGGCTATGTACAGACAGCCCGGTCTCCAGTCGAGCTGAGGTTTTGAACTCTGGTGGGACCTGATGGGTGGTAATTTCCACCTACATGGGATGGAAGGCATTCCCTCATGTCTCCTGGACCCCCAGCTCCTGTTGAAGTTACCTCCCCCTCAGCCCCCACAAGAGAAGCATGTGGCTAGCAGTCATGTAGACAATGTCTCAAGCTTCTGGCATTCTGGCTAGACTCCTCCCCACAGTTACCTAGCAACAACAAGATAGCCCAGCCATCTATAAGAGGGGCTGCTTGGATTCTCCTTGCTCTCTTACTCTCTCTCTCTAAGCTTTTACCTGTGGAGAGCTGTGCCGTGAGCAATCGCCATTATAAGATGGTGCCGGCCTCTGCTGTGCCTAACTAGTAAACAAGCCTTGTACGCAGGTGCGAGAGTGAACTCACACCTAGTCACTGCCCATCTTGGGGCGTAGTAATGGGGTGATGGGCAAGCAACGAATCAGGAGCTGACACGCCACATCAGGTGCTGAAATGCCATGGCTGAGGGCTATATAAGCAACACCATTTTCCGGGGTCTGAGTCTTCCCTCCTGAAGAAGCAATAAAGCTTATTGTTGCAGAAGATTCCGGTTGTCCGAGTGTGTTCTTGCCGGCGAGAATGATAGCTCGGGACAAGTGGCGCCGAGGAACCCGGGAACTTTATACCATCACACCAGCATAAGGGAGATCCCCCCGTTCGTGGGGCGGAATCAGAACTGCAGGACATTAAGGCTCTGTAAGGTATGTACAGTCTTGAAATTTCTCCAGAGTTAGACGCCCTTTTGATTGTTTTCACGGTGATTATTCCTTCCCCTTCGGTTTAGTTTTGCTTCCACCGCTGGAACTGCTGACTGGTTCTCAGTAGTGGTCAGGCCTGGACAGCGACCAGTATGGGAATCTCCCACTCTATAGTAACGGCCTTATGGTCAGTCTTGAAGCAGTGTGGCCTGAAAATTGCCACTAAGACTATAGAGGGATTTGTCAGGGAGATAGACCGTGTGGCACCATGGTATGCTTGCTCAGGGTCATTAACTGTCGCCTCATGGGACAAACTGAAAGGAGATCTAGTTAGGGAACAGCAGAACGGCAAACTTAAAGCAGGGACCATGCCATTGTGGAAACTGGTGAGATCGTGCTTAACAGACGAGGATTGTCAGCAAATGGTTGAAGCGGGGCAGAAAGTTTTGGACGAAATTCAAGACAGTCTATCAGAGACTGAGCGGGGAGAGAGGTTAAGAGTTGAGAGGAAACAAGGTGCACTGAAGAATAAAGGCCTTTCCACGGGCCTTGAGCCCGAGGAAATGAAATATAAGGGAAAAATGCCCTGGGAGAGCTTAGAAAAAGGGATGGAAAGGGAGAGAAGAAGAGAGATCGAGCTGGGGAGGCACATAAGGAAAGGAGCCTCTACCCACCATTAGATGAGTTCAAGGCACTAGCTGTCAGTAGCTCAGAATCGGAGAAGGGACTTAGCTCCTCTGAGGAAACAGACTTAGAGGAAGAAGTGGCAGGCTATGAGGGAGAAAGATACCAGCCAGATGAAAGACGAGTTAATCAGTCACAGAATAAGACAGAAGCAGCTAGAGACAACTGTCAGTTCGCTGCGCGGTCTCTGGGCCCTCGACCTCTGGGTCCTAGTGCACCTCCGCCCTATGTGCAGAGGTATCATTCAGACTCATTCATTTCAAAAGAGGAACAGAGAAAAGTGCAGCAAGCATTCCCAGTCTTTGAAGGTGCCAATGGCGGATGTGTTCACGCCCCGGTGGAGTATATACAGATTAAAGAACTTGCGGAGTCAGTCTGTAACTATGGAGTCAATGCCAACTTTACTGTAGCCCAAGTCGAAAGGCTTGCAACTCTGGCAATGAACCTCGGTGATTGGATGACCGTAGTAAAAGCCGCATCCCCTAACATGGAAATGTATTTAGAATGGAAAGCTTTGTGGCAAGACTCCTGCCAAGCACAGGCAAGGGCCAATGCCAATGTTGAAGGGGACCAAGGAACATGGGCTTTTGAGTTGCTTACAGGTCAGGGACAACACGCTAATAATCAGACAAATTACCATTGGGGAGTGTATGCTCAGATCTCAGCTGCTGTCGTTAAGGCATGGAAGACACTCTCTAGGAAGGGAGAGGCAAGTGGACATTTGACAAAGATTACTCAGGGTGCCCAGGAGTCGTTCTCAGATTTTGTGGCTAGAATGACAGAAGCGGCAGGGAGAATTTTTGGGGACCCAGAGACAGCTATGCCTTTAATTGAACAGTTGATCTATGAACAGGCTACGCAGGAATGCAAGGCGGCTATTACACCTAGAAAGAGCAAGGGATTGCAGGACTGGTTAAAGGTTTGCCATGAGCTTGGAGGGCCACTCACTAATGCCGGTTTAGCAGCTGCCATTCTACAAGGGCAAAAACACCCTGACACGGCTGAGCTCAAACTCTGCTATAATTGTGGCAAACCGGGACACTTAAAAAAGGACTGTAGAGCCCTTGTCAAAAGGAGAGCGCCAGGACTGTGTACTAAGTGTGGGAAAGGATATCATTGGGCCAGAGATTGTCGTTCAGTCAAGGACATTCGAGGCAGGCCCCTGCAGCCAGGATTCCCTCAAGCAGTAGATAATGAGGCCATTCCAAAAAACCAGTACAGGGCCCCCAGGTCTCAGGGCCCGAAAACATATGGGACCCCGACAGGCAAAAGGTGGACCCCACAGTCCGCAGGGTAACAGAAGGATCAGCTGGATTGGACCTCCGTACCACCACCCGATTCATGCTGATGCCCCAAATGGGGACAGCCCATTCCTACTGACTACAAAGGGCCTTTGCCATCTGGAAGTGTCAGCCTAATACTGGGCTGGGCCTCCCTTACCTTACAAGGTCTTATTGCTCACCCTGGAGTCATAGATCAAGATTATGAAGGGGAACTTCAAGTTCTCTGTTCCTGTCCTCAGGGTGTCTTTTCTATTTCACAAGGGGATAGAATAGCTCAATTAATAATTTTGCCAAGCCTACATGGCTGTTTTCCTTCCTCTGGTGTCCCTCGAGCTATCAGAGGAATTGGTTCTACTGGAAATGATTCTGCCTACTTACTAATGCCTCTTGACTCCAGGCCATCCTTAGAATTAGTTATAGAAGGGAAACAATTTAAAGGAATTTTAGACACAGGAGCAGATAAAAGTATCCTCTCTTCCCAATGGTGGCCAAAAGCCTGGCCCGTTACTCAGTCATCATGTTCTTTGCAAGGCTTAGGTTATCAGTCCTGTCCCACTATTAGTTCCCGTTCTTTGAGCTGGACAGTGCCTGAAGGTCAAACGGGACGATTCACTCCCTATGTTTTACCACTCCCAGTAAATCTCTGGGGGAGAGACATTTTACAGGCACTAGGAATGACCTTGGCTAATGAATACTCACCACAAGCTGTTCAAATGATGAAGAAAATGGGCTATAAAGAAGGAAGAGGATTAGGGAAAGGAGAGCAGGGTAGACTTGAACCTATCTCTCAAGAAGGTAATAATGGGAGACAAGGTTTGGGTTTTTCCTAGGGGCCATTGAGGGCTCCATGCCCATACCATGGCTTACAGAGGAAGTTGTATGGGTTCCTCAATGGCCTCTCTCCTCTGAAAAGTTAGAAGCAGCCACAAAACTAATTTCTGAACAGCTATGCTTGGGTCATTTAGAGCCGTCTACCTCACCCTGGAATACACCTATTTTCATAATTAAGAAAAAATCTGGCAAATGGCGCTTATTACATGATCTTAGAGCAATTAATGCACAAATGCGCCTGTTTGGGTCAGTTCAGCGAGGGCTACCATTGCTTTCTGTTTTACACAAAAATTGGGAAATTATAATTATAGATGTTAAAGATTGTTTTTTCTCTATAACTTTATGCCCTCAAGATAGGCAAAGATTTGCATTTACCATCCCAGCCATTAATCATTTAGAACCTGATCAAAGATACCAATGGAAGGTCCTACCTCAGGGGATGGCGAATAGCCCCACCATGTGTCAACTGTATGTGCAATTGGCACTTAAGTCAGTTAAAGAGCATATTCCATCATTACTTTTGATAATTTATATGGATGACATTTTGATTTGCCATAAAAATTCAGTTATTGCAAGATGCATACCCTATATTAATAAAAACATTAGGGCAATGGGGATTGCAGGTGGCCACCGAAAAGGTGCAAATTGCTCGAATGGGAGCCTTTCTAGGGTCACTCATTTATCCTGACAAAATTGTTCCTCAAAAATTAGAGATTCATAAAGATCAACTACATACTTTGAATGATTTCCAAAAATTGCTAGGAGATATTAATTGGCTAAGACCATTTTTGAAAATTCCATCAGCAGAATTAAAGCCTTTATTTGATATATTAGAGGGAGATACCCCCATCTCCTCCCACAGAGCACTTACCCTAGCTGCATGTCAAGCTTTACAAACTATAGAAAAGGCCTTACAAAATATTCAATTACAACGCATTGATGAGTCAAAGTCATTTGAATTGTGCATATTAAAAACTGCACGGTTACCAACAGCAGTCTTGTGGCAAAATGGATCCTTATTGTGGGTCCACCCTAATGCTTCCCCTGCAAAAATCATTGAGTGGTATCCTAATGCAGTTGCTCAACTTGCACTTCGGGGGATAAAAGCAGCCATTACTCATTTTGGGAAAGAACCTCATATGCTAATTTTGCCTTATACCTCTGCTCAAGTTCAAACCCTGGCAGCAACAACTAATGATTGGGCAGTCTTGGTTGCCTCCTATTCAGGACAAATTGATAATCATTATCCAAAACATCCAATTTTACAGTTTGCCTTAAGCCAAGTCATAGTCTTTCCAGTAATGACAGCCAAACACCCACTTCTGGATGGGGTAGTAGTGTATACAGATGGATCCAAATCTGGCATAGGTGCATATGTAGTAAATGGCCAAGTAACATCTAAACAATATAATGAGACATCACCCCAAGTTGTAGAGTGTTTGGTAGTTCTAGAGGTCCTTGAAACTCTCCCGGGACCACTCAATATTGTATCTGATTCCTTATATGTGGTTAATGCAGTTAATATGCTTGAAGTTGCTGGTTTAATTAGACCCTCTAGCAAGCTTGTTCACATTTTTCAGCAAATTCAGTCAGCCCTGTTACATAGAAGACATCTTGTGTATATTACTCATGTTAGGGCTCATTCTGGCCTTTATGGCCCCATGTCTCATGGAAATGACTTGGCAGACAAAGCCACTAGAATCGTGGCTGCTGCTCTGTCCTCGCAGGCAGAGGCTGCAAAGGAGCATCATAAACGCTTCCACATGACAGCTGAAACATTACGCTGCCGTTTCACTTTAACCAGGAAGGAAGCTCGTGACATTGTCACCCAATGTCAAAATTGTTGTCAGTTTTTGCCTACTCCTCATGTAGGGGTAAACCCCCGAGGCATCAGGCCATTACAAGTCTGGCAAATGGATGTCACTCATATTTCCTCCTTTGGAAGAAATCAATATTTACATGTTTCCATTGACACCTGCTCTGGTGTTATGTTTGCTACACCTTTAACAGGTGAGAAAGCCTCTCATGTTATACAGCACTGTTTAGAAGCGTGGAGTGCTTGGGGCAATCCCACAATTCTTAAAACTGATAATGGGCCAGCATATACCTCTACTAAATTTCAGCAATTTTGTCATCAAATGGATTTCACTCACCTGACTGGCCTTCCTTATAATCCTCAAGGACAAGGCATTGTGGAACGTGCCCATCGTACACTCAAGTCTTATTTTATAAAACAAAAGGGGGGAGTTGATGAGACTCTGCCCTCAGTGCCAAGAGTAGCTGTATCCATGGCACTCTTTACACTTAATTTTTTGAATCTTGATGAGCAAGGTCGCTCTGCAGCCGATCGACATAGCTCAGACCCTGATAGATCAAAAGAAATGGTGAAATGGAAGGATGTCTTATCTGGTCTGTGGAAAGGCCCGGATCCTATTTTGATAAGATCCAGGGGAGCTGTTTGTGTTTTTCCACAGAGTGAAGACAACCCATTTTGGCTGCCGGAACGACTCACCCGCAAGATAGTAATCAAGGATGGTGTGGAAGATGCTGACCTCCCGAGGACTGCTCCTGATCCTGACAATGCTGAACTTGTCTCAGGTTCCTAGTATGAGGGGCGAACAGAGATGGGCCATTCTCTCGACTTTCCCTAAACCAATGCCAGTTCGCCATGATGCTATAGTTTTTCCAAAATTCTTTACTACTAATAAGACATTAGATTTACCATATCTACTCTATGATCCCACCCGAGCACCATTAGGAGAAAATCACTCTTTATTAGAACAGGGTTCTTTATGTTTTCAAGTTAATGGACCAGGAAAATGTATTAACCTCACAGTCAGAGCTTTGGGGAGGTTTAATGAGCACCGAGGAGGTTGGGTGAGCACAACCCAAGATACTTCCAATGCAGATATAACCTTTACAAATCGGACCTTCTGGCAGGAGGCAATTTGGGTTAATGGTACATTTCTACCACCTAACTTTTCAGACAAAGAACGTCCCCCCCCAACCAAAAATAGCCCCTCATTGTAGCTTGGAAGATAAAGGGCTGATCCTGCCTTGGTCTGATTGTCAATCCTCCATCACTCGTTGGGCAGATCAGAGTAAAACCTTTTCCTTTTCTCCCAACATGATGGCTGATCCAGAGAAGGAATTTGTTATGAAAAAGGGACTTTTCATACAGGACTTTAGAATGCATCCCTTTCACAAGTGGGTGCTTTGTGGAGTCAATGGCAGTTGTACAGAATTCAATCCTTTGATCTTTATCCAGGGAGGAGCAGTTGGAAAGGCTTCTTTTACTGGCATTTCAAGATTTGCTCAGTATTGGGGAATGCATGCTGCCTCCCTGAACTCTTATGGATATACTAATACCAGTGTAGAGATCACTGGGTTCAATAAAACTTTGGTAAACCCGATTAATTATCCACCTACCCCAGTCTGTGTTTACCCCCCTTTCTTGTTTATTCTTTCAAATGATTCATTTGAAGTCTGTTCCAATGATTCTTGTTGGATTTCTCAATGTTGGGATGTAACAAAGGATACCCCGTGCCATGGTGGCCCGGATCCCACGTTGGATCCCTGTTCCGGTGGAAACACCCTCCACCTTATCCCTGTTTCGACAAAAAAGAGATTTTGGCATTACTGCTGCCGTAATCATAGCAATTTCAGCCAGTGCAGCTGCTGCTACAGCTGCAGGGTACGCTATGGCTAGTACGGTTCAATCAGGCACAAAATTAAATCAGCTTTCAGCAGATCTGACTGATGCTATCACTGTCCAAACTTCTGCTAGTACCAAGTTAAAGGGAGGGCTGATGATTTTGAATCAGCGCCTTGACCTGGCGGAGGAACAGATAGGCGTCCTATACCAGATGGCCAGTTGGGTTGTGAAAGAAAGTTGGGCGCTCTGTGTATTACCAGTGTACAATATGAAAATTTTACTCATGCAGCTAATCTGTCTAGACAGCTTTCCTTGTATCTTGCAGGAAATTGGTCCAAGGGATTCGATGAAACTCTTTAGGCCCTGAGGGTGGCAGTTTTAAAGATCAACTCAACGCGAGTGGACCTGACATTGACAGAGGGCCTCTCCTCCTGGATTTCATGTGCATTTTCTTATTTAAGGAATGGGTGGGGGTAGGTTTATTTGGTGTTGCCACCTGCTGTGGACTTGTGTTCATGCTCTGGTTGGTTTGCAAGCTCAGAACCCAACAAACAAATGACAAGGTTGTGATAGCTCAAGCACTTGCTGCCATTGAGCAAGGGGCCTCCCCTGAAATCTGGCTATCTATGCTCAAGAATTAGTTGACATTGGTGGCTGGCCTCTTTAGTAGAGTTCGCCCTAGGTCATTTAGTAGTTAATGTCACATAGCACTGCGGTATCCAGGGATGGGCAACTTTCCTCATGCACAGATCAACCTAAGACACGGGGCCTGGTGGTGATAGGGTTACCCTATGACGGGAAAGGCTGTGACACTAGAGGAACAACCTAAGACAGGAGCCACAGTGGATGGACATAATTACACAGACCTAGTCCAGCCTCATTTTAATAAAATAAAAAGGGGGAGATGTGGAGAACCGTGCCACGAGCAATCGCCATTATAAGATGGCGCCGGCCTCCGCTGTGCCTAACTAGTAAACAAGCCTTGTACGCAGGTGCGAGAGTGAACTCATGCCTAGTCACTGCCCATCTCGGGGCGTAGTAATGGGGTGATGGGCGAGCAATGAATCAGGAGCTGACATGCCACATCAGGTGCTGAAATGCCATGGGTGAGGGCTATATAAGCAACGCCATTTTCCAGGGTCTGGGTCTTCCCTCCTGAAGAAGCAATAAAGCTTATTGTTGCAGAAGATTCTGGTTGTCCGAGTGTGTTCTTGCCGGCGAGAACGATAGCTTGGGACATTCACCTCTTTTTCTTACTCTCTAATTCTCTTTCTCTCTTTCCCTTCCCCCTTCTCTCCTCTTGGCCATGGCTGGTCTCTCTCTCTTATCTTCTCTTTTCCCCCCTGCCTTCCTATAATAAATCTCTAAAACCATAGACTGTCTCTGTTCATCAAGGCCCGGACTAAAGACACTTGCCTGTGTGGGAATCACCCAGCGCCCCCATCTCTCCCTGCCCTCTTCCCTTATTTCCAGGGCCTAGTGCCACCAGGGGTCCCTATTCTGTTCTCAGCTCCTCCACCATATCCAGTGTAGGATACTGGAGACTTAAGAACCTGGTACAGGGGCCTGGTACATGGGCCCCTTGTTCACTCCCCCGCTGTGTGGGGTCTGTGGCTTTACACAGCCAGATGCCCACCCAGGCCGCGTGGAAAGTGTCTGGCAGTTCTCCTGAAAGAAAATTAAATTCAAGGTCCATGACTCATGCGGCTTGCTAGTTAGGAGGGCTTTTTGGGCCAAGGGCAAAGAACAAAGGCTGTTGCTGTTAAGTCATTCCAGGAACTGGCTAGCCATAAAGATAGGAGAAGACCTACAAAGACATCTGGACTGTCTCAGCAGGGAAGTCTGGACTATCTCAGCTGAGTTATAAGCCCCTGCCCCTCAGAATTGCTGTTACCTTGCTCTGCACGGACAGTTTGCTGATGTTTAAACTTTTCAATTGTGTGAAGCTGCGCCAATTCTGCCCCTACCCCCACTCTTTTCCTATATAAACCCCTAACTTTTGAGCCTCATGGTCGACACCTCTGTCTCTTATGTGAGATACGTGTGGGCCCGGAGCTCCTTCATTAAACTACCTCGTGTGTTTGCAGGAAGATGGTCTCTTGTTATTCTTTGGGTGCGTGCTATCTCGTGACTCGGGTGGGGGTATCCCCATGGAGGTCTTTCACTCCCACCTAAATCGTGCTTTTCAACCCAAAATTTTCTTGCTTCTTTATTTAAATGCTTATTTTCTCTCTAGCATTCATGATATATGTCCAAAAAAATTTTCCTTTAAGGTTCAAAAGTCATCCAATCCTTAATAACAACCAGTTTTCTTTTACAGACAAACTGTTACTGCCTACCCCAGCTACACAATTAACATATTTTCTTCCTCAGCCATCCAAAGCACACCGTGATGTGCTCCCAAGCAAGCCATTGCAGGTGTAATGTCTGCTATCCACTCTATACAGACATCCCCTGCTGGTGTTCTGCTCCTCTGTTACAATTACTCTACAGGTCTATCTCCACATAGTGCCTGCTGCCACAGATCCACCTGAGACAGAGTCATCTCCTGAGACCTATAGACAACAAAGCTGCTTTCCTCCAAAAACCTCATCTGACTGAAGATTCCCGAGACATGTGCTGAACCCCACAAAAGACAAACTTAGGACCTTCCAGCTACAGATGAACTCTCTTGTCAAAGCCAAATGGCTGCTGAACTTGGGGAAGTTACATGATAGTAAGGAAAACATAATGTCTATCTAGATTAACTAATTGCTATTCAAAACTGATGTTATTACCCTCAAATTGTACTACCCATGAAACGATTGTGTAATCTCTTGCCTTCCCAACCCTTATCCTTAACCCTCCTTACTACTCTGGCTTTGTTGTGCTACTTCTCTAGGCTATATATTTTCTTCTGATACTTCCACCCACCCTAAATTTTCACCACAAATGACACAGTCACACAGTAACCCCCCCTTTTTTTTTATAAAAACAAAAGGGGGCTCTGTGGGGCAATGGGCTATGTACATACAGCCTGGTCTCCTGTTGAGCTGAGGTCTTGAACCCCGGTGGTACCTGATGGGTGGTAATTTCCACTTACACGGGACAGAAGGCATTCCCTCATGTCTCCTGGACCCCAGGCTCCTGTACATAGCCCATTGCCCCACAAACCCCCTTGTCCACAACTCAAATTTTGCATCTTGTCCTCAATGCCAACTGTATTTGACCTCTTAATAGTGGTTTCCACCCTGGTCCGTTCTTTATCTTATAGTCTCTAAGGAAGTAGCATTATTTGTTCTACAGAGTTCTTTTTTGCTTGGTTTGGTTTGGTTGTTCTTTTGTTTGTTTTTGTTTTGTTTGTTTGTTTGGTTTTTCTTTGAGACATAGCCTCACTAAGTAGCCTTGGTGACCTTGAAACTTGCTCTGTTGATCAAGCTGACCTTGAACTCATATTTACCCGGTTTTGTCTCCTGAATGCTGGAATTAAAAGCATGAATAGTTTTGTTTTTGAGACAGGGTCTGGTTGCATAGCCTATACTGCCCTCAAAATTTACCATCTTGCTGTCTCTGTCTCCCATCTTCCTAGTGAGTACAGGCATGTACTGTACCTGGTAGAAATGAGGGTTTAAATGGCACACAGGTGAGAGGATTAGAGTACTTTAAGTCACAAGGTTTTTGTTTTGTTTTGTTTGTTGTTGTTTTGTTTTTCTGATGCTCTTCAGATCTCTCCCAAGTGCCTTGCTAAAACCAGCAGTTCCATGACTTTGTCTAATTTCTCTTTTCAACCTTAAAACTTGAGAGGAAGAATTGTGGAATAAAGTTGCCATATGCCCATGATTCATCAAGACACAGAACAGTCTACAGGCTGAGTTATTTTTAATGTGAACTGAGTTCACAGTGAGTTAAAGCTAGAATATTTGTATACTTTGGCAGAAGTACTCTAAGCCCCTAAATCTGTGTTGGGTTGAAATCCTTAAAACTGTTCTATGTAGATTGCTGGTATGCATATGCTTATTTTCTGAAAAATCATCATATTAATTTTATGTTAGAAATAACAGTGGACTGATTTAAATCTGTTCTGTTTAAATGGAAAGACATGAGCTATTAAAATTAAATTTCATTTTTGATGAATTAAAACTCTACTTTCATATGTATATATATTTAATGTAGTAATTCCTTTGGGAATATACTTTATTTTTCACTAATGTAATAGTTGGTATTGATGGACTTAGAGATGCCTGGAGAATTAGGAAGAACTCCCCTGAGTGAATCCGTGAGGGAATTTTCAGAGAGGATTAGCCAAAAGACAGAACCATCGTATGGGTTGGGATACCCAGAAAAATCAAAAGGGGACAAGGAAGCCTATCTGTGTAGGCAGTCTCTACCCACCCCCACCCTCACCCTGACTCCCCCTCTTTCTTCTCTGCTTCCTGGCCACTGTACTATGAGCTCTTCTATTCCTCCATACCCTCTCAGCCAAGATGGACTGACATCCCTGAAACTGTGAGCCACGGTGGAGAGAGTCTGACTTACAAAGCACATTTATATAGGAGAGGTACTGCTGTTGTGTGACTAAACCTCACTGTGGCTTGGAGGCCTTGATACCAATTTGAGAGAGAATTCTGGGAAAGTCCTGAGAAGCATGCTAGGGAAGCCATGAAGAACACTGTACACTCAATTTCATGGTTTATTATGGTGGGAGTTAAGAAGACCAAAATGCAATGTCTATGTTTGTGAGATTTCAGATAGAAATGAAAACTTGATTAAGAATTGTATTTAGAGGCTATTAGTGTTAGATTCTGGAAAAGAATTTGTCTACATTTTGCTGGTGTCTTGGGATGGTTGGAGCCTTTGAGTTGAAAGGTAGTGGAATGATTAATCTGGCAAAGCAGCATTGAGGGTGGCCCAGCGTTCAGGCTATGGTTTGGGTTTTGTTGATTGTGTTTAACCAAGTTTATAGTGAATTACTTAGTAGTGTACAGTATGAAAGGTGTGGAAACTTACAGAGTTCTAAGGAAGGAGAGGCAGGGACAGTTGGGGCCAAGGCAAGTGTGGCTGCTGAAGATTCAGGACAACAGGAAGGAGGCCTGAAGGCAACTGTGGGGTTAGCTGGATCCCACACATCACAGGTTCAACGTCATGAAAGGTTTCTGCTGCAGTTGGGCTTGTTTTATCTCTGTGGAGGGGATTGAGACAAGTCTCACTATGTTGTCCAGGTTGGCCCAGAACTATGTAAGCTAGCCTTATTTGTGATGATTTTCCTGCATCAGCATGCCACTGAGTGCTGAGATTAGAGGTGTGTGCCAACATGCCTGGCTCAAGGGTGTAAAGCTTTTAGCTCATTTGGAAGACTCCATGGAGAAGAGGGTGTTGGGGAGCCCCGATTGCTCATGGACACCTTGAGAATGTATACATAATCCCCTACCCCGTTCTCCATCCAGACACTCAGAGGCCACTGCAACACCACCTGAGGGGCCCAAGGATTGCTCAGGCTGATGACAGAACTGGGCATCTGAGTGCTACTAGTCTTATAGCCATGGGGGCTTCTGCTCAAAAGGAGACCATAAAGGTCAGGGAGTGTGTGTCTGGGTCATGATCCTTTCATTAGCTCTTGAGAAGTGGCACAGAAAGTAGAAGACACAATGTTGACCTCAGAGGCCAGGAAAGTGGACTACTTAACCAGGCAAAGACCAAATGTGAAGCTCCCATCATAGCGCTGTACCCACTGCCCACAAGAAGCAGGAGGGCTTAACTCCTGTCCCATCCAGTTTCAGTCTTGCTCTGGTACCGTCTTACCCTTCTCTGCCCTGCTGCTCCTCTTTTTTAGAATGGGGGTGCTTACTTTGTGCCACATATGTTAGAAATATGTACCCCACCCACACACACATGTGTACACACACACACACACAGTGTCAAGGTTAAACATTTGTCTTGAGTCTCAGAGGATATTGAACCTGGTCTTTTGAACAGTGTTGGAGTTGTTTAAGGTGATGGGGACACATTTGAAGCCAGATGGAATACATTTTGCATTGTGAGGTTAGTAATTGTTGTGGATAGCCCTGGGGCTAATCATATTTGATGTCAGTTCTGTTCTCCTGTGAGTGGTTGTGAACAAGGAATGAGTCAGCACTCAGGTGATTTCTTGTAAACCTGCTTCCCACCTTAATTTGTAAAATAAAGGAGAACTGATGATTGGAGAGAGAGAGAGAGAGAGAGAGAGAGAGAGAGAGAGAGAGAGAGAGATAGAAGGTGGAGCAGAAAGAAAGAAAAGGAGGTTTAAGAGAGAGAAAAGGCAGAGGAGGAGGAAGAAGAAAAGCGGAGCAGAAGCACATGGCCCAGAGAAACCGCAAGTTCTAAGGGGTCTCATAGATGTGGAAGATGGTAGTGTAGTGGTAGATCTGCTCAATCTAAGCTCACAGCATGTATTCATATTAACTGTGTTGTGTTTTCATTGCTGGGGGGATATTTGAGGGGAGGTTTACCGCAACAAGTAATGTTATGTTTTAAGGCATGGCTTGTGCATCAGGTTGACATTGGACTGAAAAGGGCCTAGGAAACCAGCAAAGCACAGCTCTGAGTACTTCTGTGAGTTTCAAAGGAGAATAAAACTGTTGTGAAAGACTCAGTCTACGTTTGAGCAGGACCACCCTCAAGGCAAAGGCCCAGGGAGGGTGAAGAAGAGAAAACCTGCCAGCTGAGGTGCTCTGGTTAGTTCTAGGTGAGTTGTTGGTTCTGCCATACTGTCCCCAACATGATGGACAGACACCTCTAAAGCCAGGAAACCATCATTTCTCCAGGAAGTTGTCTCTGACAGGTATTCTGTTACAACAGAAACAAGTTTACATAGCAACCAAGACCATCCTTAGCAACGGCAGAAAGAGCTAAATGAGGATGCAAGTTTCTTTCTTCTTAATTTTCATTCCAGCAGGATCAGGCTTTGTTAAGCTCTAGTTCTGTGTCAGGTACTTATATATAAACACTACCCCACAAAAAGATTTCCATATGTGAATGTTAGCAAACAGTCCTGGGGAGGGACCAGTGTATACTGAAAACTTGGGTGGTCCTTCAGGCCTCAGGCCTGGGATTCCAGCTGCTGCCTACTAAAAGTCTCCCTTACAGGTCGGGGATCTGTGAGGCTCTTTTAAGTTCTCTCCTACACCCTACATGGCTTTGAGCCTTTCCCAACTTTTTCCTTATGTAAACCTTATTTTGCCCCAGGGATTGAGGTAAACAACCTTGAAAGATTTTAGAAGCGTTGTTTTCAGATAGAAACTCATCCTACTGCAGTTGCTGAAAAGCACTAGTCTCTCCCTGGCTATTGGTCATAACTTAATACCCCTCCTCCTTTAGATCTCTCACAACATATAGATCGCAGATGTCAGTAAACACCAGAGCGTCAAGGAAGCCATTTTTTTTTATTACTGTTTCTTTCTCCTGTCACACCAGGAAACCCAGCTAGATGAGCCCGAGGTTTAATGCAAAACGAAAAGATTCCAAGTTCTTCAAAATTGGCATCCTTAGAGCTGTCATCTTGCCTTTCTATATTTTAGAAACAGACTTCTGGACGTTATGATCATATTTAAATCGGCTCTGCAAATTCCAGCAGGTGATTGTGTCCGAATCGATGGAGGGTCGGCTCTGCCGACTGCCCTTGCTTCCTCCTAGCCAAAAAGAGAAGGCATTTTCATAACTCTACCTTTACTTTGAAAACTGTTTAAACATCCAGCATATAGCTAGCCACGTTCGTTGCGAGTCATGGTACAGAGGAGAAAAGGATAAACCATGTAGTGCCTGGCAGAGCTCAAGAGAGACTCTGTTAAGACCCTACAGCAATTGGGGTAAAGCACGCTTCAATTGGCCGACTGCAACTGTGGCTACTCTAGAGGCTTTAGTTATTTTTCAACTAGCCTGGGACTAACTTGTTCAAAATGCTTACCACAGCGCCTTTTGAAGACAGCAGGGTATACCTAGTGGCATGAAGTTCTTTCCCGTGGCATCAGACAGCAAGGGCTGTAGGTGGATTTAGCTACTTTGTGGGTTCTTCTTTCCCCATCCTTTATCCTGCCCCTGTTTTCACCCCATATCAATAGGAGAGAAAGGAGAGAGAGCGAGCAAGCGAGAGAGTGAGCTATGAATCTCATTTCTCTCTTCTTGTTTCTTCATTGCTTTGCCTTTGCTACTTTCTGGATTCTTTTCCCACCCTTTACTTCACATCCCCCCACACAAACCTTTTCACCTTGAATCAATAGAGAGGAGAAAAGGATAGAGAGGGGAGAGGGAAAGAGGGAGAGAGAGGGGAGAAGAGAGGGAGGGAGGGAGAGTTGTCTCTTTTTTGAGCACAACTACTAACAGACCACATCAACATCCCTGAACAGCCAACAACCACCCAACCCTGCCTATCAGGGCTTGGCATGTATATAACCTCTGAAAAGTTCACAGAATTCCAAATGTCACACAGTTGCAGAAACTATCTGCAGCTGGAAAAAACATGCCTTACTAGAACATGAGGCAAATCATTGACAACTGTTGAGGACAGTCCAAAGCAGCCCATACACCTGGGATTAAAACAAAAACACATTCTTATAATATTTCTCTCTCTCTCTCTCTCTCTCTCTCTCTCTCTCTCTCTCTCTCTCTCTCTCTCTCTCTCTCTCTCTCTCTGTGTGTGTGTGTGTGTGTGTGTGTATTTTAAAGAAGTCAGGATTCTATAATCCTCAAAACTTGTCACTACAAAGAGCTTCACCAAAGAGCTTTTCAGGGGCTGCAAAGCCCAGGAAGAGAAGTGGACTTTGGATCTAGTTCCCGTACATCTTTCCACCTTGTCCAGGTATCTGTGCCTTAGACACCTTTTGTACAATTCTCTTTGGTTATTGCACAACTTTTAACACAATAGGAACCAATAGAGGGAAGAGGAGGGGAGAAGGGAAGGAGAAAAAGGGTAGGGGAGGGCAGAGGAGGGGAGAGGAAGAGGAAGAGAGGAGAGGAGGGGAGGGGAGGACAAGACAATTGTTCTACTGGGCACTTCCAGACACAGAGGAAAAGGCCTTACCCCATTCTTATTTTGTATTCTCTAACTCTGTCATCTCTTTTTAAAAATTTCAGACTAGGAGTTTAGAATATAAATCTACCCCTTGTTATCCCTGAACTCTGATCTCATTTCTCAAGTCACATGTATTCAACAGATACTTAGGAAGCTTCTATCTGCCAAGGAGTTTGCTAGAGGATGGACACTTGAATACTCCATGCACTGAATTCTCATCAGAGAGAAGCAACTCACAGCATAATAAAAAGGCCTGTATTATACCGCATGCCACCAAGTGCTGTAACATGCTCTGTTACAGTGCACAGCACAAAGTGCTGTAACATGCTGTATGTATTACAGTACACAGCACCAAGTGCTGTAACATGGAGGGCAAAGCCTCAGAAGAGAATAAAGAAGGAAGGCTTGGTTTGGCTTGGTGGGAAAGGAAAAGCTCTCCAGGAGAAGAGGTTGGTCAGACACCAAATGAGGAAAAAAGTTGTATCTGAGGGAGGGACAGCAACTGTAGTATTCAAGGTAAGAATAAGTTTATTCTGTTCCATGAAGACAGTGAGGCAGCATGACTGGTGTGACACAGTGTAGGCAGATAAGGTCAGATATGTCTATGAGGCCAGGGAACGTGAGTCCTATTGGGCTGCATGGCTCTTCAGGGTATATTCAATGAAGGGAACAAAGGAAGACTTATTTATTTATTTGTTTGTTTGTTTGTTTATATTTAGTGTGTGTGATCCATATCCCAGCATCCGAGGAAGCCAAAAGAGGGTATGGGGTACCCTGGAGCTGGAGTTTAAGTGGCTGTGAACCACCTACCATGGGTGCTGGGAAATGAACAAATGATCTCAGGTCTTCTGGAAGAGCAACAGTACTCTTGAGCCCTGAGCCATGGCTCCAGCCCCACCCAGACAATGGGAGGATTTTAGCAGAGGAACTCCATAGTGCCTTTCTGAAGCTCAGTACAGTGATAGAAATGGCTTACTCTGTTCAGCAGGGATGCTGGGAGCATTTCACACCTGTGGTTATTATGTGGCTGTGATTCTTTTGCCTGGTGTAGATTTTTCTCTAATCTTTGCCCACTATAACCCAGCAGCAATAAAGACCCATTAAGGGAAAACTGGCCAACAGGATGAAACCCTGGGCGGAGACCTAACTACACATAATCAATCTAGTTGGGCCAATCACCTGGCCAAGGGATCACCGGTCAGGAAAATAGGATCACTCCTAAGAAGGCAGTCTCACCTTAAGCCATGGTAAAGAGACAGGTGTGTAGTGATAATTTGGAATTTTGGTTTATTTAAAAAACCAGAAATATTATATGTTTCTAAGGTGTGGGATATGGGGTGGCTTCAGATTGTCTACAGCAATGATTTGCCTTGTGTTCTGGCAGGGGTGTGATTTTGCCAACTGCAGATAGTTTCTGTGATTGTGTGACTTTGGGATTCTGGGGACCTTTCAGAAGGTCTATAAGTGATAGGCCCTGAGAAGGGTGATGGGTTACTGGGGCAGGGGAGGGGCTGCCAGTTGTTGTTGGTCAGGGTTCGTTAAGTAGTTGTGTGCAAAGAAGAAACAAGAAGAAATTCTATATCCTGACAATGAAGGTTAAACTTGCCCCAAGGAACTTGGCTTCCCTAACCATCAGATCATAGTCTAACAATGTCATCACCCCCTTCCCCTCTGTCCTTTTTTCTTTTCTATCTGGTGTTAGGGGGTTGAAAGGTGGAAAAAGAGTGGAGAAGGGTGGAAGAAAGAAGAAAGCACCAAGTAGCCAAAGTGCAGCTACACAGGTAGAATAATGATCGCCTCAATGAACTACTGTGCTTTCCCCAGCATTCCTGTCCCCAGTGGCTAGATGCTCTATAATGCTCTGTTAGGCTTGCCCACCTTTCTGAGACTTGACTCAGAAATATATAACTTCTTCCTTCTCTTTTTTTGTCTGCTTCCTGATTGATGGCCAACGCCTAAGTATGTTTTTTCTGGTAGGTTGGGCTCCATCATTCTTTTTGTCATGGCCCCTCCACACCGTGTATATGCTGTCTACCATGTGGCTGACTTCCATGCAAGTATAGCTCAAAACCATGGTTTTTTTTTTAATGTATATATATATACCCAGAAAAAAAACTTATTTACAAAGTTTATACAAGTATACACATCCAATTTTCTACGGGTCACGCTTTGCCACAGAGGAAAGAGGATCAAGGCTCCCTCCGACAAGTCTTTACAGCGAGTGCCTTCCTGCTCATGGACGCATGTGAGCCAGCGTAGTGTTCTGCTGTAGAGCACAGAGGCTTATCATCTGGCTCTTGCAGTGAGAGGCTGCTCTTTCCTTTGGGAGCGACGATGGTGCGTCTACTCAGCCCGGAAGAAAATTTTACTTGGTATTGTTTTTTTTAAATACATGTATGTACAGTGTGGATGGACTGCAGTTGTGAATCAACTCCTCCATATAAAGAAAAGGAAAATGGCGCTACCATCACTAGTCCACCTTCCGGCCCTGGGCGTGAGTACTGGTAGAACAGGAAGTGAGACTTCAACTTGAAACCAAAATGAAGAGGCAAAGAAATAAAAAAGAAAATAGAACATGACTGTTGATTCCTTGGGCTGTGTGTAAAGATGATATTCTTAATGGTCTTGTAGCATAAGGCACTTCGCACAAATAAGTAATAAGCTCTTCAGGCTTAAAAACGGATGAATAATCAGGGAGAAGTTGAAATGCAGTAGAGTCAGCTAGTGGAGAACTTTAGACAGGTGCACGTGTTCACCCAAATTCTTCTCTTTTTTTTAGGGTTTCTCCCCTTCTTTTCTTTTCCTCCTTCCTTGTCCCCTTTCCCCAGAAAACATCTTTAAAAACCAGCAGTTAGTGCAACGAATGTTCAGTCAGCACACAGTGCAAACAAGTGGAACAAAAAAGGTCTATGTCTTCTTTTCAGTTTTTCTTCACCAGTTTAAAAAAAAGAAAAATGTCTGAGCTCTTATATAACTCTTCATAGTTCCAAAATAAAGATGAAAAAACCCACAAAGAGAAGAGCACCCCCCAAAAATGATGTGTCACAGATCCAAAGAGCCTTCTGTAGTTTGTCAAAGTGTGCTTGTTACGGTTTCTCGTCTTCTGCAGGCTCACTGTGGTATTCTGCCACATACAGGCTCTTGTCAATGTTGCTTGGGATGGGTTTGATCTCTGTCCTCAGCTGCTCCTCAATACTCTTCAGGTTGAAGCGATCATCATATGTGATCAAGTTGATGGCTAAGCCAAGATGACCAAAGCGACCTGATCTTCCAATACGATGAAGATAGGTCTCTGCCAGCTTTGGGAAGTCAAAGTTTATTACCACATTCACAGCTTGTATATCAATACCTCGGGTAAACAGATCAGTGCAAACAAGATTGTGGCATAAGCCATTTCGGAAATCATGAAAAACACGATTTTGATGTTCCTGCCTCATTTTAGCATGGATATAAAAGCAAGAGTAGCCCAGCTGAGAAATCATCTTGGCGAGTAGCTCGACTCTCTGGGAGAAGTTGCAGAAAATGATGGATTGAAAACCATGGTTTTTGTCCTTCTCTTCTCCACCCCTTCCTCCAGGAAGCTGCTGACATTGGCATGTTGACCTGGAATTTCTCTTCTGTTCCTGCACCCCACACTGTGTCAAAAGGATTCCAAATATTTCTTAGTCACATCCAAACATTTCCTCAGGGGCCACAGAGAATCTTTGCATACAAGAAGGTTGTTTGATCAAAAATGTAGAAAATGTATGGAGCAACTGAGCACGGTGGCGTATAGCTGTAATCCTCCTACTTGGGAGGATGAGACAGGAGGATTGCAAGTTGGAGGAATTTTGGAGGCTCTGTTGTTGCTTAATTCCAGGCCAGCCTGGAATGATATAAGAAAACCTCAACTCAAACAACAAAAAGCAAAGCAACAAAATGCCCCCAGAGCATTGTGAAGACTTGTGTCCTGTGGCTGTAAGTCCTGCCATTTATCAGAAGCAGCATTGCAGGACTAACTCAGTACTCCCTCCAGGAGGCATCTGGCAGTATAGGGGGGTACCTGGAACACACGGTGCAGGGGGCCTGTGCTAGGGTTCTAGGTGAGGCAGTCCGGCACAGTGTATAAGCTGGTGGCTCCACAGTATGGCTAAGGGGAAAGTTTTTATTGTAGATAAGAGGGACAGCACAGCTATAGGCATGTAGGAGAGTCCAGAGCAGAGTTAGAAAGTGGTAGATTGCATATGGCCATGGGTAAGAGGTCCCTGCATTAGGGAGGGAGAGAAGGAGGGATGGATGGAGGGGTGAAGGGAGGGAGGAAGGGAAGGAGGGAGGGAGGGGGAGAGAGAGAGAGAGAGAGAGAGAGAGAGAGAGAGAGAGAGAGAGAGAGAGAGAGAGAGAGAGAGAGAGAGAAAGAGAGAGAAAGGAGAGAGGACCAAGAAAGGGCAAAAGAGAGAGACCAGGAGAGCTCATAGCTGAAATAGCAGGATTATAAGGGAGTAAGGGAGCGGGGGGGGGGGGGGGAGGGGGAAGGAAGCCCATGAGCTGGAGGAGGGAGGGCCAGGATGTCAGCATGTGCTCTGGAATGTGAAATGGGTACTTGTGACACTTGGGTCTGGAGGCCATCATGTACTCTGGTATGCGAATAAGCACTGCAGACAGCCATTTCTCTCTTTCCTTCCTCTCCCTCCAGTAAAATTCCTTCCTCTCCCTCCAGTAAAAAGATGGAAGTGGGTCCTTTGGTAGAGAGGAAATTCCTGAGGAAGGCTGCCTTTTGTCTAACTGCCCAGAGTGTGAGGAAATAGGGCTTCCTTAGGACCTGAGACACATCAAATGCTTTTCCCATCTGCAGTTCCCTTGTCATCTCTCTGGGAAGCATACAGGTAGCAGGAAGTCCTGCGTGTAGGTTGTTCATGTTCCAACTCTAGGGAACCTACAAAGCATGGGTCCCAGAGGTGATGGCATGGAATACCTGACTCAACCCTAACGGGGAAGACTGGGAGCTTGAGGGGTTTTATTGTAGCTATTATTTCTGTCAGCTTCTTGACCCATAAAATATGCACTTCTCCCTCTCAACAGCTCGTTGGAAGGCTGCAGAAATTCGCTAAGATGTGTACTGTGCGTGCTTTTCTTATACTGTAAATCATGAAGCTAAGCAGCTACCCCTCTGCTCATGCAAGCTGTTAACCTGACAAAAAATGCAGTCTATGCCCCAGAGAGTTTGTAATTCAATCAGCAGAATTAAAGAGCTACAAGCCTTTATTAGACAACAAAGTAGGAAATCTGCTTTCCAAATCACAGGGCTGTCTACACACCAAACAACTCAGACTTAATTCAACTTGCTAAGGTCAGTTCTTTTCTTTCTGGCAAAGGATATTTTCCCAATACATTATTCATACTCTATTAAAATGCACCAACTCAAATATATCCAGGATGCTTCTTGGCTTTTAGGTTTTTATGTCTTTTACTTCCTTTTATTGCTGTGCTTTTATTGAGAATATTACTATTTCTTGTACAAAAATTAATTTTATTGAGAGAAATTCTGATTTGCTAAAATAAAACTAAACTAATTCTTTAAAAAATATCATGGGAAAGCTTTGTTTGTAGGTTTGTTTATTTTATTTTAGGTATACGTTTGTGTGTGTGTGTGTGTGTGTGTATCACATGCATGCCTGAAGCCTGAGGAGGTCAGAAGAAGGGGCCAGATCCTCTGAAATTGGAGTTATAGATGGTTGCAAACTGCCATGTGGATGCTGGGATCCAAACCTGGGCCCTTTGCAAGACCGTCAAGTGCTTTAGTCCTGAAAATTCATTTTGTTCACAGAAAATAATTGTGCCTGGGTAGATGTTTCTCGTAGTAAAGGTTTGCTATGCAAGCATGAGGACCTGGGAGTATATCTCCAGGCCTTAGTTAAATGGGGCCAAGATAGACACCCCAGGGTTGTCAGTAACTGCCAGTCACCCCAGGGTTGGGAGGCCAAGACAGGAATATCCCTGGGGCTTGATGGACAGCTCTCTAGATGAGAATGATGAGGCAGTAAGAACTTTATCTCAAAATATAAGGTGGAGTCCAAGTGTGGTTGCACACAACATTATCAGGAGGCAAATACAGGAAGACCTCTGAGAGTTCAAGGTCAGACTGGTCTCCACATAAAGACCCTGTCTCAACAACAACAACAACAGCAACCCCTCCAGAAAAATAATAAGTTGGAGAAAGAATGAGGAAGACACCTAGAATTGACTTCTGACATCCACATCCACAAACACAGACTTACAAATATATACACATTCACACACACACACACACACACACACACACACACAATTTAAAAATTTAAAAAGATACTCTACCACAAATAAACAAGCTGTAGTTTGGGAGTATCTGAGCAAAATATAGTAAAATATAGGCTCTATTATTCGAGGAAGATAGCATTCCTCTCTTTGGTCAATCAAATAAATAATTAAAGTAAAATTAAGATGTGTTAAAACATGATGAGGCTGAAAATTCAGCAACGCCATTGCACGCTCACAGCAATTATGGAACAAGGGCAGGCCAGTCAGCACTGCAGCGCAGACGGGGAGGGGTTTGCAGGGCAGACAAATCTCAGCAAAGATAGGATTTGAGTAGTCCTAAAACCTACACTAAGACAGTCATATTTAGTATTACATCTTATAACTGCATAAATGCATATATACATTCACCAAGGCAGAACATTTATTAAACCATAACACGTAACATAATAAAAAGAAAATGAGAATCAAAATAGATATCGGTTTCTTAAAAGATATCTTAAATATTTAGAAATTTAAAGAAAAATTAGTAGGGAATTGAAAAATTGTTTTGTACAGAATGGTAAGCACGCAATGTGTGATGTAGACCAGGCAAGGCCCGGAGAGCAGCAGGCAGTGCCCTCTGCAGGGTAACCCACCGGTGCTGTGATGAAACACCATGACCAAAAGCTACGTGGGGAGGAAAGGGTTTGTTTCACTGACAGTTCCGTATCACAGTTCATCATCAAAGGGTAGAACTCACACAGGGCAGGAACCTGGAGGCAGGAGCTGATGCGGAGGCCATGGAAGGTGCTGCTCACTGGTTTGTTCCCTGGTGCTTGCTCAGCCCACTTTCTTATAGAACCTAGGACCACCAGCCCAGGGATGGCCCCACCCACAATGGCCTGGGCCCCGCCCTCCCCTATCAATGATTAATTAAGAAAATGCCCCACAGGCTTGCCTGTAGCGCAATGGAGGCATTTTATCAGTTGAGGTGTCTTCCTCTCAGATGACTAGCTTGTTGCCATCAAACTAGCTAGCCGAAGCCACAGCTGAGACTCCCTGTGTGCAGACAGAATGTAAATAAGAAATAAGAACAGGACTGAGTTGGATGTTATATCAAGGAGCTGCTAGCTCATGTCAGCTGTGTGTAGTAGATAAAAGTTGGATGAGCAGCCAGCTCACGCCAGCTCTGCAGCTCGTGCCAGCTCTGTGTGTAGCAGATAAGAATGAAGTGCTATGTAATGATGTAATGCTAGCTTGTAGCTAATGAAAGCAGAGGCTGGCAGCAGACAGGCAGAGACCTTGATGCTCGACAGTGAAGAGTGTTGTGCTGTCTTGCCCTCTGACCAGAAAACAACTTGTGGGACAGTGGACCTTGCTAGGAAACTTGGTAGAGTGAGTCTGAGTCTCCGGAAACTCGGGGTACACACCTGAGTCCGTAGGCAGCTCCCTGCTCCCTGCCAGATTCCTGGCCTGGAACATGTGCCACACTTCCCACATAAGGAAACAGATCTGTGGTCACATTGCCCCAGAACAGAGCTCTACTTGCTAACGAGGTACCCAGAGGCCCTGAGGGTTTAGTCAATAAGCTTCCCTTCCTGGATATTCCTCCTTGCAGAAGGTATTTAATCTCTGGTCCCCCCCTGAAAAAGTGGTACGCATCCATTTTCCACAATGAACAACCAATAACTAGTTTGGAACCGAGGACTGTCTCTTTCATCCACCACCACCGTGGGGAGCGTGGAGAAAGCCTTCGTCCGTAGAGCCTCGGCTTCTCTGCATTTCTGGGCAGCTGCTTCCACCTTTGCCTATGAGCTAAGCCAAAGTTCCCATCCCTTCCCCCTCGTCGCGGGTTCCCACTCCTCTGTGTGGTACTCTAGCGGCGATTAGATGTCTTGGGGTTGGGAAATACCGACTTTGGCTTCCCACATCTCAGACTACATTCTCCCACTCCTGGAGTCGGAGTGGGGTCTAAGCTCTTCTCTAAAGCCCAGCACTGGGCTTGGGATAAAAGCAGTCAAGCTCCCTGCATTTCACCTCCCCAGTGGCCATGCCAGTGGTGGAGTAGAACACTGACCAACACAACTGACTGCTACCCTGGCTGCACAGACATAAGAGGATCCAGAGTAAGGAGTCCCTGCCTGAGACACACAGACAACAGACAGATTGCAAGCCTTGCCTGTGAGCCCCTCTGCCACCTGCTTCTGAGTCAGCTACCCCACGTGTATGTCGTGAACCTTGAGATCTAGACTCTGTCTGTCCTTCCCAGCCTTAAGCTGGACATGACTCATGATAGTTGGCATAGTTGGCAGGATTCTACCTTCAAGATGGAACCCTGAGAAGGAAAATGAACCCTCTAAGGACCATAATAGTCCTAATTATTCTAAATTTCAGCAAATTGGCAACAAGCCTTTGGTCATACAAAATTAATTGCAGTCCAGGAGCAGAACTAGGCAGAGAGCTAAAGGAGATAGTGAAAGAAGGGACCATCACTCCAAAGCCAGCTGCTGCCTACGACATAGGAAGAGCCAGAGGTGAGGGACTCATCACTACTGTTACCAACACCTGATGCCAACTGCTGCCTACGCTGTAGGAAGAGCAGAAGGTGCAGAGGAACCCAGCCAGGAAAGACTGGTTGGCCACAAGCCTGGTGAGAAGGGCAGATATATTATTGGAAAAAGTAATAAGAAACCCACCCCAAACTAACTTTGGGTGTTATATAAAAAAATTTAAGTTCTATACTCCCTAACGTATATAACACTAGAATGAAGAAACTACTTAGTGGCTTCAAAGCCATGAAAGTAAGTCCAGATGCCATGGATCCCACAGAGAGGAAATGGTTTGGAACAAAGAATAAAGCCAAAAGGAAAGCTGGGTTTAGAGAAGTGAAAATTGAGGTCCTTCTAACAAGTCCACCAGTAGTAGAGCCACTCTAGAGCATGCGGCTAGTAAAGAAGTGCAAGCAATACTGATGAAAACCGTAGAGGAACTAAGAAATGGGGGTGGCAAACAATCCTTTCAAAGATGCTGTACTAACCCAGGGCCTGGGCAAGACAGCCATATCCCTCCCAGTGACATCTTCCGAGATTCACAATATTTGATAACAATGATGAGGAGCATTTTGAGCAACAAATAGAAATGAGACCTTGCACTCCTCAAGAACTCAGTCAGTTGAGAAAAGAATATGTCCAGATGGAATGGAGGATGCATCCTGTATGATAAAGCTCAGGGGGAAAGGACAGACACAGTCACGCTGTCAGAGTTAGAGGTGAGGAAAATTAAGAATATAGTAGAAACCCAGCAGTGTATGAAGCTTTAGAGCAAGTCCTAGGCACTGCTCCAGGCGATGTGCACCTTCTCCTGGACTGGATAACCACAGCCTGGAGATGCGCATTTCCATCTTTAGACCTTACACAACGTGAGGAAGCAGCAAAATGGAACACTTTCCAAGAGGCCATTCAGCTCATGAGGCAACTAGGAGTACTGTGGTTTATACATAATGAAGTAGACACACCACAGGATGCTCTGCTTATACCACAATTCAAAAGAATTTTAATTAAGGGGGCACCGCCACACAGAATTAATTTGGCAGGACCACTTCTAAATTGCAGAAATGTTTCTGAGGTAATTGATTTATTTAAAGGATAGAGGGAGTTAGACCAAGAAAAAGTAGTATCATTAAATGTAAATAGAAATCCATTTAAATCAAAGAGAACACTCAGATTTTTCAGACCATTTACAAACATTAGACCTTTGGCAGAAAACCTGGAATGCTATTTGTAAACAGAACCCCACAGAGGGGTACACAAAATAAGATTTTTTGAAGGAACAAACCTAAGCCTTTTTTAGGGACAGAAAGCCATCACAAAGGAAATATCAGCACCTCACTATGACAAGGCAAACACATATCAGCACCTCACTATGACCTAACGCAGGGCCTGGGCAAGACAGCCATATCCCTCCCAGTGACATCTTCCAAGATTCACAATATTTGGTAACAATAATGAGGAGCATTGTTACCAAATATTGGTACCTCACTATAACAAGGCAAACACATATCAGCGCCTCAGTATAACAAAGCAAACACATATCAGTGCCTCACTATGACAAGGCAAACACATATCAGTGCCTCACTATGAGAAGGCAAACACGTATACCTTTCATCAGGAATCAAGTCAGGCACCAGTAACACCATATATTATGTTTCCCATAAGAATAAGAAGATAAATGTTAGATGGCTAATTGACACAGGCAGTGATGTTAACATATATACAGGACTGCCAGACACTATAGAAGGAGTTACAGGAGAATCCATAATACCTGTCTGTCTGTAAGTTAGAATTAATGGTATATGACAAAATAATTCCCATGGATTTTGCATGTTGCAGTGTACCAGAAAATATTTTAGGCTTCTTAAAGATTTTAATTTTTTTGTGATTTTCTAAATTTAAAAAGGATTGCCAAAGTAAAAGGTAATCTAGTAGGAGTAACAATAGAACCTATAAGACTACCAACAGTTAAACCCTCATTTATGTCACAATACCCAATTAAAGGAGGAATGAGGAGATATCTGAAACCATTAAACCCTACTAAAAGGAAGGAATAATTAAACCAACGCAAAGCTTCAATTTGAAGAGTCCAGTTTACCAAATAGTAAATGGTGAATGATGGTAGATTATAGGAGAATTAATGAATTGTTCCCTAAAATGCCAGGACATTTACCAGCTATAGAAGATATTTTCTTGAGGATTAAGAAAGCAACCAAGATGGTTGTCAACTACAGATTTATCAGACATGTACTTTAGCATAGCACTGCACCCACAAAGCAGAGAATACACCACATTCACTTGGCAAGCAAGACAGTACTAATTTCTAAGACTACCCAATAATTGCCCACAGTGTTCTAAGATGGTCACTGGATAAGGTCATACCAGTCCTAACTATATTCGTATGTTGATGACCTTTTGATAATAAAATGAAAAGGAAATATATAAAAAAACCCCAAGCAAACCAGTAGACCAAACCATACAAGCATTGAGAGATAATGTTGGACCATCCATAATAATAAGCTATCAGGACCAGATACAAAGGTTAAGTTCTTGGGTGGTCCACTCCAGGGTCAAAAATACCTACTGCAGTCATAAGTGAATTACAACAGCTTAAAACACCAGCCAATGAAGCTGATATACAACATCTTATAGGATTATTTGGATATCAGAGATAACATATACCATATTTACAAGTCATTTTGCAACCCTTGTATAGTATTACAAGGAAAGCAAATGATTTTATTTGGAATAAACCCCAAGAACAAGCTGTGGAAACAGTACTAGAGTATATAAAGGAATAGTCTAAGCATCAATACATCCAACCAGAGGATATAGTATATTTGCACATACTGTACCTAAAACAGTATGGGAACTGGAATATCTTTGTGAAAAGTAAATGGTAGATAATGGACAGTAGGCTTCCATGCTTGGAAAACAAATTCTCTCTAGTTGAGAAAACAATTTGAATAACATAGGAGGCCTTGAAAACTGTGCACCGAATGCTGCAGAACAGCCAAGTAATACTCAGAACCACCATTCCGACCCTAGATTGGATCTAGGCACCAGAGGAAGCATGGGCTGGTCTACCCACGGAAGGGAAAGTACTACTATGGAAATGGTACTTGGCTGAGCTCCCTTGCTCTGGTACCCTGTCTGCAAAGGAGTCAGTGCCAAAGGCATCGGAGTCGATACTTCAGACCGACTGCCCAATGACCCCACAGGGATTTTCAATCATCTCAAATGCCACCCCTCCTCAGAAACAAGTACCACTAGGAGAGGGGACAGGAGAGTACCAGCCTTCCCTGGTTAATGCCTGGTTTATGGATGACTCCACAACCAGTAAACAGAACATGGTTTTGTAGAAGGCAGCAGCCTACAGACCTGGGGATGGAATGGTGATCATGGAGCAAGGAATAGCTAAATCTGCACAATACACAGAAGTAGTAGTGGCCATGTTAGCAGCAAGTCAAAGCCTCAAAGAGAAGCAAAAGATACGACATTTGTTCACTGACTCATGGTGCGTAGCCAATGGTACAGCCATGTGGTCAGGAAAACAGAAAGCAAACTACTGGAAAATTAATGGCAAAGAATATATGGTCCAAGGAATTTTGGGAGTAATTATATGATATAGCCAAAGAAGTTAAGGTAGATGTATATCATGTGGATGCCCATGCTAATTAATAAAGAAGGAGACCAATATGGACATAATGATACAATGGATGAATTACCGAGCCTAGTAATTAGATTAAAACAAAACTGGAGGGCAGAACAGATAGGCTCCAACAAGTTAAGACTTTAAAGCAAAATGGAAGCCAATACCAACTAGAGACTTAGAGATTACCACTGAAGAAATATTAAAAGTACATGGGTATGCAGAAACACATGCCACGTTTCATTGGTTTTCAGGTAGAAATGGAAAAGGATTAAGAATTCAACAAACCAGTGCAAATGTTGCCCAAGAGATAGAACTAGGTTCATACACAATTATAAGGGAAACAGGGCATAGGCTGAATATCAATCATACCTTACCAATAGACATTATAGGACCATCAAAACGATAGAAAGGAGCATATGCATGCATCTTGGTAGACATATGTACTGGATTAGGGTCTGCCAAAAGTGGGTCACACCCAAATCAATCTTTAACCATACTCACATCATAGGATTGGATTTCCCACTATGAAACCCTAAATAGTATGCAACCTGATCAAGGAATGCATTTCATAGGGAGATAGGTTAATTTTTTTGGTAAGATTATGAATATACAATGGGAATATCACATGGCCTATCTGCCAACAGCAGCATGAGCCATTGAAAGATTTAATGGCCTGCTCAAAACTAAGCTAGCAAGCAGAGATAAGTGTGAACTGAACATTAGACCAAGATTGAATAGGGAATCCCTAATACAAGAGGGAATAAAGTATAACATAGATATAGAATACCCAATGGAACAGGATAAATTACTAATTAGGGACTACAAATGCATTCACAGGAATAAAATGGGTCAGATACTTAAAGCAGCAGAGGTGGTGATCCAAGGGCAGGGAAACACCATCTAGATTACACAAGGTAAAGCAGACCTAGGACTGTCTAGACTGGAAGATAATGTGTGACATACTGTGTGTCTTAGTAGAACTTTATACAAAAGCTTCATATACATACATACATACATACATACATACATACATACATATATATACACACACACACACACACATATATATATATACACATATATATGTAATATTAGCAATAGTTATAGTAGTTATCGTTGTTTATACTGTAGTGCTGATGGTAAATGTTCCAACACACTGTGCAACCAAATAAGTCAAGGGACAAACATAACCAACATGAAGTTGGCAGGAATAAAATTCATCAATTGGACTATTTGCTGGACCCGGTTCCTACATCATCATACAAGTTAAGGTACCCTGGCAATCCTCTTGGTATTGGTATTGACTTCATAAGCATCATACTGGAAAACAGCAATACTAATTATAACTTGAATGTGGAAACATCTCAGCATGCCTATCCTGTATACATTCCTGGGAGCAATAGCAGGTATAGCCATAATTACTATGACCTCTCCATGGGTGGTTATGGCTGCAAGCATATTAGCACCATTATTCTTGTGGCTCTTACTGTTTTGGGATTATGTCAGGGAACATCAAGCAACAATACAACTGGGAGCACTGAAACCAGTGCACCAACAAATATAGGAGCCACCAGCACCTTAGGTTCATGCACAGTGGTCAGCACAGGAGCCACAGAAACCAGCAGTGCTAGTACTCACTCAACAAAATGGGACCCAGTGGGACCCAGGCACGCAGGAACTCCACCAGCCACCACAGTACCAAATGTTGGAACGCACCCACCCTCCCAACATTTTAATGCCACCAGCTGCCCCACTATTACAGGATCAGATTTTTAAAAATTGCCAGGTTATTGGACAGATGAGAGATACTGGACATGATTTATTGGTAGCACCCATTCCATTTGGCAGAAATATGCTTATTGTTTAAATTATGGATGGTTTAAAGGATATGACCAATTCAGAGAAGCCACCAAACCAGCACATCCCTTTAAGACCTACATGTTAGACAATGCAGATGGAAACAATACTAACATTCATGAGCAAAATCCACTAAAATGCCATTTTAATGAATTGTATACCAATGCTTCCAAAGCTAGAGCTTCAATAACCATTGGAGAAAGCCCTCACAACATCTATAAAAATTCAAATGGTTATTCAACTACATATATAGGCATAGATACGGAAATAACCTGTGACTGTGAAGTGGCCATCAGTTCCACATTCTTAAAGTTGTGCTTTGACCCATAACCAGAGATGCTCTGGAGAACTTGGTTATCAGTATAACAGGAAGAACAGATTTATGAATATGATTATGAAGAAGAGGTAGATGAGGAGGATGCTGGTGATATAGATTCAGCCACACAACCCATAACCACCATAACCATAATAAATCTATGTAAAGAGATGAACTGGACACACTGCCCTAGCATACCTGTTCAACCCTGGCCCCTATGATCAGGGATCCCACCTTTGCCCAAGCCATATGGGAACAGATGCCCCAATTCCTTGAAAGCAAAACTAGGTGAAACTTTAAGACAGGAATGGAACACAACAAATTGGCTATTTGTAGTACAATTCCCTAATTTACCATGGTATGGCAACCTAATGCCATTCAATGAACTATTCTTGGGATTATGGTATTAAACCTAAAAAATTCCTGGGGAGTAACTGGGACCAGTGTGACCCAGGCACACAGGAACTCCACCAGTTCAGTGGCACAGGTTCCTTCTGGTCTGTCTGGGCCAGTGCCCTGAGCAGACCTTGGGTGCAAAATTCGCAGTGAGTCCCACAATAGCCAGAGGAAGCTCTACTCCCAGACACCATAACACACCCAGGATCCCAGGATCCCAGGAGCTTGGTCACACCAGGTTCTTAGGGTCCCAGAGGCAGCTTGACTCCCAGGAGCTCAGACACACCCAGGATCACAGGAAGGACAGGCTCCAGTCAGATATAGCCAGGGCAGGTAGCACTAGAGTTAACCAGATGGTGGAAAGCAAGCATAAGAACATAAGCAAGCAACAGAAACCAAGGTTACTTGGCATCATCAGAACCCAATTCTCCCACCATAGCAAGTCCTGAACACACCATCACACTGGAAAAGCAAGATTCAGATCTAAAATCAATTCTCACAATGATGATAGAGGACGTTAAGAAGGACATAAATAACTCCCTTAAAGAAATACAGGAGAAGACAAATAAACAGATAGAATCCCTTAAAGAGGAAACACAAATATTCCTTAAAGAATTACAGGAAAACACAACCAAACAGATGAAGGAAATGGACAAAACCATTCAAGATCTGAAAATGGAACTAGAACCACTAAAGAAATCACAAAGCAAGACAACCTTGGAGATAGAAAACATAGGAAAGAGATCAGGAGTCATAGATGAAAGCATCACTAACAGAATACAAGAGATAAAAGAGAGAATCTCAGGTGCAGAAGATACCATAGAAAACATTGACATAACTGTCAAAGAAAATGCAAAAAGCAAAAAGCTCCTAACCCACAACATCCAGGAAATCCAGGACACAATGAGAAGACCAAACCTAAGGATAATAGGTATAGAAGAGAGGGAAGATTCCCAACTTAAAGGGCCAGTAAATATCTTCAACAAAATTGTAGAAGAAAACTTCCTTAACCTAAAGAAAGAAATGCCTATAAACATACAATAAGCCTATAGAACTCCAAATAGTTTGGACCAGAAAAGAAATTCCCCCGTCACATAATAATCAAAACACCAAATGCACAAAACAAAGAAAGAATTTTAAAAGCAGTAAGGGAAAAAGGCATATAAAGGCAGACCTATCAGAATTACACCAGACTTTTTACCAGAGACTATGAAAGCTAGAAGATCCTGGGCAGATGTCATATAAACCCTATGAGAACACAAATACCAGCCTAGGCTATTATACCCAGCAAAACTCTCAATTACCATAGACGGAGAAAACAAGATATTCCATGACAAAGTGAAATTTACACAATATCTTTCCACAAATCCAGCCCTACAAAGGATAGCAGATGGAAAACACCAACATAAGGAGCAAAACTATACCCTAGAAGAAGCAAGAAAGTAATCTTTCAACAAACCCACACAAACATAATTCCACCTCTAACAACAAAAATCACAGGAAGTAACAATCACTTTTCCTTTTTTTAAAAAAATATTAGAGGTTTTCTTTATTTACATTGCAAATTTTATCCCCTTTCCTCATTTCTCCTCTGAAACCCCACCATCCCATCACCCCTTCCCTTGCTCACTAACCCACCCACTCCTGCTTCCTTGTCCTGGCATTCCCCTACACTGGGGCAGCGAGCCTTCACAAGACCAAGGGCTTTTCCTATCATTTATGCTCCACAAGGCCATCCTCTGCTACACATGCGGCTGGAGACATGGGTCTCTCCATGTGTACCCTTTGGTTGGTGGTTTAGCCCCTGGGAGCTCTGAGGGTACTGGTTGGTTCATATTGTTGTTCCTGCAAACCCCTTTAGCTCCTTGTGTCCTTTCTCTAGCTCCTCCATTGGGGACCCTGTGCTCAGTTCAATGGATGGCTGTAAGCATTTACTTCTGTATTTGTCAGGCTCTGGCAGAGCCTCTCAGGAGAGAGCTATATCAGGCTCCTGTTGGTAAGCACTTGTTGGCATCCACAACAGTGTCTGGGTTTGGTAACTGTATATGGGATGGATCCCCAGGTGTGGGAGTCACTGGACAGCCTTTCCTTCAGTTTCTTTCCCAAACGTTGTCTATGTATTTCTTCCAATGGGTATTTTGTTCCCCCTTCTAAGAAGGACTGAAGTATCCACACTGTGGTATTCCTTCTTCTTGAGCTTCATGTAGTCTGTGAATTGTATCGTGGGTATTTGTAGCTTTGAGGTTAATATCCACTTATCAGTGAGTGCATACCATGTATGTTCTTTTGTGATTGGGTTACCTCACTCAGGATGATATTTTCTAGTTCCATCCATTTGCCTAAGAACTTCATGAATTCATCCTTTTAAATAGCTGAGTAGTACTCCATTGTGCAAATGTACCACATTTTCTGTATCCATTCCTCTGTTGAAGGACATCTGGGTTCTTTCCAGCTTCTGGCTATTATAAATAAGACTGCTATGAACATAGTGGAGCATGTATTCTTATTACATATTGGAGCACCTTTTGGGTATATTCCCAGGAGTGGTATAGCTGGGTCCTCAGGTAACACTATGTCCAGTTTTCTGAGGAACCACCAAACTGATTTCCAGAGTGGTTGTACCAGCTTGCAATCCCACCAGCAATGGAGGAGTGTTCCTCTTTGTCCACATCACTTTTCCTTAATATCTCTTAACATGAAAATTAATACTACCATTATATCCTAATTGATTGAAATTAAAAATATGAGGAATTAGAAACTTGTTGTCTGTCATCCAGTGGTCTCTCTGGTAATTGGAGAGATAGGTCCAATATTGTACAATCCATATACACTTTCTGCTTGTTTGTACATGACAGTGTCTTGTTGTGTACCACATAATGGTTTTCAAATCATGGTTCTCCTATCTCAGCCTCTCTATTAGTAGGATTGTTTATTTGATGCTTTACACAATACTATGGTTTTCAGAACAGCTTACATATTTCAAAATTATTTATGCAGCCAAAAGAAACATAGACAATTAATTTGAGAGGTGGCTTGTAAGAGAACAACAAAGAGTGAGACTGAATAATTATTGTATCAATTCTGAAGAAGAGGACCTTATAAGTTATTCTTTTTCTGAGATGAATGCTTTTCAAAATCATCACAGCCAATGAACCAGAATCTTATCCTCACCTAATGTCTATGTTACCCTCCAAGCAGAGCCATTGTTCATTGAAACAGTTGATGAATGACTTCATGGATAGACCATCTTAATACATATGCCATTTCTAAAATGAATGTAGCCTGTTCCCTGTGGGCTGAGAATGACAACAATCACTCAAGCCAAATAGCTTTGACCATAGCAGGAAATCTGTGTCCAAAAATTTTGCCTACAATTCATTCCTTGGTGCAGCAGAACTGTCAACTCTTAGTTTATCTACTATGGAGGTAAAATCCCTTGGTGATGTGAAGGACGTTGAAGTACAGCCTTATCACAACGAACTCCAATGTCTAAAAATTGTTCTTATTTTGGGTTTGTACCACAATAAAAGCCAAGATTTTAAGCTCTACTAAAAACAAAACAAACAAACAAACAAACAAACAAAAAGACTTTATCTATTTATGTTCATTAAAAAACCTAATAGTGATATATTATTTTAAAATATCATACAGTTACTTTGGAGTTATTTAAAATTTATATTGAGAAAAACATAGGTATTTTCAGTATCTGCACAAGACTGTTCAATTGACTGTTGCTTTATATCAAACAACTTTTATAATACTCATTTTATTGTTACAATATTTTATAAAATTTAAAGAATATGATAAAATAAAAAAAATAAAAGAAAACTAAAAAATTCCCACACCTAAAACAACAGTGGAAAACAATGGCATTGGGTGTAAAGCATTACAGCCATGAGTGCTTACTGACCCCATTTCATAACCATGGACAGCAACAGCGACACCAGGGAGAAAACCACAATCTTGCATGTGTAGCACTACAACACACATGTGCTACCTGGAAGGAGTAGAAGACAACATTGCAGGGACACAGACCACCAATATAGCTTATAATTGTCTGAGTAAAACAGCAATACTGTTGCTTTCCACTTGCCAATGGCCAGATACCCACTATGTGAGGAACCAGTTAGACAGGCACTCCAGTGCACAGCCTCCATTTTTGTAGTCTATACAAACAAAGGCAGTCATTATCAATGTGATCTGTGCAAAGCTGATTGTACATGATGGTGAATCTGCAAAAGCCTTGCTCCATGGAGACTGGTATGGAGCTAAATCTACCATAGCACCCCATTATCCAAAAACATTAGAAGCATATTGAACAAGACAATTGGTAAAACCAATTTTAGAGGAAAGCCTGTTTCAACTTAATGCTTATATTACATGGAACCCTCCTCTCCCAGTCACAATTTTAACAAGTGCAAAAGGTGTAACCTCCCACCAAGACTGGAGAGGCTAATTAGGCCACCATTCAAGCTGTGCAAAACCGAGTTTACAGAAAATGTGCCACATGACTCTGGTACCCCTGGCCTATGTGCCCTTGTGTGTCCCCCATGACCCCTTCAAGTGCCATGAGGATTCAGGGGATAGAATGTAGAGAGCATGTAAATAAGAAATAAGAATAGGACTCAGGTGGATGTTACAGGGAGGAGCAGCCAGCTCATGTATCAGGCAAGCCTGACGTACTATATAATGATGCAAGAGCGTGATTGACTAGAGTGTGGCTGCCCTTTGTAGCTAACGAAAGCAGAGGTTCACAGCAGGCAGGCAGAGACCTTGATGCTGTGATGGTGAAAACTGTCATGCTGTCTTGCTCTCCAACCAGAGGACAACTGACTGACACCTTGGCTGCAGAGAGATAAAAAGATCCAGAGGAAGGAACTGCCACCTGAGACACACTGAGTGATGGACAGATTACAAGTCTTGCCTGTGAACCTCTCTGCCACCTGCTTCGGAGTCAGTACCTGATGTGAGTGTTGTAGACTGACGCTTGTCATTGTAGTGGTGAGCTTTGAGATCAAATGGTACCTGGACTCTGTCTCCCCTTCCCAGCCTTAAGCTGGATGCTACTTGAGACACTGAGCATCAGTAATGAAAACAGGTTAGTACTGGCAAAAGATTGATACAAGGACTGCTAGATCAGAGAGCCTAGAACAGGCCAGTTAGATAGAGCCCCACACAGGGTCAGTTACATTTATTTTTAACACCAAGCCACTTAAAACTCAATAGGTAAAGTAACCTTTCAACAGAAGGTGCTTGGAATTTATGGGGGGAGGAGATTAATCACTGATTCCTCAAATCATATTCAAAATTAAGTTGAATTGTATACAACAGGCAACTGTAAAACCTTAAACTATAAAACTTCTAGAAGAAAACATAGTTACCTCAGATTAAAAAGTTTCTTGGGTGAAAACACAAAAATATGCAAAGTCAATGGGAAGAACAAGGTGTCAGATTTTAGCAGCCAGAGAAAAGAGAGTTATCTGGTAAGGACTGAAAAATGTTCAGTGCAACGGTCATGCGGACATGCAACTCCAAACCACGGCAGAGTGCTGTGCACAGCAAAACCACTTGCAATGTGCTGGCCTCAAGAACAGAAGTGTCATCTCTGGCTTGGCAGGGACTGCCATGGCCTGGGCCAGTGAGGAGCGGGATGGACACCGGAGAACAGCCCAAGACTTCCCAGAAGGACATTACACAGAGTCTAGCAGTTCAGCTCCTGCTCCAGGGCGCACACAGGACAAATGAAAATGCTCGTCCATGTAAAAATTGGCACAGAAATGTTCATAGTATCTGTGGTTGCCCCCAAATAGAAACAACACAAAATTGGCAAACCCATGATTGGGTTACCAAGAAAATGGTGAGAAAGCATGAATAACTGATACCGAGAATTTTAAAAATCCAAGTTAAAGCCACATTGAATGTTCTATCCACCATCACACAGAGTGAACTCAAGGCCACATGGTTTCAGTGGTGAATTCCTCAATCAAGGAACAAAGAACACTGATTGCCTGTGGAATTCTTCGGAAAGCAAAGGCGGAAACACCAACCCTCACACTTGAGACTCAAACTTGCAGATCCTTACAGAGGCCTCACATCGTGAGGTCCTCCAGAGGCTGCTCATTTCCTCTCCTGGGGGATATTTCACAATGTGGGAGCTGACAGGAGAGTGGGAGGGAGCCGGACTGAGTGAAGGCATAGACACAGGAGCCATGTTCTTTCACTGTTTGAAGGGCTTTACTTGATTATAAAATGTTGAAGAAAAAAAATGGGCGGATTATACGTTCCGTATATTCTAATATAAAAAATTTCTACCTAGATGTAGATAGCTATAAAGATAACTTTAAACAGATTAATAAAGCTGATAAGATCACCAGCATGGTAAAGTCAGGAAGATAGAAGGGTATAAAAATTAAGCCAGAGCCGGGCGTGGTGGCGCACGCCTTTACTCCCAGCACTCGGGAGGCAGAGGCAGGCGGATTTCTGAGTTCGAGGCCAGCCTGGTCTACAAAGTGAGTTCCAGGACAGCCAGGGCTATACAGAGAAACCCTGTCTCGAAAAACCAAAAAAAAAAAAAAAAAAAAAATTAAGCCAGGCATTGTGACACACACCTTTAATCTCAGTGCTCAGAGGCAGGTGGATCTATGTGAATTCGAGGGCAGCCTGGTCTACAGAGAGAGTTCCAGGACAGCCAGAAAAACCCTGTCTTGAAAAAACTAAAACCAAAACCAAAACCAAAACAAAACCAATACAAACAAACAAAAAAACAAACAAACCATTAAGATTGTCACATTATAAAGGAAAGGTATTCCTTTATTCCTGAAAGGCAAAGAGAAAGAGCTCACTGCAGTTCTGGGTGGAAAAGGTCTCATCTTTAAAAGCAGGGTGTTTTGTTTGTTTTATTTTTTATTTTGTTTTTATTTGTTTTGTGTTTAGGGTTTTTTTGTTGTTGTTTGGTTGGGTGTTTTTTTGTTTTGTTTTGTGTGCTTTGTGTTTTGTTGTTGTTGTTTTGTTTTGTGTGGGGCTTTTTGTTTTTGTTTTGTGTTTTTTTCTTTTTGTTTGATTTTTTGGTTTCTGTTTTGTTTTTGTTTTACATCCCACTTTTACCTTCATCTAACCTCCACATCTTCACTTACTTATCTACTTATTTATTTTTTGTTTGCTTATTTTGAGTCAGGGTTTCATACATAGCCTATCTTGGCCTCAAACTCTTTCCTCAGTTTCCAAAGTGCTGCAATCACAGGTGTATGCTGTCTTCGTTGGGGTCTTTATTGCTGTGAAGAGACACCAGGACCATAGCAACCCTTATAAGGACCACATTCAATTGGGGCTGGCTTACAGCTTCAGAGGTTTAGTCTGTGGTCATCATAGTGGGAAGCATGACAGTGTGGCAGATATGGTAGAGGAGACTGAGAGGTCTAAATCTAGATCAGCAGGCAGCAGCAGGGAAAAGGGGGTGGGGGGAAGAGAGAGAGAGAGAGAGAGAGAGAGAGAGAGAGAGAGAGAGAGAGAGAGAGAGAGAGAGAGAGAGAGAGAGAAGACAGTGGACCTGGGTTGAGCATTTGAAATCTCACGCTCACCGTCAAGGACATACCTCCTTCAAAGACCATATCTCCTAATGGAGACATGCTCCTGTGAGCCTATAGAGGCCATTTTTATTCAAATCACCAGATTCCACTCCCAGCCCACCATAGGCTCATAGCCATGCCATAATGCATAACAGCATTCAGTCCAACTTCAAAAGTCACCATAGCCTATCAAAGTCTCAACAGTGTTTAAAGTTTAAAGGCTATTAGACTGATGGCAATCTTTTATCTGTAATCCCTATAATCAAAATCAAAAAGCAGATCGCATATTTCTAACACATGATGGTGCAGGATATACATTACTGTTCCAAAAGGGAGGAGAGGGGGCCCAGTGAGGAAATAAAATCCAGCTGGGAAAACTCCAGACTCTGCATCCCATGTCTGATGTCAACGTGCTCTTCAGATGTCCAACTCTTTTCAGCTTTGTTGACTGTAACACACTTCTTTCTCTTGGACTGGTTCCACTTGCTGTTAGCAGCTCTCCTCAGTAGGTATTGTACAGCTCTGGTATCTCAGCATCTTGGGGTCTCCAAGGCAAGCCAGGCTTGACCTTCATAGCTTCATGCAATGGCCTCTTCGGGCCACCATTCAGAGACACCCCCGGCATATGCCTGGTTTTAGTGGCTTTCTTTAGTCTCACAAAGTGATTACATAATCCCTTTTTTGTATTCTTGACACTAAAGCCAGAACTATGTGTCTGAAGCTACCAAGTTCTGCTGCTTGCTGGGGCTGGAATATGGCCCTTCATTCAAATACATTTTTACCAGCTTTATGTCTTTGATTGTTTCTTTCACTGTCTAAGCCTGGCCAGCAGAAACTTGGTCTGTAGACCACACTGACCTCAAACTAACAGATCCACTTACCTCTGCCTCTAAGGGCTGGGGTTAAGGTGTGCGGCACCATACCTGGTCCTGAACCCTTCTTTATTTCTTTTTCAAAGCTTAGTTGGGTGGGCTCTTGCCCTGAGATCACTCCCTTTATTACATTTAGCATCAGGCTTTTCTATAAACTTTTCATTTCCCTGAGCACTGGATTTGACGCCATTAAACTTCCTAATACTCCTTTTCTTCTCAAACTGTACATTTAATTTTTTTTCTTATTTGGTTGCTCCTTTTCATTATCAATCTGCATAAGACTGGCCACTAATAACCACACAACCCAGACAATACTAGGCTGTTTTGAAATCTTCTCTGCCAAAGCTGTTAATCCATAACTTCAATTTCGCCTTAGACAGATTTTTCCTCTACCTCCATAATATTGGGATTTCAGGTATTTGACCAGCACTTCGCTATTTGTTTTGTTTGGAACACTCCTATGTGTCCCATAGCCCATGACCTCAAACTTGGAATCATCCTGTCTTAGTCTTCTGAGAACCAGGATTATAGGACTGTACATGACTCCTGGTGTAGCTGCTTGTATTATGAATGCTAATTTTGTTCCTCAAAAACCTGCTTGTTCGAGTGTCTGCATGTAGCTTCTAGGAACCTGCTTTCAGCTGGTTCTGATTGGTAAATAAAGGTACCAACAGCCAGTAGCTGGGGAGGACAGACAGGCAGGATTTTAGGATTTCCTGTGCTTGGGACCAGGAGCAGGAAGGAGAAGGAAGAGATCCATGATTGTTGGTGGAGAGTGTGGACAGCGAAGTTACACAGAGGCTGCGGTGGGGTAGAAAAGCAAGGAGAGAACCTGGGCTCTGGTATGGCCCAGAGAGTGTCACAAGTAGGTCAGAAGTGGCCAAGATGGAATATAGAATTAGTAAGTAATAACTTGGGATTAACAGCATGGAGGTTAGGCAGTGGCCCAGCTATTGTGTTGCTTAAGGCATGTTAAAACATAAAGGCTGTGTGTGTGTGTGTGTGTGTCTTTCATTCAGGAACATAAACTGTTGAGGCAGGGAGCAAACCCACCATCAGGATTAACTGTTTATTATTACAACATCCTGGCTCTATAGTTTTCTTGAAAGTTCCACTTCCATTATTTCTTCAATTTAAGAAATATTTGCTGGTTGCATGGCCTGGCCTAGCATTGGTGTAATCCATTCAACCCTCTGTTACACCACACAGTACGCTGGGCTGAGTCTTCCTCTGTCTTCTTCACCAACTCCCTTCTCTTATGATTTTGGTCTTATTCTTACTCTTCCTGGTGATGTACTAAGGGAAACAATTATAAAACCACTCTGCCAAAACCCATGTGCTAATTTCACGTATACTTTTGAACTGTCTTCCCTCGGCAGCATTTCCCCCTTCTCATTTGTTAGCCCACAGTGTTTTCATCTGGGCCTCACTACCTCTCAACTTCCAGCAAGTCAGAATCTTTGGACATAGATGTGGAAAGAGCTCATTAATTATCTCCAAGGAAAGATTGGGCCCTGACCTTAGCTCCTGAAAGGTGACCCCTAATCCCTCCATTATGTGTTTTTGACCACACAGTGTCAGCTCATCCTCCAGACATGCCAGAGGCTAAAGGTCAGCTATGTGGGCAGTCAACAATAGCTGTGTAACTGACTGGTAAAAACTCTTGTGTGCTGAGTTTGAGTGAGCTGTCCTGCTTGACAAGTCTTCATGTTGTCTCACACCAATGCAGGTGAAGTCAGCAGTGTGCTGAGCCAGCCCAGAGGAGAAAGGAGGCTTCACACAGGGACTTCTGGACTCTGTGTCCCTTCCACTGGATGGGTTTTAGTGTGTTCTTCTACTGGAACAAATCACAACTGTGTGTGTGAACTCCCTGGAGTCCTAGTGACTTACTGAACCTGAAGTTGGTCTTGAGGCTCTCTCACTCTGTACTAAGACTCTCTAACATCAAGGTCTTTCATGCCCCTAGACCTCCACTCCTATAGCTCCTCCACCTACATCTTCTCCCTGATCCTCCTGTCACCGATTCCATGTCTTTTGTGAGTTCTCATTACACAAGGCCAATATGATCTACATAGCAAGTTCTAGGCTAGCCAAGAGAATATAGTGAGATCCTGTCTTTAAATAACAACAACAACAACAGCAGCAGCAGCAGCAGCAAATCACCCCATAAATTGTTGCTTTCTCTCATCTGAAGAAGTCAAGCTTCTTTTTTTTTTTTTTTTTTTAATGAAGGATCTGAACAGATACAGTAAAAACTAGTTACCAAAGAGGCACATGTATAGATACAAGGTTTGGAATGTTAAAATACGTTGTGAACATGTTACTAAAAGGAGTTAAATTTCTATATTTATGTTCATATATCTGTTCAATTAATTTTAGTAAGAAAATACATCATTATAGTTTCTCATCCTTCTCAGCCAATTAATTTTAGTTAACTTCTAGTTGGGAGTTTCTATACGAAAATACTTTACGAGCAGGCTTTTTTCTTTTGAGATAGAGTCTTTAGAGAAATTTTTACCCAGTAGCATGGCTTCTCTGGCAAGGGATCACATCCAAAGGCCTTCTAGGTCTGTGTAATATGGCTGGAGTGACACATCTTTAATTCCTCTGTCTGGAATACAGACATGCCCTTAGCACACACCTTCAATCCCAAACAACAAAGGTAACGTTAGTTTGTAGAAGGAAGTACCCATATTTGAAAGGGATTTCTAAGTGAGGGGCAGACAAAGTGACAAATCAGAGAAAGATTTGACAATAAGTCAGAGACAGGATCCACCCAAACCTCATAAGAACAGACAGGAAAGAGAGGAGACGTAGGAGCAGCACAGAGTGAGTCAGGAGTGGAGGGTAGTTTGGGGAGTGCAGTTTAGTTGATTTCAGGCAAGGCAGTGGAGTGCAGGTGAGTTCAGTTCAGTGCAGTTTGGTGCGGTTCAGTTGAGAGCAGTGAGTTCATTCAATTCCATTCAATTCCATTCGGTTCCATTCAGTTCCATTCAGTTCATGCAATCAGTGAAGTCAGTGCAGGTCAGTTTGTGGAATTCAGAGGCAGTTTTTCCAAGTAGAGCAATTCAATACGTGGAGAGGAGCCAGTTTGCATCAGTCAGCTTGGAGAGGAGTTTGAGCCAGAACAGCTGAGTTAAACCAGCCAGCCAGAGTTCGGAAAGAACTAGAAAGGGTGATGTTATTCAGATGTAAGCCTCTGAGAGGACAGTTACATTTGGCGAATAAAAGTTCCTTTTACAAGAGTCTCACATTGTAGCCTAGGCTGGCTGGAACTTACTATATAGTACAGATTAGCCTCAAACTCATGTCAAGACACCTGCTCTAGCATCCGCAGTATAGAAGTAACAAATGGATAAGCCACCATGCTTAGCTTAAATGCTTCTAAGTACTTGTCACCAACCAACAAACAAAACTTACAGAAATGATGATGCCTTCATTGTTTTGTGCTAATGTGTATATTTTGTTGGGGTAGGTTACATAGCTGGGACTTGTCTTTCTGGTCATCTCTATTTTGAGTACTTGATTTTATTCTAATGATTACCACAGACAACAACATTTCATAGCAGGAGTAAAGTAACTAGTATATAAAGTGTTTGTTTATGACCATTTGGATTTCAGACAGAGAGTCAGACATCCACAACACACTTTTGTGTGACAGTCTTTATAAGCAGCTATTGTATCCATATCTTAGTGATTACCAATCATTTGGTGGCTGCTCAGAGGCCTTAACTTTAGAAGGCATCAAGAGATCTTGTAATAGAAAGCAGTGTTGAGAAAGTGGAGTTTTATGTTTGTGTTTTGGCTCATTTGTTTACTGTTAGTCATAAGTTGGCATACTGGGGCTAGTCTTGTTTCGCTTTTATTACAGGCACTCTTTATGCTTCAGACATAAAATTTAGCAATGGTTTTGGCAACAAGATCATTCACCACTAAAACCACATATTACCTACTGTTTTTATATCTGCCTTCAACTCTACGTTCCTGGAAAGCTTCTGGTCCCAGCACTACGTCCTCAAGTCTATCCTAACTGAATGTTTCTGGTTACATAGCCCCATTTCAGCAAAGCAGCCACATCCCCATTGTTTTTGTTTGTTCTTTCTCAAAAGGAGGTTCAGATAGCATCTGAAGACTGGATATAGTGGTAATGTCAAAAAGGTCCATCCATTGGTCTCACAGGAGAAGGCCATTGGCAGTTCTCAAGCCCAGAGTTGATGGCAGTTTTTTTTTTCTAATCTCAGATGATGATGCTTCTTCTAGGGTGACAGCATGAGGAATTCTGTGGACCTCCTTCTCAGAAAACTAGTACAGTTAGTGAAAACTACTAAATACTTAGACTACTGGTTCTCAACCTATAGGTCTTGACCCCTTTTGGGGGTTGTGCATCAGATATTCTGCATATTAGATATTTATGATTCATAACAGTAACGAAATTACAGATATATAATGGCAATGAAACAACTTTATGGTGAGGGATCACCACAACATAAGAAACTGAAATTAAAGGGTCATGGCATTGGGAAGTGTCAGAAGCCATCTAGGAAAGGCTAAGGTGTGCAAATGGGCTTACTGGAGATGGCCTACCATTCTGCATGGCCTGTGGTGGGTGAGTCCTTAGAGACTTCATCCATGGATTTCTTCTCGCTGCTAATATGCCTTTTCCTGTCACTATTACATAGCCTAATGAGATTTTCTGCAGATCAACATGAAGATGTATTCTCATGTAGTAATGCTGTGTAAACAAATCAATGATTTCACAATTTCTGATAACGATTATATAGAACTCTTAAGTTTATACAAGTAATCTCAGGCCCTCTGTAGTATAAAAGCTGCAAATAGAGCTCTGTAAACCTTCATGTGTCATGGGCTAATTGCACCAGAAACAAGCAGGCTTGGAACAAAATTACGATCAAGGAAAACATTTCTTCTAGGTTGGCTGCAAGACTACTGTCTGGTAACTAAAGTCACAAACTGGGAATGGACAATTTATTGTAGCTGCAGGAACAAAAAATAAAGTAATAACTGATTTATCTATACAAAATTTTAAAACCAATGGAACACAAGGCAGCTGACTTGTCTCTTGACAAAACCATGCTGACTTGTGACATAAAAAGTATTGCTTTAAACTTATAATGAACTTATGGGGGCTAGTAACAGAGAATGAATGCTTAGTCAGATACTAGTCTTAATGGAAAGACATGTAAACAATTCTGTTAAGTCTCATTGATCTACGACATGAATTATTGCCTTAAGCCTACTATAAACTTATTAGAATGTAAAATAATTTAGAAAATCATGTGATCAATTATTCTGCTGTAACAGTTCTACCTGATAATTGTATGAGGTAATTTCTTAGATAAAGACGGTATAAATACTGAGTATGGCAATAAAAGTTATTGGAGCTTTCTCGTTGGAACTTTATTCTATCCACCAAATGTGTGTGTGTGTGTGTGTGTGTGTATCAAATTCTTGGAGCCTCTTTTTCTGCTTCATCCAGAGTGAGTGAGTATTTTTTCTCTGTGCATGACTTTCTTTTTCTCTTTCTCTGGCTCACAAAGAGTTAACAAACTTTGTGCCTCTCACCTAACCGTGAGCAATCTCCATATAATCCCCTGCTGTTAACAGCAGGGAATAATTGCTAGAAACCAGTGGCTTTTAGCCACAGAACAGCAAGAGAGAGTTAATCTTGCAGAGTCTGCTGGCTCTCAGAACAGTCTTTGGCCTCCTCAGATGCTGTTTCCCACCTCAGTTCTGCTGAAGGCCAGGACTGGTCTCTGGCAGGGAAGGTCGAGAACCACCAATTTAGATACTCTGGTAGCTGTCCCAAGAAGGATGGCTATTCCACAGAACAGTGGTGTGCTTTCGCCCCCTTTGAGTAACTGGCTTTGTTTGAAACACAGTGTGAGAGTCCAAGCTTAAGGGAACTCTAGAAAACAATGTCTCCTCTAAGAGCAGCAGCTAGTGAGGAGGTAGCTCACCAAGGGCAGTCAGTCACACAAAGTGAGAGTTAAAAGCACTCCCACAGTTGGGACTCAAAAGATGACTCAGAATTTAAGAGCACCTGCTCCTTTGGCAGTGGCCTATAACCTACAACAGACAGCTCAAAACTGTCTATATCTCCACCTCCAGGAGAATCCAACACCTCAGGCCTCCACGGTTACACATATACAAACACACACACACACACACACACACACACACACACACACACACACACACACACACACACACATTATGGCACCCAAAGGCTCATAGAAAGGATTAGGAAGTGTGGCCTTGTTGAAGGAAGTATGTCATTGGGGGTGGGCTTTGAGGTTTCAGAAGCTCAGCCAGGCCCAGTAGCTCACTCCTCTCTTCCTACTTTCTGAGGATCCAGATAGAGAACTCTTAGTTCCTTCTCCAGCATCAAGTCTGCTTGCATGCCACCATGTTTTCCACGATGAGGGACTAAACTTCTGAACCTGTAAGTCAGCCCCAATTAAATGCTTTCTTTTATAAGACTTACTGTGGCCATGGTGTCCCCACAGCAATAGAAACCCTAACTAAGATATATGTAATTAAAGAAAAAAAAACCTTTAAAAATGTGCCATCACTATTGCGAGCATGTTTAGTGAGAGTGGTTCTTAGGAGAGTTGAAGGAATAGAGGGGTGAGTATGATCAAAATATGTTGTATGGAATACTCAAAGAATGAGAGAGAATGAGCAGAAAAATACTAAATGAAGTTCATCAGGCTAAAATAAAAAAAACTCAGATTAAGTTTGAATACATCTCAAAAAACACAAAAAGTACAGGTAATACTAGAGTCCTGTGTGTATACAGAACTCTTCTTTGGTCTTATAACTGACTTACTAAGCCAAGTATATAAAACTTCATACATGTACATGTTTCAGAGCCTGTAATATGGAGAAATGCCAGAACTGTTTGCATGAGAGGGCCTGCACATAGCTTCTGGGAACGTTCTCTCAGTTAATTCTGATTGGTAAATAAAGATGCCATCAGCCGATACCTGGTGAGAAGAGTGAGAGAGGTGGGTTTTAGTTTTCCTGGGCTTGGGACCTCGAGGAAGAGGAAGGACAGAGAAACACCATGCCTTAGGGTGTTCAGGACAGAGACAAGAGTTGCCATGGGATAGAGAAGCAAGCACCCTGGGCTCTGGACCAAGAAAACGTGGCCTAGAGGGCAGACTAATTGGAGTTAAAAGCAGCCAAGATAGGACAGAGAGATTAGTAAGTAATAACTCAGAGTTATCCGTGGGAGATGGATTCTAACAGCATGGAGGTTAGGCAGTTGTACTGTGTAAGGCATATTAAAATATAAAGGATGTGTGTATGTATGTGTGCTTTATCTGGGAACATAAATGGTCTAAGGCAGGAAGGAACCCCGTGTCAGGATTTATTAAAATTTTATACTACATGAGGTCCTTAATGTTGGACAAATCTCACCTTTAAAAATTAATCGGAGATTCCTGAGTGGAAAAGACATGCTGTTCCTTTAAGATTAGGAGGCAGGGAGAATTGGTTTCTTACCCAATGTAGTTTCCATCCAACCCATGTGGATTCAGAACTAGAACAAAATTCATGCTATTCTGGAATATATAATTCTGAGGCTCCTGGCTTAAAACTAAGACACCTGCACCCCAAGTGGATTCAGGCACGCTGGGCAGCAGGCTAGAGACTCAGCCTGAGTCTTCCTCAAAAAGCTTCTAAGCTCCTTAGGAGAGGTTAAGCCAGGGATGCTGACAGCTCCTGCTGGGATAAGGAAGGTTATGCAGAGAGCAGGCCTAAATAAGATAGGAATAGAAAAATTAATGGAAATTTAAGAAGTCAATGCTTTGCCAGCAACCAGATTCTCTGAATGTAGATTCTGCAGGAATTCTGGAATTGACAGCTGATATTGATCCATAAATTGGCCTAAAATAGGCTCATATAGAAAACAGAAGGGAATTTAATGAAAGTTAAATACATAGGAAAGGATGTTAATTCATGTTTTATAAAGAGAAAGGGGATATAATTATATATCCACATATACTAATCTCTTTAGAAGGGAGGACTAAAGGAAAACTGCATTGTTTTAAGGATAGAAGGGAGAAATAATGGTAATTGTTTTTAACTATACATGGGAGAATAGAGAAATCCAGGCCTTTGATCTCAAATGTGGGAAACAAAGGCATGGAGATAGAGAAGCCCTATCTCAACAAATAATAATAATTGCTTACAATTGTTTTTAGTTGTTTTAATTATCAAAATGAAGGTGGCTATAAGTTTGGTGGTGTTAATGACATTACTAATCCTCTGGGAGAGAGACCAGAGTAGACCAGCATAAAGAAGAAAGGCTGCTGAATTGATTCAATTGATTTCACGTTGCCAGACCAAGGACACACTATTTTGGGAGAGAGGCTTTGTATTTGTTTTAAGAGGAAAGGAGAAAAGACTTTAGACCTCTTCCAAAGTGATCAGACATGATAGAGGAAGAGCCCTTGAAGATCTTGGCTTTAGACGGGAAAGAAAAATTCAAGAAGACCAAACAGGACAGCTAACATGAATTGCTGATCCCTCTACATGGGAACATTCCTGAAACTGACTTAGAAATAAAAATGTCCCTAGCCAAAACTTCAGCTAGAATTAGCCAGTAAATCTTGTTGGTTACAGAATTCTTAAAATTTATCATGCCATCCTCCACACGGCATGGATGAAGACTTATTACAAATGGTTATTGATCAAACTAACTCATGAAAAAGACAGGTGCCTTTCACCTGCTCAAACAAGGAGCAAAAATTCATCCTTAACTGATATGTGCACTTTGCACAGTCCATACAAATATCTTTATAGAACTAAAAATTTGTTTGTAAGATTTATATGTTATAGAACAAAACACCGAGATGCAGCTCTGACAAGATTCACCTTTGGGGATGCTGAAATGACCTGCTGTTCCAGCTCCCTGCCTGATCCTGCCTCACCTGATGCTGTTTCCAGAGACTTGCTTCCAGAACATTTTCAGGAGCAGCTACTGATCCACGATGGCCTTGGTTCATCCAGCCTTTCAGATGGTTTCAATCAGGACTTCAGTTAAGGCTTGAACTTCCAACCTACACAGACTGGATAACAAATGCTAAAGCTAGCTTTCCTAAGTCTAACCATTTTTTTCCTAAGTTTTCTGCTCCTTAAAAAAAAAAAAAAAGAATTCTTCACCCAAATTCATCAGGAAGAAGTTATGGAGAGTCACTATCCTGTCTGGTTATGGTTATTTTATAAATTATTGACTTTTTTTCATTTTAAGGGATAATTTGTAAATAATGGTCATAACTTTGGACAGGAAGGAAACTAAATAGCTTAGACTCTGGGATTTCTATCTTTCCTTTCTTCTTCTCTATCCTTTCTTAGGTAAATTGAAGGGGACTGGAAAGGAAAATGGGGATAGAGTAACATTATAAGAAATTAGATATATGGGAATGGATTACTAAATTTACTCTTAAAGCATTTATAGCTATAATCCTACACTGGAGAAATCTTTATATTTTGATGCAAAATTGAAGTTATATTTTCTTACATTGGTACAGAATTTGTATTTTGATACAGGTTTGTTTTCATTGGCATAAAACTTCACATATTAATACAAATTTTAAACTTAATGTTGTTACTCTTAGATAGGCATTGTGCCTATGCAACTCACTTAAGAACACAAGGTTTAGACCCAGTCCTTCAAATAGCTGCTTCTATAAACTATTTAGGATGTTTAAATAATACAAGTTAATAGTCATATAGTAAACTCATGGTCATATGAGATTCTGACTTAATTACAATAAAGTGTTTTCAATAATTCAAATAGTAAATAGCTAAGAACAATCAATGTTTAACAACTCAGTTATACTATATATAGATAGATGGTTGTCAAAAGAACCAGAGATCTTCAGAATATGGCATTTAAAATAATTTTATTACTAATAGGTTTTCTGACTAGGAGATATGTCTGCTCCTGACAATACCCCCTTCCCACTTCAAGGAAGGAGATGAACATCAATGCATCCATGTGGAGTTGCTCCAATGTGGCAAGGTAGCCACTGGGCAAGAAATTCCCTGATTTCATCTGCAGACAGAATACTGTCCAGAAAGGACAAACAGATGCAGGATAGTTGACTACTAAGCTCTGCTAATACAGGGTAAGCTAGTCCTTCATAATTCCTGCTTCACTTAAGGTCTGTCAGATGGTTCTGGACCAGAAGGCTGAATAAGGAATATCAGAGACTCTCCAGGCATTCAGCTGTCTCTGAAAATTTTATAAGTTTTAGAAGCTATACAATTTTCAGCATCCTACATATTCAGGTAATATTTAATTCCTTCTTAGATCTCTGATGGTGTTGAACATTAGTTATAGTTTCATAATCAAACTTAAATTGTTTAGCATTAAAAAAGATGTTCCAGATTTGAAAGGATGTTTTTCAGATGGTAATACAAGTTAAAATCAAACCTAATTGAGGTACAGAATTGTAAATTCTTTAAGTTAGAATAGATGATAGAATACTTTATCTACATTTTCAAATATGATGGACTGGATATTATAAGTGCATATCACACTTTACAATTTGCATAGCTGTTATAATTATGTTCAATGTATATCTGAAAGAAAGGAGCCTTTTTAGTTGGACAAAAGGGGAGAAATGTAGCTCGTTGTATTCTAATGCTAATTGAGTCCCCCAAAGTGTTTGCATGAGAAGATCTGCACATAGCTTCTGGGAACCTGCCGTCAATTAATTCTGATTGGTAAATAAAGATGTCAACAGCTAATAGGGAGAAGAGAGAGAGGCAGGGTTTTAGGTTCCTGGGGCTTGGGATTGGAGGAAGAGGAAGTACAGAGAGACACCATGCCTTAGGGATGTGCAGGACAGAGGCAAGAGAGGCAAGAGCCGCCATGGGATAAAGAAGCAAGGAGAGCGTCCTGAGCTCTGGGCCAAAAAACCAAAAAACCATGGCTCAAAGGGCTAATTGGAGTTAAGAGCAGCCAAGATGGCACACATAAAGATTAGTAAGTAGTAACATGGTTGGAAGTAGATTCTAACAGCATGGAGTTAGTCACTTGCCCAGCTGCATAAAGCATATTAAACTATAAAGACTCTGTGTGTGTGTGTGTGTGTGTGTGTGTGTGTGTGTGTGTGCGCGCGCGCGCGCGTGTGCGTGTGTGTGCATGCGTCTTTTATCTGACATCATAAATGGTCTAAGGCAGGAAGGGACCCTGTATTGGGATTTATTAAAGTTTTAAATACTACACAACACAAAGGAGACAGTTCAGGTTAGAATATGATCATGGAGAAATGACAGAGATAGAAACTCAAATTCATGAGAACAAGCAGCAAGCACAAGGATGACAAGAAAGTAATACACTAAATAGAAATACAGACCTTACACATATTATTTTTTATCAATGGAACATATACATTTACAGAAACTAACAATTACAACAATGTTTTCTTGGCTTTGTTAAAGTATATACAACAACAACAGCAATGGAGACAAAAGACAGAGAATGTAAGAGCCTTGTCCCTTTCAGTGGGATTATGTTTGTCCACATTTGATGGTGACCCTGATAGGTTAGATGTATACAGTGAACGCTGGTCAACCACTGAGACAAAGACAGAAGCCCACAGTGGAAATGATTGTTAGGTAAGCTTAAACATGATGATAAGCAGTATTTCTTTTTTGCCTTTTTTAAGATTTATGATATTTTGTTATGGGTGTGTGTGTGTGTGTGTGTGTGTGTGTGTGTGTGTATCTGTGTGTGTCGTGCTTCTAGAGGCTAGAGAGAACATCGGATCTCCTGGATCTAGAGTTACAGATAGTTGTGAGCCACCACCTGAGTTCAATTCACCACTGGGAATCGGAAGAGCAGCCAGTGCTCTTAAGCACAGAGCCATCTCTCCAGCCCCAGACAGCAGTGCAGTGCTTAATGATGGCAGACAAAAGGAGCCCTGGAAAGGTGCACCTGACCATGGGAAGAGACATAAGCCAACACCCGAGGGAGCCATTAGGTATCAAGACCTTTAGAACCTCCTGCAGGTACATGGGCCTCATCACACTTAGATTCCAGGCTGTAAGAGCTGTGAGAACATAGACTGTGTTGTTTTAAGCCAAAGAGTTTGTGACCTGTCCCAACCCTCCAAGGACTAGAGCCATACCTTCTGACCTCTGGAGTGCACATTGGTCTCCTATGACTTTAATAGAGCCACCACTGAGTGAGCTACTGAAAGCTGCCATAGACTTGCAGCTTTCTTCCCGCCACTCTTTCAGCGTTTACCTCACACATTTTGAGACTTTGGTGTGAGGTGCAACATGTTTTATAACTGCCATTTTTTCATAAGACATCGACCTTGATCTTCACCACTACACCTCCATCATTTATTAAAATGTCTCTCTCTGTCTCTGTAATAACATTTCATTTTGTAGTGTGTGTGTGTGTGTGCGCATGCCGTGCACCATGGTTGATGTGTGGAGAGCAGAGGGCCACCTGCCACAGTCGTTTCTCTCCTTCTATCATGGGTCTTAAGGATTAGCATTTAGATACATGAGTCTATGGGGATGTTCTTATCCAAACCAGCTCAAGGTAGGAGGGAAAAGGGACCTGAAGCTTGCTGGCCAGTTAGTCTAGCTGCTTGGTGAGCTCGAGGTTCAGTGGGAGACTCTGCTTCAAAACATAAGTTGGAGATCAATGAGAGATACCTGAGATAACCTCTGGGCATCCACAGCACACATGCATACATATGAACATGCATATAACACACACACACACACACACACACACACACACACACACACGAACATCTCTTCTAACACTAATGGCTTATCTATGGACCCAACTTTTTGTCTTTATATTTTCAATAGACATAAAATAGCAGGTTTGTGTATAGCTTTTCTACCCATTCTTACTTTCAGTTACCTTGCCCTCTTTTCTATCGCCCCCGTCCTTCCCTGCTTAGCCCCTCTGCCCTCCCTCCCTCTCATGTGTTATGTGGTCTGCTGTAACCCTCCATACTCTAACAGCCCCTTTCTGCCTTTCAGACCTTTACCAGTATTCACTGTTTAGCAGACTACTCTAAAGCTTGCAGCTAGGACCTGCCTGTAAAGGACAACAAGCAGCACTTGTCTTTCTGGATCTGGGCTACACACTCAGCATGTTTTCCAGACCCATCTACTTTCCTTAAAATTTCATACTGTTATTCTTGTTTATTTGAATTACGTTCTCTGGAACATATGTCACTATCACTGATGGAGAATAAGGCTTGTTCCTAGATAATGAACGAAGCCACAGTAAACATGTATATGCAGGTATCTGAACATGTAACACAGTAAACATGTATATGCACAGATCTGAAGTAGGGCACAGAGTCCTTGGGCTCTATGTCCAGGAGTTGTAAAGCTGGCTCACGTGGCTGTCTTAGCTTTCTAAGGATCCATCACACTGATTTCCATTGTGGTTGTACCAGTTTTGTTTTGGATTTGTGACAGGGTCTCAATATGTAATCCAAGTCGACATGTGAACTCACTCTGCAGCCCAGGCCACCTCAACTCTGTCTCCCGAGTGCTGGGATTACAGTTGTAATACAACATGCCTTGCTCCAAATGACTTTTCTTTCTTTCTTTCTTTCTTTCTTTCTTTCTTTCTTTCTTTCTTTCTTTCTTTCTTTCTTTCTTTCTTTCTTTCTTTTCTTTCTTTCCCTCCCTCCCTCCCTCCCTCCCTCCCTCCCTCCCTCCCTCCCTCCCTCCCTCCCTCCCTCCCTCCCTCCTTTCTTTCTTTCTTTCTTTCTTTCTTTTTGGTTTTTCGAGACAGGGTTTCTCTGTGTAGCCCTGGCTGTCCTGGAACTCATTCTGTAGACCAGGCTTGCCTCGAACTCAGAAATCCTCCTGTCTCTGCCTCCCGAGTGCTGGGATTAAACGCGTGCGCCACCACGCCCGGCGACTTATGATTTTCTTTTTCTTTTTCTTTTTCTTTTTATTACGTATTTTCCTCAATTACATTTCCAATGCTATCCCAAAAGTCCCCCACACCCTCCCCCCCACTTCCCTACCCACCCATTCCCATTTTGTGGCCCTGGCCTTCCCCTGTACTGGGGCATATAAAGTTTGCGTGTCCAATGGGCCTCTCTTTCCAGTGATGGCCGACTAGGCCATCTTTTGATACATATGCAGCTAGAGTCAAGAGCTCCAGAGTACTGGTTAGTTCATAATATTGTTGCACCTACAGGGTTGCAGATCTCTTTAGTTCCTTGGATAGGAACTAAAGCTCTAGCTCCTCCATTGGGGGCCCTGTGATCCATCCAATAGCTGACTGTGAGCATCCACTTATGTGTTTGCTAGGCCCCGGCCTAGTCTCACAAGAGACAGCTATATCAGGGTCCTTTCAGCAAACACTTGCTAGTGTATGCAATGGTGTCATCGTTTGGAGGCTAATTATGGGATGGATCCCTAGATATGGCAGTCTCTAGATGGTCCATCCTTTTGTCTCAGCTCCAAACTTTGTCTCTGTAACTCCTTCCATGGGTGATTGTTTCCAATTCTAAGAAGGGGCAAAGTGTCCACACTTTGGTCTTCGTTCTTCTTCAGTTTCATGTGTTTTGCAAATTGTATCTTCTATCTCGGGTATACTAAGTTTCTGTGCTAATATCCACTTATCAGTGAGTACATATCATTTGAGTTCTTTTGTGATTGTGTTACCTCACTCAGTATGATGCCCTCCAGGTCCAACCATTTGCCTAGGAATTTCATAAATTCATTCTTTTTAATAGCTGAGTAAATGTAGCACATTTTTTGTATCCATTCCTCTGTTGAGGGGCATCTGGGTTCTTTCCAGCTTCTGGCTATTATAAATAAGGTTGCTATGAACATAGTGGAGTATGTGTCCTTCTTAAGGGCTGTGCATGTGTGCTTGTGCATGAGTGCATGCACACTTGTGCCTGTTGTACCCACAGAGGCCAGAAGAGGGCAGTGGATCCCCCAGAGCTGGAGTTACAGGTGGCTGTAAGGCTCTTACCGTCGGTGCTGGGAACTGAGCTCCAGTCGTCTGCTCGGGCAACATGTACTCTGATCCACTGAGCCATCTGTAGCCCCAAATGCCTTTACAAAAACATACTCAGAAAATAAAACAAAAAATCATACTCTCCTAAAATTCCCCATGTGACATCACTCAAATCTTACGGTACAAACAGTTGGGTCACTTGTGGATCAGCTTCTTTTTGGTTTTGTTTTGAGACAGGGTCTGGCTGTAAAGCCCAGAGTGGCCTGCACTTTGCTATGCAGCCCAGGCTAGCCTGGAACTCCTGATTCTCTTGCCTCAACTTCTCAAATTCTGGGATTACAGGTATGTACCACCACACCTGGCTTTGTTAATCTGTTTTTACTCTGTTGTCACCTCAGCGATTCTGAGGACTTGTAATTCTCATATAATTCTACAACTGTGTATGACACATTTTACAAAAAGGGATTATGGTATGTCCTAGTGAGAAGAGAGTGGGTATGTGTAGATTGCATTAATCTAATCAATAATTCAGTTGACTTGATCCAGGTTGCAACTTTATAAGGCTTAATTTACTCTGACCCATCAGTTTCTAGGGTAAAGCTCTTTGGTGTTCTAGGTTTTTCTGTGACCTTGTTGTGGTCTTCTGGTGCTGGGGATCAAACCCAGGGCTTTGCACACGCTGAAGCTGTGACTTAGCACCATGCACCCTCCCAGCTCTGAGTGGAAGTGAGCCTTTGAGATATCCACTTGTCTTTTCCTCTTGAGGGGTCCTTACAGACTTTTTCTTTTTGCCCATTCAGTACTAGGAGCCTGGTTTTCAACCTCTCTGTCTCTGTATCTTTCTGCTTCTCTCTCCTCTCTCATCAGTCTTTCTGCTCTGAGCAGTTGATGAAGACAGCAACACATCCACTTGAGGGGATCGCCATCAAAGCCACACTCACTTCTCTGAGTCTTCCCCTTACTGGAATTTTGACTCTCTCAAGTACCAGCTGGTTTGGAAGCCTTTCATTTGTTTTGAGTTCTTTGTGATGTTGCCATAGAACGCTTGCTTTTCTGATATTTCACAGTGACTCTTTTCAGGGGCCCTTTGCCCTAATTTGTGCCAAACCCCAGCAAATTCCAAATGGAAGAAATAGCTATGGAATATGTGTCCCTTCCCCAGACTATCCTCTGTACTGGCAGACCCCCACACCTCACAAAAGGGTTCCCAGGGCTCAGTCTGCAGTGGTGCTCATGGTTATGAGTTATTACAGCAGAACAACAGAGAGTAAGGTCAACAAAGGGAAGGACAAAGGGATGCATGGGGTGAGATCCAGGGGAAACAAGGGTCCAGTTTCCTTTCCACACCTGTGTGCTTGATTCAGCCTGTATCTTGCCTAGCTAGGGATGCTCATTAGTCACTGATTGTCAAAGCTCTGTATGGCTTGTGTACTACCTTACTGTATTACAGGGTCTGTATTGAATACCCGAAGAAGGTGCTCAGCATAAACTGCACAGCTGAGTCTAAGCAGTTTGCAGAGCAGGAAAGGCAGGAGCATTTTCAAAAGCTAAGTTCTCAGACCAGAGCCAAAGCCCAACTTAAAAGTTCAATGCCCTCAAGCTTGTTTTTCAAGAAATTGTATGCAGTGTTATTTTTCTGAGTGTTACATTGCTATAAACCTTCAGGCTGCTTTTCTTTCTTGCTAAGCATTGATTTTGAGAAACTGCAACGCTGTACACGACGATGCACTGCTTCATCTCCCGGAGGAGATGTGTTTTACCCGGCAGCTAGAGGCATATTTGAACATGGCTTCAGAAATTGGGACCTGGGGAGGGGACTGAGACAGTTCTGCTGTGTATGCAGATGTTGCTGATTGTGAACTCAGTGTCCTCCTGCCTCATCCTCTCAAGTGCTAGACAGCAGCACACACCTTCCCTGGACCGGGATTATTGAAGGGTTCCTGAGTTCTGTGTGTCTGTGAGAGAGTTTTAATTTTACTCCATGCTTACTCCTATGGTAGAGATGTTTAAGGCCCTAAGCCAGTGGCTCTCAACCTTCCTAATGCTGTGACCTCCCCCCCTAAATTATTTACATTTAGATTTTTAGATTTATTTATTTTATGTATATGAGTACACTGCCTTCAGACACACCAGAACTAGACATTGGAGCCTATTTACAGATGGTTGGGAGCAACTGTGATTGCTGGGAACTGAACTCAGGACCTCTGGAAGAATAGCCAGTGCTCTCAACCAAAGTCATCTCTCTAGCCCATGATGAGACCCTTTAATACAGTTACGCATGCTGTGGTGACCCTCCAACCTTAAATTTCTTTTGGTGCTACTTCATAACATAATTCTGATACTATTATAATCATAATGTAAATATCTGATATAGAGGATATCTGGTAAATTACTCACAGGCTGAGAACCGCTGACCTAACCTAAGGCATTTTCTCAGGTGTCTCTCATGACTTGGCAGCTTTGTCATCCAATCTTTAGGTTCCTGGATCAATAAGAAGAGCAACAGTGAGCTACATCTTAAGTGTTTCTTCTAGCACCAGCCTGCATCCCCAGGAGAGAAGTTGGTTTTAGAACTTGGCTTTTGTTGGGCCAGTGAGATGTGAATGGGCAAAGGCATATGCTGCCAAGACTGACCCAAATTAGATTCTCAGGACTCACACGGTGGAAGAGAATCAACCCCTAGGCATTGCCCTTTGACAAGAGTGCGTGCCACATACACAATAAACAAATGTACAAAGTCTCTTCCTAAGTTTTTGTTTATTATCTAATGAAAGATTTGATGTTAATTGCTGTGATGGTTAATTTCCATTGTCAGGATTAAGACTCGCCACAGAAATAGACCTGTGAGTGTATCTATGAGGGTGTTTCTGTAAAGATACCTGATGAGAGAAGGCCCACCCTGCATAGGGTGGCAGGTTTCCTTTGGCTGGGGTGTCAGACTGAGTAAGAGAAAGCAGCAAGCTGGCAGCAGCATCCATTTCTTTCTCCTTCCTGGCTGCAGAGGCAGTGTGACTTCACAGTCCTGCTACAGAGGCAGTGTGACTTCACAGTCCTGCTGCAGAACTTGCCAGTCATGGCGGACTGCTTCCCAGTCATGGCGGACGGCCTCTGGCTTCACGCCAGGGCCAAAAGTAGCCCTTCCTTGCTCAAGTTGCCTTTCTGGGTTATTGTCTGTTGGGTTGTTACTAGAAGTGAAACTCCAACTGTCTCCCTCCTTACATATTAAGGGGAGGTTCTTCAGGAACCTTTGGAGAGAACCAGGATGGCAAACCCAGTATCAAATGTTGCACATAGAGACATGACATTTGGGGAAGGCAAACCTAAATCCAGACTCTGTGTGATCAAACATTTTCTGGGAGGACAGACAACTGTCTCTCCTTGACTAGGATGTATTGATGGAAGGGGGCCCATCTTGCTGACATCTGTGCATAGCCTTGATCCAGCGTAATCAGTAGTCTTCCCTCATACTTACATATCTGTTGAATGAACAGGGACACCAAAGAGCACTGCTGACACCCCTACCCACCCTCATCCTTCACACTGGTGCTTGTGTCTAGCATTTATGTTGCAATTATTCTCACATTCTGTGCCCATTTTCAGAAGTCCAATCATACCTCTAGTTCCCAAATTCCGACACTCATCTAGTCCGGAATTCCAGGTCCCCAAGCACTTGGCTTTGTGTAAAGGATGCAGATTGGCACCTGAGATGGCTCCCTGAGCAGACAATCACGGCCTGCATGTCTCACCCTGCTCCACTGTCCTCTAGCACCAACCCTGAAGGGGCATTAACACCTCAGCTTCTTCTAGTTCATGCCAGCACTGTGTGCAGTATTGCTTGTATGGTTTCTCCTCTTCAGTGAACTCAAAATGTATGATTTCCTATTGCAGGTATAGCTTGTGGCTTTCTTTTTGGATTGTTTTCTCCTTTCAAAGGTCTTAGGAATTTCAACTTGACTGGTGCAAATGAATTAAATGGCTTAGAGAAAGAAGTCATTCTTGAAACTGGATTCTGAACTCGTGTGGAATTACAACAGGAGAGAAAGTGGTGCCAGATTATGGTAGGAGGTTCATTTTTAAGTGGCGAGACAGAAGAAACTGCAATGGATGATTATGTGGAACTCTGAGAGGCTCAGAGTAGAAAGGAGTTGGATAAAGAGAGAGCAAGAGCCTTCAGAGGGTGTGCACCTCAGGGCACTGCACAGCACTGTACCTGGCTGCGGCCACTACAACCCAAGCAAGAAGAATGTGTAATATGAAGACAGGGCTTGCCTATTTTGTTGCCTTTTTGGAGTCTCATTATTACTAAAGTGCACTAGATACACAAGAGAGAATGATGCTGTAGAAAACTTTAAGTTATTGCCAAACAAATCATTCCATCCCACTATAGCTTCGAGGACAAAGAAACATGATGTCACGATTTATGACGTCTTGTGCAGATCCACACCAACTGATCACATTTCACAGTCTTCTCCTCCATGCAGACGAAAGGGAGGGACTGGTTTTCTGACTTCCCTGGAACACATGAGTAGGCATACGGAGCCTCTGGTTTCTGCTGCCTTCCTGGACTAGAGTCAGACTCTGTCCAGTAAAGCTTATCTGTAGCATGTGTACTAAAAGCCTCACTAGAGAGACCAGCAGCACAGCACATTGCAACACAACTGTAGTGGAGCACCCAGTTAGGCCCAAGAGCTGCTGGGGTTGGGGTGCTTCAGATGAAACTGTGGGGATCTTCAGGGTGACCCTGAAGTCAGGAGAAACACAATGGATAGATACACTCTGCCTACACACTGACTTACCAGCCCTGAAAAGGAGTAGTAATTCAAGTCCATGAAGAAAGGAGTAGAACGGAAACAAATGAAGTCAAAGCACAAAGACTCTCCACTTCCCACGCACTAAACAGGTTGGAATAATAACTGCAGTCCCAGAGTCACTCCTCAGTGCTTGGCTTAGCAAGGGTCTTTAGGAACCCTGCCTGCTGCCACCACAAATTCTAACTATTAACTCTTCCAACACCCGCTTCCCACTAGACAGAGATGGTCATTTGCCATGGACCTTACTCCAGGTGCAGATCCAGCAAGAGATGCCAAGGTGACCCTGAGTGTAGGAAGTTCTGTTTCATTTTGCTTTGTTGACTGAAGTTAAACAGTAGCAGAGATGCTTAAAAGAGACTGTTAACTATTGGGTGTGTACTCTTTTACCGGAAGTAGTCTTTTAAAAAAATGTCAGGATGGTTTGTCTTTCACTACAGGTCTCTGTCATCCGATCTTTGGGAAGCCTCTCTGAGAATACCGAGAACACTTCTCCTTGAGAAGTCTTTTCTAAGAACAAGCTGCTACCAAATACCTAACCCATTACTGGTAGTTACTAGGCCAGACTTTGTATTAAACTGAGAAACTTACTAGAAATACAGGCTTCCAAGTTTCACACACACACAGTGATTATGATACTTGGGAATTAGCATAAGGTCCAAACATCTCCATTTTCTTTTTTTTTTTTAATTTTTAATATTTTTATTACATATTTTCCTCAGTTACATTTCCAATGCTATCCCAAAAGTCCCCCATAGCGCCCCCCACTTCCCTACCCACCCATTCCCATTCTTTTGGCCCTGGCATTCCCCTATATTGGGGCATATAAAGTTTGCAAGTCCAATGGGCCTCTCTTTCCAGTGATGGCCAACTAGGTCATCTTTCGATACATATGCAGCTAGAGACAAGAGCTCCGGGGTTCTGGTTAGTACATCATGTTGTTCCAACAATAGGGTTGCAGATCCCTTTAGCTCCTTGGGTACTTTCTCTAGCTTCTCCATTGGGAGCCCTGTGATACATCCAATAGCTGACTGTGAACATCCACTCCTGTGTTTGCTAGGCCCCGGCATCGTCTCACAAGAGACAGCTATATTTGGGTCCTTTCCGCAAAATCTTGCTAGTGTATGCAATGGTGTCAGCGTTTAGAAGCTGCTTATGGGATGGATCCCTGGATACGGCAGTCTCTAAATGGTCCATCCTTTCATCACAGCTACGAACTTTGTCTCTGTAACTCCTTCCCTGGGTGTTTTGTTCCCAATTCTAAGAAGGTGCACAGTGTCCACACTTTGGTCTTCATTCTTCTTGAGTTTCCTGCGTTTAGCAGATTGTATCTTATATCTTGGGTATCCTAAGTTTTGGGCAAATATCCACTTATCAGTGAATACATATTGTGTGAGTTCTTTTGTGATTGTGTTACTTCACTCAAGATGATGCCCTCCAGGTCCATCCATTTGGCTAGGAATTTCATAAATTCATTCTTTTTAATAGCTGAGTAGTACTCCATTGTGTAAATGTACCATAATTTCTGTATCCATTCCTCTGTTGAGGGACATTGGGTTCTTTCCAGCTTCTGGCTATTATAAATAGGGCTGCTATGAACATAGTGGAGCATGTGTCCTTTTTACCGGTTGGGACATCTTCTGGATATATGCCCAGGAGAGGTATTGCTGGATCCTCCGGTAGTACTATGTTCAATTTTCTGAGGAACCGCCAGACTGATTTCCAGAGTGGTTGTACCAGCTTGCAATCCCACCAACAATGGAGGAGTGTTCCTATTTCTCCACATCCTCGCCAGCATCTGCTGTCACCTGAATTTTTGATCTTAGCCATTCTGACTGGTGTGAGGTGGAATCTCAGGGTTGTTTTGATTTGCATTTCCCTGATGATTAAGGATGTTGAACATTTTTCAGATGCTTCTCTGCCATTCGGTATTCCTCAGGTGAGAATTCTTTGTTCAGTTCTGAGCCCCATTTTTTAATGGGGTTATTTGACTTTCTGGAGTCCACCTTCTTGAGTTCTTTATATATATTGGATATTAGTCCCTTATCTGATTTAGGATAGGTGAAGATCCTTTCCCAATCTGTTGGTGGTTTTTTTGTCTTATTGATGGTGTCTTTAGCCTTGCAGAAGCTTTGCAGTTTCATGAGGTCCCACTTGTCAATTCTCGATCTTATAGCACAAGCCATTACTGTTCTATTCAGGAATTTTTCCCCTGTGCCCATATCTTCAAGGCTTTTCCCCACTTTCTCCTCTATAAGTTTCAGTGTCTCTGGTTTTATGTGAAGTTCCTTGATCCACTTAGACTTGACCTTAGTACAAGGAGATAGGAATGGATCGATTCACATTCTTCTACATGTTAACAACCAGTTGTGCCAGCACCATTTGTTGAAAATGCTGTCTTTCTTCCACTGGATGTTTTTAGCTCCCTTGTCGAAGATCAAGTGACCGTAGGTGTGTGGGCTCATTTCTGGGTCTTCAATTCTATTCCATTGGTCTATTTGTCTGTCACTATACCAGTACCATGCAGTTTTTTATCACAATTGCTCTGTAGTAGAGCTTTAGGTCCGGCATGGTGATTCCACCAGAGGTTCTTTTATCCTTGAGAAGAGTTTTTGCTATCCTAGGTTTTTTGTTATTCCAGATGAATTTGCAGATTGCACTTTCTAATTTGTTGAAGAATTGATTTGGAATTTTGATGGGGATTGCATTGAATCTGTAGATTGCTTTTGGCAAGATAGCCATTTTTACAATGTTGATCCTGCCAATCCATGAGCATGGGAGATCTTTCCATCTTCTGAGATCTTCTATAATTTCTTTCTTCAGAGACTTGAAGTTTTTATTATACAGATCTTTCACTTCCTTAGTTAGAGTCACGCCAAGATATTTAATATTATTTGTGACTATTGAGAATGGTGTTGTTTCCCTAATTTCTTTCTCAGCCTGTTTATTCTTTGTGTAGAGAAAGGCCATTGATTTGTTTGAGTTAATTTTATATCCAGCTACTTCACCGAAGCTGTTTATCAGGCTTAGGAGTTCTCTGGTGGAATTTTTAGGGTCACTTATATATACTATCATATCATCTGCAAAGAGTGATATTTTGACTTTATCTTTTCCAATTTGTATCCCTTTGATCTCCTTTTGTTGTCGAATTGCTCTGGCTAGGACTTCAAGTACAATGTTGAATAGGTATGGAGAAAGTGGACAGCCTTGTCTAGTCCCTGATTTTAGAGGGATTGCTTCAAGCTTCTGACCATTTACTTTGATGTTGGCTACTGGTTTGCTGTAGATTGCTTTTATCATGTTTAGGTATGGGCCTTGAATTCCTGATCTTTCCAAGACTTTTATCATGAATGGGTGTTGGATCTTGTCAAATGCTTTTTCCGCATCTAACGAGATGACCATGTGGTTTTTGTCTTTGAGTTTGTTTATATACTGGATTACGTTGATGGATTTCCGTATATTGAACCATCCCTGCATCCCTGAGATGAAACCTACTTGGTCAGGATGGATGATTGTTTTGATGTGTTCTTGGATTCGGTTAGCAAGAACTTTATTGAGGATTTTTGCATCAATATTCATAAGGGATATTGGTCTGAAGTTTTCTATCTTTGTTGGGTCTTTTTGTGGTTTAGGTATCGGAGTAATTGTGGCTTCATAGAATGAGTTGGGTAGAGTACCTTCTGTTTCTATTTTGTGGAATAGTTTGTGAAGAACTGGGATTAGATCTTCTTTGAAGGTCTGATAGAACTCTGCACTAAACCCATCTGGTCCTGGGCTTTTTTTAGTTGGGAGACTATTAATGACTGCTTCTATTTCTTTGGGGGATATAGGGCTGTTTAGATCATTAACCTGATCTTGATTCAACTTTGGTACCTGGTATCTGTCTAGGAACTTCTCCATTTCATCCAGGTTCTCCAGTTTTGTTGAGTATAGCCTTTGGTAGAAGGATCTGATGGTGTTTTGGATGTCTTCAGGATCTGTTGTTATGTCTCCTTTTTCATTTCTGATTTTGTTAATTAGGATGCTTTCCCTGTGCCCTCTAGTGAGTCTGGCTAAGGGTTTATCTATCTTGTTGATTTTCTCAAAGAACCAGCTCCTTGATTGGTTGATTCTTTGTTCTTCTTGTTTCCACTTGGTTGATTTCGCCCCTGAGTTTGATTATTTCCTGCTGTCTACTCCTCTTGGGTGAATTTGCTTCCTTTTGTTCTAGTGCTTTTAGGTATGTTGTCAAGCTGCTAATGTGTGCTCTCTCTAGTTTCCTTTTGGAGGCACTCAGAGCTATGAGTTTTCCTCTTAGAAATGCTTTCATTGCGTCCCATAAGTTTGGGTATGTTGTGGCTTCATTTTCATTGAACTCTAAAAAGTCCTTAATTTCTTTCTTTATTCCTTCCTTGACCAAGGTATCATTGAGAAGAGTGTTGTTCAGTTTCCACGTGAAGGTTGGCTTTCTATTATTTATTTTGTTATTGATGATCAGCCTTAGTCCATGGTGATCTGATAGGATGCATGGGACAATTTCAATATTTTTGTATCTGTTGAGGCCTGTTTTGTGACCAATTATGTGGTCAATTTTGGAGAAGGTACCATGAGGTGCTGAGAAGAAGGTATATCCTTTTGTTTTAGGATAGAATGTTCTGTAGATATCTGCCAGATCCATTTGATTCATAATTTCTCTTAGTTTCTCTGTGTCCCTGTTTAGTTTCTGTTTCCATGATCTGTCCATTGGTGAAAGTGGTGTGTTGAAGTCTCCCACTATTATTGTATGAGGTGCAATGTGTGCTTTGAGATTTACTAAAGTTTCTTTAATGAATGTGGCTGCCTTTGTATTTGGAGCATAGATATTCAGGATTGATAGTTCCTCTTGGAGGATTTTACCTTTGATGAGTATGAAGTGTCCCTCCCTGTCTTTTTTAATGACTTTGGGTTGGAAGTCAATCTTATCAGATATTAGAATGGCTACTCCAGCTTGTTTCTTCATACCATTTGCTTGGAAAATTGTTTTCCAGCCTTTCATTCTGAGGTAGTGTCTATCTTTTTCTCTGAGATGAGTTTCCTGTAAGCAGCAAAATGTTGGGTCTTGTTTGTGTAGCCAGTTTGTTAGTCTATGTTTTTTTATCGGGGAGTTGAGTCCATTGATATTAAGAGATATTAAAGAAAAGTAATTGTTGTTTCCTGTTATTTTTGTTGTTAAAGTTGGCATTCTGTTCTTGTGGCTGTCTTCTTTTAGGTTTGTTGAGGGATTACCTTCTTGTTGTTTCTAGGGCGTGGTTCCTGTCCTTGTATTGGTTTTTTTCTGTTATTATCCTTTGAAGGGCTGGATTCGTGGAGAGATAATGTGTGAATTTGGTTTTGTCGTGGAATACTTTGGTTTCTCCATCTATGTTAATTGAGAGTTTGGCTGGGTATAGTAGCCTGGGCTGGAATTTGTGTTCTTTTAGTGTCTGTATAACATCCGTCCAGGATCTTCTGGCTTTCATAGTCTCTGGTGAAAAATCTGGTGTAATTCTGATAGGCTTGCCTTTATATGTTACTTGGCCTTTTTCTCTTACTGCTTTTAGTATTCTATCTTTATTTAGAGCATTTGTTGTTCTGATTATTATGTGTCGGGAGGTATTTCTTTTCTGGTCCAGTCTATTTGGAGTTCTGTAGGCTTCTTGTATGTTCATGGGCATCTCTTTCTTTAGATTTGGGAAGTTTTCTTCTATAATTTTGTTGAAGATGTTTGCTGGTCCTTTGAGTTGAAAATCTTCATTCTCATCCACTCCTATTATCCGTAGGTTTGGTCTTCTCATTGTGTCCTGTATTTCTTGGATGTTTTGAGTTAGGATCTTTTTGCATTTTACATTTTCCTTGATTGTTGTGCCGATGTTCTCTATGGAATCTTCTGCACCTGAGATTCTCTCTTCCATCTCTTGTATTCTGTTGCTGATGCTGGTATCTATGGTTCCAGATTTCTTTCCTAGGGTTTCTATCTCCAGTGTTGCCTCATTTTGGGTTTTCTTTATTGTGTCTACTTCCCTTTTTAGGTCTAGTATGGTTTTGTTCATTTCCATCATCTGTTTGGATGTGTTTTCCTGTTTTTCTGTAAGGACTTCTACCTGTTTGATTATGTTATCGTGTTTTTCTTTAAGGATTTGTAACTCTTTAGCAGTGTTCTCCTGCAATTCTTTAAGGGATTTTTGTGCTTCCTCTTTATTGTCTTCTACCTGTTTACCAGCGTTCCTTTGTATTTCTTTAAGTGTGTTATTAAAGTCCTTCTTGAAGTCCTCTATCATCATCAGGAGATATGCTTTTAGATCCGTGTCTAGCTTTTCCGGTGTGTTGGGGTGCCCTGGACTGGGCGAAGTGGGAGTGCTGGGTTCTGATGATGGTGAGTGGTCTTGGTTTCTGTTAGTAAGATTATTACGTTTACCTTTCGCCATCTGGTAATCTCTGGGGTTAGTTGTTGTCGTTGTCACTGTTTAAAGATTGGAGCAGAAGCTGTGTTCCACTCACCAGCAGTCTCAAAATCCTGTGGCAGGGGTCGTGGGTAGCTGGCAGTACCCCGGTGCTGGTCCAGCCGGAAGAGGCCTGTGGTCCTACTCAGGCCGGTTTTCTGCTTCCCTAACTAATGCAGTCTCAGGTCCCGCGCACAATTGGATTGGAGCAGAAGCTGTGTTCCACTCTCCAGAAGTCTTAAGATCCTGTGGCGGGTGTTGTGGGTAGCTGGCGAGTGTCAGCCGACCCTGCGCCCTAGCTACCCTGGTGCTTTTCTGACCGGAAGAGGCTTGTGGCCCTATGTAGGCCGGATTTCTCCCTCCCCAACCAAAGCAGTCTCAGGTCCCGCGTGATTGGACTGGAGCAGAAGCTGTGTTCCACTCACCAGCAGTCTCAAAATCCTGTGGCGGGGGTCGTGGGTAGCTGGCGGGTGTCAGCCGACCCTGCGCTCTAGCTACCCCAGTGCTGATCCGGCCGGATGAGGCCTGTGGCCCTACTCAGGCCGGTTTCTGCTTCCCTAACTAATGCAGTCTCAGGTCCCTCGCGCAATTGGATTGGAGCAGAAGCTGTGTTCCACTCACCAGAAGTCTTAAGATCCTGTGGCGGGTGTTGTGGGTAGCTGGCGAGTGTCAGCCGATCCTGCGCCCTCGCTACCCTAGTGCTTTTCTGACCGGAAGAGGCTTGTCACATCTCCATTTTCAAAAGCATTGGTTTCTCATAATGTAGGCGGTCATTAAGACTTAATTGTGGGTGGTATCTGTGGGGGGCAGGAGTATATGAATGAATGAATATATGCCATTTCTGTTTGGGTTTCCACAGAGGCCAAAAGAGGGCATTAGATTCCTTGGAACTGGAGCTGGTAGAGCCAGCAGATGTAGGTGTTAGGGATCAGACACAGGTCCTATGGTAGGCAGCAAGCACTCTTAACTGCTGAGCTATTTCCTGAACCCCAAGCCCATCTGCAGACCACATTTTGAGTAAAATCAACAAACACACGTATACTGCATATATAGAATATGCATACACATTAACTACTCAACATAAATGTAATTAAATGGGCTTGCGATATATATGACATATACACACTTGTATTTTAATGGGTATGCCATATTCCAGTATATGGAATAATCGAGACATTTACAAGCAATGCTACAATGAATATCTTGCATTTTAATGTTTATTCATATGGGTCAATTTAATGCAAAAAAAGGTAGAAGAGATATAGGGTAGATTTACTATGTCAGAATACATGGGTAAAGGTTCTGCTCAATTGTTCACTCACTCATTTGTAGCAATTTACTTTCCCACCAATTATCTCAGACGCTAATGATTTCTCCAGATAAATGCAGATACTAGTTCCAATCTGTCAATCTGAAAAACTAAAGAACCATTTTATTTTAATTTAAATGAGCATACTTTTAGTATAGCAATAATAATAATCTGATTGCCAATGAAATACAATTATCTCATATTCTTCAAAACATAGCACCATTTAGTTTCATGAAAATTGTACTTTACTTTAAATTTTAACCTTATGAAATGGAATAAAGAAATTTGAAATACATGTCCATTTGACGGTACTTAGGATCCTATTTGAGTAATCGACAACCAAGAAAGAGTTGTAAGGCCTATGTTCAGGGCATGATCCCCAGCATCTGGCACCCACTCCCCGAGCATTTCAGTTTCCTCTTTTTTAAAATGGGGTGCTGTTTCCTTTTAAAGATTGTTTTGAATGCTTAATTTAAGTCACAAATCAGCCTCTGTATAATAAGGCCTACGGTAATAAACCAAGAGAAATTATAGAATGACTAGTTATTTATAGTCCTGATTAGTGGTTATAAAGTGTGCGTGTAAATATTAACAGTCAGACTCTACTAGGGGAGCCAGCTACATGCCAGGGACTCTGCAGTCACTATGAGTTCAGATTTCACTGACATAGTAATAATCTCTAAATCGTCAGGCGTTGGTTTCTACAAATCCTCTACGAAAAGTAACTCAGAAAATATTTCCTAACTTACTCCTTTGATCAGCTGGAATTATTCACACAGATAATCAACTGCCCACTAAAACAGTTCCTTTCTAATGGGGTTGGTTTCAGTAAACACATGCAGACCAGGAATGCCACTGTGACCTCCTGTAGCCAAGAAATAAATCCTGTGATGTACCCCACTGTCTGGAAACTAGCAGCGACCCAATGTGTTCCCTGTCTCCATGCCCCCACACCGAAGGCCACTTTGCTCGTGCTTCTGGTATAAGTCAGCCACCAGGCCAGGGGCCTGGCACTCAGCTTTGGATGGACACCAGTGGGGATGCTCCGTTCCAGTGCCTCATCCTGAGGCATAGTCAGGAGTGAGGGTTACGTTGGGCCAACCCCAGCAGCTTCATGTGGCTATGTCCACACAAGCTTTCTTCTGCCCCAATAGCAAGCTCACAGATTTTTATAGCAGTTTTTAGTGAATAAAATGATCTAGAAAAACACTTTTTTCTTTTAGTTTTTATTTCAACAAAACAAGAGGAAACACTTGATGTATAAAGTACTGCATATGGAGAACATTTATACAAATGTACAAAACTTCAAAGAACTCAACTCCAGTTTATTTCATACCTTAAAAATGTAAAGAGCACATAAAGATATCCAAGATTTATTCTTAGGAATGTAAACACTAGGCATACAATGACAAGTGTATTTGTGAGAAGAGTTTAGCATCACATGATCAGAAGGAAAGGCCAGAGGCAGATGGCCAGTTCCAACAAGACAGACAGCTTGGGGCCCAGAAAACACAACTGAGGCCCATGTCCACTAGCACACTTCTGCAAAAATACAAAACATCTTCAAATTGTTCACGTTCAGTCTTTTTGGATATGTGCACGTTACAAAGTACAGAAGGCAGCCCATGAGTGCTATCTGTGAAGACGAACAGTATCAAAAAGCACACATCTCCATTACCCAATGTTCTAGCACTCAGCAGCAAATGTGCAAGTGTAAACTCGTGCTCACTAAAGGACTGGGGTTTTAGCCTTTCACTCGGGTTGGGAAGACACTATTGTACATTAATTTCCATCTACAGTGCCTTAGTGCCAACATTGTGTGTTTTCGCATTGTCTCTCAGTTACAATACTTGGCACAGGCTTCTTCAGCGTGCTCTCCTTTACGGAGGTCTAATGTGCCCATGGATGTAAACATTGAGCTGCCTTACTCTAACTCTTTGCTTAAAATCATGTTTTAGAGTGTATATATTTTCCTCCATAATTTACCATTCAACATTTTAACTATGATAGTTCAAAATAGGCAAAATCCCTTTAAACTGGGATTTTTTTTTAAAATCTATTTTGACTTAAATACAGATTTCCCTTTAATTCAACTTTTTTTTAATTCAATTTTTTTTTTTTAACAACAGAATGATATTTGCAGAGTTGTTGCTTTACAATTGAAAGGGCAATGAAACACTACCTTTTCAAAACAAACCAGTCATTCTGGAATTCCTGCTCTTCCGTGCTACAGAGATGGACTTAAAGGGGTCAGGCAGTGTCCCAGACATTGCAAGGTGCTTTCTTGAGGCTCCAGGAAGTGGAAGGGTAGCAGCACCCAGCAGCTGGATCCTCTGCTTCTCTCTTCACTTGGATTGCAGAGTTTCATGCCAGGCCCAGTGTCACAGGAGTGCAAGGGTTGAGTCAATCCAAAGCCCCTATCTAGAGTTAACCATGGGGTGCCAGACCCCAGTTCTGTGTGGAATCCTCTTGGTAAAAGCTATTCCTCTGGGTCCATGAGATGCCAACACTAGCATCTTAATAGAAACAAGCCTACAAAGCCACACCACTTCTCACCTTTGAAAGATGAGTAGGAAAGTGACTAGAACAGCTGTCGCCACAGGTGACAGCATCCAGCTTTGGCAGCTGGTATGAAAGCCCCTGATGTACACAATCCTTACTTGAAATAGTATCAAAAGTAGTATAAAAGAACTTTACTGTTCATGTAACACCACACCCCAGGAAATCAATTGATGTAAATCATTTGGAGCAAACCAGACTCATTCCACTGTGTAAGCTGTTACAGAGTTTGTAAAAGAGGGTGGACGTGTGTGCAACTGTTCTGCTGTGTCCCATCTAACAGTTCAAGAACAAAGAGGGGCTTTCCTACGTAAAACCTGCAGCATCTGCAGCATCTGCAGCGCTGGGTTTATTTATTACCAACAAGAGAAGCAAAGGATACTACATCTTTATTACAGAAACAAATGAGAAGTGGGAATTTAAAATGAGAGTCTCTAAGAAGTCGCATGTCAATGTTATTAGAAAGCTACTTGGTTATCAAAAACTATGACAATTGTGACGACCTAGAATCTAATACCCGTGCTTGAGGGTTGTGAGACCACTGAGGACCCTACATTAGACCAGTAGTTAGCACTCTGAAACTGTCTTCACTAAGACGGATGGATACTAGCATCCCTAGTTTAAAAGGTCAGCTCTGATTTACTAGTAGGTCTGCCCCCGAAATTTTGAAGTTTTATTAAGATACCAGGTGACACCAGTGGTCTTTGGACCACACAAGTAGCAAATGTCTACAACAATATCAAAATGAGGTTTCATTATGGTGGCTGAACATTATTCTGATCTCTTGTTTGTGCCAGCTAATGTTTCTTTAAACTTACTCTATGCTTAAGTAAGCACTTCAACTTGCCTAATGACAATCTTTAAATTTCTTCTTAATAATATCAACACTGTTAGTAACTATGTTTAAGAAAAGTTCTTAAGGAATTACAAAAAGACAACAGGAAATTCACAGTGACATTTTACAAACATTTCAACTGTATACAAGATTACTATTAAATTATTCCAATTATCAATTTTACTGTCTAGTTACCTTAAAATTGATGAGGACAATTTAAGCCAGCAGTTTGTTCTGTTACTGAAACTAAAATGTTAAGCTCATTTATGCTAAAAAGCATAGGCCTTGGATAATCAGGTTTAAACTAGGAGGTAAGCATTTAAAAAATGTATCTCAAGTGTAAAAATGCTTTGCACTCTGCAACCCATGCAGCTTTCTCATCTCCATGAGCTGGACCCATGTGGTTTGAGACGGGACCACTATCATGTTCTGTGAGCACAGAGAGAGGCCACGGGTAAGGAGGCCTCAGTGTGCTAAGTCAGGAAAGCCGAGAAGTAGACAACGTCCCAGGCTTCCCCACTGACCCTGCTCCTCTCATGCCCCAGTGTAGCACCACAGCATATGCACCTCACAGGAGCGTCAGCCAACCGAGCAGACCACAGGCACCAAGCCTGGGTGTCCATCTAGAGGACACAGAGTTTAGCTTCTGCCTTACCACATTTCTTACTGCTTGGTTGGCAGGAGTGGGTGGTAGCTGAATTCTTTCTACATCATAACAAGAATACTTAAAGCTCACAAACAAGAAGTGCACTCTTTCTTATGTTAAATTCAAGAACAAACACAAGCCACCCGTAAGCTAACGCACAAATGTCCTCTGCCCACACCTACTGTTTTCTTTCACCACATTTTGTGGATGAAACATGAACTAGTTTCCTTCATTCACAGACATTTACTATTAAATACATGCTTCATTCTGGTATCTCGGGAGCTGTGCTACAAGATTTACAGGGGTTTTCAGGAAGTCTTCTATGATGTGTGCTCTGACCACTAAAATACAAACTAACTAGGATTTCCAAAGCAGCACAGTCCAACAGCGTTATGGCTGGTTACACTTTAGACACTGAACGGGACTTTCATGCCTGCAATCCAGATCACACACTTCAGAACGTCACCTACTAGCAATCTCACTTTTGCTATTTAATGTTCTAAGGACTGCAACAGAAATTCTCCCAGCTTCCCCTTGCAACTGTCCTGCCAGGTAACTTGCAGTGTGGAGCATACTGTCCCATCCTAAGCATGATGTGGTCAGAGCTCGTAGCATCCCCACTGCTCTCACGTGAGGCTGTTTTCTCACATGTCTGTTGAGCAGCATGGCTTCATGGACTCGCTCCTCCCCCTGGGCTCTACAGCCCAGTCCTCTCACAGAGACTCTCTTTGACTTCCCAGGGCAAATACACAACCACTAAAAAACAAGGTATTAAAAATAACCTCACTGAGGACGTTAACAATAACAAGTAACAGGAAAGGAGAATACAAGAATAAAGAACTTAAACCAGGGGGAAAAGAGTTCCCAAGAAATAACCAGACCACATCTCAGCTTACTGCAAACTAGACATTATTCCCTTCATAGTCAAAGGGGAGCCTTCAGAATTCAAGACCCCAGCCTCCTGCCAGGACCAGGCATGAAGGACTCAGTGCTTTCATAAGGGAGCAAAGCCGTCTCTCCAGCTTCACTGGCTACAGGAGAGAAGTGAGTGACACGTTACTCTGCAGACAGAGTGATGCTAATACTAGGAGGTCCCTGCTGGCCAGCTTGACACTTCACTGCAAGTTCAGTCCTTTCTGACACATAAATAAGCTTTTCTTCTTGGAGACTACAGGCAGAAAATCTATTGGCATCTGCTCCAGCAACACAGCCAATGGCGGGAGAAGGGCTACGTGGGACTGGGGCACCACTGACTTGTTCAAAGGATTTACTAAATACAGTGGCTGCAGTCTTAGCCAAGCCTTGGCTGCTGGGCTTGGGCAGGGACTGGCTGGAGGTCAAGGTCAGTCTCTTCAGAGAGAGAAGCTCAAGGTTCTCGCTCTGGGCTCTCTGGGTTTGCTTGCGAGCAAAGTGATCTCTGCAAGACTCCCCTGCAGTTTCTCTCTCCTTTGCTCCAGTTTTGCTTCCTCCTGACCGTCTCTGGTTCTTTCCTACACTTGTCTTGTTACTACAATTGTGACTACTGTTTGATAGACCCGACTGGCTGGTGCTAGATGCAGCCCTGGAATAAAATCCCTCGTCAACTTCAGTTATGTCCATCAGTTCTTCTTGACCTGTTAATTCTGTATCTCCTAAACAAAGAAATGACAAAGATTAATTAACATTAAATATCTTAAGTAACTTTTAAAAGAGTAATACCAAATCAATTACATTTCAATCAATACCTTAGCAGAATTTCTTAAAGCAATAGATTACAGGACAAAAATCAAAGGATAAGTTGAAATATTTTATAAATGTCAAAACACACTCATTGTAATTAAATGACAGTGATTTAGAGTATATTAAACCACAAGCATGCTGTAAACTACCCACTACAGTTTTATGAAGAGTTCTCCTATATGCATGCAAAGAGCAGAAGCAATTAGAAAGGTCAGACATTAAATGCTGGTTATGACCTCTGTATCGTAGCTCCTACTAATAAACTTAAGTTAAAACAGAAATATATGCAGAGAGGTTTTTTAGGAAGGTTGTGTTCTCCATTCTAGATACTCTTAGAATATATATCATAATATATATATATATATATATATATATATCATGTATATATATATCATATATACACTGTAACTATCACAAGCTCAAAACTTGTTAAAAGTCTATATACATTACCCTTCATATTTATGAAAAGTCATTTTAGTTCCAAAACTTAAGCAGAAAATTACTTCAGAAGCAAATTTCTGCCTCAGTTTCTCTAACAAATTCCTGCTACTACATAGGGTGATCATTCTGAAGAGCATTAAAGGTCGTTGAGAAATTACGATGCAAATTCATGCACTTTATCAGATGACATGCAAATCGTCTGTGACTGTGCAACTGTCGAGCGCGCACATAGCATGCACGGTGCCCCTGCCTCAAGGTACCTTGGGCTGCGGCTACAAAGCGTCTGCTAAAACTGCACTCTGCCAGCTGTGGACATTCCATCCTCCATCATTTTTCTTACAGATTTTTGCCTCCTGAGTTCGGGCAAGCCTCTGCTCTCACTCCTAGGGTCTGTGGCTGTTTCCTGCACACCCTGCATATGCTGGGCGTCAATGTCTCCTAGAGCTCTGCCTTTTTCCCCATTCCCGGTCCTCTCTCCGGACACATGTGTGACACTAATCTCAGGAATGACAAGGACGCCCGCTTCAGCAGCAGCAGCACAGCTGCTTTCAGGTTGCTCTAGGATTGAAGATGATCAGACAAAATGATGGCTGAAGACAGAACAAAAGAAAATGCCAACCAAACAACAAAACAAAACAAAAAACCAAAGAGAACAAAACTGGATGATTGAATGGTATAACTTAAAGCCAAACACGCACACTGTCAGTCCCTTCATTTACAATCCTGCGGCAGCACAGGAGCCCAGTGAGCATCAGTTCACTTTCTGTATTTTCAGACACATTTTACATGGAATATGAAACACATTTTTTTTCACAAAGGAAAACAGAATGCCTTTTAAAAATATTGTAATCAACTAAATTTACATAAACTTTAGGTAAAAGCCCCAAAATTATAGGCAAAAACTCTGGCTCTTGTCAAAAATGATAACCAAAGCAATTAGAAAGTCCCCTTTGTACACTTCAAACCTTATTTTTTATTAGACTACATCCAGTCTGACTTAATAATCAACCATGATAATTAAGGTACTGCTTATTCAATCATGCCTTGGTGCTTAGCAACCCTTCTTGTCTCACACACTCAGAATCTCAAACATCAGTAACATTTATATGCTTAAGGTAGAAATAAGCAGTCCATTTCTTCAGGTTCCTATTGAGACTATACATTTTGATGTGCTACAATGAAGAAAAATGAAAACAAGATATGAAAAGCCGACTGGTTCTCAGTTTACCCTGAAAACAGCCTCAGTAATTCAAACAAATGAACAAAACTCATAACTAGTAAATATCTATAAAGATAACTTTATTCTGTGCCTTAAATATAAAAGGTTTTAAAGATCTTAAGTAAATATCTATAATAAGTAGTAAAAATAACACAAATATGAAAAATAGACCAGTGGTGAAATTTAAACTCCATAACAACAGACAAAACAACCAAAACCAAGAACACTGTATACCCATTAAGATGTAGCACACAAATCTGTTGAGAAAAATGACTTTGTTTGCGGAGCTAGAATCGTCAAACCCTTATGAATTTTGCTAAGGTCTGCTAAACAGCATGACATAGTAAAAGAACAGAGGCCACAGCTGCACATATCCAGGGAGGCCAAGCTTTACTGCACATCTTGGCCATCCTGGAGCCTTCCAGGTGCCCATTTTCACCACAGCAACCTGATTCATCCATAGGATGAAGTAGTTTGGGCACTACACATCTTGAGCTCCCAGGTGACTAGCTTGCAGCTGTTTAGAAATCAACGCTCTGCTCTGAATCCTTCACAGTTTGAAAGTGGATTCCCACCTGGGCCCTGACTGCCACGGCTAGCCACAGGGAACACTTTCCATCTCCTTGAAGCTCCTGTTGCCCTGCATCCATGATCCTAACCTGATCATGTCCGATTTGTCTCCTTAGCCGGGGCCTCACATACCCAGTACCTCATTCTCAGGCAGGCTGAGGCTAGTGGGCTTTAGAACCCCGCTGTTCCTGTGTGTGAAACCACTAAGCCTATGCCCACTTTCCAACAGCTACTTTCAAAAGCAAGGGCAAATCAGTTCTTATCATGGTGTGTGGCAGGGGTTATGGCAACACAGAGCAGTCACCATGACACTGTTGGGTGGCAGCCAAGACTTGTTCACTTATACTGTAGAAACCACTTCAAGAAAGAAAATTACAAAGACATTCAGTTCAGAGGGAGAATAAAAAATGTTGGCAGTTACCAGGGCATAAAAACAAAAACAACAACAACAAAACAAACAAAAACCAACCAACCAACCAAAAAAATCTCCAAAAGTAACTAATATGTAAGTTTTATAGAAAAAATTTAAAAGATGCATATAGGTGTTCTAACAGAATAAGGGATACTCAACAGCACTATTTTTTAAAGCACATTCTTACATATTACTCTATAATATTCTTAAAACAACATGGCAGTGAGACTCTGAAGTGGACCATTTAATTAATCCCCATTTGTTAAGAGGAAACTGCAGTTCAGTAAGTGCTGAACGGTGTAAAGCACAGGTTACGAAACGAGACGTTTAGTTTCAAATGTCCATCCATCCACACAGGGAATTCTAACTCAATTTGTCAGAACCAACTTGACGCAAACATTCTCTAACATCTCCCAACAATGCTGAATTTATCTGTTTAGATTCTTGGTCATTTCAAAGAAGGCAAATAATTGACTTTGGCTGAATAAAGAGTCACAGTAAACACATTTCAGAAGAATACCTGAAGATTTATAACTCAAGGTCAGTTTGTTTTTATTTTTAATTGGTTTTATTTGTGAAAATATGCTGATGGAAGTTAATGGTTTAAAAATGTTGATTCACCAGTAGAAATTTGCAGGGAATCAGAAATGGGAGAAGGATATTTGTAAAGCGAAGCTAGCAGATGAATTGTTAGTCACTCTCAGGACAGAGGTCAGGGGCTGAGCAGAGAGGAAATCATGAAATTAAATGTAACAATAAACTCCGATTAAATGAAATGTGGTTGTTCTAAAGGAGCTGAAATGTCTGCGTACTCAGTAAACTCACAAAAAGAAAAACATGTTATTCTGGAAACAGCAAGAAAGAAAAGATAACTCTTCGGAAGATCAGACAGTGAAGAAACAGGACGATATAACCCAGTGCTTAGTACAGAATCCTTTCCTTACTGTCTCTTCAGCATTTTCTCCCGTGAGACTCTTGTGACTGAGTCCCTTGTTCCCCAGCATGTTGGACTGGCCGCCTGGGCCTCCCCAATAGCTGGAAGGCACATCTCACTTCCTCAGAAGCCTCCTCAATGAAGACTTCCCTGTCGCCCCAACAAAGGTCTCAGCATCCCTACTACATTTCATATGCCTTCTCTTCTACTCTGCTTCTTTAAACATCACTTATAACAAGCTACAGTTACCTTGTCTGCCTAGTTGTATATTCTACACAGATTAAGCTTTGTTTGGCCACTGTTAAATGCCTAATACAAGTTTAGCAGAGAGTATTACTGGTTAGTGTCTTTTTAAAATGTTTATTCTGTATGTACAGGTATTTCTCATGTACACACACACGCACACACACACACACACACACATATGCACTACCTTTGTGCCTAGTGCTGTGTGGGCTAGAAAAGGGCTTCCAATCCCCTGGAACTGGAGTTAACATCTCCTGAGCCCTAATAAATGTACTTCTTAATTAACTGAATGAATCTCTATTACATGATTATAAATCAAGATGAAAATATAGAACATATGAAAAAGGTAAGCTTGGAAAATGTTTCTTCCAAATTTTAGTCAGTCAAGTAACTCACAGCTTAAGATAATATTTTTAGGTGGTAAAAAGAACAAAAGTTCGCCGGGCGTGGTGGCACACGTCTTTAATCCCAGCACTCGGGAGGAAGAGGCAGGCAGATTTCTGAGTTCGAGGCCAGCCTGGTCTACAAAGTGAGTTCCAAGACAGCCAGGGCTACACAGAGAAACCCTGTCTCGAAAAACAAAAAACAAAAAACAAACAAACAAAAGAACAAAAGTTCACTGTTTCAGAAAAATGAAATAGGCATTTCTAAATGTAGGTTTGTTACAATCCTTAGTAACATCAGAAATCTTTTATAAACTAGTTCATTTTTATTATGTTATACAAAAAACTGACATTTATAACTAGAGAGAGATAATTCTTTCTTTAAGAAGATTACATAGGAGATGTTTTAAGGGAATATAAATTATATAACTAGAGAGTTGCTTTTCCTTGGAACTCAAAAATGTATGCACAGGACATCATGATTAATTTATATCCATGAAAAGAAATATTTACAATTGATTTCAAATAATTTGAAAAAAATTGAAATATCCAAATAGGAATTTCCCTGAGGCTGTTTTATTTTATAATGTCTATGTACATAAGCACTCTTCATATACAGAGATACAGAGAGTTAAAGACTACTTGCGTAGGATGAGCAAGCTGCCTTAGGGAAAGGCACTTGCCATGCAAGCCTAGAATCTGAGCTTGAAACCCAGACCCTATGGTAGGAGAGTCAACTCTACAAATTGTCCTCTGACCTCCACATGGGCACTATGGCATGTAAGTTCCCCCTTCCCTCCACACACATGTACATATATACGCAGGTGCGCGTGCACACACACACAGACACTTTATAAACATTTAAAATTTAAGAATAGCTAAGTTTTTCTTTGTTGGAGTGTCTATTTTAGGACAGAATCTTGCTGTATAGTCCAGGCTGGCCTCAAACTTATGGTTCTCCTGCCTCAGCCTCTGGAGCAGCTGGAGTTCCAGACCATTCCTGGCCACGGTCACTTTTAATAGACAAGTTCAACTTTATTTTCAAAGGCAACTCAAATAATTTTGTCCTAAACATTTCTTCTGATTTTCAAAAAAAAAAAAAGAGGATTGAATTACAAAAATCACAAAAACTAGTCATGAAAACTATGATTTTTGTCAAACATAGCTTCATAAGCTCAAATATCTCGTCTACCTGCACCCAAGAAACAATCTTAGGCCCTGTGCTTATTGGCCTTATAGTTGCTCTATTTATTAAAGGTAACAATTTTAATAAAAATAATTTAACTATTTGTAGGACTTACACATTTTGTATCCAAATTACCTTATGAGTTAAAGTATGTTATGCTCCTGAACTTCCTTGTGAAATAATAAGCCACCATTTACAGAACCCACTGAGTCACAAAGCTTTGACAGCAACTGTGACAAGTACTTTAAGCCCCAAAGAGCCATACACATCCTTTACAACTAATGCATATGCAGTCAGAAATGGTAGAAGGTGCCTGAGCAACTCCTACTCCTTAAAACCATCTCTCTTTAAAAAAAGACTGATTTATTCATTTAATGTATATGAGCACACTGTTGCTGTCTTCAGACACACACTAGAAGAGTGCATTGGATCCCATTACAGATGGTTGTGAGCCACCACGTGGTTGCTGGGAATTGAACTCAGGATCTCTGGAAGAGCAGTCAGTGTTCTTAACCACAGAGCCATCTCTCCAGCCATAAAACCATCTTTAATGATTATAATGTATTATATCCAATGGTGAATATTTTTTATGTATTTACTAGGTTGTACCTTAAAGTATTTGTCTTAGTCAGGGTTTCTATTCCTGCACAAACATCATGACCAAGAAGAAAGTTGGGGAAGAAAGGGTTTATTCAGCTTACACTTCCATACTGCTGTTCATCACCAAGGAAGTCAGGACTGGAACTCAAGCAGGTCAGAAAGCAGGAGCTGATGCAGAGGCCATGGAGGGATGTTCCTTACTGGCTTGCTTCCCCTGGCTTGCTCAGCCTGCTCTCTTATAGAACCAAGACTACCAGCCCAGAGATGGTCCCACCCACAAGGGGACCTCCCCGCTTGATCACTAATTAAGAAAATGCCTTGCAGGTGGATCTCATGGAGGCATTTCCCCAACTGAAGCTCCTTTCTTTGTGATAACTCCAGCCTGTGTCTAGTTGACACAAAACTAACCAGTACAGTATTATTTATAATAGGAAAAATTAGAAGCAAAGTATTCAATATATGGGTACAGGTAAGTAAATGACAAGTTATCAACTCAATGTAGCATATATATTATGTAGCCATTAAAATAACTACAGCAGGATTACTGGAACTTAGAAAACATTTAAATTGTTAAACAAAACCAAAGCACCAAACATTTAAAATATAGTACAATTATGAAAACAATATACACATATGAAAGCATAGAATGAAAATCCCAACTGACTGGATTATAGATGAGCAAATAACACCCTTCCTATTTCCATAAAGCAATCAGAAAAGGGGCAAATCGCTCACCCTGAAACTTTTCCAATCCTCCACTCATCAGCCATGGATGTACTGAGCACCTATGCTGTGTGAGCCATTGTTTTAGGCACTGAGAAGCCAATGGCAAACATAACAGACACCAGACCTTCCTACTATGCAAGAATTAAGAAAGGCAAATTTGAAAGGGGCAAGGCTACTTCAGATGGTGGTTTGGGAGGCTGCTTTGTGGAAGCTGAGACTTGAAGGATGAAGGGGTGCTGGCTACATAGCAATCTGGAACAAGGAAGATTGCCAACTGGTAAGGCTGCTTGCTATTCAAATTTCAGCCAAACATCCCAAAGAGTTAAGTCAAAGGCTCGAAGGCAGAAATGGCTGAATGTTCAGGGTTAGAAGGAAGGACGAGTGAGTCCCAGTGGAAATGCTCAGCCCCTTCAGCTTGCCTGGCAAGCTTTTTACCTGCTGAGCTATTTCCCCAGCCTCTGAATCTTTTTATCATTCCCCCCCCCTTTTTTTTCATCTAAGAAGACAGTACTTAAGCACTAAGCAAATTATGACATGGACCACTTTTGCTGATATTTTTGTAACATAATTACAATTCTCTTTGAACTATGTTATCTTGCTTAGCTTTAAGTATCATGGTATCCAATAAATAAAAATATTTTATAAACCAAAATTATATATTAAAAAAAAGTAAACTGCTTGCTGTAATAACTTGTGACTGTACTTTCTTTGGGCTCAATATATTTAAACTGTATCAACCTGATTCTTCCATATAGTAAAACATTCTAATATCTTCAAGGCATTTGCTTTTGGTAATCATGTTAGAAAATGTAAAAATACATATTACTTCTTATTTATAATTCCTTTTCACAACCTTAAAAGCTTGTAATCATCTAAATTGTATGTCAAAATAGTTTAGAAGTAGTGCTAATTGAAAGTATCCAAATATGTTGGTACCTAAGAGGCTGAAGAAGGGGCCTTCTGAGTTCGAGGCCAACCTGGGCTACTACATAGATTCTTCCTCAAGCTTAATCCCTCCCACCTCTGAAAGGAAACGAAACTATTGCTAGCATTAAGCATTTAGCATGTGCTAGAGCCACAAGCAGGGTCACGCTCAGAAGCTCCACTTTAGAAATATGATTTTCATTCTTTTTTACTGTCAACACTTTCCTGATGCAAATGGTTTTAACTGTAAATAACCAAGAACACAAGTGGGATCTATTTCCTATTTTGACATTAACAAGATGAAGTAAGATACGAGGTATTAAACAGTTAAAATATACTCATTCTAACAATGGCATGTCAAGTACTAGTGGGCACCTCCCACCTCCACAGGAACAACAGCAAACAGACATGCTGTCCAAGTTCTGTAACATGTGCATGCTTTCATGCTTGCTAGCACTCTCAAACTAAGCACATTCATTTCAAGTTGAGAAAATTCAAATTTTAAGTTTTAGAAAAGGACTATTATTTGAATGGCAAATTATCCAATGTAAATTTACCAAGAACACAATTGCTGGATAGCTAACAAAGCAATTCTTATAGAACGAAATCAACCTTTGGCCGATTTAAACTCAGCCTTTATGTAGCACTTCAAAGTATACAAAATGCTCTTTACTTACTGCCCCCTTGACTGGACAGACACACAGAGGAAAGGGGACAGAGATGATGACGACTTGGGGGTTCAGTGGATCTTTAGATATTAGCTGACAAAGTTTTCCATGCTCATTATTTGCAACCACTTGTCAGTCCCCTAACTTAATTAGGGGACTTAGATAAAATGGAAGTGTGATTTCAGTAACCATTTTCAAAGAATGGAAAATAGCTTATGTTGTTCCCATGTGGGTAATTTTTTTTTAAAGTGGAGGAAGAACGACTCACAATGGTGTTGGTTGTGGTAAACAAATAAAGACAGGAGAATTACTGCTCTGGGAGAGAGAGCTGTGAGAAGGGAGCCAGGTGAGAAGGACAGGCAGGGCTGGTGAGATGGCTCAGTGGGTAAGAGCACCCGATTGCTCTTCCGAAGGTCCAGAGTTCAACTCCCAGCAACCACATGGTGGCTCACAACCATCTGTAACGAGATCTGGCGCCCTCTTCTGGGGTGTCTGAAGACAGCTACGGTGTACTTACATATAATAAATAAATAAATCTTTAAAAAAAAAAAAAAGAGAGAGAAGGACAGGCAGTAAGTGGAATCACAGTGCCTGCAGCTCTGGGGTCAAGGTCAGAGGTGCACAGCTGCCACTAGTTTCACAGACACTCACAGGACCACAGAATGAGGTGCAAAGACATGCTGTGTTTTCCTTTTCTTCCTATCTTTATTTTTTTTTTAAAGAAAATATTTCCCTCACCCAATACCAGATCAGGTAAAAGGGTCCTATTACGACTGCCTTCCGAAAGACCCAACAAGCAGCTGAAAGAGTCAGATGCAGTTATTTGCACCCAACCAATGGGCAGAAGCTGCTGATCCCTGTTGTTGAATTAGGTAGCGAAAGGCTGGAAGAAGCTGAGAAGGGCGATTTTATAGGAGGCCCAGCAGTCTTAATTAATCTGGACCTCCGAGATCTTTCAAATTCTGGACCACCAAACAGACAGCATATGCCAGCTGATATGAGACCCCCAACACACATACAGTGGAGGACTTCCAGGTCTGTGTTCATTCAGAGATGAAGCACCTAACCCTCAACCGACTGGAGGCCCCAGGGAGTTCAGAGGTCAGGTGGGGAGGGGAGGAGGTGTGGGATGTGGAGCAGTCGGAGAGTGGATGGGGAAGAATGGGGAATGAAATATGGAGTGTACAAAATAAATTAAAAATAAAATTAAAATTTTTTAAAAGAAAATATTTAAGTAAAATTGCCCTTATTGATTTTTTTAAAATAATGCTACTGCTTTTATAAATATCTTAGCTTATCTTTCTTACCGGAATTTTCATTTTTTGAGTATTTTTATCATTACAACCTATTTATCTTAAAGTTCCTCTCTTTAAGTGTACTCTTATTTTTCTTCTTCTACTTGCCTTTTATTTTTTACATAGCCCTCAACATATAAGTGCTTTAAAAATCTATGTTTGAAAAATATACTTTTGCCTTGAATTACCCACCACCACAAAATCCAGGAAACAACTGGCTTGGACAGTTAAATTATCATCAGATAAATAAGGACAATAGCCATGAGGTTATAAAAAGTCAAAGCAGGAACTGTGCACTCTAAGTCCATTTCCACATTTAAGCGCAGACACAGACTGAGTCATTACAACTTTCCCAGAGACTTGAAGAACTTGAAAGACACAACACTGAACTAAGCTGATTCATTACAATATTAAACTCACCAAGTAAAAAATGTGGCGATCAGGTCAACATGCAATTAGTTGTGTAATACATTTCTTTAAAAAGAAATGTTACTACTGTTACTACTCCACTGTGTTGAAATCAGGAGGAATTATGATCATATGTGAACCTGGGCCTTCAGGCCACTGTGGTGCTGCTGACAGTGGGTGACGGAAGACATCTGGGTCCTGGAATGCCAGCAAATGTTAAGATGAAAGTAGGTGCTACCTTCATTAGGACATTTCCCATAGCAATATGAGCCGTGGACAATTCTTGAGGAAAGGAACGCCACACTCATTTCAGAGCATCCAGAAGTAATTTAAATGGTCCAAAATAAATAATAAAAAACAGACCATGAGTTTGGACTAGAAGAATAGTTTGTACTAATAGTAGAAGAGAATCCATGTGATGACTTGCTTAAATTGAATGTCTTTGTTTGCTATGTGTAATCTTTGATGACTCTGATACACATACAAACCACTATGCCTACACAGCTTACCTGAGTGATAAAAAAGGAAGGAAAGTCATAAAGAAAGCCCTGCCTGCCTGCTCAGTGGGAGCAGCCCCCACCCACTCCTTCCTCTAGCCTGGTGTAAAAGGAGGGATAGACAGCAGCAAGGACACGAAAGTGCACAACAACAAGCCAAGGTCAGCCACGAGTCACACATCCTTCTGATGAGCTTGAGAGTCACCTGGGACACTGGCCTCTGACGGATGCTTGTCTTCTAGGTTACAGAGTGGAAACCCACCCACTCTGGGTAGCAGCATGCCCTGCACTGAGGCTAAGTGGAGGAAAGAAGCTGAGCGAGCACGCTCCATATGTCTTCTTCCTAGCTGCCTTGCCTGCACTCCTGCTATGTGATGACTGCACCTTCCAACTGTGAGCCAAAAGAAACCCCCTTTCCTTAAATATGTTTTCAGGGTATTTTTGCACAGCAACTGTGGTGTTTTGAATTGGCGGGATGTGGGTTTCTGTATTTATTTATTTATTTATTTATTTATTGTTTTTCTTTGGGGGTTGGTTGCAAGGGTGGAAGGTGGCTAAGAACAGACAGGGAGATAATGAAAATAGGTTCATATATTTGAATGCTTGGTGTCTGGTGGGCGGAAAGGTTTGGGATTATGAAGTGTGGCCTTGTTTGAGATGAGTCACTGGGAGTGAGTGGGCTTGGAGGTTTTAAAGCCCATGCCATTCCCAGTAAGCTCTCTCTCTGTGTCCCTCCCTCCCTCCTCCTGCTTGTGGATCAGATGTGAGCTCTTAGCTACTCCCCAGGACCTTGCCTGCCTAACCGCTGCCATGTTCCCCATGAAGATCACGGACTCCAGCCTTTTGGAATTGCAAGACTCCAGTGAACTCTATCTTCTATACGTGGCCTTCATCATGGTGTCTCCTCCCAGCAACAGAAAAGAACTAAGACAAAGCTCAACAGAAAAGATATGCTTTAGGCCTTGTCACATGTGGAAAACAGAAGGAGTCAGGACAGAAGCAGGTGATTCCTTACAGTGAGTGCTGCTTTTCCTGCTCCGTCCAGGCTCCATCATCACTCGTGCATGGTTACAAAGCCCTAGCCCTTCCTCCCATGGGGATGGCTGTGGCAGAATGGGGAGATGAGCTGAATGGAGCGCTTACCCAGGATCCCATCAAACACAGGCACTCGCAGTCTTCAGTCATGACCTCAAGTGACCTCCACAGTACTATGCTTCGGAAACATGACAATGCAGAATGGCCACTGTGGGTCACGCTGGGATCTACATGTCCTTTCATACTGTTTCTTTCTTTCTCTTTTTTTTTTTTATGAATGAGGCAATTTATTAACCCAGCATCCTTTGTTCTAATGCTTCTTGTTGGCAGCTGCCACCTGTCCAGCGATCCTGTCCAGATCTCTCTGTCCCTGAGGTGTTAGCTTACGGCCCCCATCTTGGTCCTTTTCCACCATTTTCAGCCCCTCCAGGGCTTGGAGGACCCGGCGGGCACACTCTTAGAGCCTCTGCTGAAGTGACTGGGTCTGACACCATTTCTCTGCTGTCCTCCATAGATCTTGGTCATGGAACCAACCCCAGCACCACCTCGGAGGTACAGGTGCCGTGCTGTGGAAGCAGCTCCTGTGTAGAACCAGTTCTCATCATATGGGGCAAGCTCTTTATGTTTGGCCAGCTTGACTGTGTCCACCCATTCGGGGACTTTCAGCTTCCCGGACTTTTTGAGGAAGGCTGCCAGAGCTCTGATGAACTCCTGCTGGTTAACGTCTTTTACAGTAACTCCAGGCATCATGCGGCCTCCGTGCTGCCAGCCAGGGGAAAGGCTCATACTGTTTCTTAAGAAATGTTTTACTTTGATTTTGTTACAGAAAATACAATATGTAAAATTTTACATATGAAGAAAATTTTAAATCTACTTTTAAATCGAGGATTGTCTATATACTTAAGAAGTATACAATGATAACCATCCTCTCCACAAGAAACCACTGCCTGTTCGAAAGCAGAACAATAATATGTCCAGGCAGAAATCACAGACATGCAGAAACATGGAAACTTCCTGAGCAATGCTTCCCTGGGAACATGTGGTTTCCACGTGGCTTGGGTGCTGGGTGCTAGGTAAGCCTAGTGTGGCAGTGTGTGAGGCAGGAGATCCTGCAGAAGTGGGGCCCAGTGCAAGGTGTTTAGGGTATTTGGTTACTGCAAAGGAAACACAGGAAGCCAGAATAAAGATTAAGACTAACTATCCTTGAGAAGGATGCTACAGCCTACCTATAAAGAGTCAACTAAGACTAAGCAAGTACCATTTATTACAGCCCAGTGGATGGGAGTCATTCACATCCCAGAGAGTAAGAACTCAGGCGCTGCAGCCCACACTCTAACTGCTCATGAGTGTGCCTCTTTTCTTTTGATAGTCCATTCTCTTTTATATCCTCAATTATGACACTTTTGCTATCATAAACAGGAGGCACTCAAGTGCAGTGAAGCTGAATAAACATAAAGGAACAGGCAATACAAGGGCTACTTGAATGAAGTTGTAGCCTGAGACAGTCTGCAAGGGGCAACCAAAACAGAACCTAGATCCACAAGGGCATCAGAGACCCAATATATGGAAGGACTCTTTTTTCTTGTTTTGGTCATTTTTTTTCCTACAAAATGTTTCTGAAAAATAATGTCCATCTCGTTAAAGGATATGTATCTCTTTCTTGTAAATCCAAAACTGCACGCCCGCACAGTCACTCACTCTCACACACACACACACACACACACACACACACACACACACTCGAGGGAGCTTCAATATTTCTCATGTTTGAATTGTACAACCCACATCCCCCACCCACTCCCCATGTAACCACTGAGAAGGAAGGCAGAAGCGCCTGAGAACCCGCTCTTGCACGCCTCTGCTCTGCAGCGGGAGTTTGGGAGTGCTCGAGGGGCCAGTGCAGCCCAGTCTGCTGCATCTGCGCCTGCTTTCACATGGTGAGGGGTTGTTCACTAAGTTACTTTCCTTCTATAGTTTATTCTCATTTAACAGCATAACTTCACTGAAGAAATGGTTTGGACTCGGCATGTTTAAATGGATTTTGTATGCATTTTGTAGTTGCCTAATAGCAAATATCACAAACTCTTTTATGACTCCCTATTGGACCTTGAGGACTCACAGAGTAATTTTAAAAATGAGTAGATCAGCAATGGCCCTTGGTTAAACAGTAACATCACCCTCTTTTCCGGCATATTCTTTCAGAGTGTCTGAGGGGAAGTGGCAAGCCTTCTCAGTCAGGATCAGTTTTCTATGTTACAACCTGTTACATCCTTCCCTTTCCCTTTCCTCTGTGGACCACGGGAGCGCAACTATGGCACAGTCTCCCTGACTGAGTTGCCACTTTCACTTCAGTGCAGAGGAGGAAGAAAGCGGAGCTGGTCCCTTAACCACGTGCACGGAGCACACACGGAGCACACACGGAGCAAAGAAGTGCTGACGGTCATATTTTAGAAAGGTGGTGTTACTCGTCTGGCTCTTGCTCCTCTTGGTTAGAGAGGAGAGAAGGTATAACAGGAAGAAGGGATGGAATAAGGAGGAGATTAAAGGAGAAGAGAGGGAAGTGGCAAAGAACGGGGATGCATGGCGAATGCAGTTAACTTCCAGCAACACTTTAATACAGTAAAATAAAGCAGGTAAGAAAGAAAACTAATATAATCTTGAATGAAAATGAATTTGTAAATTAGAAATGTCTAGTGTATCGACAGCATGGCACTCTTTACCAGGGAGTTCCGGCAGAATGGAAGGTCACTGGTGGGTACTTCTACTCCAACATGAAAACCTTGCATTGTAGAATGCCTGACTGAGCAGGAGACTGTCTGCGACTGCATACAGCGACCAAGACTGGCAACCTAAAGTGCCTTCCTGCTCTACTGCAATAAGTAAACTTTAAGTATTCTTCATTCATATGCCTAACACAAGAAGTGTCACCCTCTCATTGTCTGTTTCTCTGCATGAGAACCCAGGGGCTTTGTTTACTAGGCTCCGATGGTGCTTTCCTAATGTTACAGGGTCTACCACCACAGCTGCAGAGCGCCATGGGAAAGAGCCAGGCGTGCTCGGACCTGAGGAGTGCTTACCATGTCTTTTCCACCTGTGGCCTCTTATTGACATGCTGGTAACTGCATTTCTTGATATTCTCGAGGAAGTTGGTGTGATTTCCACTTGAATACACCTTGTACCTTCCTTACTAGATTTCATGGCACCATGAGGCAATGAAGCCTTTATTGCATTAGCAACCTACAAGGAAAAAAAATCTTTAAGAATGGTAAATAGATGCATTATTTACTTTTAGATAAAATACAAGGCTAAGCGTTAACAAATTCACAAGAATAATACTTCCCCAAGGTATTTCAATATAATGATACCTAACCCTCCTAAATAGGGGGTAAGAGAGCCAGACGGATGCTTATACTTCAAGACACTATGAAGGAATGCGCTTTGTGATTGGTAAATATTAAACTAGGTTTCTTTCTCAGTTGCAAATGCTAACTGACAAAGATGTATTAGTGAGCTGAAATTCTGATAAGCAGAAGAGAGTACGATCAGTTAAATATCTTAAGTTAGTCAAATTAAATCTCCAAAGTTTATACAAGTGCTTTTTGTTTGTTTGTTTTTTGAGACAGGGTTTCTCTGTGTAGCCATGGCTGTCCTGGAACTCACACTGTAGACCAGGCTGGCCCCGAACTCAGAGGCTTGCCTTTGCCTCCCAAGTGCTGGGATTAAAGGTGTACACCACCAGCAGCTTATACAAGCACACACACACACACACACACACACACACACACACACACTCTGTCTTCACACATGCCAGAAGAGGACATTGGATCCCACTAAATATGGTTGTAAGCCACCATGTGGTTGCTAGGAATTGAACTCAAGACCTCTGAAAGAATAGACGGTGCTCTTAACCGCTGAGCCATCTCTCCAGCCCCATACAAACACATTTAAATACGATATTTTTTATTAAAGGCATTTCATATGCTATGAATTACTTCTCAATGCATAGTCCTAAACTAAACGATGATAAGTTAAAAATTGCATAATTAAGTGCAGAACCTACCAGCAGAGGCTCTGGATACAATTCTAGCTGGGCTCTGTATATAATATCATCCAGTGCTTTCTGAGCTAGATCCCATTCTCCATTGTATCTGCAAAACATGGGAGTTAAAGCATTATTTTTAATTTATCCTATATAACAAAACAAAACATAATGAGGAACTATTTATCTCTACTAAAGAAAGCAACAGAGGCGCGTCAGGCCAACATGCGGGGCAGCCCGGTGCCCAGCTCGGCCTTGTAGTCACCTGTTGTGCTGGGCCGCAAGTTGGACCTGCTGTGCACAGGGCTGCGGCTCAGGCCTGAGCGCCAGCCTGTCGGCCTGCAGGCTGCTCTCCGAGGGGGCCGTGGAACCCATGCAGATTGATGTCGATCCCGCAGGAAGATCCGCAGAACGCACCTGATGTCAACTACGTGGTGGAGAACCCCACCCTGGATCTGGATCAGTATGCAGCCAGCTACAGTGGCCTGATGCGAATTGAGCGACTACAGTTTATTGCTGACCTTTGTCTTCCACTGCAGGTAGAGGCCTTGAAAATGGCTCTGTCCTTCGTGCAGAGGACCTTCAATGTGGACATGTATGAAGAGATACACCGGAAGCTCTCCGAGGCTACTAGGGAGCTGCAGAATGCACTTGATGCCATCCCTGAGAGTGGAGTGGAGCCCCCACCCCTGGACACAGCCTGGGTGGAGGCCACTCGGAAGAAGGCTCTGTTGAAACTGGAGAAGCTGGACACGGACTTGAAGAACTATAAGGGCAATTCTATCAAAGAGAGCATCAGGTGTGGCCACGATGACCTGGGTGATCACTACCTGGACTATGGGGACCTCAGCAATGCCCTCAAATGTTACTCACAAGCCCGAGACTACTGCACCAGTGCTAAGCATGTCATCAACATGTGCCTCAATGTCATCAAGGTCTGTGTCTACTTGCAAAATTGGTCTCATGTGTTAAAGCTATGTCAGCAAGGCCGAGTCTACTCCAGAGATTGCTGAGCAGCGGGAGAGCGGGACAGCCAGATGCAAGCCATCCTCACCAAGCTCAAGTGTGCTGCAGGCTTGGCTGAGCTGGCCGCATGGAAGTATAAGCAAGCTGCCAAGTGTTTCCTTCTGGCTTCCTTTGATCACTGTGACTTCCCAGAGCTGCTGTCCCTCAGCAATGTGGCTGTCTATGGTGGCCTGTGTGCCTTAGCCACCTTTGACTGGCAGGAGCTGCAACGAAATGTCATCTCCAGCAGCTCCTTCAAGCTGTTCCTGGAGCTGGAGCCACAGGTCAGAGACATCATCTTCAAATTCTATGAATCCAAGTATGCCTCATGCTTGAAGATGCTGGACGAGATGAAGGACAGCCTGCTCCTGGACATGTACCTGGCCCCTCACGTCAGGACACTGTACACCCAGATTCATAACCGGGCTCTTACCCAATACTTCAGCCCCTATGTGTCAGCTGATATGCACAAGATGGCTGCAGCCTTCAACACAACAGTTGCAGCTCTGGAGGATGAGCTGACACAGCTCATTCTGGAGGGCCTTATTAATGCCCACATCGACTCACACAGCAAGATACTGTATGCTCAAGATGTGGACCAGCGTAGCACCACCTTTGAGAAGTCCCTGCTGATGGGCAAGGAATTCCAATGATGTGCCATAGCCATGATTCTGAGAGCAGCTGTGCTCCGCAACCAGATCCATGTCGAGTCTCCTCCTAGAGAAGGGAGCCAAGGGGAGCTGACTCCAGCCAACAGCCAGTCACGCATGAGTACCAACATGTGAAAGGCATTCCCGTGACCATCAGACCATAGTCTGCACACCTACTCTGCCTGTGGAAGCAGCACCTGGGCCTCCTGCCTGCTTTCCTCAAGATGAGACCCCGGACTGTGTGTGGTTCATTAGAGCAGTCTGGCCACTGGGGTACCAGTTGGTTGGCCTTCCACGCTGAGGTACCCTCTGCAGTGGTAGGCAGCCTGCCCATATGGCCACTTGGACCTGACTCTAGGTTTCTGCCCCAGTGAAACAGACCATGTGCAATTCCCAGGTAAGAGTACCTCAGACTCTTCCTGTCCATGTAGTTCTGACTACAGCAGTGTCTAGCTGAGTAGTCCATTAAAGTACAGGTTGATCATTGCAAAAAAAAAAAGAAAGCAATAGACTACATTTGCACATTGCTTAACATTCTATTCTCCTTAAAAATGTATTTTTAAAGTTCCTATTATCTGAACGCCTATTAATAGCAAATAAAAATTTATACATGTACATTTCTTCTCTAAGGAACATGAGTATTTATAGAACAGAAATCAAAGACCTAAGGCAATTTCAGGCATCTTACACTGTCAAAGTAATTCAGAACATAATAAACTATATACTTTAGAATAATTTTCTGAACAATTATGGACAAATTACCATGTAGTTCCCATGGTTTTACTGAGAACCCAAGCCTACCCACTTTCCTATGTAGTTGCTGCTTTGCCTCCTGAAGGCCATTTAGAAAGGAACATAATGCATGTTGCAAACACAAGAGATAAGAAATTCAGCATGTGTGTATTACATATGTTCAACTTTCAATGATATATCAAATACGTCCTAAAAATCAACTGAGTCATCCAAGTCAACAGACATATAATGGTCTCTGTCAATAAAATAAAGACGCATGAATTACATCAAGAGCACAAGAGAGGCTCTATAGGGAAAGCATTGCTCCCATCTGAAAGCCAAGATAAACCCAAGTTATCTTCAAAATTGTAACTTTTAATGAACCCATCACAGAGCTGAGGGAGAGCAACCAAACATCTAAGCCCAAGACGGGGAGGCCATAAGCATCAGATGGGAAGTAACTTAGCTCTCTAACAGATTCTAGTACAGTACAACGCTGGCTCTGGAGATAGCAGGGCTTACAAACCCCTGGAGCATATACATGGACTGTTCATGGGCTTCCCCAGCCCTCCTATATAGGCATCAGCAAGAAACATGGGAAGCAAGACAGGGACCAGAAAAGGTGGCCTTTGATGGTGCAGGCTTGAAGGAGTAGAGTGGCCACTGCCATGAGAAAAGCACAGGCCTGCCAGATACTTTTTTCATATGAACAAAAGTTGTACAGCTTTTGGGGAGAGACGAGCCAATCCTATTACCCTATTACCCCCATGGCACAGCTATAGAAGAACTGTGGCTCTGAGGAAAACAGGGATCTAGACCACAGTCTATGCTAAGACAACTAGGGGTTCTCTGCTTCAGAACACTGAGGGCCCCTCCCCAATAGCACACACCACTCAGGGACAAGGAGTCTGCCTAGACAGGGATCAGGACAACAAAGAAAGAAACTGTTGACATTCCAGCCCATCACTGCCAGGCTAGTGTACACTGAGAAATAAGAAAAACCTTCCTTTTCTTTCTTTCTCCTTTCCTGTCCTTTCCTGTCCTTTCCTGTCCTTTCCTGTCCTTTCCTGTCCTTTCCTGTCCTTTCCTGTCCTTTCCTGTCCTTTCCTTTCCTTTCCTTTCCTTTCCTTTCCTTTCCTTTCCTTTCCTTTCCTTTCCTTTTTTTTTTAACGTGTTGATTCTCTCTGGATTTCATATCATGCACTCCAACCCCATACATCTCCCCATCCCTTCAAATCTGCCCTTGCAACACCCTCCCATAAAGAAAAAACACACACACACACAGAAAACAACAAAACAAAAACCCCATCTCATTGTAGAAGCTTCAGTGTGTTACACGGTATACCCCTTTATACTTTTATCCATAGTCTTTACTTGCAAATGCTCATTACAATGAGTCGCTGGTCTGGTTCAAGGTCTCTGGCTTCTGCTACACTAGCAATAGAGGCTCCTCACTGGGTCTCCTCTCAGACATCCTGTTGTTGGCTTCTGCTGTGGAGATCCTGCAGCTTTGCACTCCAGCAGCTCATAGATGGGGTGGATGCTGGGTGGGACAACTCATAGTCCTGGATCTGGGCCTGGGTGGTAGCTGAGTTAGTCAGCCTGCTAGATCTCCTACACCCAAGCCATCAGGGCCAGCTCTCCAGTACTGCCCTGGCTAGCTCTTCAAAAGCCACAGCCGGCAAGGGGTAGAGCTAGCTCTCCTGTGCTCATGCCCTCCAGGCTAGCTCACCTATGCCCCCCCCCCCCATTTCCAGGGCCAGTTATACTGTACCACCCTGGTGAGGTGCAGGACCTGCTCTCCCAAGTGCTACAGCAGGTGAAGGGCGGGCTAGCTAGCAACATCGTTCTATTGCTGAAGGAGGGCCTAAAAATGGGAGAGGTGACCCTCTCTGAGGGACAGGCATACAGAGAAACCTAAAGGAGGAAAACTCGCCAGCAATCCAGCTCCCACCCAAAATACTAGGTAAAAGTAGGGAGATTTGTAGAGGTTACCCAGAATGTAACTATGGCAATAGTATAACAACCCTGCTGACACCATCCTGGCAAGTGCAGAGAGAGACACTTGTGTCCCTCCGTTTAGCTGTAAGCCCACTGAAGCTGTCTGTGAACCCCAAGAAACTGCAATCTCCCCAAGAGCCTCTCGCTGGCAGAGAAGGACTGGGCTGCAGTGCCTGCTGAACAGGGTGCTTGTCTTCCAGGAATTCAAGTCAATAGTCTGACAACTTGTCACCACACCTTGCAAGAGAGACTGGAGCAGAGACAATGACGGAGTTATGAGAGGCAGACTGTGGCTATGTATCCCTCTTGTCTTCTATAATTTGTTCCTCTCTTCATATGGCTACATTGAGTAGAACTCCTTTTTTTCTGCTTTTTATATGAGACACACTTACATGGCAAAATACACTCCCGTTAGCATCTGCACCATGAAGCCGGATGAAATCGGTATCCTGCTGCTCACACCTCTGTATTTTCTTACATGTTGTCGGGGATAGCCACAGACACATATCCTGGAAAGATGGAAGGAAACGTATTTGTTAAGTACAAATGATTCTCTAATATCTATGAACCAACAATAGAAATAACAAATCTACTATCTATAAAACAATCTTCGGATCAGAATGCCTGTAACATTTCCCTGAATATGATATACTGGTAAGAGATGGTAAAGCCCAAGGCAGGCAGTGTACACAGTTGGTGAGTCACACGCTCACTGGTTGGTTTACTAATTTTGATTAACTCAATTATCAGTAACTCTGGGGACATTATATGGAACTTACCATTAACAGGTCTTTAGTATAATCTTTAACTCCTGATTAAATTCTTGGTACAAACTTAGGATCGGAAAAATTACTATAACCCAGAATCAAGCTTCATGAAATATCCATTACAAATTTCAGACAGATAAAAAATTGTAATGCTCTTCCCAGATGTAGGGATGCACACCTTTAATCCCAGCACCTGGGAGGCAGAGGCAGGTGGATCTTTGTGAGTTCAAAGTTAGCCTGGTCTACATAGTGAGTTCCTGGACAGCCAGGGCTATATAGTAAAAGTCTGTCTTGAATAAAAGCTAAACAATAATAAAAATAATGCTAAAAAACATACAAGAAATAAAATACAGGCAGTTTTATACTGTTTACAACGTATCTAAACACAACACCCTTGAGAGAATTCTAAACAGAAATCAGAAGGGTTTGTGAGTTGTTTTTTTTTTTTTCCAAAGAAAATAACTTACATAAAATTCAGGCAACAAAACACTTATGATGAGAAGCAGGGCCAGCGACAAGTGAGACGCAGCTCAGAGGCCTGCTTCTGAACTACCTTTAGGTCCAGCACAGAACCAGTTATATATACTAGCCAGCCCACTATAATGCAATTAAACTGTGCTTTTAAAAAATCTCCTTAGGAGCAGGGTGGTGGTTGTGCATCCTTTGAGACAGGTGTATTTCAGTGAGTTCAGGCCAGCCTGGTCTATAGAGAAAGGCCCAGGATGGCCAGGGCTATACAAAGAGGGCCTGACTGCAAAGAGCCTGTTAAAGGAGTGCTTGCCTAGCATGTGTGAAGCCCTGGATTCCAGTCCTAGTGTTTGTGGGAGTGTCTACCTAAATAATGGGGGTCATGTGAAATTGCAAAACAACACATGGAGCATGCATGATCTCAGTTGTATGCAATTAATAAACAGGCACACAGTATTTCTCAGAGAAAGCTAGAGTTATGGGATTGCAGACCTGTTTTCCTTCCTTGTACATATATATATTGCCTAAAATGTCTATCATCAACACAAACTTAAAGAGAACAAGAAGTTTCTATTTTTAGGTAACTTACTAGAAAATGGCTGCTTTCTCACTTTGTGTCAGGAGTGATACAGTCCCAACTTGATAGCAGATTAATGAGTTAATACGACTGACGTCTATGTGTAGACAACACTACCACCACAAAGTCCCAGGCTGGAGCTGCTGAGTTGGCTCGTCAAGTGGAGACACTAATCACTAAGCCTGGCGACTTGAGTTCAATCCCAGCATCCCAAAAGGTGAAGAGAGAGGGAGAACTGACTCCTGAGCATTATCCCGACTTCCACAAGCCTACCCTGGCACCTGCACTTACACACACACACACACACACACACACACACACACACACACACACACACACACACATATTTAAAAGTCAAAATTTCCTGAAAAACATCTCAAATACCAAAGACCTTTTAAAACTATTTTCTTTTTTCAGACTTATTTTTATTTGTGTGTATGTGTGTCTCTCTGTGTATGGGCATGCGTGTGTGTGTGCTTTGGATCTTCTGGAACTGCACTTATGGTGGCCGTGAGCCATCCAATGGTAAGAAGCACTCTTAACTGATAAGCGCTCTGTCAAGGCCCCACAAATGTTTTCTTAAAAGGCCTTTAATTCAAAGGATGAACATAAGCTCACTGGACATTGCAAGAAACTCAAAACTCCTTAGTACCAAAAACAAAGTAAGTAGGGAAACTCAGGAAAAAATAGCTGCAAGTAGAATAAACCAACTTTTACTGCAAACAGAACACCCATTTACACTCATATTTTAGTGCTGAATAATATAGCCCAATAACCAACATATTTACCTCTATTTTTTTAAATGAAGAAAAACCATAATGCTATGTTTTCTTATTTTTTTGACATAAAAGTAGAACACAGTAAATATGGATAAATAAAGGCAAACAAGATAAAAAGAAATACCCAATCATATATTCCTCAACATAAAAAATGATTGTCATGCCATTGTTGTGAAGGTAACATAACCCCTTCTGACTTACCATTACATCAGTTGGACAGTCATGACTGTGCTTTTTGATGGCTACTATTTCTAAACCACTGTCTATGTGCTCAGTAGGCTGCACTGTACTTTGACTTATGTAATGCTTTAAACCAACAATCACACAACAATAACTTAGGTATGCAACAAATTAGTAGTCTTACATTCATCTACCCCAGGATTAGAAACCTAGGACATCTGGTTTACCTTGAACAAATCTGACAGAGTGACTGAAGAGAGACACTGGGCATGTAGGTTAAGGCAGCATTGTAACACAACAGAAGGAATGTCAACACTTCAAACCTGAAGACAAACCAAAGGAGTGTTAACTGACCTTGTGCAGCAGAACCAGGCTTACACACTACAGACACAGTAAGGAAACTCAAGGAGAAAGAAGGCTGCAAGTAACAGACCTGCAGCCTCCAAACTCCAGATAAGGCCTGCAGCAAAGCACAGGGCCGAACCTAGGTATGTCTGATTCTTTTCTAAAATGACTTGATATCCACAGAAGTGTTACATTTAACTCACTAAACATTATAAATTTACTGAAACAATTTTTAAACAACTTGGCATGCTAGGAGAATTGTGCCTTTGCAGCATACCTGTTCTGTGCTGTCAGCATCTCCCGTTGAGGATGGGGTCCACTGTACACGACTTTTGATAAGCCATGCTGGGACAGCGCACTCTCCGTCAGTGCCATAGACCCAATGCTGGAAGGCTAGAGAAGAGATGCTGTTTTGTTGAAGGTGATACTAAGAATGCACAAAGCATGGAGAGTGCCTACTAGGTGCACCATTTAGCTTAGGGATATTCAGACTGCCTGTCACAATTCCACCTCAAGATTTAATAACAAGTTAAAACTAAACTACAAATGAAAATCAAATTTTAAATTTCCAAAATTCCATCATAGAGTACACAATTATCCACTCATCCCACATGCAGACACAAATTAAGACGAGCCTTACTCATTACACAAAGATAAAAAATGCTTTTGATAAGGCTCTCACTGTCAGATCTTAGTTCAGTCCTTCAGTGATTTTGACTTCTCTTCTGAAAGAGTAAACACTCCGTGTGGTGATGATCAATACCTTTTGAGGTACTAACAATTCACTTCTGTGCACAGGTAACTAGACTCTAACTTAGGGGACTATTGGAGCTTAGGACCCAACAAATATACTTTGATAAAAAACTACTTACTTCATGATATACAGATGGTTTGGATAAAGATGGAATTGTAAAACTCAATACTTTACTATGTCCATGTTTGTCAACTATTTCCTACAAAAGTAAAAGAAAATATCTTAAAAGTCACCTTTTGCATGTAACATTTTAACAATAAAATTTAGTTACTAGGATAATTTATCCAGGTTTAATTTTTTGAGGTTATAATTACAACATCTCTCCCTCCCCTTTCTTCCCTCTAAGACAAAATTTTAAAGACCAGAATAAAAGGAATTTAAGGACAGTTAAAACTCTATTATCAGTTACCATTAGCATCAGTAGGTAACATGTGCACTGTTGCATTTTCAAAACAAAAGCAGAGCAGACCACATAGAAAATGTCCAACGACATTTAAGTTCCACTGTTCTCAGGATGGCTGCGGCACAGACAGTGTAGTGACTGTTCTGTACTAACAAGTTATAGTCTCTGAGTCGATTAGACATGACGTGTGTCTACAGAAGGACCTTGCCTCTGCTTTCCATCTTAAAGAACACAATCCGTAAGTATTCAGAATGTCAGTCAGACTGATACTCAGGCAGAGTCACACAAACTGTTAAATACAGTGCACATGCTCAGGAGACATGGGGACTTCCAAGGTGTGACTAGTGAATCTCATCTTAGGTCTTTCTACTGGCTGTGTGTGTGTGTGAGTGTGTGTGTGTGTGTGTGTGTGCGTGAGTGAAAGCAAAAACCAGCTTACAGATGCACTTAAACAGATGTTGAATTTAAAGATTCCACAATAGCAGTCATTAGGCATGGCAGCACACGCCTTTAATCCTAGCACCTGAAAGACAGGCAGGTCTCTGTGAGTTTGAGGACAGTCTATTTATTCTAAGTAACATGTTCCAGGCCAGTCAGGGCTACACTGTGAGGTCCTGTCTCAAAATAAAATAAAATAAAATAAAACCAAACCAAACCCCACTGGTGGTGGTATTCTTCTCATTATTATTAAATTACTATTACTATTATTTCATTCAACCCATAAAAATTTGTTTAGATAGTTATATGTGTGCCCCAATACCCTTAGGCTCTTCGTTCTTTTAAATAAATAGTAGTTTTACTAAAATGAAAAGCAGTTTTCCAAAAAGCACATGGTTACTCTGTGAATACAAACCAGGTTGTAAACCCCCAGCAGGAGAGCCTCAATGCAGCCGCTGCTGTGCACGTCTCTGCTGGCCGACAAGGCGAGGTAGCACCACATCAGCTCCGGGAGGAACTGCAGAGTGAAGCGCAGCAGCTGCTCCTCCCCACTGCGGTAGAACTCAAAGAGCTGGTGACACACGGGCTCTAGTAACTGCAAGAAGGGGACACGGTAAACATGGATGTGATGGCACTACTGTAGGAATTACACAAGGTTTCTCAAAATGGTTTTGTTTGAAATATACAAATGTTTTAATTTTCTTGAAGTAAAACCAGTCACTGGTCAGCTATCCCAGAAGGTTTAGATTCTAGTGGCAGGACACTGCAACATGTCAGCATGATGCTCTGCCACTGCAGAGCTACTCTCTGCTCACAGCTACCCTTCCTCAGACCCTGTTCTTACATCTTGGCTAAGCTGTTGGAAGCCTCTTCCTTACCACCTTTCTTCTTAATAGATTAGAAGTCAACATATAAGAGTTTGTCTGCAGGGCAGAAAGAACTAAAACAGGAACAAGCCCACAGCTTGCTCCCATGTGTGTGAAGCCTAGTGTGAAGACAGTTACAGAGCCATTACACCCAACCCACTGTTAAAGCCATGGTTACTGTCCCTGCGTTTTATACATAAATTAAAATCTTCTATAGCCTTTTTCTTTCCCACTCTACTCCCAATTAAATTATGTTAGTAGCACTATCTATATCTTTATTAAAGACTCTTAAAAACCAGAAAAGCAAGTTAAGAAACTCTCATATTTGTCAAGCGTTCCTTTAAGTCATACATTGCGATCAAACACAAAACATGGTCGAACTCGTCAGGAGAGTGGCAGGCGCTGGTTTTCAAGGAAACCTGAACTAACTACATATTTCATTAACAAGTAGCAGATTAAATCAAGACACCAAGCAGCTTTCTATTACCAATAATTACAACAAAGAGAAACCAATGGATAGTGTAAATGTTTATTTCAAACAGACTAAGTAAGTAGAGTAAGGAGCAAGTTCAACTATCCTCTTCTAAAAGCAGGCCTTGGGATGTGGCTCTGACACAGACTGCTTTCGACTAGCACACCCAAGGCTGTGGGTTCCATTCTCTGTGGCAAAAAAAAAAAAAAAAAAAAAAGCAAACGAGACAAGCAGACTGTTTTTAAAGTGGTGCATGCCTTTAATCCCAACACTTTGGGAGGCAGATGGTGGGAGAGGGCAGAGGCAGAGGGGCAGGTGAATCTCTGTGGCCAGCCAGTGTGAGTTCCAGGACAATGAAGGTCACAGAGAAACCCTGTCTAAAAAAAAAAAATTATCCACCTTCTGGCAGTACTCATAGAGTATTTTTTCCACCTCACAGTGGTGGTGGCATTAGAAAGCACAGGTTCGACTGTCTCAAACAGAACAAAGTGGCTCTGCTCTGTGCTCCAACACTCTCTCTGTGCCCCAGCACTCACATTTCCAAATCCCCAAGCAAACTTGAATTGAATCAATCCACGAAGCTTGTTAAGTTCAACAAGCATTTTCAATTATAAACCTTGCTAGAAAATTCATTTAAGACACTCTGTAAGAACACATAATCAACTTTAATCAAAATATACTCAAAGTCTTTATGACCAGTTTTAAATCCAAAATTAAAAGATTTTTGCCTAATGAAAGCATAATTAAGTGAAGACAGATTTAAAGAAAAGAAAAAGACCATGTTGCAAAAAGATTAAAATTATTCACTTAAAGCCGATACAAATCAACACCAACATCTGTTTGATGTTTTACAGCTTGCAAAGCACTATTTATACAGAAACAGGATCAATTCCCACTCTACTGTAAGTAGACTATGACTAGCCACACTTTTCCATATAAGGAAATGGAGACAGAAAGGCTATGGATCATGATGGACAGTACACATAAGAGCCAGAAAGGAGAAAGAGCTCAAGTTTACAAATGTCAGAAAACAATACTGTATAATGTGAGAAATACAGGCCTAGGTAACATGAATGTATTTTACGGTGGTGATTGAACATGCTGGGTTGCTAATGGCTTGGTGACATTTTGGAATATATTTCCCTATGAAAGCACAGCTCAAACTTGTTGGAAGTTGAGTGCTGCTTCTAAAGGAAGCCTGGGCAACAAGAATAAAGAGGAAAGCAGCTTGGTGAAGAAAAGACAAGGCCAACACAACTCTGATTAAATTATTCTACATGAAGTCTAATGGCCTGTCGGGAAGACCTCTAAGCCCGCTAGCATCTCACTCACAGTGAACTCCACAGCATAGTAAGTAGAGTCTAGGCTACTCTATACTCCTGCCAACACAAATTAATTACACAGATAACACTATCTCCTGGAGTGCACAGTCTGGTTGCAAAGGCCCATGGATTCACATATGTTACCTACCACTGAAGAAAGAGATTCGTGGCAGGCCAGCAATGCCAGGGTTCAGGAGGCAGGGGTAGATGGCTCTCCATGAATTTGAGGCCAGCCTAGACTATATAGTGAGTTCTAGGACATCCAGGGTTACAAAGTAAGACCCTGCTGAGAGAGGGGGGTGGGGATGAGAGACAGACAGAGAGAGAGACAGAGGCAGATGACCAACAGAGAGACAGAGACTGAGATTGACTTTAAACCGGTCACATCTTTTCCTAAACTCAAAACCAAAAGGAATTATGCAAGTTATCTCCTTTCTATCTACTTCAGAGCTGTCCCCTTCTAGTCCCAGAATAGGAAAGGCACTAGCAGACCAAGCGCGGCGGCATTCAGCGAATGCCTTGCACCTCCAATCTCCTACACTTCCCTGCAGCTAGGAGTGTTTGTTTTACTTGCCACATGGAAAAGCTGTATTTGTCCCTGGTCTGGTGTTTTGGTTGTTGTGGTTGCTATGACACCTGGTAACTCATAAAGAATGCATTCCTTCCCAGCTCTGCAGATTGAGTAGTCTAGACCAAAACATCACCTCACAACAAAAGACAGACAGGTGAGAAAGCTAAGGAAGCCAAACTCACCTTGCGAACAGCACCAACCCCATATTCGTCTCAGTGTTTTCTCCTGCTCCTTATGCAACTGAACCCAGAACCTAGTGTATGCTAGGCAAGAGCTCTCCCACTGAACCATATCCCAGGCCCATTTCTTTCTCTCTTTTTTAAAAGATTTATTTATTTTTTATTTATATGAGTACACTGCAGCTGTCTTCAGACATACACTAGAAGAGTGCATTGGATCCCATTACAGATGGTTGTGAGCCACCATGTAGTTACTGGGAATTGAACTCAGGTCCTCTGGAAGAGCAGTGAGTGCTCTTAACTGCTGAGCCATCTCTCCAGCGGCCAGGCCCATTTCTTAGTATTTGTTACAGTGGTAAGTACGTTCCCAGATGACTCTTAGAGGTAACGACCATGCAAACCATGGAGAGATGCAGTTCCGCATGGTTACTCAGTCTCTCTCACCTTTCTCTTAGGATGAAGATCACTGCTCTTTGAGCCCCTAATGTCCACCATAGTAATGGCTTATAGCAGGCACATCAATATTTGCTGAAGAAAAAAGATTATTTGCACGACTTAGACATTTCAAGGCTATGGAGACTCAGAGACATACAGAAGGAGAACACCGAGAAAGATGGATTTGGGGATACAGTAAGGATTCTAGTTTTCATTCTGGAGAATGATACACTGAAATTAATTTTATTCTTGTTTTGCAAATATATACATTTTCTTACCTTACACATGTATGTTATATTTTATGTTTAAATAAAAATAATCGGGCTGGCGAGATGGCTCAACGGGTAAGAGCACTGACTGCTCTTTTAAAGGTCCCGAGTTCAAATCCCAATAACCACATGGTGGCTCACAACCACCCGTAATGAGATCTGACGCCCTCTTCTGGCGTGTCTGAAGACAGCTACAGTGTACTTACATATAATAAATAAATCTTAAAAAATAAAAAAATAAAAATAATCAACTGAATATTATTCATACAAACTGTAATGTACTTACCTCACTCTGTGGCTCCTGGATAACTTTATAGAGAGATGAAACTAAAGAACTCTTGTCTTTCAAATTTGTGGCATAATTTGGCAAAGATGTTTCTGGGAGTGTCTAAACAAATTAAAAAATATTTTTATGAAATTCTAAATCAGACAAATTCATACAAAAGAAAATTAGTATATATTGGTCATTAACACAGAAGGAAGGAAACTAAGAAAGACTGACTAAAAGACATAGTTTCCAGAATTCCATGCTGGTGTTTGGTACAACTTTATAAAAATATCAAAAGAACAAGAACAAAAATAAATAAAATAAAATTAACCCTGCATTCTCACATAAGACAGTGAACTTTATGTGATATAGATTATAACTCAACAATAGCAAATTTAAAAAAAAGTTTTATTCTTTTATTACCAACAGGGTCAATCACCGTCAGAACTCGTGGTTGGAATCAGGGCAATGGCTCAGTACATAAAGCACTTGCTGCACAAATGTGCAGAGCAGAATTAGGATTCCCAGGTCCCACATCAAAGCTGGGCAGGCATGGTGCTGACTGCAGTCCCAGTACTCTGGAGGCAGGAACAGGACATTACCAAGGGAAGCTGGCTTGCTAGACTAGCCAATGGTGTGCTCCGTGTTCAACCAGAGACCCTGCCTCCATTAGCTAAGTGCAAAGTAATCAAAGAAGATACTCAGTCTCACCTGTGGACTTACACATGCACTCCCACATGTGCAAGTGCACCCACACACATGCAAACACCCATGAACACACGCATGCAGCCCACACATTTATAAACATTCAAATGAGAAAACTTCATCTTTAACTGCCGGTTTAGATCAGAAACAATATTGAACCACATGTAAAGACAGTTCCGTCTTCAGAGCATCAGGAGTGATAGATCTCCTTAGGTCCATGAGGATCTGCTAATGTGTCCAACATGTACACCACAGGCCACCGATCCAAATACCCCTGAGTCCCATGCTACTGCCAGAGATGAGTCTAAGGTGGGGCAAAATACCTAGACTCCTCAGAACTGGGAAACTCGGAACTGTACTTCCACAAATTAATTCTGCTAATGCCAGTTAAAATACAGACCATCAACCACAGCCTGTTGGCACTACTTCTTCAGACAGGGACCCTACAGCTCAGAGAGAGGAATGGAGAGAGACTCTCAGTAGTAACTCAAAATCATGGGTGAAAAGGTGACAGGAAAAAACTGAAGAGAAAATTTACTGTAACAATAATAAAACGTATCCTCTAGAGCTTATCTCATTAGCAGTGTCTGTCTCCCCATCACTGCTCACTCAGGTTCCCTCACTCACCCCCACAACAGACAGCATCTCAAAGACTCCTAACAGCCATGCTAAGACACGCACCAGATCTCACATATCCCATAACCAAGCATTTCATGATTTAACGTGGGCTGTGGCTACAATACACAGCTTGACCTGTGCATAAGTATGCACAGAAAATTAAGCTGTATCCCTTCTTACAGCAGGGTTATTTGATTCATCCTTACTTCACTTTCTTCCCAAGGGAGAGCTGTCTTTTCCCCTCTCCATCCCCATCACTCAACAGAAAGCCTCAGCCTCAGACCTTGGCTGGGAGAGCACTGAGGGACAGAAAGAACTGAAACTAACATTGTCTGGACTCTTTAAAACCAGGTCCTATTTTGCCTGAAGACATGTAAGTGACTAGGTCTTTCTGATTTAATAAGGGCTTTGTTTCCCAGCATGGTGAGTAAATGTGAAGCATTTGGAAGCCTGCCACCATTCTCCAGAACAATAGCAGCAACAGCCACAACAGCAAAAGCAGCTCCCATGCCCTGCTCCGGAAGGCAGAGAAACAAAGACCTCCAGGCAACATTCCATTTCTGTCATGTAATCAAGAGTAAGCTAATACTGGAGAAATTTATATAACAGCATCAGCTGTCGAATCTCATTAAAGCAAGCCTAAAGGTATGTGCAAAGCACACGATTTAATCTACACAGCAAGTGAAGCACACTAAGTAGTCTATGTGAGCACATAAGGTATTTTCTGTGAGCCAGCCACAGGCTTCAGGGTTATTATCCTTCCCAGCTCCCTCTCTGACCCTGTCCTCCCGTCCCTCACCCCATTTCTTCCAACACTAAAGGCCTTTATGGAAACCTACCGTAGAAACCTCCTCAAATGTAAACACATACACATGCATATATAAAATGAGCTACCTTATAATGGAGAATAATGACAACCCCCTATGGTGTATGAGCTACCCCCTTTTGAGCTGTTATTTAATAGGGTCACATAGACAACTCCCCTCCTAATTCCAGGGTTAATTTTGTTTTCTTGGGTTTTTGTTGTTTGTTGGTTTGGGGGAGGGATGATTTTTGTTTGTTTTGTTTTGGGGTATGTTTTTGTTTTTTGTTTTGTTTTGTTTGCTATTGCTCTTGGATATCCTCCAGAACTTAAGGTAAAACCCTACTGCTAAAGATACCAGATAGCTACATAATAGGACATGGAAAAGCCAAGCTTGTCCCATCCTAGATGCTGCCTTACTTCCTAGTTCTCAGTGCTGGAAGGCTTCATGCATCCTACTAGGGAAGTTTTACTTGTGAACACTGTGAGCAGCAACAATGACTGTACGAGCCACAGAGACTGGATGTCTGCAGTGAAACAGCATTTGTCAGACATGATGGCTCAGTTGCACTTGGGAACTCACTGCATCTGAGACAGCACAAGGTTTGCACAAGATCAAGCAGCTGAAGTCCTAGCAGGGAGAGGGAGGGGCCCATGAAGTCCCTCTCCCATCTGAGGAGAGGGACTTCATGTGTAATTAATGGCTGCAGGGTGTGAGAAAGTGAATTTTCTCAGGGATGCTGGCCCTAAGAGGCTGGCTACCTATGCTCCAGTAGATGGTCCCACATCCATATACATATAAGCACAACTAAATGGACTCAGTGAGTTTTTCAAAAAAATTTTAAAGATTAAAAGAAAAAACATATGAAATTAGGAGAAAAAGTAAGAAGGAAGGATAGGAAAGGAACTGCAGGGGAGAGAAGTGGGGAAGGTTTGATTAAAATACACATGCACATATAAATATTATTAAGTAAAATATTTTTAAAAGAGAAAAAGAAATAGCCAGAGTTAAAAGTACATCTCTTTTCTAAAATCTCAAACTCTGTGAAGCACAGAATCCTGGGGCTTCTGTTGATAAATAAGAAAAGAAAGCCTTTAAAACCAGTGAGACAAAACCAGCCATCATACGCAGCTCAAAATACCTTCAGTATCTCATGGTTTGGATATGAGGAAAGTCACCTTTCTATACAAGGGAAGGGTATAACTACTGCGCTTACAGTGCTACATGAGGGAGACAGAGAGATGGCTTAACATAAGAACCCTGACTGGTCTTCCGGAGGACCTGGGGTGATTCCTACTCTCAGTGCCTACACAGTGACTCACAGCTATCTATAACTCCAGTCCCAAGGGATCCCACCTCCCATTTTGGCTTTTGCAGGTACCAGACATGCACATGGTACATAGACATGCACGCAGACAAAATACCCATAGGCATAAGATAGATACATAAAAATTAAAACAAAATAAATGGTGCTTTGAAGAACTAATCTTAAGAACCAGATGAACTCAAGAACTGTCGGCCTTCTCAATTACCATGTTTCTTATGCTGTTGAACGCAGAATGGAGACAAAAATTTAAGAAAAAAGTTGAATGCTTCATACTTAAGTACCATTTGGCAGATGGCTTTTAAAATGTAAGGAGGTGACATGGATTGGGTGGAAGAAGACAGGCAGATGGGTGAAGATTCAATAAAGAGAACAATCCCATTCAACAGCTTCATACATGAAAATGGATTTTTGAGCCATATATTGAGTATCAGAAAATTGAAAAACTTAGGAGCCTAGAATCTGCTACATAAAATACACAAAGCAATCTGAAACTTTTTTTTTTTACAAATAAGTCATTGAAAATATTTATTATTCATGAGGCCCTAGTTTAGTCACTTTGTTAGTCTACTTAGAGAATAATACCAACAAGTTAGCTAGTACAGAGACTATGAGTGTCTACTTAGAACATACAACCAACACCTTAGCTAGTACAGAGACTGAATGTTTTTCTCCAAGCACAAGATCTTACATTTACTTATTATTTATTATTTTGTGTGTATGTGTGTGTAGTCACTGAAAAATCAGTGAGAGGAATTAGTTGTCTCTGTGGGTTCTGGGCTCTAACTCAGGTCATCAAATTTGGTGGCAAGTACCTTTACCCCCCCCTTCCCCCTCCCCCCAAACTATCCAGCCCACTAGAAAAAAATTTACAGGAGTTTATATTGTGTGTACATTTTCGGATAAAGTTTTACAGGAAGCAAACTACACTGTCTCTGTGTTTTGGAGGCTGCTGAGTTTGATTATGAAAGGAGGAGTTCAAACTGTGACCAGGGCACAGCACCTACGGCAACCTTTGTGATGCTACTGACTGAGCTGTAATGATTTACTCAATAAACTGCTTCTAGAACTGGGAACCCATGACCTGTTGCTGACTCTCTGCCCACTCAGTCAATTACAATGATGTTGCCAAAGATGTGCTACTCAAACAAACAAACAACAAACCCCCCAAAGGGCCAAAAATGGGATTGTCTTTAAAAAATAAACAAAACACAAAAAGGAGAGTGGGCGCTTGAGAGACAGCCGGCAGTTAAGAGTACTTGCTATCCTTCTAGAGGAGCAGAGTCTGAGCCCAGAATCCACACGGGGTCCCAGGAGCCAGCGGTGGCACAGCCACCTCCAAGGTATAAGAAGCTTTTTTCGCATGTACACATGTACACGAAAATTAAAAATCCAAACAAAATTCCTGTCTTAAAATGTTTAACTAAAACACATAGTCTCACATCACAATAATTTGAAAAGGTAGCCTCATTCCAAGAGCACTTAGAATATTTGTTCCCACACATTCTTCTACCTTGTGTTACTTGGTTTACTGCTGATAATCTCGCTTTCTTTATCAAACCAACAGCTGAGTGCAACACACATTAACATACTGCAGAATGCTCACCAAATTCAGCAAGGGATAGGAAACTCCTTGACTTGGTAACAATACAAATTTGAAGGCATTTAAACATCATAGCATCACAGAAACAAACTGATTGGAATTTGGGTGGATTTAATTTGAGCAGGGAAGAACGAATCACACCATTGCTTTTTGCTTCATGTGGCCCAGGATTCCATCAATCCCTCTCCCATTGGAAAAGTTTCCTTATCTTTATATTAAACTTTTAAACTTTACAAAATGTTGATAGGCCACAGCAATGCATCCTAATGACAAAGCATTACTTAGATGAAGCCTTTATGTTTTCATACTCTTAGTTTCTTTTAGTGGAAGACAGTATTTAGTAAAGCAAGACTTGGTGCTTGCTATATTGCTATGCGAGAGGGTGCACTACCTACAAGGTCGTCTAAGCACAGCACCAAGAAATGTACACATGCACATGCGTATCTGACACATCGTTAGAACCCATGCTTCCCACCCAGTCTTCCAACTCTGGCCTAACCCCACTCCTTGATTTCTTATCGACAATCTCCGTTCCAGGTTTTGCAGTGCCTTTCTCAGACAAAGCAAAAGCAAATTCTCATATCCCTAATATATGTACGTATGTATTCAATGGCACTAATCTGCCAGTGAAGCCTCTCCAGCCAGCTCTTGTACAAGTCCCCTCTGCATCTTCTTGCTAACCAGACAACCACTCTGCTCCCTCAGACACCAGAACACACAGCTGCCAATACTGCAGCCTGCCCTCTCTGTCCTCCCTAGCGCATTCCCTGGGTAGCTGAGCACTACGGGAGGAATGGGAAAGAATTAGCAGATAGGCATTATCTTAGGGTTTTCTATCTCTGTGATAAACACCACGACCCAAAGCAAGTTGGGGAGGAAAGGTTTATTTGGCTTACATTTCCAAATGGAGGCAGGAGCTGATGCAGAGGCCATGGAAACATGCTTCTTACTGGCTTGATCCACATGGTTTGCTCGGCCTGTTTTCTTATAGAACCCAGGGCATTCAGTCCAGAGATAGCACCACTCACAATGGGCTGTGCTCTCCCCCATCAATAACTAATTAAGAAAATTCTCTATAGACTGAACCACAGTCCAGTTTTTTTTTGTTTTGGGTTGGATTTTGGTTTTTGAGACAGGGTTTCTTTATGTAGCCCTGGGTATTCTGGAACCCACTTTGTAGATCAGGCTGGCCTTGAACTCACAGAGATCTGCCTGCCTCTTGCTTTCTGAGTGCTGGAATTAAAGGCATGAGCCACCAGGCCTGATTCCACAGCCTGATCTTATGGAGGCATTTTCTCAATCAAGGTTTCCTCTACTCAGATGACTACATTTGTGTCAAAGTGAACTAAACAGAACTAGCACAGGCTCTATGGTTTTAAACATTTGTCATAATCATTGCCCCCTCCCCCATGGCCAGTATTTAACACTCTTGTCTGCACACTCCCCTTAAGTGATTCTTAAGAAATCAGTAACTGGCTATGTTGGCTTTTCCACCTTTGACATAAGAATGGTCTACCAAAAAAAAAAAAAAATGGTACTCAACAGTTAAAGCTGAAAAGTTCCATCAACTGGCCCTCACTCTGAAATCATGACAATGTATGCAAAACATATAAACACCTTTGAAGAAGAGGAAAAGCTTAAAAACTCCTTGAATGACCATTACAAATCTGACAAGAGGGATGTACATATTATATTTAATCCAAATATTAAAAATTGCAAAAAGTGTCAAACAGTGTACTTTTCTACATTCCACACTGCTTCGTGGTGAATTGAGAAGTCCAAAGAAGCACACTCAGTTGGTGGCAATAGATTCTAAGAAAGTAACAAAGCCTATCTGGTGTTCAGGAGGACTAGACAAAAGCTGCAGATAAAGCCAGCAGTTAACAGGATGCACAGCTTCTCCCATGGTCGCTTAGCAACTGGAGTATAGGAACAACTCCTCTGAGTGACTACTACTGTACTCTTACTTACTGAGAATCCCTGTCTGAAATCACACATCATCCAAACTCTGTCATCTGAACGTGTCAGTAAGAACCACACATGCCCCTCTTGTCCAGAGAGTTTAAATCACTGCCCAGGAGGAGAAGCCTTGGCTTCCAGCACAGACCAAGACAGCAGGATCCTGAGTCCACTTGCAAGTCCAGACTAGATGTAAAACTCATTACATTACACACAGTCCTGCTTTGGTATGAAACTATCAAAATATGGCTTTATTTAAATTTCACCTAAAATGCCTCTTCTCCAAATGCTATCCAAATTTTATCTTTTCCTTTGTTTGGTGATGTCACTGTTGTTGGGCAATCATCTCCTTCCCTGCAGAAAGCCAGGAAACTTAGTGCTATTGGATTGTAAATCTGTCCCTGATGTCTGGGCTCATTAGTCCAGATAAAATCCACATGACATTTGCTGCCCAATCTCTTTATGTCTGTGATTTAGGATTATGAAGTGCCCCACGAGGACAGGAGAAAAGAGCCAGCTGGCTTAAGGAATACAGTTTAGCTACCATAGAGAAGAGTTCATGAGACCACAAAGCCTAAGCTTATTTTCTTCACCAATGAGTCAAAGATTAACTCTACTATCCCAGCTCCTAGGTCAGCCTTCTAGAAAAGGACCTCTTGGTGAAGATTAAGGAAATACCTTGCTGCCTTGTACTATCTGTCAACCATGCCCAGTTCCACTACTTCCCTTCATTTCTGACAATGGGTCACTGATGGCCACTAGAGTGACATCAACATTCATGGCCATGGTAATGTCACATGGAAGGAAGAGAATAAACAGATGAATAAGCTCTTTGAGTCACTTGGGAAAAAGGAATTAATCGTCCAAAAAAGATTACTATGCATAAAGTGCTCCCTACTGCGACACAGTATATAACATTCTTTCCCCACAGGTCATTTAGCATGTTGGTCATATAAAATATAAAAACACCATTAGAATTTAAACCCAGACAAAATTTGTTTAGGATAAAATTTCTGTATTAGAAGAGTTGTTATTACCTTAAATTCTGACAGCCATTCTTCCACAACCCCTATCTCTGAGGTGAACATCTTTCCACATTTGTTTCAAACCTTCAACCTGAAAATGAACACAGAAAAGTATGAAATATTTGAATTAATTTTATTTCAGTCTTAATACTTTGTGCAGAGTTGCTCCTACAGCTAGTTACTCCTTACTTGGGAAATTAGTTGCAATGCTCATAGGCAAACCTTAACGCAAAATTCTAACAAAAGTGTAAATATCATAAAATAATAAAACTGCCTCTACAATTTTCATTCAGCTTTCAGAAATGCCAGTTGTAAAATATTCAAACAGTCTTTACTTTTGATTGTATAATTTCAAACATGATCATCTTAAACTTGTGAAAAAGACTTGTAAAGATTTGTTAACTACACATCCTATTGCAAGGGACTGTTTCTTGGATTAAATTTTATACTGCAACTAAAAACACTTATTATGAAACCTGGCAAAAGTGTTCTTACTCAGTAATAAAGAACACCACAAACTCGAATAACCTGGGTCCCACTGTCTTTCAAAGTCTATAGACAACCCTAAAGGAAAAATACATGTTCTTGCCAACAAATAAATTAATCCATGGTGACTTGAGTGATACATAGCTTATCTTTTAATAAAAAGAAGCCCATTATCAAGTCAAGAGTATCAGAAAAACACACATTTGTACTGCACCTTGTATTTTATAGAACTGTCTAGATAAACGGGTTTGGAATTATGTTCAAATATTACCCAAAGCACTGCTAGATCAGATACTGCCTTTAAAAGTCAACAGGGGGGCGAGGGGGAATCACATCTTCAGCTGTCAAGACTGGGGAAAATTCTCTTTTGACTCTAATAAAGTTGATAGCAAAGTTTCTGCTCTGTCTACCAAAAAGGCAAGTCTCCATTAACTTTATCCATTGCTTTAGTCTACATCCTTTCATGTTGTTGCTGGGCTGTTTTGGTTTTGTTTTGCCTTAGGTGGGTGGGTGGCTGGCTGGTTGGTTCGCTGGCTGGCTGGTTGGCTGGTTGGTAGGCTGGATGGTTGGCTGGATGGTTGGCTAGTTGGTTGACTGGTTGGCCGGTTGGCCGGTTGGCCGGTTGGCCGGTTATTTCTCAGAGAGGGCTATACTCTATAGACTGGCTGCCCTCAGATGCACAACCCTCCTGCTTCAGCAGTGCTGTAATCATAGGCTTTAAGCGACTTTACATTCTTACTCATTTTCTTCCCACCTCTACCTACTGACATTATATATCCATTATATAGCCTTTTGTATGTATTTGTGAAACAGAGGAAATATAGATACAGATGTTTTCTTTTTATATTCTACTGCTTAATAAAGAATAAAAAGGTATCAGGAATTGGCCTCAATATAGCATTGCAAACAATAGGAATGGTAAGATTTTCATGAAAATTCAAAAGAAATGCAGTTAAGATTAAGACCAATTTTGATGTTATTAAGAAGATATCAATCGGATGTGCAAAAGGTACAGGATAGTCAAGGCCTTGAAAACAACAGAGCTGGAAGACCTGGACTTCAGATAGCAGAATTTACTGTAGAACCTAACAAACTCAAAATTAGCATAGTGTTCTCAGAGGACAGAAAAATATGCTAATAGAAGCAGACCTACAAAAACATGGCCATTTGTGAATATCACAGAACACATGAGGACCACAGAATACATGGTCTCAATTCTGTGAGGGAAGGACAATCTTTAAAATAAATGTGGCTAAGCCAACTGGACAGCTGAGTGGGCAGAAGAAGGAAAGAAAGGGAGGGAGGGAGGGAGGGAGGGAGGGAAGGAGGGAGGAAGAAAGCCAGTCACAGCTAGCTATGATGGCCTAGATCACATTACATGCAGAGCCCATTTGTAGTTGAACTATAGATCTAACAACATCAACAACAACAACAAAAGTAAGAAAGGACCTTTATAATGTTGGAATAGGGATAGATCTCCTAAGCCAAAGGTGAGAGAAGAATACATTGTATATCATTAAATGTAACAATTTTTTATTCTAATTGAGCAGTGGTGGCGCAAGCCTTTAATCCCAGCACTTGGGAGGCAGAGGCAGGTAGATCTCAAGGTTTGATGCCAGCCTGGTGTACAGGGTGAGTTCAGAATAGCCAGGGCTACACAGAGAAACCCTGTCTCAAACAAACAAAAGAATTATTTATTCCTCAAAAGATACCACTAAAAGGCTCAGGCAACATTATAGAGTAGAAGAAATTATTTTCAACTCAACTCATAATGTACATACAGAACCAAAAGTCTCATATCAGAATATAAAAAAGACCAATTTAAGAAAAAAGCAGAAAACCCAATAGGAAAAAAAGACCACCACGTAACCAGGCAGAAATTTAACAAATGAGAAAGGAGTATTCAACTTTGCTAGTCATCAAGGAAGTCTCTCTCTCTCTCTCTCTCTCTCTCTCTCTCTCTCTCTCTCTCTCTCACACACACACACACACACACACACACACACACACACACACACCCGAAATATATCTAGAATGAAAGACTGATAATACCAGTGTGGCAGTTTGAATAAGATGTTCCCCATAAATCTCTGGCATTTGAACACTTGGTCTCCAGTTCATGGCTGTTCGGGGAGAACTAAGAGGCATGGCTCTGAGGAAGGAAGACTCCTGCCATTTTAAGTTAACTTTCTATTCTTGTTTGTGGATTGAGATGTGAGCTGTCGGCTATTGCTCCAGCACCATTGACTGCTGCTGCCATGTTTCCTACCATGACTGTGATAAGAGTCCTATATGTCTGAGACCATAAACCCAAAGGACACTTCCTTCTATAAGCTTTTTTCCCTTGCTGTTTATTTCTGAGACAGTGTCTTGCTATGTAGCTCAGACTGGATTTAAACTCATTATGTAACACAGACTGACATCAAACGCTTAGCCATTCTCTTGCCTAAGTTTCCCAAGTGCTGAGTTTACAGTGTGCATGACAACACTCAGAACCCATAATGGTTTTATATTACAAAGCCAGCCCAGTGCCTGGAGGACACCATGCTAAGAAATAAGCCAACCTGAAGATCAGAAACAGAGTAGCAAGGAACTGACCAATGAGCAGGCTGGACAAGGAGAGTGCATCCCATCTTTCCACTAAGCATGCATGAAAACTGTCAAGAGAGCAGGTAGGAAAGGTTCTCAGCACACATACAAAAACAAGTATGTGAAGTGGTGCAAGTCTTAATCTGTTTGATTTCATCACTTTACAATGTGGACATGTCAAAACATTATGTTGGTCAAGCCTGTAATACCAGCACTTGGGAGGATGGGACAGGAAAATTCAAGGCCAGCCTGGGTTGCATAGCGAATTTAAAGTAAGCCTGGGTTACAAACAAACAAACAAAAATCAGAAACATAGTCTAATAATAAACATACACATCTTTTGTTTTTGAGACAGGGTCTGGCCTAGACTGGCCTCAACCTCATAATCCAGCTGCCTTTACCTCTGGAGTACAACATACACAAACTGTATTTGTCAATTGCAGCTTAAGTAAAGCTTTGAAGAAACCAAATGTATACATGGTCAAAAATAAAAAAAAATCCTTTCAAGGTGATTATTTTTTAACTTTTTGAAAAAATCTGAAATTATAATTCCAGAATTTCTTTTACTTTCCTTCCTCCAGACTCTCCCCTATATCCCTCTCCTTCTTCAAATTCATGGACTCTTCTTTCATTAGTTACTAAATGCACAGATGGATGGATAGACAGGTAGATAGATTCTTAAATATAACCTGCTTAGTCTGTATAACATTACTTGCATGTATGTTTTCTGGGTTCACATTTTCACACTGGACAGCCAGTTGCTGTGCTCTTCCCTAAGAAAGATCATCTCTGCAGTTCCCATCTTCCTTCAGTTGCCTATAGCCCTTTGTAAGGTTGAGTGAGGCCCTGTGGGCTTTTCCCTGCCCACACTGGCATGTCCATTGATGTCATTCTTTTTCAGATCATGTTTGAGCAGTCATGTTGGTAAGCCTTATATGAATGTAGCTTCTGACATTATTAAGAGACACCATCTCACAGCAAACTTCCGGATCCTCTTCTTAAAATCTTTCTACCCTTTCTGCAAGTTCTGTAAGCCCTGGGTTGGGAGTGTTTGTAGATGTATCCACTGGGACTAGGCTCTACAATGTTGCTTATTGATGGGTTGTGGTTTTCTGTAGTGATCTCCATGTATGAGAAAGAGAAGTTTCCTTGATGAGAGGTGAGGACTACACTAAACTGTGAGTATAAAGACAAATGTTTATAGATTGTTGGTGATTATGCTGGTTTAAGAAAGTAGTGGTTGTGAATCACAAAAGAACACACATGATATGCACTCACTGATAAGGGGATATTAGCCCAGAAACTTAGAATATCCAAGATACAATTTGCAAAACACATGAAATGCAAGAAGAAGGAAGACCAAAGTGTGGATACGTTGTTCCTTCTTAGAATGAGGAACAAAATACCCATGGAAGGAGTTACAGAGACAAAGTTCGGAGCTAAGACGGAAGGAATGACCATCCAGAGACTGCCCCATCCAGGGGTCCATTTCATATACAACCACCAAACACAGACACTATTGCATATTCCAGAAAGACTTTGCTGACAGGACCCTGACATAGCTCTCTCTTGTGAGTCTATGCCAATGCCTGGCAAATACAGAAGTGGATGCTCACAGTCATCTATTGGATGGAAAATAGGGCCCCTAATGGAGGAGCTAGAGAAAGTACCCAAGGAGCTAAAGGGGTCTGCAACCCTATAGGAGGAGCAACGGTATGAACTAACCAGTACACCCCCAAGAGCTGTGTCTCTAGCTGCATATGTAGCAGAGGATGGCCTAGTCGGCCATCAATGGGAGGAGAGGCCCTTGGTATTGTGAAGATCATATGCCCCAGTACAGGGGAATGCCGGGGCCAGGAAGCTGGAGTGGGTGGGTTGGGGAGCAGGGCAGGGAGAGGGTATGGGGGGCTCTGGGGATAGCATTTGAAATGTAAATGAAGAAAATATCTAATAAAAAAAAAGAAAGTACTGGTTGTGGATTTCCCTCTAACAACTGTGGAGTCACTAGTACTTAGAAGTTAACTAGGTGTCCAGTACCAGGCATGGTTTCTCTCTTGCTGAGCAAGTCTTAAGAACAAGTAGAGGACTGTTGGTTACTGCCAAGGTAGTGTGTCAGCATTGCACCATTAGGGTTATCTTGCCATGCTCATTGCTGATGTAGTTCGTGGGCATTATAGCTGGGTAAGACTGTTGGTTGGGTCTATTATTTAGAAGCTTACATGATGCCTACTGGTTCCATGAAAACTAGTCCTCAGAAAAAGGAGGGATTCAGGTCAGCTGAAGTTCAAGGGTCTCTGGGCTCTGTTTCTGAAGTACATGGTGTCTTCAGCAAAAGAATTTACCTTCTATCTCTGGGAAACAACCAAGGACAATAACAACAGGTTGAATAGTTTAGGAGTGTCTTGGACAGTTCTGGTCAACAATTCAAAAGAGTGTTTCTCATGCCTGATATTTGTGAGGTGGTCTTTGGCTCTTGAAGGGAGCACCATTAACCTATATAAGAAAAGTTCATTAAAACTATATATGATATTAGTATACACAATTACATGTATTATAGATTTTTTCCAGATGAATAGTTAATAGTATGTTTCTGAGTAGCTTTTTCAGTCATCATTGTTATTTCACCTTCCTTTTATATTACTTCCCCTCCATAAAGAGCCTCCTTTCAGATCATTTTCATCCTCTTCCCCCATCCCTCCTTCCCTCTTCCTAAAGAGCCCTCCTTTCCTATTTCCCCGATCAGATGACGTGAATCCCTGCCATTCCCTCTCTGTTGTTCCCCAGCCTCTCTAGTCTGCAAATGGTTCTGTTTTACTTTCCTGGTTTCTGTACTTACTACAGGTAACTTGCATATGAAGATTTGGAGCTAGAGACCTCCAGTGAGAGAACTTATCTTTCATGTATCTTTCTAGGTTACCTGATTCAATATCATCTTTTTCTAGTTCTACCCATTTATCTGCAAAGTTCATTTTTCTTTACATCTGAATAGTATTCCATAGTATGTATGCACCACATTTTCATTATCTATTTTCAATTGAAGGAAAATTAGATTGTTCTTATTTCTTAGTTACTGTGAATAAAGCATAGGTGAAAATGGATGAGCAAGGATCTACAGAACTGGGTGTCTAGTCCTTTACATCCCAAGAATGGTATGGCTGGACCTTGAGGTAGATCGATTCCCAGCTTCCCGAGGAACCACCATGCAGGAGACTCATATTCAGTCTAATGTGGGCCCCATGGAAATTTTGGGTTTAAATCCTGACATGACAAATTAGAAAGGCCTAAATAGGTTAAAATGTGTGTGATTTTGAGTATTGTGGTTGTTTTATTGTTCCTCTGGGACAGAGGGCAAGCCACAGGTTTTCCTGGTTACGGCTGAAGGATATGCTGATTTGGGGGAAAGGTTTTTTTGTCTTAGTGTTTTTGGACAAGGTGATTAAGGTATTTACACCTTCCAGAGTTCTATGGATCAGATCTGATAGAGGAAGACCCCCCTGAGAACTAGATTCCAGAGAATCAAACAAAAAGGTTATCTTGATGATACTAAAATTTTGTTTTGAGATTTATATATTACAGAATATACAGCCTTGGTGAATTTCATCGTCAGACATACTGAACTGACCTGCCTGAACTCTTGATGTCTTGGTTTTTCATCTGTATCCAGTCAGGACACAGACATCAGAGACTAATACAATCATTGGTGTGGCCTTCTTAAGGCCAACAAACTCCCCCATTTCCCTAACCTTTCCCCTCCCTTCAAAAATATCTCAATGCTCATATTCAGCTCGAAGAAGTTATGAAGAGTCATCATCCCAGTTCCCTAAGCTTTGGGGCTAGGGGTGATTATTATAGGTTGTCTTTGATACTGAAAATTTTGAAGTACAGGGCTTAGACCCAGTCCTTCTATTGTTGTTATTATAATAGTTCTGAGGTGTTTAAGCCTGTGAGTTAAGAGCCGAATAGGAAATTCATGGCTCGTAGTTCATTGTTAGGGCGTGCTCAGTTATTTAACTAGAAATGGCTGAGAGTAGTTAACAGACAACAGTCTAGATTACTTCACATAGATAGATGGTTTTCAAAAACATCAGAAGTCCACAGAATGTGACATTTAATGATGATTTATTCAGTTGTGGTTGAGACAAGTCTGCTCCTGACAGTTTTCCCTGCCTTGGATTCAAAGAAGAAACTGAGCATCTTTGAGTTACTCCAATTGTGGTGAAAACAGCCACTAGGCAAGAACTGCCTTTTCATCTACAGACATAATAACTGTCCAAAGAAAGGACACAATTACAGGTTAGGACAGCTTGACTCTGCAGAGACAGAGTAGGCTAGTCCTTAATATTCCCGTTTCTCTAAGTCTGTCAGATGACCTTGGCCAGTAGGCTGAAGACTGACGCTCCATCGTGTTGAAGTAAGGCACTGTCCAAGTGATCAGCAGTTTCTATAAATTGGCTAAATTTTGGAAGCTGTGTTAGGCTTCCTATATATTTTCAGTTGAAATCAGTCATTCTTGGATTTCTGATGGGGTTGAAAAACTACATAGTCTCTTAGCCAACCCAGGCTTTATACTTTGAGAGAAACAGATTTGAGAGGATGGTTTTCAGATGGCATTCAATCTAAAGACAAGACATAGCCAGGTATAGAACTATAGTCTTTAAGTAAGGATAGATGACAGAGGTTCTATTTAATAACAAAGATGATGGGCTGGGTGTTAGGTCTCCTGTACTTTATAAATTACAAAATAATTACAGTTATGTTCAATTATATCTGAGATAAAATAGTCTTTTAATTGGACAGAAAGGGGGAAATGTTGTGGACAGCTCTGGGGCTAATTATATATGATGTTAATTCCATTCTCCAGTGAGTGGCTGCAAACAGGAGTCAGCACTCAGGTGATTTCCGGTAAACCTGCCTCCCACCTTAATTTGTAAAATAAGGGACAGCTGATGATTGGGCAGATAAAAGGGAAGGTGGAGCAGAAGGTGTGGACAGAGAAGAAAATGGAAGAGGGAGATGATGCAGAGGAGGAGGAAGACGAAGAAAAGCTGAACAGAAGCACATGGCCTGGAGAAACAGCAAGTTCTAAGGGGTCTCATAGATGTGGAAGATGGTAGTATAGCGGTAGATCTGCCCAATCTAGGCGCACAGCATGTATTCATATTAACTGTGTCATGTTTTCATTGCTGGAGCATATTTGGGTTGGAGATTTACCGTAACACCACCACACTAATTTCTATAGTGACTGTACAAACTTGCACTCCCACCAGCAATAAGTAAGATTTCCCCTTCCCCCATATCATCACCAACATGAACTGTCATTTGTGTTATTGATTTTGGTCATTAATTTGGCCACTCAATCTCAAAGTAGTTTTAATGACAGTTCTCTAATGAGTAAGGATGTTCAATATCTTTGTTCCTCAGCCATCTGTGTTTCTTCTTGAGAACTTTCTGCTTAGTTCTGTAGCCCATTTTTAAAACTGGACTATTTTTCTTGATGGCAGGTTTTTTTTTTTTAATTCTTTATATGTATTTTATATATTCCTATTGCAGTGTATCTCAAACTTCCTAATGCTGTGACCCTTCAATACAGTTCTTTAGGTTGTGATGACCCCAACCATGAAATTACTTTTGTTGCTACGATCATAATGTAAACATCTGATATGTAGGACGGTCATAGGTGACTCCTGTGGAAAGGTCGTTCAACTCCCCCAAAGGGGTTGCCACCCATAGATTGAGAACCACTGCTCTATTGGCTGTACAAAGATTGTTTCCAACTCTGCAGCCTGCTGTTTACCTAAAGGATGATACCATTTGCCAAACTGAGTATCTTCAGCTTCATGAGGTCCTATTCATTGAATGTTGTCCTTAGTGCCTATGTCATTGGTGTGCTATTCAGAAAGTCTTTTCCGTGCTGATGAGTTTAAGACTAGTCTCCATTTTTCCACCTATAAGATCTAGGGTACCAGGTCTTACATTGGGATTCTTAACTCATTTGGCGTTGAGGTTTGTGAAAGGTGATAAATATGGACCTATCTGCATTCTACATGCAGTCATCCAAGTGTACCAGTACCATTCAAAGAAGATTCTGGTCTTTCTCCAGTTTGTTTGTTTGTTTTGTGTCTTTGTCAACATTCAGGTATCCATAGGTCTTCTGTCTGGGTCTGCAATTTGAATGGATTGATCAACATGTCTGTTTTAATGCTAATAACACACTGGTTCTACAAGTCTCTAACTTGGTTCGTTAGTTACCCCGTGATATTTTTTTCCAGGCTATTGTGAAAGTATCTGACTTTTTCTCAGTCTGTTCTGTTTGACATTTGCATATGAGAAAACTAATGACTTTTGCGTATTAATTTTGTATCCTGCTCCTTTGCTGAAAATGTTTATCAGCTGTAGAATTTTCCTAGAGGATTTCTTTTTTTTTTTTATTTTTTTTTTTTATTTTTTTTTATTAGGTAATTTCCTCAATTACATTTCCAATGCTATCCAAAAAGTCCCCAATACACTCCCCCCCCCCAGTCCCCCACCCACCCACCCCCACCCCTTGGCCCTGGCATTCCCCTGTACTGGGGCATATAAAGTTGGCAAGTCCAATGGGCCTCTCTTTCCAGTGATGGCCTACTAGGCCATCTTTTGATACAAATGCAGCTAGAGACAAGAGCTCTGGGGTACTGGTTAGTTCATAATAATGATCCACCTATGGAGTTGCAGTTCCCTTTAGCTCCTTGGGTACTTTCTCTAGCTCCTCCATTGGGGGCCCTGTGATCCATCCAATAGCTGACTGTGAGCATCCACTTCTGTGTTTGCTAGGCCCCGGCATTGTCTCACAAGAGACAGCTATATCTGGGTCCTTTCAGCAAAATCTTGCTAGTGTATGCAATGGTGTCAGCGTTTGGAAGCTGATTGTGGGATGGATCCCTGGATATGGCAGTCTTTAGATGGTCCATCCTTTCTTCACAGCTCCAAACTTTATCTCTGTAACTCTTTCCATGGGTGTTTTGTTCCCAATTCCAAGAAGGGGCACAGTGTCCACACTTTGGTCTTCGTTCTTCTTGAGTTTCCTGCGTTTAACAAATTGTATCTTATATCTTGGGTATCCTAAGTTTTTGGGCTAATATCCACTTATCAGTGAGTACATATTGTGTGAGTTCCTTTGTGAATATGTTACCTCACTCAGAATGATGCCCTCCAGATCCATCCATTTGCCTAGGAATTTCATAAATTCATTCCTTTTAATAGCTGAGTAGTACTCCATTGTGTAAATGTACCACATTTTCTGTATCCATTCCTCTGTTGAGGGGCATCTGGGTTCTTTCCAGCTTCTGGCTATTATAAATAAGGCTGCTATGAACATAGTGGAGCATGTGTCCTTCTTACCGGTTGGAACATCTTCTGGATATATGCCCAGGAGAGGTATTGCTGGATCCTCTGGTAGTATTATGTCCAATTTTCTGAGGAACCGCCAAACTGATTTCCAGAGTGGTTGTACCAGCTTGCAATCCCACCAACAATGAAGGAGTGTTCCTCTTTCTCCACATCCTCGCCAGCATCTGCTGTCACCTGAATTTTTGATCTTAGCCATTCTGACTGGTGTGAGGTGGAATCTCAGGGTTGTTTTGATTTGCATTTCCCTGATGATTAAGGATGTTGAACATTTTTTCAGGTGCTTCTCTGCCATTCGGTATTCCTCAGGTGAGAATTCTTTGTTCAGTTCTGAGCCCCATTTTTTAACGGGTTATTTGATTTTCTGGAGTCCACCTTCTTGAGTTCCTTATATATATTGGATATTAGTCCCCTATCTGATTTAGGATAGGTAAAGATCCTTTCCCAATCTGTTGGTGGTCTTTTTGTCTTATTGACGGTGTCTTTTGCCTTGCAGAAGCTTTGCAACTTTATGAGGTCCCATTTATCGATTCTCGATCTTACAGCGCAAGCTTTTGCTGTTCTATTCAGGAATTTTTCCCCTGTACCCATATCTTCGAGGCTTTTCCCTACTTTCTCCTCTATAAGTTTCAGTGTCTCTGGTTTTATGTGGAGTTCCTTAATCCACTTAGATTTGACCTTGGTACAAGGAGATAGGAATGGATCAATTCGCATTCTTCTACCTGATAACCGCCAGTTGTGCCAGCACCAATTGTTGAAAATGCTGTCTTTTTTCCACTGGATGGTTTTTGCTCCCTTGTCAAAGATCAAGTGACCATAGGTATGTGGGTTGATCTCAGGGTCTTCAATTCTGTTCCATTGGTCTACTTGTCTGTCGTTATACCAGTACCATGCAGTTTTTATCACAATTGCTCTGTAGTACAGCTTTAGGTCAGGCATGGTGATTCCTCCAGAGGTTCTTTTATCCTTGAGGATTTCTTTTTTAAGGGTATCTTATGTATAAAACCATATCTGCAAATAGAGATACTTTGACTTTTTCCTAGTTGTATCAAAGTGATCTTTTAAATTTTTTCCATCATAATGGTGGTGCATACCTTTAATCCCTGCATTTGGGAGGCAGGCAGATCTCTGAATTTGAGGACAGCCTGGTCTACAGAGCAAGTTCCAGAAGAGCCAGGGCTACACAGAGAAACTCTTCTCTCATTAAAAAAATTCGTAAGAAGCCGGGCGTGGTGGCGCACGCCTTTAATCCCAGTACTTGGGAGGCAGAGGCAGGTGGATTTCTGAGTTCGAGGCCGGCCTGGTCTACAGAGTGAGTTCCAGGACAGCCAGAGCTATACAGAGAAACCCAGTCTCGAAAAACAAAACCAAAAACAAACAAACAAAAATTCATAAGAAGAAAGATATATTAATACTAAAAACGAGACCTGAATAATTAATATATTTTATAGGAAAAAGTCTAATGTAATTCTATAAAGAAGAGGATAAAGAAACAGGAAAAGAAACGTCACCAGTATTGGCTGGCTGACTGAAGCTTTTTCTTGTCCCTACCCCACATTTATAACATTGCTACATCCACTCCAGTAGTGACAAGTGCGACAGGCCCCGAAAACCTGGGCGTTGTCCCTAGGCGAAAAGTTCATGGAAACTTAGTCTCCTGGAATCGTGGCATCCTGTATGAGGAATGCTTCAATGTCCTTGCTTTAGTTGGTAAACGGATCTGTGTGCTTTCCCTTAATATTGCTTTACTACAAGTGCTCCTAAGGATTGATATTTTGACATATAGCTAAGTTAGATTCTAGGCAGTCCTTGATCCGACCTTGGGCATGGATAGCTAAGTCACTGCCCTACACAAATTTACCATTATCTAGGAAGAAGGAAGTTTATGACCTAAAGAGGAACCAGAGTAGATACTTAGAACTATAGATAGCTGAGTTACACAAGTATTTAAGGGGGAAGGTGGACTATACAATAGACTAGAGTAGGAACTATGGCAAGGGCATGAAGCCCTTGCTCCTGGCTTCTAAGATCAAGTGGACCTTAGGTGGAGCTGTTTTTGATTCCAGTTGTTAACATTGAATTTTATCCCAGTTGGTTCCTGCCAGTTCTTCCCTGTTTGCATTCCTCTGTTTTGTGTAAGAATCCAGTAACCTCTTTGTACCTTGCAGGTGCTGGTATGTCACCCAACTTCCCTATTTTCTTCTGTATAAAAAGTTTGATGCTCCATTTGACAGATTACATTCAGATCCACACTCCCTCATGTGGAGTCTATTTGTCAATTCCCACCGACTCCTTGCCCACCTGTGACCAGAGACCCGTTCCACGCAGACATGGGACCAAAAGGGTCTGCGGCATAACATTATCTTATTGTTTTAAACAATGTTTTCCACCAGGCCCAGGCTCCAAGATGAGCCACAGTTACAATTAAAAAGCATCACTAAAGACTAGGTAGGGAAAAATGGAAAGTGACCACAGAATAAAACAATGACTTAGAGACTTTCTGTCTACCACCAGCAGCAAGAGACTTTGCACAGTCGCTACTCCATCCACCCCTGCATGTCTACTGACTATGGAACCTAGTGACACCACAGCAAAGCCTTGATTATATAACTGTTGGCTTCCCACAAAACTGGTTATAGCAAGAAGTATTCAAAAATATACTCTTACATTTTTTTAAATGCTTCATTCTTTTCAAAGGTGAAAGGAACAAAATTAAAATACAAATTCCCTGCTGGGTAACTAATTTCCTATTTTTCTCAAATATGTTCTGGAGCACAGCAGTTAAAATTATATTAGACAGTTCAGTAAGATTCTAAGTAGCATTTAACAAGTGTAGTGTATGAAATTAATGGCTATATTTCTAACATAATAAAATATTCTCAAATATGTCATTGTACTGTATTCCCATACTATGACCAAAATCCATCATTTAATCTCCAAAGACATACTACATTGTAATTGTTTTTGCTAATCCCAAAGATATAAGGAGACTAACCAAATCATCATGGCTAAATTAATTGTAGCAAGGAATTAATTAAAGCAAGCTTTAAAAAAAATTGTGTGCACAGGCTGCCACCCCCCCACTGCCTTCAAGCATTGAACATGTGTAAGATGTTCATCCAAGGGCTAGGGAAGTTCTAAATGGGGAATTGGGGAGGCGGGGTTATAGGACAGCACAGCCAAGTAGTTCTAACAAGGTAGTCATAACAACTTTTGAAACTAAGATGTGGTTGTCATTTCCTGGGACAGGCACTACAGAATCATTGTTGCTGTTTCCTGCGACAGGCACTACAGAACCATTTGTAGCTAAGGTTATAGGAGGGGCATACATAGCTCAAACCTTGAGAAGCAAAGATTTAATCATAAACAGAAATGAATCTACTTTCTTTTTACTATAAAATGCCTTTCAAGCCTAGGATGGAAGTAGACTAGTTCATCCATTTTATCATCAGCCAACTGAAGAATACAAAAACATCCTGAACTATAAAGCTAATATTTTCTTTATTCCTACTCTAGTTTCCTATAACCCTCATATATAATATCATCAGGTGTTCATTACAAAGTGAAACAAAATCTTTATTTAGTCATCTTATTATTTTGACAATCAATTCATGGACAGTGATAGATCATGAATTTTTAAATTTATCCATTTATTGGGGCATGGGTACATGTGAAGGTGAGCGTACAACTTGTAGGAGTTAGTTCTCTCTACCGACCTTGTGGGTTCCAGGGATTGAGCTAAGGGTGCCAAGCTTGGAGCACATTTACCCACTGAGCCACCTCACCAGCCCCACATCATTACATTTGAACCGCCTCCTCTGTTAGAAGGGCCAATTGTGACAGCTAATTAAGTGCTGTCAGAAAGTTCTCACAGTTACAAGGTGAAATTCAGGAAAACAGAGTAGAGGTAACTGTTCAAATTATGTCACAGAACAAAACTGATTCCAGCTCTGGATATTACAGGTCAGAGTCTGAATAAAATGTATAAAGAAGAGAGGATGCCATGGGGCTGGCTGCCCATAAAGGAACTGTTCAACACCTAAGGAAAGGCAGTAGGAGACCTGGGGGATTCTCAGCATCCATTGTATAAGCCTGGTTTCCCTGTAAGTCACAAATCACCTATCTGGTTACAGAAATTTGAGCATTTTTTTTAACTCAAGGAAATATTTTTGAATAAAACATCATTTGCCTAATCCAAGGACAAATAAGAACATGTTGGAACAGCTTGCTATGGCAACCAGCCTTAAGGGCGCCTGTTGGGAAAGACAGGACAATAGAAGGAGAGATGGCGATCCTGCCTCTCATTTCCATCTCCTATTCTTTTCAAATCCTCCAGAACTTCAGAAAAATACCTTGTCCAGGAAGAAAATATCTGATATGAACTCTAAATGAGAAATTGGAAAGAAGTATTTTTCAACAACCATGCTGATATCTGAACTAGTCCTGTAGCTACTTTGACCAAGTCAACACAGTGAACGTGGTACTAGAAGCCCTGCACTTGTACCTCCTCCTGCTGCAACTCAGGTAGCACAGTTAATGAAGCCCAAACTGCCATGAAGGCTGTGTGGGTAAGAACTGGAGCCCCTGCACAGCTACAGCCTTGAGACTTCCACCAATCATAGATGTCCTTGCCCTGTGAAGCCTACACAGAAGTCCTGCTGGGCTAAGCCACTAAACTTGATGGTGGTTTGACAGGGACCAACACATAGAGAAAACACTCTCCCCTCTCTGTGGCTCTACCCTCCCAGCTAGGACCCCCCACTCCTCTCTTCTGTCTTGCTATGCAGCTCAGGCTGGCCTCAAATTGCCAAACCTTCGGTCCCTGCCTCCCAAATGCTGCCTGACACCATGCCCAGCTAAAACACTAGCCTTTAACATTTAGAGCATACCATCTCTGTACAGGAGCCCCAAAACAGACTCTTTCAAAGGTCACTACAATATGGAATTCAGGGTTCAGAGTAATTAACAATCATTATTACTGTGATATTCGGTATAAAATGGGCATTAGAAGGCTAGAGATGGCTCAGCAGTTAAGAGCACTTGCCTTCCAGATGACCCTAAGTTCAGTTCCCAGCACCTATGTGAGATGGCTCACAACTGCCTGTAACTCCAGCTCCCAGAGGGGCTAACACTCTCTTCTGCCCTCCATGGGTACCTATGCATTTGTCAGAGAGAGAGAGAGAGAGAGAGAGAGAGAGAGAGAGAGAGAGAAGAAGAAGAAGAAGAAGAAGAAGAAGGAGGAGGAGGAGGAGGAGGAGGAGGAGGAGGAGGAGAAGGAGAAGAAATAGTTTAAACAGCACTTTAAAGAAAAAGTTCTCTTACAATACAGTGAGAGATTTATCATCTGTCTAGTATTGACTAAGTGTAACTCATAAGAAAACAGGAATAAATGAGAAGGTTCTTAGTATCTTCATATTCTATGTGCATCATTAAAATGAGTTGCATAAAATGTGAAATGTAAAAATTCATCACATTGTCTAGACATTGTTCATTTTTAACATCTTAGTGTTTTAGAAAAAGATATATGTGAAAGACTATAAAAATCCATATCTCAACTCATACTATCTCAAAAGATGAGTATACAGGTAATTTTCAAATGTAAATACTTTCCCTTGGGAAAGTATTTCTTTTATTCTGATGACAGAACCCAGAGCACAATTTTACATAATACTTTTTAATTAAAAGTCTGAATTTTGAGACTTAAAAACTCTTTCAAAAAGTGAAGAGGAGATAATCTCAACAGATTGGGAAACTATATAATAAAACTACCCCCGGCCCAAATATGGTTTTCTGCCACCAGGAAACCACAAACCATCAACCTCACAGTATGAAACAGATGCTTAGGGTTTTGTTGTTGAGACAAGAGTTCCATGTAGCCCAAGCTGCCATCAAACTCCCCATGTAGCTGAGAAGGAACCTCCTGTCTCCACCTCCCAAGCACTAAGACTGCAGAAGTACACCACCATGCCAGGTTTCTTCTGGCTCTGTACAGACCTAGAACTCTACATGTTGTACAGATATTCTAGCATCTAAGCTTACTCCCAGGCCTAGAATGCTTTTTAGAACAAATGCTAAACTCTGAGGCATGTGCTAGTCTCATAGCAACAAGAAGTGCTCATTTCAACATCTGTGTGACTCTTACAAAGAAATTGGTCAAGAAATTGAGTTAGTTCCAGAAAGGCTGCGTAGATGCTCACTCAGAGAAAACATCTGCAAAGAATCTGACAGAAATCCAAGAAACAGAAGTGTGGCACAGTCCTCTTGATGAAACTGGAGGTAAAAGTTAAGAGGCCAGTGGTGCTCTTGTCTTCTGTCAGTCCATGTTGTTTGCTGTGTTATATTTGCTGTGTTATTTTCTCACTGGCTTCCTGACTAAAGTGTTATTCTATCATTGTGTCTACAAGCACTTCCGCAAAGCTATGTGTCTCAATTTCCTAATTCTAAACTCTAATTTCCTTATATTGGGCCTGAACACAACTCCTTGCCATCTCAGAGACTAGCTCCCTGGAACAGATAGATGTTCAACCATGATCCAAAAGTTGAGACCAATGCAAAGACTTGGGTAAGTAAAAGTTTGTTTCAAAGAGTCCTTTAAAGTACAGGAATGGTAAACATATCTAGTATTTGTGTAAATACAGTAACCAGGAAAAATCTAACAGGATACTATACTTCTATCAAGGAAACCTAAAATTTTATAACTTTCCTTAGCAACCAATGCTTCACAGGAAAACTTCATATTAGGTTTAGAATCAGTAAAACCTTGAAGTCTTTAAAAAGAAAAACAGAGGCCAAACAGCCAGGATTTTCTTATACTTACCTAGTCATATTTTTAAAATTTAAGTTAAAAGATGGCCTTGTTACTGGCTCACACATAAAAGGTACATAAATACTTGTTTCATGGATGAATACTTAAATAAACTTTTTCTTTCTTTTTTTTTTTTTTACTAGTTTGGGGCATGGATTCTGCTTTCAGGCTGGCCTCCAACTTCTGGTCTTCCTGCCTCTACCTCCCAGATGGTGGGATTATGGGCTCAAGCAACTACATCTGGTTTATGCTGTGCTGGGTAGCAAGCCCAGAGCTTCATGTATGCTCAGAAATCAGTCTTCCAAATGAATCATATTCCCAGCCCCACTCTCAGTTTTAAAAGTACACTTACTTCATTAACTAACCATCCCAAGATAGGTGACACCATTGCAAGCAATAAGAGTCATCCTCAAAAAAGGAAGTGTGTGCACACATGTGCACTCACACACATATGCCTGCAATATATGTATGTGACAGTCACAGAACAACTTGCTAGAGTCAGTTCTCTCCTTCTACCATGTGAGTTCAGGAGATCTAACTCAGGTCACTGGGCTTAATGGCAAGTGTTTTACCATACTGAGCCCTATCACCAGCACAGGAATTTCATACTAAAGAAAAAGTAGAGATAATAATTAGAGACACAGAAAATCATCTAACAATAAGTGTTAGTGTAATAGCAGTAAATGATTTACCCAAACTAGGTGTAGTCCGAGGACAGGAGGTATCAAACTAAATGAATACTCGTGCTAAAAATCCATATCAAGCTGTGCTATGGTGGTGCACGCCTTTAATCCCAGCACTTCAGAGGCAGAGGCAGGCAGATTTCTGAGTTTGAGGCCAGCCTGGTCTACAGAGTTCCAGGACAGCCAGGGCTATACAGAGAAACCCTGTCTCAAAAAAACCAAAAGAAAAAAAACCCCATATCATAGCATAGTTAATATAGAAATTAAATAGGGTTTTATGCTGATGAGAGATCCAGGTAGCAATAAAATAGAAATCTCTAAATGAGAAAATAGGAAAAATGTTAAGAGGAAAGCATTTACTGAAAGGACTGGTTCCCCGAAGTTGACAATGGTGATGGCCCAAGAGCATACAATAGAACAATGACAATGGGGTGGCATCAATGGAAGCCAGGTTTTCACTGAGCTCTAATGAGGGACAATTTAAAGCAAGTAAGTTGGAAGTACAATTACAATTATGAAGGTTTATTGGGTACTTTTCTGTGGTGTGATAAAACACTATGTCCAAGACAGCCTATAGAAGGAGGGGTTTATCTTGGTCTTACAGTTCCAGAGAGATAGCAGTCCATTACTATCATGACAGGGAACATGGCAGCAGGTAGGCAGGTCTGGCACTGGAGCAGTAACTGAGCCCCCAAATCTTGATCCACAAACAGGAAGCAGAGACACTGGGAACCAATCCAGTCTTTTGAACTCCAACAAGGCCACAGCTCCTAATCCTTCCCAAACAGTTCCCACAACAAGGGAGCCTCTATGGAGACCATTCTCATGCAAACCGCCACAGAAGGTAAGAAGAATACACTGTTTTTGTAGTACTACTGTAAAATGTTTAACTTTCTCATCAACAAACCAATATACATGATTCCTCACATGATGATTCATAACTCCTTGGCCTCATTATGTCTATACGTCTATATCCCAGCATGCAATGATTATATATAAATCAACATTTACTTAAGGTAAACACTTTTATAAGAATGGCTAACAACATTAAGTGGACTCGTCCATTTTTTATGTTATTGGCTCTAAGCAGAGAAAATTACTTTAAACTTAAAAGGACTTTTAAGTTGATTTTAAACTATCCCACAGCTTGCTTTAAGTACTGCTTAAGTACTTTAAGTACTACTCTCCAGGAAAGAACTTACTTCCTTTCTTCTTTTTCATTCTTGCCAGAAGACTTCTTAACTGATTAAGTAGCTGCCTTCCCAATTGCTAATCAAATAAACTATTAAATATTCAGAGAAAAAATGTTTTGCTTTCCTTTTTAATTTTTATTTTTTCCTGTGTGTGTTGGGGAGGTGAGAAAAGGGCATCACATTCCCCTGAATTGGAACTATAGGTTGCTGTAAGCTGCTAATTTGCATGCTGGAAACCAAACTAAGGTCTCTGGAAGAGCAGCAAGTGTTTTCAACTGCTGGGCCAGTTCTCCAGTCCTTGCTTTTCGTTTTTGAAGAACCTAAAGCCTTCATCTAAAAGCACAGGCCTCCAGGAAAAAGACACACTGAGGTTCTACCAGAGTGAGTTATTATTATTATTATTCTTTCAGAGTGAGTTATTTGTCATTTCACTCTATTGTGGATTTACTTTCAGATATTTCTGAGTCAGGGTCTTATGAAGCCTAGGCTGGCCTGGAGCTCATGGTGATTCTGTTGCCTTGGCCTTCCAAGTGCTGAGATTACAGGACTACAAGTGAGCACTACCACACCCAATTCATAATTTTATTATTTTAATAACATTTTATTTCCAGTTATTGTTGTTTTGTTGAGTGGTTGAGACAGCCTCAACTGGCCTGGAACTTGCTATGGGTGGGCCAGGCTAGTATCAAACTTACCTGCCTCTATATCCTGAGAGTGTGTTCTCACACTGAGCTAACTAGTATGTCTTCAAATACAAATTATATAGCCATTTTGGGTCTGTGATGTAGCTCAGTTAGGAGACCACTTGCTTGGCATGCACAAGCCCTGGCTCTGTCTCCAGCACCACAATAAAATAAAAATATAAATATAAGATATAAAATTATGTAACAATTTTAGAACTTAAAATTGTGTTAGTAATTATAGGAAAGTAGGCTCAGATATTATTAGCACAAATTCATACAGTATCTAATAAATATCTGCTGAATAAAGGAGTAAATTTCACCCATCACAATGATGCTTGTCACATTTGCCATCTGCTCTCCATCTCTACAGCAACTCGGAGAGCCTGTGCTTTGTTGTCTCTGCACAGTTGTTCAAGTAGCATTCCTGCTCCTGGACTCCTCCCTGTGCAGTGCATCATGCACTTGCTGCCATATTGATCTTCCTGAACCAACATACTATCACAGATGGCATCGTATCTCGGGCCCTACACATCAAACTCACCCTTTAAGACAGGCATTGTCTACTTCTCTCAACTTCCCTCATCCCCTGTGGCCTCTGTGCGACAACTTCTCTCTGCTCTGTCTCTTTTTTGCTCGTTAGCTTTTTACAGTGTGACCAGAAAGACCTCGGGGTTCATGCTGATGAGGTGTGTGTGCGTGCAAGGGAAAATGTTAGGGCAGTGTCATGGCACTGTATCTGTGAGCCTCCAAAGCCTTGCTTGATGGCAATATAGACTGATTGATATATTTAACCACTTAGAAGATCTCTTATTAGAAATAAAATTCTGTACTTCATTAAACATAGGAACACCATAAATAACATTTTCAAGTATACTATTAGGCAGAAATCTGCCAACATTTTTTCCAAAATATTTGTATCATCTTTCACAAAATATAACTGTTGTACATGTTGGTGATTCAAGTATTGCCTCAATCAAACAAACTTCATTTAGCTCTAATGATGAAGACATAAAATTCTTAAAGGCCGCTGACAGATTTTAAGAGACTGCTGAAAAAAATGAGCTTCAACCATTATCTGAAGAGCTCTCATTGTCATGACTGCTGAGTAGATGCACAGTGAGCAGCACAGTCATTAAGAACGCTTTTCATATATTTACTAGACCAGAGTCTCAGGCTGACAGTTCAGTCATTCAATCCCTGCCCAGCTCATGCAATTTATGCAGACTATAGGCCGGCAGCACCAGAGTAGGAACAAAGAAAGAGGCTATGAATAGGCAAAAACAGCCAGGGGTGTCGTGTTAAGGACTGATGCATGCAATATGTTTATAGCTGCAAAAAGTCAATATTACTATATATCCAAATTATAACATTAATAATTCAACAAGCCCTTGATAGCTTACTGAGTGTAACGCAAGGCTTTTCCATTACTTTGCACTATTGGCAAAAAGACCATAACGTCTGCCCTTAAGGAGCATACAAAGCAGGCAGCTAAGAAAGGGAGGGGAGTACGTGAGGAAAGAAATCAATTGATGGCCATTTTGTGGCAGGCTAATTACAAGTGCTTAGCACCAGTATCAAATGTTGATCTGTGTGTGTGCTCATGTGTGTGTGTGTCTGGCACGCTAGTACACACTTGTAATCCCAGCACTTGGCAAGAGGACCCTATCTAAAATACAAAAACTGTTGGCCTTCACCAATGCCTTCTTTGTTGAATGATAAACACAAGTGTGTTCCTTTGGGGACCAAGACTTCTACTGCATTCTGTAGTAAATCACATTCACTTTCAGAAGGCTCATAAATTGCCTCCACATGATGAAAGAACTCCTGGGTACATATGCAAAACCAGGTTTTCAGCAAGGAATCTGTAAAATCTAACTAGACACAGCACTATCTGAATAAGACTTAATTAAAAATAGTAAAGAAATAGTAAAAAAAATTTACACAGCTTTACATAGCATATAGCTAACAATATGTTAGAATGGTGGGTTACATATCAACAGCACACTAGGCCAAGACAGTTCCACATGGAAGAGGTTTTTATTGGAAGGGAGAGACAAGGTAGTAGCAGAAAGAGAAGAAAGGGGGGGGGAGAGGGAAGGAGGGAGGGGTGTTCTTATTTATATGGAGAATGACATAATGCAGGTGAAGGTGGGAGGTGAGCCAAGTGGATGTTGGGAATATGGTGCCTGTTGCCTTGGCAACCCGTCTGCAGGTCGCAGGTCTTGCTGTCACTTATGTGATGTCATAGGTTTGGGAGGTCCTGATGACAAAAGCTAAAGTATGTAACAAAAAAATTGATATATGGCTGTGGCAACTTAGTATGCTTGGTGACCAGAGGGTCTCAGTCTTCAAAGAAATGGGCCTGAGCCAAAAGACACACTGTGCTGCCTCTGCTGGCTGCACCACAGGCAGAATAAAGCAGGTAATACTGAGCTACAGTAGTAATTACAGTAATGCAAGTAGCTCAAATTAACATCATACTAGACACCACTGCACTGGGTCTTCCATTTTCTACCTTGAAAACACAACCAGGTCTGTTGGTTGCTGCTCCTGTGCCCTTGCGAACTGAAAACCCCTTAAACACCTTCTCTTTGTCAAACCAAACAAACTCAATCAAACAAAATTTAGCCATTTGCCACTGTAGCACTATACTGGGGAGCTGGCAGAGAAGGCAAATAGCTACTCAGTTTCTCTGCCATATCTTGCCTAGAGGAGACATAAAATATCTAGGGGGGTTCTTGGGAATAAGCAAGTGACAAATGAAGGGATTTAAGATGTTGCTGTATACAAGCATATCAGCCATCTCCATTATTTCTTAGAGCTGTAGTAACAAAGTAGAACAGACTGCAGGAATTTACATTCTCAAGGTGCTCCAGGCTAGAGTCAGAGATAAAGGTGGGTTCCTGCTGAGAGCCAGGAAACAGGACTCTGCCTCCAGCTTTTCTCTCTGACATGGAGGTAGCAGCCATCTTCACATCATGCCCCTCTTTAATTGCCATGTGCCTGGCTCTTCTTTTCTTGTATTAATGCTTAAATATCATCCACTTATTCATATTTATTAAATGTCCACTAGGTCCTACTTGCCATAGAAAAGGATATGACATAGTAGCTGACTTAAGGGATTCAGTCTAGTAGTGGAGACAGTAAACCTAAAACAGCAAAATCGAGTATTCCTTAATCCCTTTTGAAATAAGTCAAAACAAATCAGGGTGAAAGCAATGAAATAAAACAATAAAAGTAAACGCTCCTTATATAGGTTAAGAATAGGAAACACAGAGCAAGTATGTTCCAATCATTTTGTCATCTCTCCCCATCCCTCCTCTTACCCAAACATAACAACGTACAAAAATGCAGTCTTCAAAGCACAGTAGTTGTTTTAACTTAACGCTTTTTACATTTTAAGTGGCAGTTTTCACTGCTGAGGACAAAAGCAAGAGGGAAATATCAAGAGATCCAAATTCCAATTAACTCGTGGGTTGAAGCTTTGGAGTGAGTCACTGCCCTTTAGTAACTTGGAATGGGATTTAACCATTACAGAAGTCAGCCAGTGGAGCCCAGATGTTCAATCAAAAGTGTTGAGCAATGAGGCAATACAATGAGAAAATGCAAGGACACACTGTTAATGGCATGACATTAACATGACAAACGAGACATAATTTTAAAACACAGCAGATCTAGGTTGCCAGTGTAACTTAGGGGTGCAACACCTACTTAACACGTGAAAAGCCCTTACCCCAGATTCAGTCTCTACCTCGATTCAGTCTCTACCACGTCAGTAGAAAATAGGAAACAACATATCTTTCCAATCAGAAACTTGGTGGTGGGTCTCATTAATACAGATGTTTGTCTTAATAGTTATAGTAATCAAAGCACTATGACTGTGTTGACAATCAATTTGGTTTAATAGACAAGTATAAAATAATTTAAAAAATAGTCTCCAATAATATTAAGTTTTATATTAATAGAACAAAATGTTGCTTTACCACTGAATAAGAAGCTAAAATTGGTACAGCAAAAGTTTTTATGTAGGCTCCACTCACAGTGCTTGAAAGTTCTATAAGGACTGTTCATCTCCACAGTATTTTAAGCATTTCTGTTGTTTCTGAAGGAAGTGATTTAAAAAAATTAAAGCCTGCTCAAATTTTTTTTTACCAATAATTAATTTGTGGTTGGTAGAATTCCAATTCAATAAATCAGACTATATTATAATTAATTCTTGGAAAGTCTATATTATGAAGACATGGAGAATTTCTGCTCCAATTGCTGTTTTACAACCAACTCAGTCTTATTTCCATGTTGCTGCTGACCTTTCTAAGGAGTGACCTAATACTGCAAAACATATTTATAGCTCTCATGGAGAAAACAACACATTTTACTCTTAGTTTCTTAGTCTTTCTTGGCTGATCCTTTTTTTAAAATCTTCTCAACCTAGCATTAACTAGTGAACTGGCACACTGTAGATGCTCAAGAAAAGATGAGTCTATAAGGTAACTAATATGAAATCAACCATTTGGACAACCAAGAATGTGGTCCAGCATTTAACAGCGTCAGAAGACCAACTCTTCCAATTCCAAGGCAACTTCCATCCTAAGTCATTCTGTACCGACATTCTGATGCAGCAGCCTCATCTATTGCATCCAGCTACTTGCCATCAGTTGCTCCCTTAATCAACCCTGTACCAGCTAACTTTGGTTTTCAACATAAACTCTCCCACAGCCTCCTAGGTAGCCAGTCGGCCAGCTCCTCTTCCAGGTTCATGCTTTAACTTTGCACCATCTCCTCCTTCCATGCTGAGCTACCTTGACCTCACAGATGATAACACTCTGGTTTTTATCATCTATGTGACTGTTTTCTGTTTCCTATGCATGACTAGTAGTCTGTTTGACTTGCATGTTTTGTTTTGTTTTTTTTATTAATTTTTTTAAAATTTACATTTCAAATGTTATCCCCTTTCCTGATGTCCCCTCTGACAACCTCTATCCCATCCTCCCTCTCCCTGCTTCTATGAAGGTGCTCCCCCCACCCACCCACCCACTCCTGCTTCTCCAGCCTGGCATTCCCCTACACTGGGACATCAAGCCTTCACAGGACCAAGGGCTTCCCCTCCCATTGGTGTCCCACAAGGCCATCCTCTGTTACAACTGCTGCTGGAGCCATGGGTCTCTCCATGTATCCTCTTTGGTTGATGGTTTAGTCCGTGGGAGCGGGAGCTCTGGGAGGTCTGATTGGTTGATATGGTTGTTCCTCCTATGGAGCTGCAAACCCCTTTAGCTCCTTCAGTCCTCTCTCTAACTCTTCCATTGTGGACCTCATGCTCAGTCCAATGGTTGACTGTGAGCATCTGCCTCTGTTTTTTGTCAGGCTCTGGCAGAGCCTCTCAGGAGACAGCTATATCAGGCTCCTAACAGCAAGCACTTCTTGGCATCCACAATAGTGTCGGTTTGGTAACTGTACATGGGATGGATCCTCAGGTGGGGCAATCTCTGGATGGCCTTCCCTTCAGTCTTTGCTCCACAGTTTGTCTCTGTATCTCCTCCCATGGGTATTTCTCCATACTAAGAAAGACCAAAGTATCCACACTTTGGTCTTCCTTCTTGAGCTTCATGTGGTCTGTGAATTATATTTTGGGTATTCCAAGCTTTTGGGCTAATATCCACTTATCAGTGAGTGCATCTCATGTGTGTTCTTTTGTGATTGGGTTACCTCACTCAGGATGATATTTTCTAGTTCCATCCATTTGCCTAAGAACTTCATGAATTCATCCTTTTTAATAGCTGAGTAGTACTCCATTGTGTAAATGTACCACATTTTCTGTATCCGTTCCTCTGTTGAAAGACATCTGGGTTCTTTCCAGCTTCTGGCTATTATAAATAAGGCTGCTAAGAACATAGTGGAGCATGTGTCCTTGTTATAAGTTGGAGCATCTTTTGGGAATATGCCCATTAGGGAAATGCAAATCAAAACAACCCTGAGATTCCACCTCACATCAGTCAGAATGGCTAAGATCAAAAACTCAGCAGATGCTGGCGAGGATGTGGAGAAAAGAGGAACACTCCTCCATTGTTGGTAGGATTGCAGACTGGAAAGCAGTCTGGCAGTTCTGCAGAAAATTGGACATAGTATTCCGTGAGGATCCAGCTATATATACTTCTCCTGGACTTGCATGTTTTAGGTTCTGCTTCTTGCTCCACCCATTTCTAAAGCACTGTCACCTTCCCCTCCATTCCCTTAGCAAGGCCAACCTCATGCTTCAGAATCTCCCAGAATGGTCTCCCCTCATCTAAGTCTGTGTGCACTCTCAGGACAATGCCGTCACTCCACCTAGTACTCTGTCTGCAGCACCCACCAGCTTACAGATCACTGTGAACTCTGACATCCAGGACAGAGGGTAAGCAGCACATGCAGCTGGTTCAGAGAAGTCTGAGTGGGAACTTCCTACAGCAGATGGGGAGACGGGCGCGGATCCTGTCAGAATCAACTCCAAACTCTTCAGTTATATATATTTCAAAGTGAGGAGTTTTAAAAGTTCATAACTGTTTGCCCATTAAGCACTTTTAAATCTTAAATTCTTCTCTTAAATTTGCTAGCCGACACATTCCATCATTCTATTGTTTTTGTTTTAAGACAGGGCCTCAGTATGTGGCCCAGGATAGTCTGATAGGCTCAGGTACTAGCTCCCACCTCAGCCTCCAGACTAGCTGAGACTGACTACAGACATTCATCATAGTGCCTGGCCCTTACACAGGCATAAACAAAAATAAATATAAATCTTTCAATAGCTAAAACTCAACAAGATTTTCATAGAATAAATTTAAGAACTCTTACATACTGTGTTTATTAAGTCAAATACAAATTACTGGATAAATTCTTAACATGAGAATGAGAAACTAATAATGTTCATCAAGTAATCAAAAGATTCATTGTTCAAGAAAACGCCAAACAAATTTAACATTTACTACTGAATGCTACATTGACACAAAGCTCGAAGAGAACAGACATTTGGACCACAGTGAAAAAGCACTGTTTTCCAAACTCCTGGATCTCTGATGTACAATACTTTAACAGTAACCTTCTTAACAACATACAAACAGGACTTGGGAGTACAAATTAATTTTGGGACCCAACAAGTCTGGGTCTTAAGCTTTAGTTTTGTCTGGGCACATGGTTTAAACTGTTAAACATATTGTATATGTTGTATACAAATCAATCATAATTTTCTCATCTCATCTCACCTACTTCAGAGTCATCTACTACTATCACTGTATCAGGCAATACTCATTAAGAGTAGCAGAAGAGACGAGGAATAATTATGATGGGGGTACAAAAATATAATTATACAAAGAAGAGAAACAATAAGATTTCACGTATGTGATCATGTTTATTTTTCAATAATAGGAAAAGCAAAAGGTATCTAGTCAGAAGCATGCTAGGGAACTGATGTAAAGTGCAAGGACTGGGCAGATGGATGGCTCAGTGGGTCATGTCACATGCTTACTACATGAACTAGGATGAGGATCTGAGCTCGTCTCCAGCATACTCAAGTAAAGACTGGCATGCCTGCGATCTCAGTGCTGGGGGTGGAGACAGAAGAATCTGGAGGGCTTTGCTAGCCTACCCTAATGGACTAGCATCAGGTTCAGCAAGAGACCCTGACTCAAAAAGAATTCTCATAGAGAATGACTAAAGAAGCCAATTGGTGCTGACATCGAGCCTATGGGAGGGAACATATGCAACGCACAGACAACAGAAGCTGTGATTTTAGACAAAAATTGTCTTTCAACTCCCTACACTTAACTTTAGCTGAGACTTAACATCTGAGTCTCAATTTTTAACTGTAAAATAGGAATGATAATCCCTATTTCATAGAGTTTACAATTAAATTTAAAGTACTTAGAAAAGACTTAAGCCCAATTTGAGATCCCCACAAAGTCCTAGGAAGACCTACACATTTATACAGCTCAACTATTTCCAACCTGCCAAGGGCAGAAGGAAAAGCTCCTTATGTTCTTTGCTCAGACTCTCTCTGTATTCAGAAAACAATGCACTACAAAGCTTATGGGGCGGGGGAGGGGGAACGGTGCACTATGAGATCATCCTCATACACGTCAGAAACAGGCGACCATCAAGAAACTTTATCTCCAGAACATCACCAGGGTCCACTGAGACGTCTACAACCACCCATCAACAGGTTAAAACAGCGACACACGCTCATCTCAACATTCTGAGGGCATGGGATCAGATTTAATATCTCACCTCAAAAAAAAAAGACAAAAGAGCATTTTAAAAACAGATCTTAGGTGAAATTTTTGAACGTCTGACTATGTAGCCCTAAAGCACCTTGGATTGTCTTCTTGGGATTGTCTAGCCTGCCACAGGGCTCCTCGTTCTTGGGGGAACCGGATTCCTCCTCTCACAAACACCTACTAATGCCTGTAGCTCTTCCTTCATGGAAGAAACCTCATGAGAATTCCCTCATCCATGCTTGGCATGTCAATTGGTACAGTTATGTTTTGGTCTGGTTTAGGAAACCATAATGTTGCGATTTCCTGGTGCACACATGTGATTTCCATCATATATGGAAGACACTGTCTTATAGCAGACATGCCAGCTCTGTCCTCTGACTCCTAGCAATCTTCCCACCCCCTCTTCCATGATGTCCTCTGAGCCATAGGTGTGGAGGATATGTTGAAATGCATTAACTGGGGCTAAGCACCCCATAATCAATTGCTGAATGTCCTTCCTCCATTCAGATAGGCAGCCTAACTCTGGAGGACTAAAAAGAAGCCTTAGCAGCACTTGCATTTCAAAAAGAAGCAACAAACTGCTGATTCCCATCCAACACAACCCCGCCCCCTAAAAAACCCCTGACAAAGCATTCCACAGTGATGCCACAGGTCTTCTTCTGAAGAACCGCTGTTCTCACAATACTAGGATGCTCTCTTAACTTTTTTGCGGACCTTTAAAAGGCACTTTAGGAAACCAATCTTGGTACTACTGATAACTGACAATTAAAACAAAGAAACACAGTCATCATTATCTTGTTTCTTATTAGAGATGTTGCTTTCAGAAATGTATTTCTTACTGGTCACCGTTGTCTCTGGCTCCCCAAGGACTAACTGGGATTAATCACCTCATACCCACCCCCAGAGGTTTTACCTTGACGCTGCTCTTTATTCATGCATGCACAAAGACTAAATTCTTTCAGCCTATGCTCTACTGTGGTGGGCTTTTTATAAAAGACTTATTTTACATGTCTGAGTGTTTTTTCTGCAAATGTGTGTGAAAAAACATGAGTGCCTGGTGCCTCTGAAGGTCAGAAGAAGGCATCAAATCTGGAACTGGAGCTAAGAATGGTTGTGAATAGCAACCATGTGGGTACTAGGAACCAAACCAGAGTCCTCTGCAAGAACAAGAGCTCTTAATCACGGAGCCGGTTCTCCTGCCCCTCAAGTGGTTTTTCAACCATGTCCACACATTAAAAATATCTAGGAAATCAACAATATGTTTAAAAACGTAAACTTTACAGGAAAGTATCCTATGCCAACAGAAAGTAAGTGTTCCCTAAGACTCGGAAGGAAACATTACAAAGGATACAAACAAATCTTAGGAGGTGATATGTGGGTTTGTTATTTTAATTGTGGCAATGATTTTATAAATATTAACATATTAAGTATTAAATGTCACAACTGAAATATGTGTGTATTATACTTCAGAGAGTTCTTGTTTAATTAAGTGCTGTTGTGTAGGTCCTATGCTGCCCTCCCTGGAAACAGGGTGGGGAAGGTTCCTTCTGAGAGTAAAAATTTTAAGTTCTGCAAAATACCATATGTGGCCAAGACAGAGAAATGCTATTCCATAGCCAGCATTTTCTCCTTTCTATCCTTCCATTTTCTTGAAAAGCCTCACTCACACATCTCTACTTTATTGCCACAAGTAATCTGATGACTGGTTTTGGAGCTACACTCTTAAAAGTCACCTATGAAGATTTCTTAGGCTTGATTACAAATAGGCAACAGGATGCTGAATAAAAGTGAACTAGAAGATATATTTAAACTTATTGTCAAAATTACACCATTCTTTAAAAATGTAACCAAAAGGGATTTTATAAAATAGAAGAATAGAAACAAACAAAAAATTAGAGAAAGGAAAGCAGGGTCCTTCAGTATGGCTCTGGTGGTAAAAGCTCTTGCCACCAAGCCTGATGAAAGGAAAGACAGGAACTCTGCATTGACCCAACCCAGTCTCCACCTGGCATGCATACCCAGAGACTGTAGCTACTGATTATTAACGGGATTTCTAATCTGTTTCTGGAAATAATGTTAATAAATCAAGTGACTGTAAAATGAGTCAATTGTAGAATCTGGTTTCTAAATACATGCTGGGCTTCCCCCTTACTACTAAAGTGAAATACTTGATTTCCATACCACTCATGACAAAGAAGCCTTTCCCCTTTCTTGTCCTTCAGTGTACTTCAAAAACGTGGTACAAAGGTTCATCTTATAAACCTTAAAATGTATTCACCTAAAGGGGAAAAGTGGTCACAAACGATCGGGGGTGGGGGTTGGGGGGAGGAGGCTGGTGCCATTGGCAACAGAACAGTCTTAGGAAAACACACCTCCCAGAACTATCGCCTTGTTTCAAGGTTACCCTAATCTTTGTGGCTTTATGTAGATAAAAGTTGTAACAACTGAAAACCTCAAACTGCAACGCGTGGCATGAACCACAGGGCTGGCACATCTCCTGCAAAACCTACCTTGTTACCCAAAGGACACCCAGTTTACAGAAAGCCAGTGTCACCCTGCATGCAACCAGTAGCAGTCTCTGTATCGCAGCAGCACTCCCCCTACCTGAGCAGTGGAGCCGCTGCCCGCGTGCAAGAGCGTTTTATCCCAGAAGCGATTCAGTGCAGTGCAAAACCACTAGGGCCAAATCCTTCAGGAACCTCTAAACTCTAAAGGTACAAAGCAAACACATGCACGCTGCAGGGCAGAGACCCAGTGTTGCTGAAGCGTGCAAACCTGGGGTGTTTTCATGCGGGGGGTGGGGGGGAGGAGAAAGGAAGGAAAAAAGAACGAAAGGAAGAAAAGAAAGAAAAAAGAAGCTTACAAACAAAAAACCGTTCAGTGGACAGAAAGCCCTGTCGATCCTCGAGGGCGGTCACAGCAGCCGCAGAAGAGGCAGAACTCCAGGGTCCAGCGCGGCGCAGGCAGAAGAGGAGCTCTCCTGGTGGTGGACAGACAGACCGGGCTGGCACTCCGAACCCCCAGCCCCACGGGATTCAAGACCCGAGCGAGCACGGCTCTGAAGAGCACCGGGTCTGCGGAGCCCGCGTGGGCGGCGAGGCCAGGCTTTGGGCGGCGCGGACGGGTGGGCAGCGGCCATAGGCTACGGTGGGCTCTGTGCTAGGCCGACCCTGGGGCGCCCCCAGCTCATCGCCCAACCGGGAACCGAGCCTCGTTCACAGCGGGCAGCGGGCCGCGGCCAACTTAGGGTTCTCGGGCCGCGCCTCGCGCGGGAGCCGTTACCCGCAACGGGCCGCCGCCCCAGGACGAAGTCCTACCCGCCGCCGGCAACAGCTTCAGCCCCGCTCCTCCCAGACCAAAGAAAGTTCTCGGTCTCCCGGCGCCTCAGGGGCCGGCGTGCGGCTCGCGGCAGACTCACCAGAGCAGCTCCGGACCTACCGCGGCCTCCCTCCACGACCACGGCGACCACGGCGACCTGGCGACTGCGCTCCTCCGGCAGCCGCGCCACCTGCCCCTCTCCTTCTAGCAGCACGAGTCCGGGCGAGCCATCTTCCCTCCTCTCTCTGACTGACAACCCAGCCCGGACAGCCGCCACTGCCGCCAGCCTCTCTGACAGGCACCACCAGGGACCCGTCCCCAAGCAGCCAACCACCACCGTCCCACACTGGATCAGCCTATCACTGACCCCCGGGGTGGGCCCAGAACAACTTCTCCACCAATGAGAATCTGAAACTATTGATACGGGGGGGGGGGGCGATTTGAGTGGGCGTGGTCTGAGCGATGGGCGTGGTCCGGGAACGCCCAGGGCAGACGATTGACTGTGTGGTTAGTGGTGACAACTAAGAAGTTCCATGAAGGTCTCAGGATCTCTCTGAGCCCTTTAGACCTTAAGTCTTACCAGATGCTTTAAAACGTAATCAGAAAAGGACAGCAAGCTGATATTCAATTACTCGAATCATTTCCCAAAAGTATATCAAAATTTGACCAGATTCTGGGGTGGGTGTGTGTCTGTCTGTGTCTGTGTGATTTCGGAAATAGCAATTAAAATACTACCTTTTCTTATGTTCATTGCTTTTGACTTTAGCCTTGAAATTTTCAAATATGGCGTTTAAAAGACAACTGAAAAGTTAAAAATATTACTGCTTTTGCACCCATGTGGAAGCTCACAACCTCTATAACTTCAGTCTCAGGGGATCAGTAGCCCTCTTGTGGCCTCTGCCCTCATCCAGGCACACATACACACACACACACACACACACACACACACACACACACACACATAAATTAAAAGAATTTTAATAGTAAAAGGGAGGATGGAGAGTTGGCTCAGAGCTTAAGAGCACTTGTTGATCTTCCAGATGAATGGGGTTCAGTTCCCAGCACCCACATCAGGACTCAAGTACAGCAGATCTGACACTTCTGGCCTCAAAGGTACCTGCACACATATGGTACACATACATGCATACACACTCAGGCATGCATATATACACATTAAATAAATCTTTTTCTTTAGAAAAAAATTAAGTATATTTCTCTATTTTTTCCATAAGCCATTTTTCCGTCTTCCATACCTACTTATCCTACAGATAATGTTATGTATATTGTGAGCCAGTACAGCATATGCTCCAAGCTCCCCCTATTACAACCCTCTCAACTCAAATCTGGTTGAATTAGAAGGAAAGAAAGAAAGAGAGAAAGAGAGAAAGAGAAAGAAAGAAAGAAAGAAAGAAAGAAAGAAAGAAAGAAAGAAAGAAAGAAAGAAAGAAAGAAAGAAAGGAAGAAGAAGGCAAATTCCAACCTGGAAGAAAGGAAGTCATTCTAAGTTAATGCTAGAGATGACAAAATTTCTCCCAAAACACTAAGCAAGTTTTAAAAACATACCAGAGAAATAATAAGCACATATTATATACATATATATTGAACAGTGTATATACATATGTATATACATACATGAAGTCAACCAGGCCATGTTTTTAGGCTTCATTAAGCACATTGCAAAAACGAGGTGATGGTGTTAAATCCAACACAACCATGCCCAACGGGCAAAAAGAACACACGGCAAGAAAAATGAAGGTTCCACAGGGAAGATGTCTGAGTCTATCTGAAAAGATGGGTACATCTGAGATGAAAGGACAAGCCTCTACTCCCAGCTACCAGCACATGTTTGAGGCTAGCCTGGGCAACTTGGTAAAAGCCCATCAAAATTATTTTTACAAAGGGCAGAGGGTAAAGTTCGGCTGTGGAGCACCGGCTGGTATGTGCTAAGCCCCAAGTTCAATATTTAGTACCAAAAATATAAATGTTTTAAGTCAAGAGCCGTTTCAGAGAGAGAGCAGCATGCCCTAAGCCACAGAGTGGCCAGGAAGCACAAGAACAAGTGTGGCGAAGGACAAAAGGTCACACACCAGCCTACAGCAAAACTAGCTATAGGCATGATAAAAGATGTTTACACCAGCCCCATTCACAGTGGGGCCTGCAATGCTGGGAGTGGTCTCTATGGCATTGTCCAAAATGGCAACAACTCACTAAATCTGGGTATTGAGCACTTGGGATAGGGTATGGTTTGGGTTTTGTTTTGGTTTTGTAGAGAATCTCTTCTAAGCATCACCTGTCAATAAAAGAAGCCTATAGCCAATGAGTTGAGGCAGGAAATAGGAGGTGGGACACTGGCAAGATGAGAGAGGATTCTGGGAAACAGGAGAAGTATAAAGGAGAGATTCAAGGGAACCTCAGAGGAAGATGCTAAGGAAGAAGCAGGTCTGGCCTGAAGGAAAGGTAACTAGTCATGCAGATAACATAGGATGGTGTGGATAGTTAAATAAGTTCTGAACTAGTTAGAGAGCAAGCCAAAGCGTATGGCCAAGGCATTTAATAATAAGTAATTAATCTCAGAGTTGACATTCCAGGAGCAGAGGCTTCAGGAAAAAAAATGGATTTTTTTTTTTTTTTCAGAAAGGGGAGATTCACCTGGGAATATGTGGTGAGATGGATGCCTGGTAACTGAGCACAGGTAACCAGCCACGTGGCAGAATGTACATTAAAGTAAATGGGTTAATTTAAGTTATATCTAGCCAGAGAAGAGTCTAACTATATGGACAAGGTATTTGTAAATATATTTTGAGTCTGAGTCTTATTTCTAGGAGCATGGGGCTGGGAAGAAGAACTAGACCTTTACATTTTTAAAAATTTATTGGTGTGTGTGTGTGTGTGTGTTTGTGTGTGTGTATGTGTGTGTATGTGTATATGTGTGCGTATGTATGTGTGTATGTGTGTATGTGTATATGTGTGTGTATGTATGTGTATGATACATGTGCATAGGTGTATATGTGCTGTGGTATGTGGTGGAGATCATTTTTTGTAGAATTGTTTCTCTCCTTCCCTCTCTATATGAGTTCCAGAGATCAAACTCAGGTGGTCAGCCCCTTATGGCAAGTGCCTTAAAGCAGTAAGCCATGATGCCTGCCCAGGAGCTCTGGTTTTAATATAATGTTAATAACCTAGGGTTTATGTTAAGTGTGGGGTGGAGGTATGTGTTTGAGGCTTTTAGGAAACACGGTTTCACTGTGTAGCCTTGAGCTGGCTTCCTGCCTCTGCTTCCAGGAGTCCACTCCCCTCTGCCACTCAATGTGGCCAATATAATGTTGCTTTGAAGGTAAGAATTCAGGCCAAGCATGGTGGCACACGTGTTTAACCCCAGCACTTGGGAGGCAGAGATAAGCAGGTCTCTGAGTTCAAAGCCAGCCTAATCTACAGAGTGAGTTTCAGCAGAACTGGGGCTATACAGAGGAAATCCTATCTCTCCTCTGTCCCCCCACACACACACATTAATTTAGAAACAGTTGTGTCTATTATGACAGGAATCTTCACAGACCAACCCTGTCTCTGGCAGAGAACTGACATGATCATTTCTGTTACCCTGGGACAGATAGACTGTGGTGAGCCTGCCCAAGGCACAGAGACAGGAAGATCCTCCTCCGGAGAATGACCTCATCATCAAGGCCTGGGGAGTGGGGGTGAAAGGTCAGAGAGAGGAAGAAATCCAAAGACTCAGCTAGGTCATGAACTAGATGAACAAGATAATGTATAAAACACTCATTCCAGTCAGGTGTGGTGGCGCACGCCTTTAATCCCAGCACTCGGGAGGCAGAGGCAGGCAGATTTCTGAGTTCGAGGCCAGCCTGGTCTACAAAATGAGTTCCAGGACAGCCAGGGCTATACAGAGAAACCCTGTCTCAAAAAACCAAAAAAAAAAAAAAAAAAAAAAAAGACACTCATTCCATCAGTTTTATTGCCCATTGGTCATGCTGGTCACTGATGCCCTGATTTAAGGAACCTACGGAAAGAAGGATGGAAAGTGGGAGGAGATCTTAGCTTCTTGAACTGTCCAGGCACTTGATACATCACACACAACTGAATGTTAGAAACCTACAGCACAGATAGCTGAATAACAATCATGAAGAGTTGATGGTAAATGAGATGACACAATCAATTCATTGCTTCCAGCAGTAGAGGAGCAAGCCCTTCAGTGAAAGACAGTGAGGGAAGAGGGAGGCTTGTGCAGGAGGTATCAGCTGGGCTGGGTCCTGAAAAACAATGGGAGGAATTTGAATCAGGAGAAAAAGTCAGAGGAGGAAACTCCTGATATGTCTGGGAAACTTAAGAGAAGTGGGCCAGCACAATCAGTGTCTGAGGGCACTGGGTGCAGTACGGCAAATTATACTCTGAGTACAAGTATAAGAGTCAGAAAGATAATATTCTCCCTCTGGTCTCTCTCTCCTCACTAGAATCACTTAGGATGATTTCCAAAAATACTAATGCTCAACCAACCCAACTGGAGAATTGGGGAGCAGGGATGAGGTCAAGGGTATAACATTGGAGCATCTTTCTAATGCTAAATTCAGACTGTGTGGATGGACTGACCAGAGAGACAATGAAGTCTAAGTATACTTTAAAGAAGTTTGTTTTCTTCCTTCAGGAAGACAGGACATAATATGCTGCCAGACTTCACTTCCTCTTCTACAGTCATCAGCTAATACACAGTCAGCATGTGCCTTCCTCTAAGTCAAAATCAAACCAAAGAACACATTGCTGTTTGCATCTACTTTGCACCACAACTTGTACACATTAATTTCTAATAATAAGAGTCTGATAATAAGTTAACTGCTACACAGAACAATTTGTATTTTAGTAGCAAAACGGCAGAGGGGAGGAAGCCTAAAAGAACATTCTGTTTTAAAGGGGAAATGCTTTTAACCCACTATATAGAAGTCATTATATTTCAGGCCCTTCCTGCTCATCTCACCCAGTCTCCAGTGTCTGTGGGGACAAGTTAAGACTATTAAAAACGGTTTTACCATCCTGACAGAGGGTCTCTGAGAAGGCCAGTTGAGTATTTCCCTATGGTATTATATCCCAGGAACTTCAAGAAGAGGGGTCTCTAAAATATATTTCCATTCAAGTTGCCTGGAAACAAGAAAATGATGTGACTTTTTAGTGAAAAGGACGAATTTTATTTTGAAAACTGTGGGGAAGCCAGGCATGGTGGCACACACTTCTAACCTCAGCAGGAGGGGGAGGGGCAGGAGAACCTCCACAACTCAGAGTCACTGTGAGTACCAGGTCAGCAGGGGCAGCAAAGTGAACTACTGCATTCAAACAACCAACCAACCAAAAGACAGTAAGTTTTGCTTCAACAGTGTCTGAAACATATTACAGTCTAAAAACTTAGTGTGCCTAAAAGGTAATTCAGGGGCTTTGCAGTGTCAGAGGCTGAACCAGATTCCCATGGGACCATGGGACCATATGACCTGGGGCAGCAAAGCTAAGAGGTGACTCTATACTTGTACCTTTTAAGATCTTGAATTGAATCTGTCAATTGGTAGATAAAAATCAATCACACTTTGGGGAGTTAAAGCTAAAACATCAGGGAGTAAAGACTTCAGAAGGCAAAAGGAGGGACAAAGCGATGTTGGGAGGGAGAGACGGACCTGTGCAGCAGAGGGCACAGAAGACAGGCAGAGCAAGTCACTGTCATGGAGATGGGGGTACCTAAGACCTGTACCCAGGGACCCTGAGATAGTCTGTTTCCTGTAGCTGTACTGGATCAGTCCACACAGTCCCACCCCGTCTTTGCATCCCACATCTGGGAGGGCCATCTGCAGTTACTCACACAGCCCCTAAGATTCTCATCTCCATCATGTACAGCCCTCAACACAACTCATCCTGGTTGCTTCGGGAGAAAGCAGTAAGCGGATTCCCAGAACTGTGGCCTGTGATATGAAACACATCTGGGGGTTTTCCTCACTCCTGGTTAGTAACTCTTATAATCCTGGTATTTGCCCTTTTGATTTTGGTTCTAAAGCAACTTTGGAATGACATGAGAGGGATAAAGGAGAAAGCCAGTCCCTTGTCATGCTGGTGTGGTCCCCTGGGACTAAGATGCAGGCTTCAGCAGAACCATTCTTTCTGACCTCGTAGCTTTCATTCGCCTGCTCCTTTCCTCCCAAAGGCCAGCCATACAAATTAGAAATGATCTCTAGTCTTTCCCTGCTTTTCAGTCCTAGAGCTGGCCGTAGGGACATACTCTCACCTTCCCTGTCTCATAGCAGATCCTTAGACCCCCATTTTGGAAGGATGTTGTTGTACACCTGGGAGAAAAGAGTGCCGCCCAGAGACACCAAGAGGAATCTGAACAGACAGGCTTTGCTGGGTTCCCCCCTCTGTCTGTTAGCAATAGACCATGCCTGTCCAGTCACACTTCTACATGCCATGACTTCAGTCCATGCTTCAGTCATGCTTATGCAACAGACTCCCATGAAAACCCAAAAGGGCAGGCTTCGGGAAAGTCTGGACTGAACATGTCGAGGCTTGCAGAAGTCTGAGAGAACTCATGCACCCAACTGCAAGGCTCCTGCCCTGGAGACACCTCCCATCCAGGCTCGTGCATCTCTTTGTCTACCTGCTTATCTGTTTGGCTTTAAATATCCATGGGAAACTAGTAGGCATAGTGATATTAATGTTTCCCTGGGCTCTATGGGTCTTTTAAAGCAAATTAGTCAAACCTAGGAAGAGGTTATGAGAGCTCCAAATGTAAGTCTGATAATCAGAAATTTTGAAGGCCTATATTTTTTCCTGGCATCTGAGCCTCTCAGCCTTAGGGAGGAAAAAAAAGGTCAGAACTGAGGTATAGTAGAAAACACTCAGCTGGTATTTGTCACACAGCTGCTAGCTGGCTTGCTGGTGGGGAGAAGTCCCCACACATTTTGGGATCATGGGGAATGATCTGTGTCATGGGTGTGTAGAAGGAAAACCTGAGTTGTTCTGTCTCTTCCGATGGGTAAGCTAGATGGATATCATTTTGCAGAGAGAATTTACCCTTCAAGGTTCCTTATACATATTCCTAGAAATAATATCCCAGGGAAGAAGAGAGCAAAACTCCAAATCTTAAATGGAAAAGAAAAGACCGGTGCTAGGGTGCAGCTCAGCGGCAGAGCATTTGTCTGGCACACGTAAAGCCCTGGGTTAAATCCCAGGTCAGTAAGCACTCTTAAGTTAAACTGTCATCACAGGAATTTGAAAGGGAAGAAAGTACTTTCTCTCGTCTTCTAGGAAAGGAGTTCACCTCTGTCATACTTATTGATAAGCCATAAAGATAAGTCTGAGAATTCAACTGACTTCTCTCAAGTAACTGAAAATGAAAATACTCCTAAGATATTATATTAGCCAGTGTCTCCCAAAAGAATTATTGTTGAGGGAGGACTATCATGTCTCTTTTGTAAGTTGTCTCTTTGGAAATATTTTGTGATCTAGTAAAAAGACATTTTCTTCATCACACTAGAAAGGTATGAAGCTTTATAACCACCTTAAAACAGTTATAACAACTGTGACAATGTCACAGTTTCACAAGAAGACAAACCAGCATTGCACAAACATGGAGAAATCACAACCCTTTGTTTCTTCATATGTCTTCATTGTACTAAGTGTTCTAAAAGATGTCTCATAAAAGATTTATTTTATTTTTAATTATGTGTATACAGGTATGTATGTGTCTGTGTGTGGGTATGGGCATGTGTGTGCAGGTGCCCATGGGGGCACTGAATGGCCCTGAAGCTGGAGTTAAAGGTTGCTGTGGGCAGCCTGTGGGTGTGGGAAATAGAACTCAGGTCCTCTGCAAGAGCAGTGTGCATTCTTAACCACTGAGCCATCTCTCCGGGTCACAATATTAAGTTGTATAATCAAATAAGAGGAAGTACAAATTATTTTTTTTAAGATTAGGCAAAATCAGACTGTACATTGCTGGTTGTTAATTCTTCCTAAGTGAACTTCCATTAAACATTCTTCCCTTTTACTCTTAGCCAATGCATTATTCAAACTTCTCTAAAAGGCACTCCTCCAGCACTCCGGAGACAGAGACAGAGGTGGGAGGATCTCTGTGAGTTCCAGGACAGCAGAGCTACACACACAGAAGCCCTGTCTGAAAAGAGAAGAGAGGAGAGGAGAGGAGAGGAGAGGAGAGGAGAGGAGAGGAGAGGAGAGGAGAGGAGAGGAGAGGAGAGGAGAGGAGAGGAGAGGAGAGGAGAGGCCAACCAAGGAAGGTGCTCCTGAATCCTACAGAGATGCTCCTGTTGGTGCAGGCAAGCAAAAGACCTCACTAGGGAATGTTCAGTATAGAACCATGAGCCTGTCCATCAGTTTGCATTGCCAGATGAGAGCCCAGGCAACAGAAAACATGCTGGTAACTGTGATAAACAATGACTGCCCCAGAGGAAGTTGAACTGTGGTTTGTCTTGAGTCCCCTGCAGTAATAAAGTGTTTGGCCTACAGAGGAAGTTCAGAAACACAAATTAAAGGAGCACATAAAATGACGGCAAGCTTCCTTCCCCCGCCTCATTTTGGTTTATGGTTTCTTTTCAGATTTGCACACTTCTCTGCATAGCCACAGGGTACATGTTGGGAAATGGGAGGGACCCCATTTCTGTTCTGTTCACAAGAACAATATATTGCAATTATGTTTAGCTTCATATTTCATTGGGTGCCACCTTAAATATCTCCAAAATACTTAAATAACTATTTCCCATGTATCAGAAAGCAGGAGTAGCAAGGAACACACATCTTTGGTCGTCTTGCTGAGTTCTTTTTAATGCCCAAAGCAACTGAATAAGCACAGACACTGGAGGAAGGGGTGGATCGTGAGCCCAGCTGCACAGAGAGGGATGAACAGGATAGTGAGGAGAGGCACACCCCACAGCAGCTCTGGGTTTTAAAGGCCAAGGGAGTCCACCATATGAATAATACTTCCATGTTTTAATTCCATTCTCATCTGCTTAGTCATCACCACACCCTAATACTTATGCCAAGGAAGTGTCCAAAACAGGGCAGAACATGGCTACACAATCAGTTACAAAAGCCAGCTTCCGCTTCTCCTTCCACCTGTAAAAGTGACCCGGTTCATCATCACATGATGTCTCTCAGCCTCTGTCCTGGCAAAGCCAAAGCACACATAATCTTTCACTTTCTCTTCTTACCCCAGCAGAGACATGATCTGGCTAGCTACTCTGTGTTATTCGTAGGGTGTCATTCTTGAAACCTCTACCCCATAGGCTAGACCATGGCTCCAAGCCTTAAAGTCACCCAAGGATTTTGCTTATGCAGTGTTGGATTTTTCAGCAAGATCATCTGCCAAAAACTTACAGAAGATTCAGTGATTATTCTTAAGAAAGAATATTGGAAAGAACAGTGTAGAAATCTGCACTGGATGGGGCTAGAGAGCTCTGAGGACTGTGGACAAGAAGACATGACCCAAGACTGTGAAGAATGAGGGAGACCATTGAAGGAAAGCAGGTGAAACAAAGGATGGAGGTGCGGCAGGCTGTACAGAGCTGGGTTAGTCCCATCAGCTCTGCTACTGTAACATTCTACAATAGAAATGCAGGGGCTGCAGATGTGGCTTAGTGGTCAAGAGCACCAACTGCTCTTCTAGAGGACCCAGGTTCAAGTTCTAGCACACATATGGCTGCTCACGACCTTCTATAACTCACGTTCTGAGCGATTTGACGCTCTTTTCTGGCTTCTGTAAGCACTACATGCATGTGGTCTGCAGACAAACAAGCAAGTTACACCCATACACATTAAAAACAGCAAAAACATCTTTAGGAAATAAGATAATTTAGAAATACAGTAGTGCCCTGCTCCCTGACAGAGAATGTATTCCAAAACCTTGCCACAGAATGCCTGGGTATATGAGCCCAATATCAAACCCTATACGTACTATGGGTTTCTCTCAATATATGTATACCCATGATGAAGTCTAACTCATAAATTAGGCAAATGGAGAAATAAACGACAATAATCTAATAAAAATAATTTCAGCATATTCTGTAATTTTACTACCACCATCACTACATTTATACGTTGGGGATTATTAAATAAAATGAATGGTGCTTGAACAAGCCTGTGATACTGAGACAGTCCAGATTCTAAGACAGCTCTAGGGGCTAATGGGCAGGCAGCACACATGGTGTTGAGCAAACAGAAGCTTCCAGTTCCTGGTGGTGACCAGCGGACCAGCAGAAGATTTCACTGTGCTGTTCAGAGTGGCTCAAAATTTAAAACTTATAGTGACTTATTTGTAGGATTCCCACTAATATTTTCATACTACTATCGACCATGGGCAACTGAAAAGTTAGGAAACAAAGCCTTGGGTGAGGCAGGGGGACTACTGTACAACATATATGTTAAAAAGGTAAAATACCAAAACTACAGTTTACTCAACATCATCACTGGGGACACTCTGCAACCAAGTTAAAAACCACACTGACCAACTGCGATCCCAGTTGGATCTATTGCCAACCACCGTTCCCACCCTCCTCCCCCCCAAAAAGATCACTTTAGTTTACCTCTACCTGTTCAATTTCATGAGGTGGAATCATATGGGACTTAGACTTTCAGCTCTGTCTTTGTCTCTCAATATTGTTTTTGCAAACTCCATATGCTTCCTGTAGCTCTGGTTGGTTCATGTCTATCGTTGCATACTGCTTTCCTATATGAATATGCTTTGGCTTCTTGGGCCATTTGAGGGGACATCTGCGTGACTTCTCATCCTTGGGGAAGGCACTGTGACAGAGACTGTCTTTGGGAGTATCCTGCGCATGCCTCTGGCTCACGTGTACTTGCACTTCCCTGGTACGTGGCCAAGAGTGGAAACACTGGCTGGGGGATCAGCACAATCTCTCCTTTACCGATTCTGCCAAATCACTTTCCAAACTGCTTGTACCTCTTACACACCCACAGTTGCTCCACATTCTTGCCAATATTTGAAGTATCAGTCTTTTAAATTCTAGCTATCCAAGTGGGTGTGTATAACACTATCTCATTGTGGGTTTAATTTGCATTTCCTTGATGACTAATTTCTACCTTTTCATGCTATGCTGTTTTAAAGTATCTCTGCTTGTCTGTGTTATTGCAAATCACTGCTCAGCAGCATTTAGATTCAGAAGCAATAATCATTTATTAAGTCCCAATGGAGAGTCATAGTCTACATGTGTTTAATGCCTGCCATCCGTGATGCTTCTGAGTGTTTCTTCTTGGTTGGGTCTTGGTTAAGCTGCATGGTATATTACCATGAACATTGTGTAGAAAGTGGTTCCAAGTGAAGAAAGTCCTAGTAGGGGTGAAGGAAACATGGTAGGATGGGATTGAGTGTGGAAAGTGAATTTTTTCAAACTTTATAGGTCTAAAAGAGTGGAGGACGGTTTGCAAAAGTCATCACACAAGAGGGTAATTAATGGTGCTACCAAGAACACTGGTTCTCATAAATGAGAGAAAGTTGAACTGGTGTAGGGTGACTCAGAGTACGAGTGGCCTGGGAAGCCCTTGATGGCGAATGACTCCGACAGCTCTGTGGACAAATCCCTGATAACATGACATTCTTTGAGAGCCAGATGTGGTTAACTGGCCTTGAATTCCATCTAGTCGTTTTGTGTAGAGGTGATAGGGAAGCTGATGAGTGGCTTTTAATGGTTTTAGAAGATGCTGTAAATTTCCTTCCAGGGCATCTCAATAGAAAGGCAATACCTCTCTATCTGGTGGGGCCTCTCTATGCTGCTTCTAATCCTGGCTGAGTGTAACGTATGGATATTCCATCTAAGATCAACTGACCAGACTGGGATGGGGTCAGTGTGGAACGAGTAGCTAGAAATGATAATGAAGGAGAGCATTTAGGACTATACACCAAGCAAAGGTGAACAGTTAGCTACACCTCCATGAGTGGCCCCTTGCATCACATGAACACCCATCTCAGTCAGACAGGGATGGTTTATTGAATGCTCACCCTAAGACTCATTGATCAGGACCATAGCTCACACAGAGGCTGAGCCACAACATTGAGTATCTTTTTCTGTCAGCTTATAAAGGAAAAAAAAAAAAAAACATAAAAACCACAGTGAGCTCAAATGCAGTGCTGCCTGGTGGTCGGCTCTGACTCAAGCCATTTTAGACAAAACAGTCCATATTGGCCTTTAATTTGATGGGTCTTACGTAAAGCCTCGTTGGATTTCTTAAGATTAACAAACCTTAAAACATACCCAACTTAACAGGGTATGTGGTCAAGATGACCCTGTTCTGAATCAAGTTATTTTTCTGTGTCAATGACTGGCAGGCATATTACAGCCACATGGAACAAAATGGCTACTGCTATGCTGGGGCAGGGGGCAGACCTGAACACCTCTCTTTAGCAGATCCCCTGCTGAAATCTCACTGAAAGGAAAACCCTAAAGACAGGCAGACCTTGACTGAGCAGAGGGCCAAGGGCAGGCTAAAATGTGAGGGGAAAAGGAGGGATGGACTGAAAGGGAAGAAGGGGAAGTTGGAAGGAGATGAGCATAGAGTCACCCACAGAAGTCATGCACTCCTTGGTTTCCCCTAAAGCCAGCCTTCAACCTAAAGGTCCTTTCTTTCCCCTTGGGCAGCCTGAGCTGTGACCCGTCCTAATGAAACCAACATTTTTCCATCCTTAAGCAACCATTCAAATTGCCACAGAGCACCCCTGGGCACATTTAAATGAATCATATTGATCAATCTTGGTGAGCCAGTTCTTCAGACGCCCCCAGCTGGATCAAAGAGTAATATTTAGGCTCATGCTGGTCAGATTTGTAGCAGCAAACTGAATACCTGACACAGGCTACTTCAGGAGTTGGGGGTCGTTTGTTCATGGATTTGGAGTTTGAACTACAAGCAGCATTGTGTTCTCATGCTGTGGCTGACATCTGTCTTCACTGCCTCATGACACAGATAGCAATGTCAAGGACAGGTGGGAGCAAGCCATTGCATCAAACCAGGAGCAAAGGCAATAGAGAGCTGTTGCAGCTGTGTTCCTTCGAACAGTCTCATGACAACTGCCAGGACTGCCTCACTTGTGTGGTGACCTGAGCTCCTCTTACTGAGCCACATACCATAATGACCCCGCTCCCTCTGACTAGTACTACACTGGGGACTGAGATATTAGTGAATAAACCTTTGGAGGAAGACAAATAGATCATACACAAACAATAGCTGGCACATTGTGACTTCTGTGGAACGTGTGCCCTGTTATATCTGCAGGAACCGAGGAAGCTGCCCCGACTCCTGTGAATCACTCAGTGATGGTGGCTTACATCTACTTGAAGAGGAAATCTGTATCTCTGTTTTTCCTTCTGTAGGGAACAGAGGATCTGAGAGAGTGGACTTTGAGGACAAATAAGGACAGGAGGAGGCCTGGAAGGATTTAAGGCAAAGTCAGGTAGTGGAGTAAACTATAGTCAAGACATCACACTCCAGTGTAAGAGTTTGACCATGTGACTTGTGCCATGCACAACTCAGCCTCCTTGTCTATACAAGATGTGACTGGACTCTAGTTGGAAAGGAAATAGTTCCTCAGTTGACACATAGGGGTTTTCTCAGAATTTCTCTGAGAGGTTAAAAGTGTGGCAAAGAGGAGACCTGGTGGAGTTCCCTGGGCTCTGGGAGCTGTTTACTCTGTCCTGTGAGGGTCCTCTGTTCTCACTTCCATCTGGCTTTTGTCAATGATAGACCCTTGCAGGAGAGTTGAGGCCCATAGAAGAGGGAGTAAGAATGGTTACTTTGATGTGAATACTTGTGTCCCTTCTAAAATCTATTTGTTCAACCCTAATTCCCAATGAGGCAGGAATGGGGTAGGTTGTTCTTAAGTAATTAAGTCATGAGTCTGTCTTGCTCTCCCTGCCCTTCCACCTCCTGCTATGTGAGAACACGTCAGTCTAGACATTATCTTGGAACCTAAGTCACCAATCTGGCTGACCTTGACATTGAACTTCCCAGCCTCCAGCAATATGAGCCAATCAATTTCTGTCCATTGTAAATTACACAATCTGTGGTGTTTTATTACAGAAGAACAATGAATCATGGTATTTGTCCTCTGCCTCCTTCCTGCATTGGTGTCCTACATCTCCAAGGGCAGCATCCATGCAGCCTTTCCTTTCCTCCCCTTGATTGCTCAGCCTAGCAGTAACAACCCCACCTGCTTGTCCTCGGGTACCTTAGCATCCTGACTTGCTCCTTGAACTATGTCCTAACTTCCACAAATAGTCAAGAAGTGGAATCTACTTAAATGTCTATCCACAGATGAAGGGGTTAAAACTGTGACCAAGAGGGGATAGAGGCAGAGAGCATGCATGCACACACAGGTCCAGTTCAGCATTTACAAATTACATGACCCTGTCATTTACAATAATACAGATGATCTTGGACAACAGCATATGAAATAAATGCAACACAGGAAAGCAAATACTGCACGATTTCCCTTGTATGTGTAGTGAAGTACTATCATAGACCTCGAGAATGATAGACTTGGCTATTGGTTACCAGGCAGTGCTAGGGTCATGTGAAAATGCTGGTGGGGTTGGAGCCAGGCTACAGTCAAGATACGGGGAGGGATAAGTTCTGGTGCTCTGTGATACAGTAGAGCGACTGTAGTTTAACATATGATTATTTCAAAGTAACTAGACTTTGAGTGTTTAACTAGGAAGAAATGATAAATGTTTAATAATAGATATGCCAATTCCCTTGATTTAATTATTGCACATTGTGTACATGTGCCTCATGCTCACCCTGAGCCTACAGTTAATGCAATCAAGTGGGGACTTTGCTTCCTTCGGACTCTTAGTGACACAAAGGTCCTTCTTCAAAAAGAAAACTTTAGAAAGAAACCTCTGTAGCCACCCACCCAATGTGAATGCATGTGCGCACACTCGCATACTCACACACTCACACACACTCATGCAGACACATGCACACTCACACACAGAGATACTCACACAGAGACATGCACGTACACTCACATACTCACACAGACACAAACACTCACACACACACACACACACACACTCACTCAGAGATACTCACACACAGACAAATACACACACTCATGTACACACACACACACTCATGTACACACACACACACACACCTTAATGATGCTTTCTGTTTGCAGAGAGCAATGAGATCTAGAGAATCATGATGACTTGAGAAACAGAGAAGCACATGGGATTAAATTCCCTTTCTGTTCCTTACACTATTGATTGCTCCCCTTTCCATTTCTTACACTATTGATTGTTCCCCCTTTTATTCCTTACACTATTGTCTCCTCCCCTTTCCATTCCTTACACTATTGTCTCCTCCCCTTTCTATTCCTTACACTATTGTCTCCTCCCCTTTCTATTCCTTACACTATTGTTTCCTGCGTGGGATACTTCAGGCAGTAACTGAGGACAGCACAGCCTTACATTTGCACAAAAGACATCTAGGCATGAAAATGGCTGATTTACTTAACTATTAGGAAGGGCCAACCCGCAGGGTGCAGCTTTTAAAGGACACCCTCTCCCTTTCCACACCTCCTCTAGCCAGAATTATTGGATACAATTACAAAACGAAACCAAATTAAGCCAGCAGTTTACAAGTTCTCCCTCCCCTCTGCCTCCCAAGATAGATACGATCTATTACTTTAATCTGAATACATTTGGACTCAGTCAGGAGTTGGCAGCCTTTCAGGAAGACTATGCCAAGTTTTCATTTCTCTGCTGAAATTTACATTTTCCATTTCTGGGCCCAGCCTTCCTCATTATGCCCTCTTCTTCTGCCCACCCCCTCCAAGCCACTGACTGCAGATGGAGGAATCTTAATCGTCTGTGAACCAGAAGGGAAATGCCGATCATATGCATCCCAGATCTGACCAGAAACCTCTGTGATATTTGAAACAAGAATCTCTGAATCTGCAGAAGATTGGTGAAGAGTTTGCAATCGTGGGGACAAAAACTGGGAGCTTTTGGAGACTTAAAGGACTTGAAAGGAAAGGGGGAAACAGTGAAAGGAAAACCATCAGAGACAGACATTATGATTCATGCTAACAATCTTGCCTCAGAGGCCGAGGCAAGGGGCCTATTGCAGGTCTGAGGCCAGTTTGGGCTACTCAGAGAGTTTCAGGCTGGCTTGGGCTACGGACTAATACCTAGCTTCAAACGTACTTTGCCTTCCACACCATATACTCACATTTTTAAGAGGAAAAAATATCTTGTGTTTGTGCCTTGGTACTCCAGTAGCCTGGATGGCCCTATGGGGACACTGGTGAGGTTTGGGAAATAGTATCATGACTCTCAGATAGTCCCAAAGCCCGTTAAAGGCGCTGAGAATCCAGTGGTGAGGAATCTTCCTTATACTGCTGTAATGTCACACGCCTGTCATCCCAGCACCGGACAGGGAAAAACAAAGAGATCCAAAGTTCAAGGCTAGTGCTTCAGTTACATAGGGAGCTCGATGCCAATCTGAGCTGCATGTGTCCTTGTCTTCAAGCAAATAAGTGCTTTCCCACATCTACCTATGTATCTGTGGGTCGGGGCTTGTGCCACCACACTCAGAGGAGACAACATAAGGCAATGGGTTCTCTCACTCCCCCATGTGAGTTCTGGAAATCACACTTGGGTTGTCAGGCCCCCATGGCCAGCTGAGCCAACTTGTAGCCATCTCCAAAATGCTCCTTAATGATTGAACTCTTGCATACTTTTCAAATAACACCCATTTTCACTATAAAGTTACAATATGTATCACACCAGAAGCAGAAACTATGGGGCACGTGATTTCTAGCCTCTCCAATGTCTGTCTCCCTGGAAAAATGACTCTTGACCTGGAGTCCCAATCAGACAACTCCCCTTTCTGTCTCACTAGGGGACACTGTAGCAGAAGATATCACTAGGGGACACTGTAGCAGAAGATATCACTAGGGGACACTGTAGCAGAAGATATCACTAGGGGACACTGTAGCAGAAGATATCACTAGGGGACACTGTAGCAGAAGATATCACTAGGAACACCTCTAATAAATGGGCTGGATGAAATGAGCTGACTGAAGTAGTTAACCCAGTGCCTGAGAAGGAGTAATGTCTCAGTGAATGTTATTGCCCGTACTCACCGTGGGCTTTAGCTTAGAAGAAATAGAAAAACTTCAAATGTACTGGGCTCCTTGTAAATGACTTAAAGGCCTGGTACTCTAGAGTTTTCAGAGAGAACCAAATGCTGACAATCCAACCAAGTGACCTTTCACACAGAGAAGCCTTACATGACCAGGAACCACAACCACAGGGAAGAAATGTTTGCTCAGTCATAAACAATGAAAGGCAAGTTTCTACAAGAAAGAAGTGACTATATTCTGATTGGCCTAGTGTTGGCTCCTGGGTAGAAGGCAGATCTAACACGGTGTGTGACTCCCCTCATTCCTTTTGATAGCCTCATCATAGATGCATGTGCTTACAGTTAACAATAGAGACACACCAGCAGCTGGGGAATCTCTTTCACTTCTAATCCTACTTGGACTCCTACAACAGAAGAGTTGTGCTCATAAACTGGCAGTAGCTGGTGCGGTGCAAATCAACTTCCTTGGAAGGGATGGATCTCATCCGAGAATTTCAAGTGTTTCCTAATTTAGTAATGTACTGGGCTAAGTTTCTCGCTGACATCTAACTAATCACACTGAATCTTTTGAAAGAGACTTGTTTTTCCTACCTACAGCATATCAAGGAAGCATTAAGAACAGGGCCTTGCCTTTATAGAGCACGTTTTGTAATTTACAGCACAGAAATAGACCTGCGTTGATACATGCATCAGCTCATTAGTGAAAGATGAAGTTGCCAGTTATGCTAAGAAAAAAGGCTGATGTTATGTTAAAATAATACTTATTTTGAATACATGTGCCTTTCTTCAGTTAAGTCTTAGGAATTTATCTGACTTTAAGTAGTTACATTTGGCCAAAATCACTGAAGTTCTTGTTTGAACTATTCAGACGGCAAGTATCCTTCTACAGTTTGTCATATGGGGAGGTGTGCAAGATAATGAAGCCTTCATCTGGGGCTATTGCTGGTACGAAAGATGTGGGCTCTATCCATCTCTCTGCTCTAGCATTAGTAGCAGTAGCTTCACACTGTCAGGCGGCCACCAGCAAGCTCTAGAACAGTACTGTGCACTTGTCAACAACTGCAGGACAGAGTACATCCCCCAGTAAAGAAATAGGCATCTTGATGATGAGTTCCTAGCTATCCCTGGACTACACACATCCAGAGTAAGGACTTATTAAAAACATACCTTTATGCAATGCTAGAATCAAACCCAGGGTCTTTGCATGCTAAATGGAAAGTCCACCAACTGAGCTATGCTCATCCTGCTTGCTGTTTTATTTTGAGCGATGGGGAGCAAGCAGCCACTGAATTATAATCTGTTCCCTAAATGGTAATGTGCCCTTCTCGGGAGACTTAGAAGGCATTGGTTATAGAGAAGAACATTCTAACGTGAAAACAAAGTGCTGCTGCTGAAACCCGGGGCCTAGATCATCCCTAGCAAGCACTCTCCCAACCAGCCATATTCCCTGCCTGTGAGACTTCCTTTTTTATTTACTTATTTATACTTTAAAATGTGGTCCTCCTTCCTTTTCCCCCCTCTTCATGACTCCCACCCCGTCACCCTCCCCTTCACCTCTAAGAGGGTGCTCACCCACCCAACCACCTCACCCCTCTAGCATCCCCCTTCTCTGGGGCATCAAGCCTCCACAGGACAAAATGCATCCCCTCCACTGAGACCAGACAAGGCAGTCCTCTGCTATGTATATAGTGGGGGCCACAGTCCAGCCCATGGATGCTCTTTGGTTGGTGACTTAGTCCCTAGGAGCTCTGAGTGGTCCAGTTGGTTGATACTGTTGTTCTTTCTATGGAGTTGCAATCCCCATCAGCTCCTACAGTCCTTCCCCTAATTCTTCCATAGGGGTCCCCAGGCTCAGTCCAATAATTGGCTGTTAAGTATCTGCATCTGTCTCAGTCAGGTGCTGTCAGGGCCTCTCAGAGGACAGCCATGCCATGTTCCTGTCTGTAAGCACATCTTGGCATCAGCAATAGTGTTGGGGTTTGGTGTCTGTGCATGGGATGGATCCCAAGGTGGGGCAGTCTCTGGATGGCTTTCCTTCAGTCTCTGCTTCATTTTTTGGCCCTGCATTTCCTTTAGACAGGAACAATTCTGGGTTAAAAATTTTGAGATTGGTGGGTGGCCTTATCCCTCAACTGAGGGCCATGCCTATCTAATAAAGTGGTCTATTCAGGTTCTATCTCCCCGCTGTTGGACATTTTGGCTACTGTTATCCCCTTTGGGTCCTGGGAGCCTCCCACATCCCTGGTGTCTAGGACTTTCTAGAGATTTCCTCTGTTCTCCACCCCACACTCTGCATATTTCTATTCATTCTCCTGACCCTCTGGGCTTCTCTCCTGTCTCCTCCTATACCTGATCCTGCCCCCCTTCTTTCCCTCCTCCTCTCCTCTCCCACCCAGATATCTCCCTCCTTCTTCCTCACATGATTATTTTGTTCCCCCTTCTAAGTGAGATTGAAGCATCATTACTTGGGCCTTCCTTCTTGTTATGGTTCCTATGGTCTGTGAGTTATATCATGGGTATTCTGAACTTTTTAGCTAGTATCCACTTATCAGTGAGTATATACTATGTATGTCCTTTTGGGTCTGGGTTACCTCACTCAGAGATATTTCCTAGTTCCATCCATTTACTTGCAAAATTCATGATGTCCTTGTTTTTAATAGCTGAGTAGTATTCCATTGTGTAAATGAACCACATTGTCTATATCCATTTTCCATTGAGGGACATCTGGGTTGTTTCCAACTTCTGAGGATTATAAATAAGGCTGCTATAACATAGTGGAGCATGTATCCTTGTGATATGGTGGAGCATCTTTTGGATATATGCTCAGGAGTGCTGGGTTTTCAGGTAGAACTATTTCCAATTTTCTGAGGAACCGCCAGAGTGATTTTCAGAGTGGTTCTACCAGTTTGCAATCAAAGGGCTCAAAGTGGCAAAATTCACTGAACACTTTTTCTCAAACAAAACACACACACACACACACACACACACACACACACACACACACGTACCAAACCCAGCACTCAGGAGGCAGAGGTAGATGGATCTCTGAGTTCAAGGCCAGCCTGGGTCTACAGAATGAGTTCTAAGACATCCTTGGCTACCCAGAGAAATCTTGTCTCAAGAAATCAAAAGAGAGAGAAGGAGAGAGAGAGAGAGAGAGAGAGAGAGAGAGAGAGAGAGAGAGAGAGAGAGAGAGAGAGAGAGAGAGAGAGGATATCAAAGACTGTTGGGAGCCTGCTAGAGCCAGAGAGACCTGAGAACTTTACCTTCTAACTGGCACAGCCATGCCAGCAATTCCCAAAGCATTTTGCTTGTTTATTTTCTTTTGTTTAGGGAGCAACAACTGGACTCTCAGACTTTATTCCTGTATAGCATTTACATTTGGGAAAAAAAAACCCAATTGTAGATAATATATCTTTATGTCATTCTTGTCCACACATGAGTTGGCAAGATTCAACTTATCATGACACTATTTAATTCCTGGATTAGCCCTAGGGTGCAGATAACTCACCCAGGTCTGAGTAATGCTGGTCCCTGCTCTCAGACACTCTGCTCTGTGCCACAGTTTCCCACGGTCCACATCAAACCAACATCACAGCTCTCACGTCATGTGGCTCGGCTTACTAAGCCTTCTGTCGTGAGGCAAAAGAATAACGGCAAGGATATAGAATTTGATTTCAGGCTATCATTTGAATCTTGAATTAATCACTGTGCATGATTTTGGACCTGTTAACTAGTTCCTCTGCAACTTTAATCTTTAATCTGTGAAATAATGTGTTCATGATATCTGTAATGGTTAAAACATGTAAACGAAGTAGGATGAAACAAACACATAAAGGTATTTCCCACAATGCCAATGAGATGCCAAAGCTTTTAAATTCAGACTCCGTTTTAGAGAACCTGACCTAAGTTTGAACTCAGGTAAACTAACAGGCATTAGTTTCCAAGTTGCCCTCCAACAAAACCTGAGCTTAGCTCCAGTCTCTAGGCTAACCCCCCCAACAAGACCGGTGTCTCCAGGTTATTCCCCCAACAAACCTGCACCCCAGGTTACAAGCCCACCTTCTGCCTAATGACAATCGATGCAGAAGGGAGCAGAAGTTAAGTTTATGATATGACGCCCAGCACCAGCCAATCATATTAAAGGCCACAGGAGCTTCCCAACTAGATGCTTGCTCAGGTACTCCCTGCTTGCTGTTTACTATAAAACCTTGCCCCATAGACATTCGGGGGCTCCCCCACCACCAAAACCGTCCTGCATGACAGCAGGCGGGGCACTGGGGTGGGCGGGGTGTGTGAGCTAGCTCGAATAGAATAAAGGCCCTGCTGTCAGTTGCATCAGATCCGCTCCTGTGTGTGTTTGGGGGATCACTAACATTTCCCTGGCTTGACACACGCGGTTGCTGCTTGTTCCCTCCCTGCCTGTCGCCCTGTGGAGAGTATTATCTGTGAGTGAAGGGGGAATATTTTGGAAATTTTATTTATCTCCCCAGTTAAGTATTTTCACTTGTAAGTGACCTTGTAAAGTACAACCAGAAATAGGAAAAAAATAAAACAAATCTGCCTGTGGCCTTTTCCAGACCTAAAACGCAGACAAGAACAACTCTGGAAGCTCTCGTCCTTCTCCCCATGTCTGTCCCTTCTCAACCATTTCATCCCACCGGCTTCATCCAGGAGCTTCGAACCTCTCCCGACCCCTGCTATACCTTTGCCCATGTGGATCAGCTGATCCTCCAGAGCGGGACAAACTGCTGTGGTTTCCCTGAACACTGCTCGCTCTGAGCAACCATAGAAAGGAGGGAGGTTTTTACCACTAAGCTCAGCAGAGTGAAACTGCGGCTTCATGGTTCACTCCGCGGCTCATGAAGAACTGTTTAGGACATTTTTTTTTTCTGTCTCTTTATCATCTTTAACAGTGAGAAATGACAGAATTAGGAAGCATCCACTTTAAACTCTTGGACAGAAGTTCCTAGGTTTGCTTTGAGTTTTAATGTTACAGTAGGTAGTAGGTTATTTAATTTTGTCATCTTGAAGACTAACAGGTACTTTGGAGAAAGTTTATAATAAATGCTTCTGAAGTTATTTGATGTTCTCTCTCTCTCTCTCTTTTTTTTAACTTTATTTGAGCACAGTGGATGTTTACGGTTTTGTGCTTTGTGAGGCTGAGGCCAGAGGCCCTTACAGACAGTTTCTGAAGCAAATATTCGCCATCCACTTAGAGAACGACTCTATAAAATGTTCTTTATTGTAATTGAGATGCTCTACCAATCACAACGCTGGATGTATATTATTGCATTTCTGATTCATTGGGAAAACACAAAATAATAAGAGTTTGGTTTGTTCCTTCTCTACCACAATGTCAGGAATACCCAGGGCAATTTATATTATTCTTCACAAGCAAAGGAAATTACAAAATTAAGAAAAACATCCTAAATCCCACTTATTTGTGGTCATTATTAATCACTATAATTGAGCTGTTATACATGATTATAATGTATAATTATTCCAACTGTTGCATGAATATATTTTTGATTACTAGAGCTCATGCTGGCTTAACACCAAGGACCTTGAGATTCCATGGGCTGAAGGCCAAGGACACCAGTGGTTTGTTTTGTTTTGTTTTTCAAGACTTCCCCGGAGACTGCACTGAATAGATTCTACTGACCACAAATGAATATTATATTTTTAACCTCACTGGAAAGATATGAATATTTCTAGTAACAGGAGTCAAATTACAGACGAGCTCAAGGGCCCTGCTGCCCGTCCCGTGATCCTTCCTTAGCTTTCCCTTAAACAAGTATTTGCACGTGTGTATATGTGTGGGTATCAGAGCTCTTGGTAAAATTAACTTAATAAACTAAAGATATGGAGCAAAGCAGAAGCATAGCTGCCAAGCGTCTCTGGAAAGACAAAAGGAAAGAAGGGCATCACCCACCCATGAGCTGGAAGGAAGGAGAAAGACTTGAGGCAGCATCACTAACCTCAAGCCTTGCAACACCATCAGACTAGAGTCTAGATATGTACTCTAAATATTTCTGTTATAGGAAATATTAAACTAAATATGTACAACACTTAGATTTCTTATTCTGGAACATTCTAAATTATTCAGGTCTATATGCAAATTCTGTATTCATTTGATCCTTTAGCTTGTAAGCAGTCAGCAAAGGATACTGAACAAACCTGATTAGTCATGGTGCTCAAATGCTGCAACCTTTGCATGCATGTTCATGAAATGGCATTGAGATTGACTCCTGCCATAGTGCCCCGGTGACATAGTCATTTGTTAGTTTAGCTACAATTTGTTACTGAAGGGTTACTAGCTCCTGTGGCCCTGCGTGTCATTATAGATGTTACCAGTGAAACATTTTCCGCCTTCTGTCTTCTCAAAGGAGAGAGCGCAGCTAAGAGACACACACAGTCTAAGTGGAGTTTACTTAGCAATGCAAAGGATGTGTACACTATGGAGAGAGAAAGCGGAGCAGGTATACCCAAAGGGGGCAGTCGGTAGCCCTCTGGTTCTTTGTGGCGGATTTTTAAGACGTTGTTGTGAATGTCCATGAGATGTACAGAATATTTATGTGGGAAGGTGGTCCTTTTTCCTTCCCCACACTATGATGGACAGATCTCTCTACTAGGATATTTCTTCCCATGATTTTCTTAGAAAGGGAGGAGGTCAAGACCTCAATGTAAATATGGAAACTATATCATGATGAATTCCAGGTCTTTCACTAGTGCATGTGTGTGCCAATTTCTGGGTTTCTAATAGAATAGAAAGAATATAATTGGGCTGGAGAGATGGCTCAGCAGTTAAGAGAACCAAGGGCTCTTCTGAAGGTCCTGAGTTCAAATCCCAGCAACCACATGGTGGCTCACAACCATCCGTAAAAAGATCTGCTGCCCTCTTCTGGGGTATCTGAAAACAGCTACAGTGTACCATATAATAAATAAAGAAATAATAATAATAAAAAAAGAATATAACTGCAACATCAGAAATGCTTAAACAGCCAACAGCCAAAGGGCTTTCAGAGGATGCAGAGACACAATTACCAACACACAAAATACAGCTACAGTGTTCTTAGTTCCCTCAAGCTTAATTTGCTGTGTATATAGTCCAAGATAAACCAAATAAGATTTTTAAGTAAGTTAAACATCAAACAAAAGTAAAACAGAAAGAAAATTGGCTCTACTCATCCTTATTCAAGCAACAAACAGAATAAAATAATGTATAAGAGATGGGTGGATAGCTCCATCCATACGTAAAGTGTGTGTCTTGCAGACACAAAGACTTCAGTTCAAACCCTAGAATCCACAGTAAAAAACAAAACCAGGTGTAGTGGTACATGCTTGTAATCCAAGAGCTGGGGAAGCAGAGACAAATGGTTTCTGGGGTTTGATATTCAGTCAGCCTGGCCTTCTTAAAGAGTTTCCATCCAATGAGACACTCAGTCTGAAAAACAAGGTCAATGGCCCCTGAAGAATGACACCTAAGGCTGTCATCTGTTCTCCATGCACACACACGAACATATGCTCACATGCACATACATATATACATAAATAACATATAAAGAAACACATAAACATAACACATAAAGAAAGTAAAATATAGAGCCGGGCGTGGTGGCGCACGCCTTTAATCCCAGCACTCGGGAGGCAGAGGCAGGCGGATTTCTGAGTTCGAGGCCAGCCTGGTCTACAAAGTGAGTTCCAGGACAGCCAGAGCTATACAGAGAAACCCTGTCTCGAAAAAACAAACAAACAAACAAACAAACAAAAAAAAGAAAGTAAAATATGAATATGGATGGAATGTTAAGAAATGTATAGCCTATTTATTTTATTGCAATAATAGTATTATAGTTAGTCACTGTGTTAGAATGTTGAAATGAAGTGACAAGATAACCTGATAACTTAAGAGAGAAAGATGTGTTTTAATTTAGTAAGAGTTTCAGAGGTTTCAGCCCGTGTTGCTTCTAGATCTGTAGTGAGGTAGAATCTTAAAACAGAAGGAACAGGAACTCCCCAGGACGGCCAGAAAGCAGACAAGAGACAGACAGGAAGGGACCAGTAAAAGTACACATTTCAAAGACATACCCTTAAATAACCTCCTATCTCCAACAAGGTTCTACCTAATTTCTATCACTTCCCATCAAATTGTAAATTTGCCAATAATGAAGTCAGACCCTCCATTAGCCAGTCATTTCCCAAAAGCGCACTTCCAAATTCTGCTGCAAGGGAAACAAGGTTTAAATGGATGAGGCACTGGAGAAACACTTTAATACCCAGCTGTGATGGCTAGCTTTAGTTTTCAATTTGATATAACTCAGAAACCAGTTGGAAAGAGAGTCTCAGTGAGGGATTGTCTACACTGAGTTGAGTTGGCCTGTGGGCATGTCTATGGGGGACTGTCTCAACAAAGTTAATTGATATGGAAACCCCAGCCCACGGTAGGGGACACCTAGGCAAGGGGTTCTGAACTGCATATGCATGAGTGTATGTATATACACCGAGTGCATGCCTAGTAACCTAGAAGGTCAGGGAGGGTGTTAGGATCTCTGATACTGGAGTTATGGTTGGTTGTAAGCCACCATGTGGATGCTAGGAATTGAACCCACGCCCTTCAGAGAAACAGCAAGTACTCTAAACAGATAAGCCATCACTTGTGGCCTTCTTTCGATCAGAGTATTTTATAACAATAAAGTAAATGAAACTAGGATGCCAACTATGACCATCATATCTATTTCTACTGCAAAATAGATGAATAGAAGAAGGAGATGTTAAGGAAATAGTAAGCCAGTAAAAAGGGAATAAGATTGAATGAATTAGTCATTGAAGATAAATGAGGGATATATAGGCTTCATTACATCACATTGCTTTCCCTTTTGTTTATGTTTAAAATTTCCAGTAATTTTTATTTATTTTTCTAGGTATGTCTTTAGCCAGAGTGATGAATGGAAATTTCAAAGGTTTTGGAGTCAAGTAAAACAATTACAAAACTTGTTCTTTTCACAAATTAGTTAATAAAAGTCTTGCCTGAGGAAAGATTATTAAAGTAGTGATCGTTGGGGGTCCAAGAATCACTCCACAAACCACATGAACACCCATCTCAGTCAGACAGGGATGGTTTATTGAATGCTCACCCTAAGACTCATTGATCAGGACCATAGCTCACACAGAGGCTGAGCCACAGCATTGAACATCTTTCTCTGTCAGCTTATAAAAGAAAAAAACAAAAACATAAAAACCACAGTGAGCTCAAATGCAGGTGTAGGAAGTGCTGCCTGGTGGTCGGCTCTGACTCAAGCCATTTTAGACAGAACAGTCCATATTGACCTTAAATTTGATGGGTCTTACGTAAAGCCTGGTCGGATTTCCTAAGATAAACAAACCTCAGACCACGCAGAACTTAACAGGATATGTGATCTGCGGGAGTCTGCTCTTAGTCAAGTTATTTTTCTTTGTTAATGACTGGCAGCCACAATATGAAATAGCTGGCAGGCATGGAACAAAATGGCTACAGCTGTGCTGGGGAAAGGGGCAGACTCAACAGTGATACTGACTTCTGCCTCATAGGTATCATGGGAATGAGAAGAAATCACACACAACCCCCTGCAGAGCAGACAAGGACCCAGCCTGCACCCACCTTAGGTTAAAAGCCATTGTACAGTAAAGACAAAGTAGGTCTAGGCCTGTTTATGATTAATCCTCTACTTCTCAAGAACTGAGCTATGCCCCATTTGTAACCTAACTACAGTGGTTCTGGAACGGCCATCATGTCTTTGTTTCAGGAGTTAGTTAGTTAGTTAGAATGATCTAACTAACATGAAATACTTATGTTCTGTTCCTGCAACCCCACCTATTTTGCCGGACAAATCCTCCATTTGGAAAGTTCCTACCCCTGAGCTATATAAAATTCATGTTTTCCTTACATCTAGGGCTGCTCTCAAAAATCCCAACTTAAGGTGAGACAGCCAGCCCCAGATGTACCTCTAAAATACAGCTTGCTCTAATTAGATATTCGGGGAATTGGTCTTTCTCCTCAAAACTTTCTGGTTTAACACAGGCATTTAGTAACTGCTGTCACAACTGGAGAAGTTATTGAAGATGTGTGCTTCTTTAAATATATTTATTTTTATTTTATGTGTATGGGTGTTTTGCCTGCATGTGCATGAAGTTCCCAAGGAGGCCAGAAGATGGCGCCAGATCCCCTGGAATTGGAGCTAGAGACTGTTGTAAGCCATCATCATATGGGTGCTGGGAATCAGTGCTCTCAACCTTTGAGCTAGCTCTCGAGCCCTAGAAATGGACTTGTTGAATAAACGTGGACACCTTAGTTTAAGATTGCAATGAAAATCTCAAAGCAGAGAAAAATAAACTTAGAAAAAGAAGTGGTACCTACCCTTGTACTCAGAGCCTGAGGTTAGAATTTTTCTGCCTAGGCAGCAAGACAATTATTCATACCAAAGTAAACGACTCTGCATCTGTCTCATTCCCCAGGAAACCACTGTAGCACTGGGGAGGCACTTGCACTCCGAGCAAGAATTGGTCATGGTCTGAAAGATCTCAGCTCCCATCCTGTTTCAGTAATTGAAAAGTAACAAAGAAGGGTGTCCTTGGCAGGGAAAGAGAATAGGATGCAGAGGGTGGGATTTTATTGATATGTACTCTAGTTTTCATCTGTTCTGCTTTTAGTCTCTTGTGTGAAAAGTGAATTCTTATTAGACAGCTGTATTTTAATCTCTCCGTTCTACATAACTGAAGAGGTTAGAGGCATCACCATCCAACCATCCAAACCAGAACCCTGGGAGACAGCCCATCCCCTTATCTCCCTGGGCAGATAGATCCCTCCCACACATTTTCCGCTGATCACATCCAGGTATCTCTGGCAAGTGCCTTTTGATCTATATTCTCATAAGCATTGCCTTAAGCCAGACCTCAGTGTACCATATGATAATTTCCATAGCAAGAAGCAGATTCATTTAGTGTCTCCCCTTTAACCAACATTCCAGAAATTCAGGCAAAATCATCATTTTAAAAGATAAATCTCAACACATCTTTACTCTGAGTAAAGTGTCCCAGTAGCCCATCCTGTCCACAGAAAAGAGTCCAAAGCAGATGTGCAAAGGCCTTACAGTTTTCCCTTCCCTACCGTCCTCAGCCTTTGCTTGCCCGCTCTACTAAAGAACTGCTTTTCTCCAATGACTCCTGATAGTCACAAGCTATATAATGCCAGCACCTCACACATTCAAGTTTTCAGGCATTAAAAAATGTTTACATGGGTCCCTGAATTTCTTCTACATTAAATTCCTTTTTGGGAATGGTGCACACACCTTTAATCCCAGAACTGGGGAGACAGAGACAAGCAGAGCTCTGTGAGTTCAAGGCTAGCCTGCTTTACCCAATGAGTTCTAGGCCAGCCAGAACTACACATTGAAACTCTTTGTGTTTGTTTGCTTTTGAGTTTTGGAGACAGGGTTTCTCTGTGTAGCCCTGTCCATCCTGGAATTCACTCTGTAGACTAGGCTGTCCTTGAACTCAGAGATTCCCCCTGCCTCTGCCTCCTGAGTTCTGGGATTAAAGGCATAAGCCACCACCACCTGAAACTCCTGATCAAAATAAAACAAGGCAAACCCAACTGTTGTGTTAGTTAGCTTCCCAAAATATCACCCTCTGCATGGCAAACACGGAGTAAAACAATACTGACTTTATAAAATGCTGATCTTCCTGGCACAAACCATAGCTTTCCAATTCCCCCAGTTACTTGATAAGCGTTTACAAACAAATACTTCTCTTGAGTGACTGAATGAAGAGGGGCCTGCACTGGTGAAGACTATATGGGCTGTGGATGCCTGTAGTGAGCTACCCTTCCTAGAGCAAGTGACTATATCCAAAGCAACAGCTCCTTAGGACCAAGAAAACCCTTCTCAGCCTCAGCACGGTGTAGCTGAGAACAGCTCATTAGTTTATGGGTGTGTTGAGACTAGAGAAAGCATACTATGTCCAAGTGAGTCTGCTTCTATCTGTGTAATCATTACTTGAAGTTTTGTTTCAGAAAATTCACTCTTCACTGAAATATGATCTCATTGTGAGCATAATATCAGCACAAATCATGACAATTTAGGAGCATTAGAGATCTGAAATGCATCTGAGCAGTGATACAGCTAAGAACCCAGTGGAGGCTCTTCAGGATGCTTGGGCTCAGAGCACAAATGGTAACACATGCTGGGGCAGGAGCTAAGAAGCCAGAATGCTCACTGAATGAGTGCTCACAGAAAGGAAGGTGGTGCAGTTACTTGGGAAGACAGTCTGTTAGCATCTCACAAAATGGTCAGAGGACATGCTCATGGCATGACATTTAAAGCACATCCATCCACACAAAAATATACACAAATATTTCTGTCTGCTCTACATAATCACCAATATCTGAAACAACCAATATGCCTTCAAGTAGGTAAATGAGAACGAAAACTGGGGTATATACATCTCAAATGTAGCTAGACAAAGAAAAGAAACCACAAAGTGTTGGATGAAGCTGAAGCGCATGAGGCTCCGTGAAGAGCTGGTCTGGGAAGGTACATATCATACAATTCAGGACAGACACAATCTGAAAAAGACAACACCATGGAGACAGAGGAAAGTCAGGAGCTGCCCGGAGCTGGGGGAGAGGGCGGTGAATGGTGGAGCACAGGGATGTGTGAGGCAGCAAAGCTGCACTGTGTGGGACCCTAATGTGGACACATGTTCTCATACATCTGCCGAAACTCAGAGCAGCTGCAACACAGTCTGAGCCCTAAGGTGACACTATTAATCACAATATGAAGGTATTCATATCTATTCATCAACTGTAACAAATATACTGTACTAACTCAAGATGGCAACAGTGAGGAGAACTGAAATTTTGGGAGATCCAGGGATCTATGGAAAACACCCTTTCTTTTCTCTATCTAAATTAGTCTATTAACCTAAAACTAAAAGAAATCCATTCGGGACTGGTGAGATGGCTCAGAGGGTAAGAGCACCCGACTGCTCTTCCGAAGGTCTGGAGTTCAAATCCCAGCAACCACATGGTGGCTCACAACCATCCATAACGAGATCTGACTCCCTCTTCTGGAGTGTCTGAAGACAGCTACAGTGTACTTACATATAATAAATAAAATAAATCTTTAAAAAAAAAAAAAGAAATCCATTCTAATTGCATTGGCTATATTTTAAGGTTTGTTACGTCTCTTCAAAAACTCCTGTCGGCTCATGAGTAATGAACTCAACAGATTTACATTTACTTAAATGTTTTCCTCTGTAACAATTTACATGGTGCATCATCTATCACAGGAGGGACTCAAGGCTCCAGCTGCATATGCAGCAGGGGATGGCCTAGTCGGTCATCAATGGGAGGAGAGGCCCTTGGTCCTGTGAAGGTTCTATGCCCCAGTGTAGGGGAATTCCAGGGCCAGGAAGTGAGAGTGGGTGGGTTGGGGAGTGGGGGGGGGGGTAGGGGATTTTTGGAGGGGAAACTAGGATCTGGGGAGTGTTCCTGTAGCCAAGCCTCTAACAGAAGGTTGTTTTGCCTGAAGGAACTGCAAGGAGGAAAACTTTGTACTTATCCTTGGATTGATAAAATTAAACGCTTCACTTGGTGAGCTCTTCATTGTGGCATCCCTTAGGACTGGAACCTGCCAGTCCCAGAGAGGGCTATAAATCAACTGTGAATTGCTAGGGTGTTGGAGGACGACTATTCCCTTACAGCTCCTGCCAATAGCTGTCAGAAGCAGCCAGCCAGCCACTGCCAAGAAATGTTTAATGGTGTGGTAAGGAGTTCTACTCCCCAGATGCTGGTGAAAACCAAAACTTATTTCTGGTTTGCCAATTCAGTTCACTAGGTAAAAGTCTCAGGCTTTGAAATTGATGACCGTTTCATCCTAGGGAAGACTGGCAGCTTAGTATGTCGTCATGGTCCCTGAAGGTCTCTGTGGAACCCCAGGCACTTGCTTTCTTACTTTCTATTGCTGTGGAGAGACACCATGACCAAGGTAACTCTTACAAATGAAAACATTTCACTGAGGCTTGATTAGAGTTTCAGGGGTTTAGTCCATCATCATCATGACAGGGAGCATGGGTGTGTGCAGGCAGACATGACCCTGGAGCCGTAGCTGAGAGCTAAACTGAGGATGACAGATTTCCAAAAAGGCCACACCCCTTAATCTTTCTAACCTTTTAAAACAGTTCCACTCCCTGGGGACTAAGTGTTCAAATATACGAGCCTATGTGGGGGTGGAGGGCATTCATACTTAAACCACCACACGTACTAATGCTGAAATGTTGTTAGGCCATCTTAATAAGCCCAAAAGGAAGCAGACATTAGGGTGATGCCTTAGCCATCTTAGGGCAGCATTCTATTCTTCTGACCAAGCTATTTTCATGATAAAAATTCCACAGAATAACAACTTTATGGCTTCACTCCTGAAAAGGTCTAACCTTAGCTATCAGGGGGACAAAATCATTGTAAGGTAAGATTATAAACAGGATTTTTCATATTAGTTAGGTGAAACACAGGGATGTGTGGGGCTGTGAAACATTTGTTTAGGTCTAATGCAACTAACGTGTTTGGTGTATGGCTAAGGAAAGACTCTGCCATGGATAAGATCTAAAGCAAAGGGAGTGAGTCCTGGCATCCTCATCATAGTCCCACCTTGCATTTAGCTTGCTCAGCTCCCCCCACCAGAGCATCTGATAACTCTCAACCCAGAGAGCAAGAAGTGCAAGCTGTGAGAGCCCTTAGGAGACTCTCCTAACAAACATCTCTATCATTTTCATAATAAGTATATCTCTTCATCTTAGTTTGAAATTTTCTAACATTTTTAGACATTCTTTATAAATGGCAATTATAGAAGTCACTTGTAATTTTGGGTGAACCCATTTTCAGAATTTCTTCTTCTGTGGGATCTGGTTAAGAAGAGGGCTCTAAGCCGGGCGTGGTGGCACACGCCTTTAATCCCAGCACTCGGGAGGCAGAGGCAGGCAGATTTCTGAGTTCGAGGCCAGCCTGGTCTACAAAGTGAGTTCCAGGACAGCCAGAGCTATAAAGAGAAACCCTGTCTCGAAAAAAACCAAAAAAAAAAAAAAAAAAAAAAAAAAAAAGAAGAGGGCTCTAGAGAAGCCAGTAGCATATGCTTATAGTCCCAGATACTTGAGAGGCTGAAGCCGAAGGATCGTTTTAGTTCAGAAGTAAGAGCTAAACTGGGACAGCATAGAGACTCCATCTCAAAAACAAATACCCAGGAGGCTTACAAAATAGCTCAGCCCACAAAAGAACTTGTCACTAGGAATCACACGGTAGCAGGTAGAAGGAGAATACTGACAGGTGGCCCTCTGCCCTAAACACACACACACACACACACACACACACACACACACGTTGAATCCAGAAGCCATTAGTAGACAAATTAAAAGCCCAGCAATCAGTGTTGTGTTGAATCTCTCCACTTGAGCTGTTGGTCAGAGGTGTTCCAGAGACCCTCAAGACAATACAGACTATTGTCGTGGCTCCTGGTTACCCATCAGAACTTGATGGTAAATTAAGTCCCTAGAGATACTACACATTTTGGTCCCAGGACGTGGACAGATCAAGCTGCAACTGCACAGGAGTCTGCCCCCCTGACGGTTGGTTTTCACGGTCGCAGAAGGTGCTACTCAGGCAGCCGAAGGAGAAAATCAGCAGCAGCCATACTGATGTGAACCCTGTGAGCTACAATAACTAATGACTCCTGTGGCAAGATAGGCCTATGGGTGCAATGTCACACAAAAACGTGATTGACACAACCACCTGCTTTCTCCTGGCATTTAAAGCCCAATTCACAAAAGAAATTGTGAATTTATAGTACTGCTACTATAAATGTACCGAGGACCAGTGGCTGGGGAGTTTACAGGCCCTATGGGAGAACCTGCCTCTATTTTCTAAATGGACATAGTATCTATCTGGTGTACTTCTAACTTCATGCCTTTGTATCTGCAGATTAGTACAGTTCTCAACCCTCATTAAAGAAGTTTCTTTGTACAGTAGATAGCAGTCAGTGCACAACTGGTCAAATTTCAGAGAATACGTGTCTGTGAATGAATGTATGGGGTAGCATTCCACTCCATATATGGGTCATGTGTTACACACCCTAACCTGAAGGCACAGAAGCCACCAAGGAAGAGAGGGCAGAAAGACTGCAAAAGCCACAGGTTGGGAAGGGCTAGACACAAGCAGGACGTAATAGGACCTCTGCATTCACGAACCCATAGCAGCTGTGACTGTCTGCACAAGATCAAGTTAGTCACCATTCTCGCACGCAGGGAGGCGAAGTTTACAACCCTTCGCCCTGAGCTGAGGAGCTCCTGACAGTTGACAGGTTCTGCGGGTGGAAGAATCAGTTTCCTTCCAAGGTGGTCAACTCTATGGAGAGATGTCCCCATGTCTTACTTAGGGTTTCTAGTATACGGAAAGTTCCACGACCACAACTCTTATAAAGGAAAGCATTTCACTGTGGCGAGCTTACAGGTTCAGAGGTTTAGTCCGTTATTGCCATGGCGGGAAGCATGGTGACAAGCAGGCCTACTGTTACCACCGTGGCTGCTACTGTATTGCTGTGATACACTAGAAACTTGCGGCATGGTGATAAGAATGGTTGCTATTTGAGGTTGTATTTGTGTGGGAAGGTAGATGTCCCGTACCACACGAGAAGACTTCTTATTCTGCCTTTGAAATCTTTTGAGACTGAATAGTAAAAATTCGGAACAACAGCCCATTTTGTGTTAAAATACCACGAACCACAGAACAGCAGTTATCTCTCACAAGTGGAAAGACAAAATGTTTTGCACCTAACCCTTTCATATGAGACTTGGGGCAGGATGACAAGGTCATTGGTTTCTAAGGCAAATTCTCTTCAAGCAAGGTGACTCAGTGCCTTAACTGGCCCACACAAGCCTACTGCAGGCCTCCTGGGCTCAGGCTCCTGATGTAGACACTGTAGACAAGATGCTACCACTTTCCAATTCCATTACAATGCCAAATTTGTTCAAGGAGCAGGCAGCAATTTGCACAGGGACAGAAGAGTCTGCCTTTAGGAGTGAATCAGTTGGCTGTATTTGCGCAGTGTGATCACACGGCCAAAGCTTTACCAGGGAGAAGGCTGTAAGGGGACAGGACTGCAGCTTTGTGGTCGAGCCTGTCATAAGACCCTGGATTCAGCTCCAACATCGCTAAATACAACGAAAATAAGCTTCAAGCCAAAACAATTTTAAACTGGAAGATCTGACTCTTTTTTTAGGTTTTTCGAGACAGAGTTCCTCTGTGTAGCCCTGACTGTAGACCAGGCTGGCCTCGAACTCAGAGATCCACCTGCCTCTGCCTCCCGAGTGCTGGGATTAAAGGCGTGCGCCACCACGCCCGGCAAGATCTGACTCCTAACAAGCAGTGTGACCTTATGCAAATTATTTTATCTCAATGCCTTGATTTTTAAAATGGGATAAGTAATATTACTTAATAGCATTTGTGGCAGGGATCAAATATGCACATACAATACATACTCTTTCTTAATTTCCATTCAGACATGTAGGCCCAGACACATAGGGAAGGTTTAGTGACCATATATCGTGTATGACATATGGGATGTTGAGCTGGGTAACAAAGGCTGCCTTATGTTAGGGTTGGTCTGGTGCTGCTACTTATTCAAATGCTAAATACCGTATCGAAATGCAGGTTGCCCCAAGACCAGTGAGTTCTCACTTACACCAGCCTTAGTTGTATAAACCTTACTTCCCAAGTTAGTTGCTCATTAAAAGGCCTGTGATTGGGCAGTAGATGGAAGTGGGTGGGTTTTCAGCTACCTGTCTGAGGGTCGCTGGAAAGAAGGAGGAAACAGGAAGAGAGAGAAGAAGGGGGAAGGAAGCCACCATTAGGGAAATGGACTGTGAGCTTGGGGCCAGGAGAAATAGCAAATAATAAGGGACATTTGGCTGGGAGGTAGTTAAAAAAAAGCTCCAAAACCTGCCCATTCTCGGCTGATAGCTTTTAATAAAACACCTGGATTCTGTGTCTTTTATACGGGTTAATGGAATTTATAATAGCATTCACAGCCTTAGTGCTCCTCCTCTTCCCTCCCTCTACCCCCTCCCCAGTTGAGACATGATCTTGTTCATATCTGCTTTGCATGTACTGCAGCTCACCTGGAGGAGATCCCAGCCCACGCCATCCCCATCTCTGACTACTCCCATCGGTGAAAGAAATTCAAGAGCCTAAGATTTTGGTGAATTGTGGCCACCAGGTCCCCTCAGCTCTGGTGTCCTCAGAAGTTACTTCTGCCCCACACCTCTTCTTCAGGTCAAACTTGGGACTTTCAAGTGAATGTCCACAGCATCAAAAGCAAAAGCCCCCACACCTACTATTCCTGAGCATGCTAGATTCTCCTTAGGACCTCAGGTAAGACAAAAGGGCTTATGTTCAGTAGGCAGACATTGCCATTCCCAGAAGACCCACTGACTGAACCGTGGTGGGCCCCACTGGTTTTGCTTAATTACAGTCTTATTTTAGCTTTTGTCTGACATTGTATTTATTTTAAATTTTAGTATGTGTGCTTGTGTGTGTGTGTGTGTGTGTGTGTGTGTGTTTGCGTGTGCGCGTGCACATTTCGAGGTCAGATGACAACTTGTAGGAACCTGTTTTCTTCTACCATGTAGATCCTGAGGGTAGATCCATGTCTGAAAAGGGTCTTTGCCCACTGGGCAACTTGAGGGCTTCAGCCTTGTTTCATCTTCTTGGTTCCTTTTTCTCACCAACTCTCTCTCTCTCTCTCTCTCTCTCTCTCTCTCCTTCACATTTTTCAAGCATGTTGCATTTGTCCCTACTCAGCCTCTCTGGGGTCATATCCAACCCTCAGGCACTCAGCAGAACCCGTTCCTCTCCCATGTGTGACAGTCTCTAAGATGCTCTCATGGGCCACATCTCGTAGTATCTGTGCCTTTTCTCAACCCTGTGAGCAAGCTCTGAAGCTTGTTTCTAATGAATAAAAGAGAGAAAAGATAATGAAGTGTACATTCTGTGGTTGGATTGGATTATACAAGACTCTGTCTTGCTGGCAGACTCCCTCACAAGACTCTCCTTGCTGGCCTAATGAAGTAATCAGTCACACAGTCACAGAAGTCCCACATGCTGAGAAACTGGATGTGTCTGCTAGGAACCGACTGGTCACCAGGAACCAAGGCTAGTTTACCTGAAGCAGGGCGCCCTCAAGGAAATGCATCCCGACAACTATCTTTAGGAGTTTGGAAATGTCTTCTCCAGTGAAACTTTCAGATGAGACCAACCTTTCACTTGCCATCAGGGGAGACTCTTAGGAAAGAACCATAAAAGCTGTGCCTGACTCCTGACCCACAGAAGTGTGAGAGAATGAATGCGTGTTGCTTTAAGCTGCTAAGTTTGTGGTGAGCATTAAGCAATAATAGCTAGCTAATATACTTTCTGTTTATCTAGCAAGATTTTTTTACTAAGTAAGAACATTTTTCTTCATAAGAAAAACAACGACAAAATACCTAAAATGTGTTGTGATACTACAATAATAATAACTTACCTATCCTGTGATACACAAATTTAGAAATGGGAGCCCAGGAAAGTTAGTGACCATATTAATTTAAGTGGTGACGAGTGTGTAACTAGAGTATAGGATAAAGAATAGACCAGCATTAATGAGGAAGGCTTACCACTCCAAGCAATGGGGCAAGAAAGCAAGCAGTTATGGAAAAAGGAAGCAAGGACTGCGTGAAGGGGCTGACGGCCCGAGTTCACATGGGATAGAGCAGAGAAGGGGAATGATCACCATCGCCATCCTCCTGTCTTCTCCCAGTGCCCTCCTCAAGTCCTCACCCCGGTGGCCTTCCAGGCCAGAGTGAGGCAGAAGAAGATAGGAAGTACTTCTGCTGGGACCTTCAAAGAAGTCTAGCCCATGGTTCTCCAAGGCTTCACAGCAAGCTGGGAACCAAAATGGCACTGGACTCGATGCTTTTCACTTTAGCCTCATCTCATCTGGCCAAGGGTAGGTTGGGGACATTAGGGCTGGTAGAGTGACCAAGTTTGGGAGCACATATGTTACTTGAGGAAGCTTCTCCTTTTATGTAGTGCCTAATGTGTATTATATAATCAATATAATTTTACCAAATGAAGAAACTTATCAAATAATGAGAGGAGCCTGGCTGAGTCGCTATTCACAATAATGCAGCCATACAGGCTCCCAGGCCCCACTGTCCTCCACTGTAGTCAGAGCTATGCAGTAAGCACTATTTCTACACACTGATGATTAGGAAGGCCGAGGGACTAGAAGCAAGTCGACCTGGCTCCCAGAATCTGTTCTGCCCTATTTTCTACACCTTCAAAAATCATTCAACAAGCCTCTGTCTAGGAGCTACTTTATATCAAGCGTGGTGCCGTGGCTGCTATTATGCCATGGAAATGCTCTGTCTACCCTCAGGGGCTTTTTACTAAGCTCACTGACGGCCTCCACCAATTCACTCACTGTGGCTCCCTTACCTAAAAATATGGAAAACACCCATGGTATTTCCTCTTGAAAATTTATTTTATTTTTCATTTTATGTGTATGGGTGTTTTGCCTGCATGTGTGTCTGTGCACCATGTGTGTGTCTGATGTCTGTGAAGCCAGAACAGGGTATCAGAGCCCCTGGAACTGGAGTTATAGATGGCTGTGAGCCACCACATAAGCACTGAGAGTGGAATTCCAGCCCTCTGGAAGAGCAGGCAGTGCTCCCGGCCACTGAGGTATGAACTGGAAATGATGATCAACTATAGCAAAACAAACAGCAAAGAAAACCAAAGGTGTTAAACCTTGAAGGGCATGATTTCATGGCTCTGCGAAGGTCATACACCCAGGAAAGATGACACCAGCTGGACCCAAGCTGTGCCGATTTCATGTTGGTCAGTCCTTAGCTTTCCTTGTAACCAGGAGCCACTTATTAGGTTTGAAAACTGAGCATCAATATGTCTGCACTATGGGTGTCTGAACACATAATCTCAGGCCCATGGGGTTCACATAGCAGCCAGTGAGATTAAGTCTGCAGGGAGCAGATGATATGTGCTGTGTTTCTCCTGTCTGGATGACCACTCAGACGGGAGGACAGTCTAGACCGTCCACTAAGGTTTGCATCAGCACAATTGTATTGCTCAATGCACAGGGAAGGGTCATGGAGACTTCTGTGTCAGCAGTCAGAGAACAGAAACAGCAAGCAGTGCCCGGCCTTCTCATCACAGAGGTCAGCTCATCGCCCAGATTTCAGCAAGTCCTGATAGGATTTCAGATCAGTTTGACCCCACCCCCACCCCCACCCCAACCCCACCCCCACCAGATATATATGGAGCACTTTCAAGGTCTTAGGAGCCCAAAGAGCAAGTACAGCACTCACCCTAAGTAGCTTCTGCTCTTACAATTGCTATCTTTTGCTGTTCTTTGTTTGTTTAAGCCAAGGTCTCGTCTGAGCCTTCCATAGTCCTGCCAGTGCTGGTGAACTTTTACCCACAGCAACATCTCCACAGGCCTGCTCTGAGCTCTTTTTGTTTTGTTTTGTTTTGTTTTTTTAAAAGATGTGTTAATGAAGAAAGCTCTTGAATTTTTAAAAACCACCACTGCTGTCACACTGACAAGTTACATCTGCTGAGACTGAAATGGAAAAGTATTTTAGAAAAATCACTCAGCGGTCTTCCTGCCTCAGTCTCCAGAGTGGAAAAGGTTGACTATTATTGTTAAGGCCCAGATAACTGTTGCCTGTCTAGCCAGCCACTTTGTGCCATTACTAATGTTATAAGGAGATCTTTTCATGCCCGCCCCAGTTGTTTGCATATTCTGCCCTGTGCTGTGCTTTGGTGTTCTTGGAAACCAATCACAACAAAATTCAGTGTGTAATTAGCCACAGTAAGCTAGGACCTGAACCATCCACCCAGCAGCACTTCCTGCACCTGGATATGAGCTTTTATGGTCTTTGCCTTTATAAGCTGCCCCTGGGACAGACCTCAACCTAAGAAAGACACTACATCAATATAAGAAGTCATCTGGAACGCAACTTCCATTTTGAATAGGGGTTGAATAACGTTTAAGTTCCCAAGACCTCCCTGGGAACAACATCTTGCTTGGCAGAGAGAAGCATGCAAATCCGTGCTGGCAAGTGAAGTCATGAGTGTTAGGCAAGGTCATAGTTGTCTACCCCAACCAATGAGAACAGGGTAGATGTACAACAAAGACATGTTCTGAAGGAAATCCTCTATCCCTGCATCCTGACTGGTAGAATAACTTACCACAGATGTTTGTGTATTTCAGGCTTAACAAGCTCTGTAGGATTCTAGCTGGGCATTGAAGTTCAGCTCCCGAGTCTGGACTGCATCTCTGACTGTCAGTCTTGTGGTGTGCATTCAGTAAGCCAGCCCTTTGACTGAGATCAGTGTCTGAGTGGTTTGGTGATTCCCAGACTCGATGATTAGGGTTCAAATATGAAATGCCCCTCACAGGCTCACCTGTTGAACACTTGGTCCCCAGCTGGTGGCACTATTTGGGGAGATTATAGAAATGTTGGGAAGAGGGGCCTGCCTGGGGAAAATAGGGCCCAATGGCATGTTCTGAACGTTAAGTGTCACCTTCTCTCCCTATCCCGCTACCTGAACACCAGAAGCAAAGACTGCCCTAATCCTCGATGTGATATTTGGTCCAATCTCAGAGAAGCAAGCAACTACAATCTAAATCGTCTAAGACCATGAGCCAAAATAAAACCTTTTCTCTTTCAACATGTTTGTGTCAGAGATTTGCTGCCCAAGAAATGTGATCTTGGCTGTGATTTGGGATTGGGGCTTGGAATTATTTGGGGAAGGAATTTGGAAGAGCCTAAGGATATGCTAGCATGCTGTCTGTGAGCTCACAGGAACGAAGACATTGAAGGTGTGCTCAGTGGTTTCAGACAGGAATTGCATTTGACACTATCTGTGAATGGTGCACTGTGGGAAAGAATTTGCCTACACTGTATTTCTGTCCTGAGACCTTATCACAGAGGAAAATCTTAAGCAGACCAGTATACAAGCTATGGATGCTGCTGGATGCTTCCAGCCAGGTTTACAGAGAAAAAATTAAAAAAAGAACCAACTTGAAATACTTGTAATGTTGGGCCTAACAAAGTTATAGTTTCTGAAAGGATTAGTGCTGTAACACAAGCTGAGGACTTCACCCTGAGAAGAAAGTTGCCTTGAGGGGGCCTCAGGGAGCAACCAGAGCCCAGCCATCATAGGCTTGGAAGAGTGAGTCCTCTCCTTGAGTGGTCCCCAGGGTGCTCTGCTGATCCAGCTGCCCAGGACTCAGAGGACAACCCCGCTGTGGTACAAAGGCCTGCCTACTGCTTGAGCTGACCTCGGCAATGTGGTTTTGCAATCATGCAGGATTTAAGAGCTATAGAGTGATGAGGACTCTCCAGAACCACACAGGCAAGCCTGGGAGGGTGAGCAGTGTGACAGTCAGGTTGCCTGTCAGAAGTCCCTGAGGCGACAAGACGTAAAGATGTGAGTATAAAAACGTAAGCTTCAGTGGTGAGTTCAGAAGGGCAGACACACCAACAAGATGGAATTTCTGTTACAAGAAACCACAGAAAACAAACAGAACCAGCCCACGATGAGTGGCAGGCCTTGTGGGCCATAGCTACAGGGGCAGGGCTGCCCAAGTCAGCTGGAGCTTCCGACAGACCGCCACACACTTCAGACGCTACACACAGACGCTACACACAGATGCTACACACAGACTTGGAGGATTGAATGTTTGCCCTGTTAGGTTTTGGTCTCACTTTGGTCCAGTCCTTTCTTTCTATCCTTCCCCTTTGTGATGGAATCGCTTACTCTCTGCTGTGTGTATCTTAGAAACATGGAGCTTTCATTTTAATTTTACAGAGGCTTATAGATAAGTACTTTGCCTTGAATCTCAGTAGAGTTTTTTGGACTGACTTTTGAACAATGTTGGAACTGACAAGAATTTAGAGACTCTTAGGGTAGGAGAGATAGCCCAATGTGCTCTTATAGGGGAACCCAGGTTTACTTCCTAGCATCCACATGGTGGCTACTAGATACCACGGTATCTGATCCCTCTTCTGACCTCTGAGGGCACATATGGTATGCATATGTACACTCACCTGCACATACACACTCATTAAAAATAAATATTTTTAAAGATCTTAAATAAAAATAATTTGGAGACTTCTGAAGTTGAATTAAACATATTTATTTATTATTTATTGTTATGAGATGGCATGGGTCTGCAGATCCGAGTGTGTTGAATGGTTTGAATATGCAATGCTCCCCGCCACACCGCAACAGAGGCAGCAACAGAGTCACGTAGTGACTGCTCCATCTCCACCTGGTGTTCTAGGAACTTTGAAGGCCAGGATGGTGTTGGCAAAAGTAAATCTCAGGAAGGGTGCCTTTTAAGGTTAGCTTGGTTACCCTCCTTTTCCCTCCTCTTCTCCATCATGAAATTTCTTCTCCTGTGCCACAACTACCGCCTCCCATCCTGTTCTGCAGAGCACACTGGGCCAAGCAATCATGAAGTGAGCTCTGAAAACCTGAGCCAAGTAGTCTGCCCTCTTCTAAACTGTTTCTGTTACACCTTTAGCCACAGCAAAAGTAACTGATACAAATGTATTCTTTAAATACTTAAAAACCACAGCTTTGTTGTATTACAATCTTGTAAATATTTTAGATAATTCAATAGATACCAATATTATATTGATTATCAGCTCTGCAAGATTTAGGTTGTTAAATGATTAAATCTCAATTGAATTTGAAATCTGATCACACTGCCAAGAATTATCTAACTTCAAACCACTAGTTATTAAATTGAAATATTATAACTGAAATTCACTTTTGCTTTTAATAAACTGCCTTTCAAAGAGACTTGAACCTTTAATGTTTATTTTCTTTGTATTTTATGTGCATGTTTGTGGGCACATGTATGGAAGTCAGAGTACAACTTTCAGAAATGGGTTTTCTCTTTCTACAGTGTGGGTCCTGGGAATTGAACTCATGATCTCAGGCTTGCTGGCAAGTAACTTTATCAATTAGCCAACTCACTGACCTGTAGACTTGAATTTTTGATACATTGTTTTTCTGCACAAAATAATTTATACTTTCATGTTTTCCACATCCAACAGGACCAAACCTTTCAGGCAGAATATTCTGGTCTAACGAGGATATGATCAGAGACATCCAGCCCCTAACTAGTCTATAGTAAATAAAGAGCGTTGATTAAGGTTTTTCAGAAATTTGCATTCAAATTACCTGCAAATCTTAACAAGCTGTAGATGCTGTCTTAGTTGAACTGGAATAGGGCCTGAGATTCTACATGTCTAACACGCAAATGATGTCAACCATATGTATGTTGAACTACAAATTGCATGCAAAGTTGAAAAGATATTTTCTCTGTGTGGTCAATTCTCTTCTTTCCTTCATGGTTTCTGTGTGACAATCAATTTCTCACTTTCTTGAAACGGTGTCTACTTGTGATATATCTTCCCAGTGTGTGTTTTTCTTATAGACAGACAAAGAAATAAAGATAATCTACATTTTAATAATTAAACTGTCAGGGGAAAATGTGAAAAACAGAAACAAGATTATTGGAACCCTTATTCACTATTGATGGGAATGCTAACTAATACGGTCATTATGATAATCAATGTAGGGGTATCAAAAAAAATGAAACCCAGAACTACCATATGATCCAGCTATACCATTCCTGAGCATATAAACAATGGTCTCTATATCCTACGGTAGAGACACTTGCTCATCCATGTCCATTGCTGCTCTACTTATAATAGCAAGAAAATGGAACCAATGTAGATGTCCATCAACATAGGGATGGACAAAGAAAATGTGATTCATTTTTTAAAATGGAAATTTTGTTCAGCTACAAAGAAGATGAAATCATTTAATTTGCTGGATCTGGAAATTATAATGTTAAACAAGATGACCCAAATTCAGAAAGGAAAAAAGCACATGCTATGTCCCATATGTGGATACTAGATGGTAAAGCATGCACGTGTGTGCACATGCGCAAATACACACATGCACACGCACATGCATACACACACACACATATATGTGAGCGCACCACACTTATATATAAATGGGTGTAAGTGTGGGAAAAGCCAAAAAAAAAAAAACCTATAAAAGAGACTAAGAAATGGTAAAATAGAGGCTGAGGAAGAGTGGGAGTAGACAAAGGGACATGTAAAAGAGGAAAAGAACTTAGGAGAAGCAGTGATGTCCGGAGCCAAGGAGAATCATTCAAACACATTGTTCCAAATGCCATCATGTTTTCTAATACTTGATAGGCTCATTGACGAGAGAAGAGAGAGAGAGAGAGAGAGAGAGAGAGAGAGAGAGAGAGAGAGAGAGAGAGAGAGAGAGAGTGTTTTGGAGCTATAAGCCTTGGGTTCTGGTCTACAAGTCTTCAAGTCTTTGCCACTAAGCCTGCAGATCAGCCAGCACTGAACAGCTCCCTGCACCCAGCACAGCTGAGAAACCACAGCCAGCATGGGTAACACAGCCAGAAGCTGGAACCAATGTAACCCAAGGGACTGCGATCCAGATCTAACAGGCATCTGGGGTTCCCTCATTAGCAGTCGGCTCTAGTTGCTCCATTTGACACTGACTGGCCTCCAAGATTCTAGTACAAGCTTGGATGTACCCAGAACAAGTTAGCTCTAGAGACATGAAGGGGAATAACTTGTTCTATCATCAGGGCTGCTCTGCCAAAGGATTTCAGCCAAAGAGGGAATGTGAACTTTAAGAAAAGGTTGGCCAGAGAGATGGCTCAGCTGCCAATTTATATACATGGCAACTTGAGTTTGATCCCCAGAACACACAGAATTTATTCCTGCAAGTTGCTGGCCTCTATATGTGAGCTATGCCATCACATATGTGTGATGGTGTGCATGTGAGCTCACACACACACACACACACACACACACACACACTAAAGGAAGGAAGGAAGTCAGAAAGGAAAAGGTAAAAAATGAAATTCTTAAGATTTTTGGCAGTCTTGTCTGGCACACTTTTCAATGTTTTACTTGAAATATTTTACAACTTGGTTAAATTTTAATGAACTAATAATATTACAAGTGATTCTTCTGTGTAGAAAACAAATTGCCAGTGGAATGCAATTGATTGTTGTCTTTTGAAAAGATGTATTTTGCACCTATTTATAAATTCATTTCAACATGTCTTTCTCTCTCTTTGATAAAATTCTAATGAATCACTATTTTTTCACCAATTAGTTAAATAAAATCTTCCACATTGATTTTATACCTACATAAGAAGTCATATGGTTATAATAATCTTTTTAAAATTACTCTTTAGTTAGACATACAATTAGTTGGAAAGAAATTTCTGTCTTATTTACTAACTGCTTACATTGATAGTGAAAAAAATCTGCTGTTCTTCGTTCTTACACTCTTATACTTGCATTTTTATGCGTAACTTTTTTCTTTTCATTAACCGTAGGAACTTAATAAGGAAGTCACAGCTGGGTGTGGTGACCCATGTCTTTTTTTTTTTTTTTTTTTTTTTTGGTTTTTCGAGACAGGGTTTTTCTGTGTAGCCCTGGCTGTCCTGGAACTCACTTTGTAGACCTGGCTGGCCTCGAACTCAGAAATCCGCCTGCCTCTGCCTCCCGAGTGCTGGGATTAAGGCGTGCGCCACCACGCCCGGACCCATGTCTTTGATCCTGGCACTCAGGAGGCAGAGGAAGGCAGAGCTCTGTGTTTGAGGCCAGCCTGGTGTACAGAGCAAGATCCAGTACAGCCAGGGCTACGCAGAGAAACCCTGTCTGAGAAAACCAGTCAAACCAACAAACAACCCACAGTCACTTCATTATTAACTGTCAAAACCTTGCATGGGAACTCCTTTAATCTGGCCCCACAGCCCTTTCAGCGCTCACCCTCAAGCACATATAAAGAATCCCAGTTTTCTAGGATTTCAATCCTTCAACGGACAAGGAGTTTGCCTTACCACATGAGGACCTGAGTTTGATCCTCAGAACCTACTTAAAGTCGTGTTTATCTGCAATCCAAGTGCTTCTCCTGTGAGTCAGGAGGTGGAAAAAGGAGAACTCCTAGCAGCCCAGGGGGCAGCTAGGCTGGTGGACATAGCACCAAACAACAAGAGATTCTTCTCCAACAAGGTGGAAGGGGAGGCCTGATAACCTGAGGTTGCCCTCTGACCTCTACATACAAATTGGCCAGTTAGGGGCGGGGATGGGGGCGCTGTACTTGTAACCCCCACCCCCATTGTTGTTGTTGTTGTTGTTGTTGTTGTTGTTGTTGTCGTCGTCGTCCAGGCATGGGGTCCTTGTTTTCCAGTAGTAGAAAGCAAAGGCTATTTTATAACGCATTATTTTTTCCCCTGTCTCCTGTCTTGAAAATTGCTGTTATCTAAAGGTGTAAAGCTCCTTCTAGTGGAGACAAGCCGCACAGCCTTGGGACTGGGTGTGAGCACCAGAAGCCAGGGCCACTGGACAAATCCTGGAGCTGGAAACGGTCTCTTGAAAGGCTGAGCTGCGATGATTTTTCCCAAGAATGTTAAATATCAGTGCCCTATATTTCACGTAGTCTGAGGTTTCACTCGCCTCTACGACTTTAATATGCTTATTGTTTAAACAAAAGACGTTCTCCGCCAGGGAAATGAGAGGGGAAAGAGAGAGAGGGACAAGGGAGGGAGGGAGGGAAGGAAGGAGGGAGGGAGGAAAGGAGAGAACGAGAGGAGAGAGAGGGAGAGGGGAGAGCGGAGAGGGGAGAGGGGGACGGGAGAGGGGGAGGGAAACAGAGGGCAGGGACTATAACAGGTAGGGACTGAGGGATGCTGGGAGAACCTGGAGAGACCAGGTCCATTTTAGCAAATAGTTTTAGTTAAATAGGCACCTTAACAGAGAGAGTTTGGGGGGAACTATAAACACAGTTTGTGCTTGAAGTCTAATTCGCTTCCTTACTCCTGTGTATGTTTTTGTATAAACGGAAAGGGGAAAGGTCAGGACACAAATGAGACACAGCGTGGGAACAGCGTGGGTCCAGCAATGGACCATAAGCAGGAAAACAGAGCTCCATCTCAAATAATCTCCAGTCCTCTGGGTTTGAACTAGATTTTTGGTTTTATGTGATACATAAAATATTAATTTTAACTTCCCATTTGGCAGTGACAGAGATGTCTGTGGTCTCTAAGGACACTGGATTCGTTATTACAGTCCCCAGGGCTTTCTCTAAAGCAAGAGGCAAAATTTTCCCACTGTGAGCTTTTCCTTCTGATGGAAATCAGGTATCACTAGATTCTAAAATTGTTTTTTGTTTTGTTTTGTTTTTTCCCCCTCTCCTTAGCTTCAGTTTTTGTGGACACAAGATTGCATCCTGCGCTACACAGGGAACTAAAAAATAAAAATAAAATTAAATTAAAAAAAAAGAATGATGACTAGTACTCGATCTTTGGATCTGCAGGTTCTGATTAGCATGAACACAGAGGCATCTGAGTTAGAGGGCTCAGGCATCCTCCCAGTTCTCCTGTAAGACAGCCAGAGGGCACCGAAGAGGGATTCCTCTCATGGTGGTCACTGGCCTGAGTGTAGAACTTACATGATCTCTAAAATCCCTAGACTGTTTCTCAAACAGGCACAAATACCTAAGATACTGCTCTCTTTTACATGTGCACAGACACATGCATGTGTACGTACACACATATGCACAGACAGTAGGTATGCTATAATTATTATGTTATAATCAGACAATGCCCAGATTATCAATACAAATATACCTACTATTCATATGTGCTTTATGAGACTGAGGTAGGCAGGCACAGTGCTAACTTAGCAGCTGGGACGCCATTTGGCTTGAGGTACGCAGGCAAACACACCTCTCCTAACAAAACACTTAGCAACCTGAGAGTTGTACTTACAAGGATTCAGCCGCATGCACACCGCTCTCCAAACAAAGCAATCTGGTCATTCCTGGAGCTGCCTAGCAACCTCTTGGTATCTCCTCATTTGTGGCCAAATGCATCCTGGAACATATCTAGGAAGGAGGGGCAGTGTGCCAATCCAGCCTGCACTGGTATGGGGTGCACACACACAAGGCAAACCATGTCCTCTGAGTGAACATCTAGAGAAATTCGTCTACTTGCTATCTTATGTCTTTGCAGGACTCCGTATGCATATGGTTAAAATCAGATGCATCACGGCAAAGGACTTTACACAGTGAACAACAGATTATATACCCACGCCTGTCAATCAAAACAGAAAACTACCCACACTCCACCTCCCATTCTTTGGGGATTCACAAAGGGAAACCCCTAGCAATAAGCAGGTGTTCTTGGGTACCCTAGCTCAGGGCGTCCTACCCCAGCTTTATCTTACCATCCATTGCTGCTCTGTTTATGTGCACTCCTTCAATACTTTGAATAAGACAGCAAGCCCATGGGAACATTCAGTCCAGACAAACACCACTGCCCATAACTGAGAACTTTTTACTTCAGCCTTGAGGAATGGCTTCCTCTGCCCTCGTCTGAAGCAAGCAGCCGCCAATGTCAAGTGAGTCTCGAGCAATGGTGTGCTCTAGTCATTGCTTCTCATTAAAGAGTTCATGCTGTCTCTAAAGAGAGGAAATTGTTCTTCCAAAAGGCTGAGTGGCCTGAAGATGAGGATGTTGATGGTCCAGAGACAAATGGTCTTAGGTCCTTCATTGCCCCTCTAGCCTCCTTTGGCTCTTAGGTAAAAATCTTAGATATGTATTCTTTGCAAACCACTGGGTTCCACCAACCCTAAAATTTGCAATGCTACCAAATAGTATCTAAGACCCAGAGCTGGGTTTTCTCCACTTTACCTTAACCTGCCTTTTCTTTCTCTTGGGAAAATGGACAGTTCTGACCATACTGGTTGCAAAGACATCTAAAGAGGGAATGATCATTCTGCCTGAACAAAACATAATGCAGAGTTATCGGGTAAGCCAAGGGTGTCGCCAAACATTCAAAACAGATTTCACACATCCCAAGTCCGAAAAGTCATGCAGAGTCTGAACGTCAGACTCTGGGAACACACCTCTTACAACTTTGTGTGCAGTTTTAGCAGTTGTGGTATGTGAGATACGAGCTTCTTTTCAAAGAGAAGTTTGGAGAAGTTAGTTCTAGAAAGAGCGTTGAGTGGGGGACATGGTGAATCCTAGGAGTCAGGGTTTACCCACCTCTCCTCATGAATATTGTAACTAGGCTTCCAGAGTTTACTTGGCTGCCAATTTATAACGGATAAAAGCTTAAATGGGGCTATATCTGTAAAGCTGGAAGTCACCTCAAGCATCTGAGAATGTGATACTGAACAGTCTGTGGAGAAAGATAGTACAATTTTGTTGCCATGTGGAGCACTTGCCAGAAGCTGAAAACATCACACAGTTTAAGCCTGCTGGTGATGGTTTAGCGTCTGGAGTGTTGCTGTCTCTCTGGAGAGCCAGAGAGCAGGAAGTTGATGAATGAAATGGTAGGAGAAAAAAAGTGGATTCTTCATTTACTGTTTCCAGTGGTTGGCTGGCGGGATAGCGGATGCTAGGGTAAGCGCAAGCTGGATTCACAGTTCCCCCAGTCTTGGCTTGAGAAAGAAGCAAATTGAGTTTATCTTGTTCCCCTAGAATGTAGAAGAAAGAGCTGGTAAAACGACTCTCATTGCCAGGCACAAAAGATGCCAGGGCATGGATCAGGGAGAGCTGCCTCTGAGAGGCGGGAACTGCCTTGGGGGCAGCTGCCTCTCAGCCCTTTCAAGGCAGTGCTTTCTAGAGGCAGAGAAGAGGAGGTGGAGCAGCGAGGTGGCTTAAGAAGGAAAGTGAGAAGGGTGAAGCCTGTGTGGTTTTTAGTCTTCATTGTTAATTTGACTGGATGTAGAATCACCATAGAAACAGCGCTAGGTGTGACTATGCAAGTGTTTCTAGAAAGGTTTTGAATATGGGCAACACTATTCCATTGGTTTGGGTTCTCCACTGAATACAAAGCATACAGAGTACCATGCTTGTTACCCTCTGCTTCTTGTCAGTGGATGCATTGTCCTGCTTGTCCCACCACCACACCTTCCTGTCCACGTTCAAACTGAGAACCAAAATAAAACCTTCTTTAGGATGCTTTTGTCAAGTATTCTGTAACAGCAGTGAGAAAATAATACAGTCTGTTAGAGGGGTGCTCTGGAAGTGCCAGTCCCTGCAGCCCCCTGGCTTCAGCCTGTGATCAGCACTCCCACAGATATCTCCTATGGACAGAAGCTGTAAGTCCCACAAGTTTGCTGAGCCTCTCCTTAACGGCATCTCCCAGAGTGTCTCGTACAGTTTCTGTTTCTTCACGGCTGACAAGGAACATGTTTACTACATGGAGATTTCCCATGCTCATTCGGGCAATATGGCTATGTGAAGTCACTGAAGTGCAGTCCCAGTCATCACTGGTTCAAGGAGGAGGAGTTCTGGGTCTCGGGGGCTTGCTTCCCTAAAGGAAGACTCAGCTCCTTGTGTGGTTCCTAGCTTCATCATCAGTTTCTAGCACGAGCCTAGTAAATAAAGCACCTGGCCATGTTCTTCAAAGATGGGCATCCACACGTAGAGGAGTAAGGCAAGGACGTTTAGATGTGGACATGGACAGAGAAGAGGACTCAAGGAATTGCAGGTTTTCTGGCAGTCCGTGGCCTCCACAGTCTGTGATAGGGATTGGGGGGCAGCAGTTAAGAAGTGCTTGGGAGGCAGCAAGACTTGGGGTTGTAAGAAGGTAACCATGAGTTGTCAGACTCCAATCTGCCCTGTTCAGGTTCACTCAGTCAATGAGGGTTTGATTCTACTGGGGAAAACCTACTTCTGTATTCAGGATTAGTAGAGTAGGAAGGTGGGCTTCCGGGCTCAATTTGTCTGTGCTGTTCACCCCCCTAACCCCCCAGCCCCCCAGCCCCCCAGCCTCCCCCCACTAAAACACTGCATGCTGTCCATTTTCCTCCTGTGAGGAAACTGTAAAAACAACGTCAAGCTAGTGCCTTGTCTCTCTCTCTCTCTCTCTCTCTCTCTCTCTCTCTCTCTCTGTGTGTGTGTGTGTGTGTGTGTGTGTGTAATAGGATCTCATTGTGTATCCCAGGCCAGCCTTGAGTTCACAGTTGTACCGTGTCAGCTTCCCCAGTACTAAGATTAGAGGCATACACCCTCATGCCTAGCTTCCACTCCAAGATCCGTTTGAAAAACAAAATATCTCTAATTTACTTTGACAATTTCACACATTCATATATATTTATACATATATGAATATGCAGAAAAATACATTCAGTGCTGTGGCCGTGTGTCTGTAGTGATGATGGTGAGACCTATCCAAAGCTCCTGTGCTTGGATATATCAGGAGTGGATATGTCAGGGCACAAGAATGTGCCCCCACCACGCCTGCCGCCTCTCTGACACAGTCTCTGACCCAGGCTGGCCTCAGACTTGGTGTATAGCTGACCACCTCCCAAATGCTGGAGTTACAGGCATGCACTGCTACATGCATCTGTGTGGTGCTGGGATCCAAGCCAGAGCTTGAGAGTGACAGGTAAACAACCTTGTCTGCCACTCTCTGTGTCCTAAGGTGAGTTGCTTAAGCTCTCAAAACCTATTTCTTTACCTGCAAAACGAAGCTAGTAATATTCCCTCTGCCGTCCTGTTGTTACCGTAACTGTACGGTTGTTCTCGTGAAACGAGGCAGTGAAGATAGATGCTACTCACAGTGGCTAGCATGTAATGAGCACTCAGCTGCTGCACTATGTCTTTATTCTGTTCACAAGTTTCAGTCTTCCTCAGGAAGTAATCTATGCCCTTCAGTGGAGCATCGCAGAGCACTCTCCTGCTGGCTTCTGACATCAGCACTGGAAAGTACCCGGGAGCAAGAAGTAGGTCTTGTACATTCAGAATTCCCTCAGGTTCTGAGCTACTCTCTGTAATCCACTTCCAAGGACGCCTGGGTTAAGTACTGTAAGGCAGTAGACACTTGCTCTTATCTTTATGTGTGTTGCTAATAAATGACTATGAAGGAAGCAAAATAATCAGAAGTGTTTGATAATTTATATAATGAGAAAAGATTGTGTTTACAGTCTTTCACTCTGCCCAAACTAGGCTTCACATACATACTTACACATGTGAATCAAGGCGGCTGTGAGATACGCTATCTATCAGAGCCCACATCCTTTAACAGATGTGAGGCACAGCTAAATGCCTTGGACTGATCCATTTGTAGCATGGTTTATTGTCATGGTGTCTTTTTAAACTAAAAAATGGCCTTTCAATTTCACAAGTTATGGTTGAGATAGATTGGTGTATGACCCACAGGCAATCAGCCAATTATATAATTATAAGAAATACATCAATTTTATTGGATTTTAATTTCTTTTTTTTTTTTTTTTTTTTGGTTTTTCGAGACAGGGTTTCTCTGTATGGCCCTGGCTGTCCTGGAACTCACTCTGTAGACCAGGCTGGCCTCAAACTCAGAAATCTGCCTGCCTCTGCCTCCCAAGTGCTGGGATTAAAGGCATGCGCCACCATGCCTGGCTTGGATTTCAAGTTCTTGAGGATACTTGAGAGACTGCTTTTCACTCCTGACTCTTTAGAACTTATGCACACGCACATACACACACACATACACACGCGCACACGCACACACACACACACCAATCTTTTTAGATGAGGATGAGGTTATAACCAAATTCCACTTTTTTTTTTTTGGTTTAAGAATCAGCTGAAAGTGGAAGAGTAAATATATTTGTTTGTGTTTTAATTGGATGAGGAAAAAGAACGACCACATTCCTGGATGCAGCCATGGAAACAGGTAGATCTGAAGAGTGTAAACACTGCTACTTTAGGTTTTGTTTTTGAGGCGAGGTCTCATGTAGCCTAGATTGACCCCAGTTTCTCTCTCTCTCTCTCTCTCTCTCTCTCTCTCTCTCTCTCTCTCTCTCTCTCTCTCCTTTTCTTTTTTGTTTGAGCATGTGGGCAACTTTCTTGGCAACCACTCCTTCCTCAAAAAGAAGTTGATAGGTGGCAATCTGGTTCTTCTTAGGCATCAACATCAAGGCAGCTGCAGGGTCCGAGGCGGAAGCTGGAAGGGAAGGGGCTTGTGTTTCTCTGTATAACCCTGGCTGTCCTGGAACTCACTGTAGACCAGGCTGGCCTTGAACTCAGAAATCTGCCTGCCTCTGCCTCCCAAGTGCTGGGATTAAAAGCTTGTGCCACCACTGTCTGGCCAACCTAAAATTCTCTACATAACCAAGGATAACCTTGAATTCCTGATCCTCCTGTCTGCACCTTCCACGTGCTGGGATTATAGGAACGTGCTGGTAGAATGGCTTACCATCTTGTTTGAAAGAATGTTCTCTACATTATTCTTTCAATGTCATGGGTAAACATACGGTAATAAAGGCTCATGGTCTAGCCTTTTCTATCTACACTGAAGCCAAGCAATCCTCTCCCTCAGAAAACCTTAAATTGGAGAAATGCAAGAAAAAAAAATAGTGCTTATTGATTGCCTAAGTCAATCAAATTCAGAGCCAAGCCCACTTCTGGCTTCCTCTTCTTTCAAATTCAAGGTTGTGTTTGGTTAAGCCTACTTCAGAGGGGGTAGTCAATAGCTCAGTGGGAACCAAGGGAGCTGAGGGAGTGCCTCCAAGGTCTTTACAATTAAGAAGACAATAAGACCCATAACAGGATTTGACCTTTCATGTCAATCACTAATGAAGACAATACAGTCCAGGAAGAGACACTGAATTACACAAGCCCCTTCCCTTCCAGCTTCCTACTCGGACCCTGCAGCTGCCTTGATGTTGATGCCTAAGAAGAACCAGATTGCCACCTATCAACTTCTTTTTGAGGAAGGAGTGGTTGCCAAGAAAGATGCCCACATGCTCAAACAACCCAAGCTGGGACAAGAATGTGCCCAGTCTTCATGTAATGAATGTCATGCAGTCTCTCAAGTTCTGAGGCTATGTGAAAGAGTAATTTGCCTGGAAACATTTCTGTTGGTCCCTAATGAACAGGGGCATCCAGTATCTCCAAGATTACTTCAACCTACTTGGGAGAATTGTGCCTGCCACCCTGCGCAGCAGTCGTCCTGGGACTGGCAGGTCTCTGCCCAAAGGTCCAGAGGGTGAGCGATTCACAAGATTCACAAGAGGGGAGGCAGACAGAGACACCTATAGAAGGAGTTCTGTGTCCCTGGAGCTGACAAGAACGCTGAGGCTTGGACTGGCTCCACAAGGAACTCCAATTTAGAGACAACTTTGGAAGTGGATGTGGTCAGCCACCTCACTGAAGATGGTGATTGTGTTGTATTGAATAAACATTAAAGGAAAGAGAGAAAGAAGGAAGGAAGAAAGGAAGGGAGGAAGGAAACAAAGAAGAAAAAGAGAAAATACACTGCAGACTTAGGTACAGACGAATCATCGGGATGCGTTTTTCTCAGTTGAGAGTCCCTCTTTCCAAATGATTCTAGCTTGTATCAAGTTGACATAAAACTAGCCAGCACACAAGCTTTACGTTGCAGTTACCAGGAAGAAGAAGCAGGGATGAAGTCAGACCGCTTTGATTCTGTTCCCCCACCCTGCCACTTAACAGTTAAAAAGAAGACGAGAACCAAAAGGCCCAATGGAAACACTTCTCATGGAGTTTTGCCTGGAATCAGGGGTGGCTTCAGGTTTTGTGGAGCCTTAGTTAACAGAATCGGGGAGAAAGGCAAACTTGCTTAGGAGGAAAATATTAAAATATCCTATTCTGCAGATCATGTAAAAAGTCTGAGAATATGTGAGCACTTGAGGACAATGGAGAGCGGCACTGCGGCTGTGTCTACGGTGGCAGGTGACCCTGCAGACATAAGCCACAGCTATTTACCTTGCTCTCGTGTGACAGTAGCCCTGAGGCTTGGCTTCAACAACAGTGACAACTGCACGGGCAGTCTTTAGACAAGACTGAGCAAGGCCATCTAAACCCACCTTGGGTTTCAGAGGCACTGCGCCAGCCTGCAGAAGCAGCACATTCCAGATTTCCCTTGCGGAGTCCGCTCTGTGGAATCCTGTAGTCTTTTTTGGTTTTCCGAGACAGGGTTTCTCTGTGTAGCCCTGGCTGTCCTGGAACTCACTTTGTAGACCAGGCTGGCCTCGAACTCAGAAATCCACCTGCCTCTGCCTCCTGAGTGCTGGGATTAAAGGCGTGCGCCACCACGGCTGGAATCCTGTAGTCTTTTTTTTTTTTTAAAGGTTTATTTATTTATTATATGTAAGTACACTATAGCTGTCTTTAGACATTCCAGAAGAGGGCACCAGATCTCGTTGCGGATGGTTGTGAGCCACCATGTGGTTGCTGGGATTTGAACTCTGGACCTTCGGAAGAGCAGTCGGGTGCTCTTACCCACTGAGCCATCTCACCAGCCCGGAATCCTGTAGTCTTAAGAGACCACACCAAGTTGGAGTTCGCCAAGAGCAAAGAACCCCCCTCTCCCCCAAAAAAACCCCAAAAAGCAAAAAAACAAATAAAAAAAAAACCCCAACAACAACAACAGCCAGAGTAGGGCAGACACTTTGATAAACATCAGCGACCTGGGGACTTATTGCACACATTTATGACACACTAAATTGGTTATTGCAGGAAGTCTGTCTGGCTACCGTTACTCAAGGACATGTTTTTCCAGGTCACTCAATCCTCCCCTGGATTTTGCCTTCACTGGATCCTTTTCATTCCTTTAACTTTCATTTGCTTTTGTTCATTTGTTTTCTTTCCCTTGGAGACCCAATACTACATCTGCAATGACTTACTGAACATTTTTACATGCAAATGACTTCATGCTCAATTTGACTAAAAAGCCACCTCAACAAAGACTGCATACAAACCAAGAAAGAAAAGTCCCCAAGAGAAAGCGAACCAAGACAAACAGGCACCACACAAAGGAAAACCACAGGTACCGATAAACACACAGCAAGATGCGCAACCTCATTGAGGCTTTGAAAGTAATACTAAAAAATAATCTGCTCACTCATATTGATCATTTCCTAATGCCCATTTGTCCCATTGGCAATACAGATTTCAAAAACAACAATAACAACAACAAACAAAAACAAACAAAAAACCCCCACCATTTTAAAAGTTAATCATGGACTGGGGCTTCTTTTCAGGAGCACCAGAGTTTGCTTCCATGAGTTCACATGGCAGATCACCAACCTCTGTAATTCTAGTTCCAGAGCATAAACAAAACAACATCTTTGGGTCTTTATAGGTACCAAGCACGCAGGTAACAAACAGACATATGCACAGGCAAAAGACATATACACATAAAATAAAATTAAAACTAAAATAAACAAAATAAAACATAAAATAAAATAAAAACTTTTTTTTAAAAAAAGTCAACTGCACCACATGATTCTAGCAGTTAAGAAGTTACACAGGAGAATTTCAAGTTTGAGGTGAGTCTAGGCTACATAATAAAACCCTATTGCAAAATAAATACATAAGCAAAACAAGCAAAAAAAATCTCAGCAACAATTTAATTTAATGTTAACTACCATGTTTCCCAGGTTTTTTTTTAATCAGCTTAAATGTGTTAGTTAAAGCCAAGTACTAAGTTTTTCAAATAATGAAGTGTCATGTCACATATATGCAAAGGCCACCATGGACTCATGTTTAACAGTTAAATTGAAGTATAATGGGCATACAATTAACTACATATACTTGAGATGTGTGATTTGATTATTTTTGCCACAAATGGACAAAATCATCATTCCAGTGAAGACAGTGAAGATTATAGGCGAGTGTCACCTCCCCTGTGTTCCTTCTTGGTCCTTCCTCCCTGTCTGTCACATATACAACCTGCATCCCAGTAGTCCAGTGATCTGTTTCCTGTCATCAACTATGAGTTTGCATTGTTTAAATCCTTATGTAAGTAGAATTATGCTTTGGGTATTGTTTTTCTCTGTACCTTAAGTACACATAGCTAATTCCTTTCTATTACTTCATGGTACAAGTTGATTATCCCTTGTCTGAAAGGCTTAGGACTTGAAACATTTCAGATTTGGGAATATCTGTGGTATATTCACGTGTGTGTACAGGGTATAGGGCCCAAGTTTAAACATAAAGTTAATTTATATTTTCAATACCTTTGTACACATAGCTTGAAGGCAATTTTATACCAAATTTCAAGTATTTTAATATCTAAGTATTTAAAAACTTCACACACACACACACACACACAAACACCAGGAATCAAGGTATTTTATGTGTGAAAAGACATCCAACTTGGGCCAGAGAAACCAAAAGCTGAACATTCCTACTTATCTTATGTATATGATATGATTCTGTTTGCATAGGTAGAATCTATGCAGCATATGTACATATATACCTTTATACCAGAAGGGGGCATCAGACGCCATTATAGATGGTTGTGAGTCACCATGTGATTGCTGGGAATTGAACCTCTGAAAGAACGGCCAGTGCTCTTAACCTCTGAGCCATCTCTCCAGTTCCTAGGTTGGATGCTATTTTAATAAAGACCTTATGGTATCCTGTTAGTGCTCAAAGAGTTTTGGATTATGCAGCTGTTTGGGTTTCAGATTTCCAGATTAAGAATATTCTACCTGCCTTCCAGTGTATGGATATATCATTTTTCTCAAACTCTTCACCTGGTAAACAATGAATTGCTTTCAATTTTAGGCTATTTTAAATAAAAGTTTTGTCCTTATTAGAGCATATGTCTTCATTTCCTTGGGTAAGCATCTAGAAACAGAAGAGCTGGTTCATGTAGCAGGCAGTGGACAATCTGTTTTCCAGGGTCCATGTTTGTTTCATATCTTCAGTGCAGTGTACACATTGAGCTCTTCCATAACTTCACCAACATCTGATGTGGTCAGTCTTTCAAAGATAGGATTATTTGAGGCGTATGAAGTGGTATCTTACTATGTCTTTATTTTTTTACTTCTCTGATGGCATGCAGATATGTCTTTGTATACACATGTATATTCCTAAATATAACCTGTTGAGCCCATATAGTGTTACTTGTATGCATGTTTTCAGGGCTGACCATTTGACACTGGACAAAACATTGGCATGCTCTTCCCTAGGGAGGACCACCTTCCCCACCCCCAGCTTTTTAGGTGACCTGGAGTTCTCTGCGTAGGGTTAAGGTCCTTGGGCATGTCCATTGGTGCCATTTCTGTTCAGCTCATATTTGGGTGAGACTGTATTGGTAGAGCTTCTAATGTTACTAAGAGATTCCATCTCACAGAAACATCCCTGATTCTCTAGCTTGTCTGGTTTCCAACCCCCTTTTCTATAATCTTCTCTGAGCCTTAGGTGCAGGAATGTTTTGTAGATGCATCCATTGGGACTGGATACGTATTACAGCTCTGAATATGTGGATACATATCCACAACTCTGCAGATTGATTGGCTGTGGCTTTCTGTAGTAGTTTTCCTTTGTTGCAAAGAGAAGTTTCATTGATGAGGGTCAAGACTTACTGTGAATAAGGACAAATGCTTATGGGTTGTTAGGGGTTTTGGTGGTTTAGTAAAGTAGTGGTTGCAGACACTCCTCCAGTAACCATGTGTTCACTAGCATGGATTAGTAGTTAGGGAGGCATCCAGTGTCAAGAATGGTATCCCTTTTTTTTTTTTTGGACAAGTCTTATGTTCAATTAGAGAGCAGTTGTTTACTACCATGGACTGTGCGCCACTACTGCACCTGTAGGATTATTGTGCCCTGCTGGTCATTGACATGGTTCAGAGATATCATAGCTTGGCAGGCTGTTGGTGTCCTCCTCTTTTGCAAGCTTTCATGATGCCTTCTGTTTCCATAAATGCTAGTCCTTGGGGAGGGGGCATTCAGGTCAGTCCCTGCTTAGGGGCCTCTGTGCCATGTATCTGAAATACATGGTGCCTTCAGCAGTAAGGACTTCCCTTACACCTCAGGAGAGGCAGAGGGAGTAACTAAGCCTCCACAATGGGCTGCTCGGGAGTCAGGCCTGGCCAGCAACTCAAAAGAGAATGCCATTACTTTTTTTTGAAATGTCTTGCTGACAGGGTTATTTGTGCAAAACAAGCTGTAAATTGGGTCAACTGAAAACCACTTCTAGCCACTAGAAAGTACCAGACTCCAGTGAAGTGATAGGCTTCCATAGCTTTAGCTGAAATACCCAACATAGGGGAGATACAACCTGTGGAGAGAGACCACCTCCAGTAGATAGGCATGACCCTCAGTTGAGGGATGGAGCCACCCACGCAGCTCAAAAATTTTAAACCAAAAATGTTCCTGTTCAAAAGAAAGACAGGGACAAAAAAATGGAACAGAGACTAAAGGAAAGGCCACCCAGAGACCACCCCACCAAGGGATCCATCCCATCTGCAGACACCAAACCCCTACACTATTGCTGATGCCAAGAAGTGCTTGCAGACAGAAGCCAGGTATGGCTGTTTCCAGAGAGGTTCTACCAGCACCTGACCAGTACAGATGCAGACACAGCTAACCATCGGACTAAGCCAGGGGACCCCAGTGAAGGAGCTGAAAGGGATTGCCACCCCATACGAAGAACAATATCAACTAACTGAGCCATCCAGATCTCCCAGAGACTAAACCACCAACCAAAGAGTATGCATGGAGGGATCCATGACTCCAGACATATATGTAGCAGAGGATGACCTTATCTGACATCAATGGGAGGGGAGGTCTTTGGTCTTGTGGAGGCTTGGTGCCCCAGCATAGGGGGATGCTAGAGCAGTGAAGGAGGAATGGGTGAGTAGGTGGAGGAGCACCCTCATGGAGCAAAGGGGAGGGGGAAGAGGGGAGATGGGGAGAGGGATATCATTTGAAATGCAAATGAATAAAATGATTAATTAAAAAAAAGAGAAACTCCAGAAACTGGCTTTGGTGGAGCTGAGGCAGCAGGGCCTTATCCTGCCCTGCTCCTCCATTGGCTTCTAGGCTGTTGGTGGCATTGCCACTACAGTTGTTGTATTACTGATTTCCAGGTAATCTGGGGACAGGCAAAAGGATTACTGAAAGTTGAAATGCCATGTTTCATTGTTCTTACAGAGATTAAACCAGTTTTATTGAATACACATTCCCTGGTGGCTATAATTGGTTAATTTATAGCATTCTAAAAAAGTTAATTTTGACAATTCCCAGTGTTCTTGTTGGTATCACAGAGGGAGAGGTTTCCAGAGGCCCTGCTCTGCTATTCTGGAAGTTGAGCTCATCTTGATTATGCATGGGCTATGCTTTACCATATAAGCATGGCAACTTATTCCCTCCACTCTTGACTACTGCCTTGTAGTTTCTACATAGCTGATGATTTGAGGAATTTACCATAGAACAGCTTCCAAACTTGTTTCAAACTTCTTCCAGTGAGTACTGCAAGGCATTGTGGTAATATCTCTGGTCCTGCACCTTTGGTTGGCATAAGAAGAGAATCCTACATGCAAAGATCTGAAAAAAGTTTATTATGCAGACACCAGTGTGATATGCAAATAGATAGCCCACTAGGCAACAACAAAATGAACTTTCAACTTTGTATTGGTCCTTAAGTTCCCAAAATACCTATGGCTACTTCAACTCACCCTGAAAGTAAGAAGTGTGTTAGGGAGGAAATTGGTGGAATGAGACTCTGTTCAAACTATTGTAATTAACATCTTTTATTAATTTTACAAAACCAAATGATGTGAACACATTACTAGCCCCACAACCTTGCAAGTAATTTTCTCAAGCTAGAGACAACGAATTTTGAGCTTGGTTAACCTCAGCAAATTTCACCCAATGCTTAATGTCTCCACTGAGTCTCCTAGGGTTTCAGCTTTGTTTTGTTTTCCTACAGTCTCTATAGATTGCCTTTCTGGGCTTTTTATATAAATGGTCCAGACCATGAGTGGCTCAGCCCCTTGTACCCATTCCTAGATGAATTGCAAAACAGCAAAATACCATGATCCCTCTATTCAAGGTCCAGAGAACACTTGATGCCATATAACAAGGTTTACCATTTGGGGTGTGTGTGTGTGTGTGTGTGTGTGTGTGTGTGTGTGTGTGTGTGTTCAGCCTTGGCCCAACAGCTGAAGTAGTTAGAGGTCAAGTCCCAGAGATCAAGTACAGCTTTAGCAAGCCACACCATAGATGGATATAGGAGTAGGTAATTCATGGAAAAATGGAGGCCAGCTGAGCTGACATTTCAACTAAGTCAAATAGGTTCACACAATAGGTGCCACCAATCCCCAATCCTGAAATATAAATATATGTGAGGGTTTCTCCAGGACGGTTATTTTTTAGATACTTCTTGGAGTTGTTGGCAAAGGCTATCATTTTTCATAAATCCAGTGAGACAGACCAATCATTCAAGAGGTCAGACAAAGCAGATTAATTACTCACAGATAGGCAGCAAAAACAGCAGCCTATGAGCCATGGCTCCTCCAAGGCTCAGAAAAGTAGCCCAGGCAGATGGCATCTCATCTGTTCATGTCTCATGTGCTATGATGGTGGAGAGACCATGAAAACACCCTGTTCTGGGATTTCTATTGCTGGGATCATGGGCATAAAGTCCATAGCACACCTTACTCTGAAGCAATGAGGTGAGGACATAGCCAGGCTTGTTACAGACATGACTTTCCCATGTCAGGATGCTGCATTACCACCACTGTGAGGACAATGAGCAGAGAGGGGCAAAGCAGGGTAGGCCAAGCCCATCTGGTCTTCAGGTGTATTCCTAGGGAGCAAACTATGGAGGGAAGGGGGAGGAGAGGGTTGTGAGATGAGAATTCTGTTGGGCACATTTAGGGAAATTATTGGTTAAATAATTCTATTATTAACTCAGAAAGGTAATCACTTTGTACTGATACCAATTGAAGGGTTTTTTTTTAAAACTTTTTATTGATTCTTGGTGAGGTGTTGAACCCCAACTGCACTCATCTCCCCTCCCTTTATATCTACTCTCTGCCCTTGAAACCTCCCCCTCAAAAAACCCAAAAATTTTTTAAAAGCATAAAAAATTTCACCATGGAGGCTGCAGTGTGTCACACAGTATACCCCTTTGTCCACACATCTTGACTTGCAAATATTCACTACAATGAACAGTGGTCTGGTTTGAGACCTCTAGTTTCTGCTACACTATCAGTCCTGAATCTCAGGAATATCCTGTTGTTGCCCTGTGTCATGGAGATCCTGCAGCTTTGGACCTGCAGGAACAGCCCTTAACACACTCCAGCAGTTCACAGATGAGGTAGATGTTAGAGTGGACCACTCAAACCCAGGCTGTAGCTGAGTGCATCAGCCCCCCCCCCCCCCCCAGCTCTCCCACAACCACACCACCCATGCAAGCTCTCCAGCACTGTCAGGGATAGCTCACCCAATGCTGCAGCTCTAAGGGCAGGGTCAACTCTCTCACTCTCATGCCCCTGGGCCTGGCTCATTTGCATCCATACCACCAGAGCCAGCTCTACTGTGCTGCCTAGTCAAGGTGTGGACCCACTTTCCCACATTCTGTAGCAGGCAAGGGGTGGGGCCAGCTCTCCTAAATGCCTCAGGTGGCAAGTAGGGGACATCTTCTCTGCACCCATGCCACCTCATGACAAATGAATGGTGGAGCCAGCTCTATCACAGTCATGCCCTGGAGCCAGCTGGCCCTTGCCCCTGCCACCAGGGCCAGCTCTACTGTGCTGACAAGGTGAGGTACAGGGCCTGCTCTCCCAAGTGCCTCTGACTTCTCAGCCGGTAAGAGATAGGGCCACAGGGCTCCCAATGGAGAAGCTAGAGAAAGTACCCAAGGAGCTAAAGGGATCTGCAACCCTATTGTCGGAACAACATGATGTACTAACCAGAACCCCGGAGCTCTTGTCTCTAGCTGCATATGTATCGAAAGATGGCCTAGTCGGCCATCATTGGAAAGAGAGGCCCATTGGACTTGCAAACTTTATATGCCCCAATATAGGGGAATGCCAGGGCCAAAAGAATGGGAATGGGTGGGTAGGGAAGTGGGGGGTGCTATGGGGGACTTTTGGGATAGCATTGGAAATGTAACTGAGGAAAATATGTAATAAAAATATTAAAAATTAAAAAAAAAAGAGATAGGGCCAGCTCTCCAGAGTGCCACAGCCAGTGAGGGATAGGGCCAGCTCTGAATAGCCTTTGGACATCAACATAGTCCCAGGTGGCAGCTTAGACCAGGGATGTCTGCATGGTCTTTAGTGTGGTAATACGAGCCAGGAACAACAGCACAGACCCCTGCTGCTGCATGGCCATGAACCCTGATGTGGCCCTCAGTGGCAGCATGGGCTGGGATTTCAACATTGCCTCAGGTGGCACTGCAGGCTACTCACAACGTGGTATTCCTCTTCACCCTCCACTCTCCAGTTCCATCTTCATAATGCTCAAACTGTTCCACCTCTCTTTCTCTCCCATCTACCCACCTTGTACTTGAAGATTGCAGTGGCTTCTGCTGTGGGCAAGCAATATGGTTAGTGGACCCCTGGGTGTTTCCCTATGCTGGAGCCACAAGGCAGACAGGCCACTGGGTGTCCTCCTTTTCCACAGCCACATGGCATCTTAAGCATTTTTTTAAAATCCTCTTGCCAGTTTGGTATCAAATTCTACTTTAACAGATAAGGAGAACAAGACAGGGTATCTTGGGGTGTTTATTTTATATCCAGGCAACACTTAATGTCTGTGCTGTGTAATCTCCCTACTGTCTATGGACTCTAAATTCCATGTTCTTTCCATGAATTTCTGTATTTTGTGATATGTGAAAGGGCTGTCCCAACATCAAGTGCTTAGCTGCGATAAGTTGAAAGGAAAAGTAAAGGAAAAAGAGCTTCATTTCAAGCTGCTGAGTTGGAAGATGGCAGGCCATAACCTACAGTGAGCACTTTAAACCTGTTAGGGACAGAGTTTTAGGGTTTTTTAAAGGGCATGTGGGAACCTGACAAGTGAACATGTTGGTTGTCCAGTGTTTTTGGTTTTGTTTGTTTTAAGTTTTTTGTTTTTGTTTTTTTTAAGACAGGGTTTCTCTGTGCAGCTCTAGCTGTCCTGGAACTCACTCTGAAGAGCAGGTTAACTCAAAGATCAGCTTGTCTTGGCCTCCCAAGTGCTGGAATTAAAGGTGTATGCCACATCTGTCCAGCTTGTTTTTGTATTTTTAAAGCCTTTCTCAGTAAAGTCTACTGAGTGTGCAGGCTGTGTGTTTACCTTAGGTCAGCCAGAGCTTCACAGAGGAAATTCAGAGGACCTAAAAGAGACCTAGACTGTTATACTTGAGTCTGTCTCTCTGGGGGACGGGGGCAGGGTGGGGTGTCTGGACACCTCTGGCACACTGCTGGAAGGAGGCAGGGCAAAGTCTGAAACAGGGGTCCATAGTTGTTCCCGGTCTCCTCTCTGGGTACCTAGGTGCCAGGTGTACTGCTGAGAGAGGAGTCAGGAATAGAGAGGGGTCTGTGGTCTGCCTTTTCTCTTGGGGCATCTATGCGCCAGGCAGGAGGGGGAAGATGGAGCCTGGAACTAGCAAAATCTAGTATGATTAGTAGCAAGGGCCGAGAGTATCAGAGGGTCTGGAGGGGAAAAAAGCCTCCCTCGGGAGTCTTAGGCAAGGCTCTTTAATCAAAGGCCTTTCCTGTAGTGACCCTTAATGAAGCAGCCCTGAGACGACCCTTGCTTGTTCATATTGGTTTATTTGATGGTGGATATAAATCCATACACTTTATTCAGGGTGAACCAAGTATTGTATATCTTTTGTGGGAGAAAGTACCCAGGAAGAGAAGCTCATTGGCTGAAGGCACAAGACTATCTAGATACCTTAGTAGCATGGAGAAGAACTCCAGGTGTGTGTGCTATGTGACCCCAGTGTCCATAGTCCTCATGGGGTGTCATGGTTCAGTGTAGCAGAGCAGGTAGAGGCAGGTAGGGAACGGCTCCACTCTTACCGTTCTCAGGTCTGAGATTTCCAGGGTATGATCTCATTTACCCTCACCGGTTCTGATGCCTGCCGTATGCCGTATGACTTAGTGTAGGTCCCACATGCCCTACAATAGACCATCAAAGTTCTGTGCTGATTAAAGTAGCTTGTGTCTGAATTTTTTATGGTCAATTTTTTGGCAAGCATTCTTTCAGGTGTGACCTTGAGGAAAGAAGGATTTGTGTGTTTCTAAGGTGAGCTGATTTTTAATATAGATAGATGTATACAGATAGCTAATGTCTTAGTCACTAGTTCTATTGCTGTGAAAAGATACCACGGCTAGGGCAACTCATTTCTTTTTATTTTTATTTTTTTACTTTTTAAGCATGTAATTAGGCTTACATACAGTTTCAGAAGTTTAGTCCATTATCCTCATGGTGGGGATCACAGTAGCATCCAGGTAGACGTGATAACTGAGAGTTCTATATTCAGATCCAGGCATCAGGATGAGAGAGTTAGTGGGCCTAGCTTGAGCATTTGAAACCCCAAAGCTCACCATCAGTGACATACTTCTTCCAACAAGGCCACACCTCCTAATCCCTGTCAAGTAGCATCATAGCACCATTCCCTAACAACTAAGAATTAAAATATATGAACCTATTGGGGGCATTCCTATTCAAACCACCACAGACAGACAGACAGACAGATGATAGACAATATCTCTCTCTCTCTCTCTCTCTCTCTCTCTCTCTCTCTCTGTCTCTCTCTCTGTCTCTCTCTCTGTGTGTGTGTGTGTGCATTTCTGTCCACCCAGCAGTTTCAGGGATCAAACTCAGATCATCAGTCTTGGTTGTAAGTCTCCTTAAACACTGAGACATCTCGCTGGCCTCAAAAAGTAGATTTTATAGAACAGACTGAGACAGAAGAGAAGAGCAACGTCAGAGAATCAGGTCTTGATGGGAGGAGGGAATCATATGTGCTTTTTTTCTTGTTTCTTTTTGCCTTGTTAGAAATAGCACTCTATCTTATCGCCTTCACTTCTGACTTTGAATTATAGATTCTTGTGTCTCCAGAGGTTTAGAAACAGGTTTTCATTCTCCAGCATTCTGCTTCATTTAATAAAGTATATGGTTTTATTTTGTTTTCTCAATTTCTCTGCTAAGTAATTTTGGCTGTTAACACGCCACTTTTAAGTCCTCAAATTATCAACTAGCTAAAGTAAACAGACATTAGAGAATCCCTAAGTTAAAAAAAAATCATGTAAACAGAAACACATCTTTCTGGTTTGTAACAACAGATCCTTACTTGCTATTTTCTCTATTACCCTATTGTTTGTACTGATCAATCAAGAAAAAGCATAATGCTTCAAAATGTGTGCCAAAGTTCTCTGGAGCAGCAGCATCTCCTCTAAAGACCCTGCAGACTGCATGGCTGCTGGGAATGTGGAGGGACGGAATGATGTAAAGAGAGCCAACACAATCCTGGGCTCAGTTTATCCATTTACATCAATGTTTGTATCTGCTCTAACATTCTCATAATCAGAATGTAAGCTTAGCGACCCTTGGCTTCTACCTTCCTAAGGTTAAGGGTGCAGAAACTTCCTAAAATACATACACATATGAAGTTAATCTAAAAGAAATCACCAAATGACAGGGGACACAGAGTTTCAGCTGGCCTTCTCTTGTCATCAAATTAAACTTCCAGGACCGTGATTGGGTTACATCCCATTGAGCTGTTGGCCAATGGGGTCTTATTGTAATCCCCGACCAACCCAGGCTGTTACCAAGACGACAGGCTGCTCTCCACAAACTGACAGCAAGACCCTAATGCTGAAGACAGCATCCATACAACTCATTGAACATGGGAATGTCAAGCTGGAACCTACATAGAGCTTTTGCCCCTTTGTGCTATGTACAGAAAGTATTCTTCACGCTACCAAAAGAGAAACATAAACACCAAACCAGCAACAAACTCTTTATCTACAATGGTGTACTGCCTACAAGTTATGCTAGGGTAATGATGGCACGAAGCTTCTGGAGTAACCAACCAACTCTGCTTGGGTGGTCCATACTATTTGGGTGGCCAAGAACCAGAGACTAGATAGCCCAGGGACCTAGGATAAAATCAAATAATACTAGTCTAGAAAAAAAAAAAGAGAAAACAGTGTAGTAATAAAATACAAATAATATTTATTACTCTAAAAAATTCTGTTGTACTCATAAATTAGTGCCTTGTTCAGCCATCATCAGAGAAGCTTCCTCCTGAAGCAGATGGAAACAAATATTGGGACCCAGGCATTACAATGAGAGTGAGAGACCTTGGAACACTCAGCTCTAAATAGTATGTCTCCAACAAATCCCTTCCATCAGAGCTCAGGGAACTCTGCAAAAGAGCACAGAAAGAGCGCAAGAGCCAGAGGGGATGGAGGACACCAAGGAAACAAGGACCACTAATTAGTATGAGCAAAGCTCACAGGAACTCACAGAGACTGACACAGAATGCACAAGGTCTGCATGGGTCTGCACCAGGTCCTCTGCTTAGATAGTATGGCTTTTCAACTTAGTGGGTTTTTGTTGTTGTTTAAATTCCTGTCTGTGAACAAGTGGGTCTCTTATTCTTGTGTCTTCTCAAGGGTTTTCTTCCTTCTGTTAGGTTGCCTTGTCCAATCTCAAAGTAATGGGTCTTGTTTTATCTTATATTTTATTTTGTTGTATTTTTTAAAAAGTGAATGCATGAATGTATGAAAACCACTAGGATGAAGGTAAGAACTAAACTGTCATTTATACCTGCTGTGAGAGGGAAAACCAGTTTTGTTTAATGGCGTGACACTGGTGTATACCAATCACTCCAGAGAAGGTCTCATTTTCAGGAGTAGTTGACAAACATATAATAGACTCCAGCTTTGTGTGTGTGTGTGTGTACACTCGCATGCACAAGCACACATGCACTTTTCTTTAGTTACAACTTGGTGTTTGTTTTTCTTTTGGGGTGTCATTTTATATGTTTTCTTGGCTGTGTTACAGTATTGGATTTGTTTGTTTGACAAACAACTTAAAAGTTGGGTGAGTAGGGACAGGAAGATCTGGAAGGAGCTGAGGGAGAGGAAAAATATGATCAGAATATATTTAATTTAAAAGTTATCTTAAATAAAACATGTTGAAAGGGGGCGATATATATATAACGTCTAAAACCTCCACAAGGATTTTCCCACTGTGCTGTGGTCCACCAACTTGATGCTCCCACCAGTGTAAATGCCTTAACTCCCCCCCCCTCCTGCAGATAGATATATTTATCTAATCTCTTTTATAAAGAAACATACTGTCCAGGATATGTTGAATCCCTTTTTAGGCCATTGCTGACCCTATACGGCTTAAAATAATTTATTTAATTTTCTTTTAAGCAGTTATTGTTTTAGATCAACAGCAGTCTAGATCATTTTACATAAAACTTGTCTAGTCCTTCATACATCTAGGTAGAAAACTGAGGTTATGTAGAAAGTTCATTACTAGAAATAACGACTTCAGACAGTCCTGTCTATTCCTAAACAGCAAAATAAAAAACTCATTATGAACATGTTTCTGTGAGTTCTAGGATTGAGTTCTGTATTCCAGTAGAACTCCCCGGGGAAACCGCAATAAAGTTGGCTGGAACTGACACCTGATCTCTAGTTTTTTGTTTTTTTGTTTTTTCCAGACAGGGTTTCTCTCAGTGGTCCACCACCCTCTGCCTCCACCACCACCACCACCCACTAGATCTGTTTTAATGAGAAAGACAGCCTACTAAACAGGCAGGCATGTCACGGAGAGGAGAAATCGATAGAAGAATGGTTTTGCTTTCTGAATCTCAAACAAGTAACTCTTGTGCTTATCCTAAATAACCTTTGCCTTGCAGTATGCAATTTTCATGTAATAGTTAATGAGCGCCTACAATGAGCCCCAGTCTGAAAAGGCTGTGAAGAACTGACCCTGTTCTCAGGGAGCTTACGCCATAGGGAGACGTCTTAGTTTGTTCTATCACACAATTATCCAAAATAGATCATCACGAAATCTAAACATGGGAAGTCGGCCTTTGGTAGAAGAAAAGCACACGCGAGCTTGGATCAGGTTGTGTGTGTGTGTGTGTGTGTGTGTGTGTGGGGGGGTACCCACTGGTGAGAACGCCGCACCGCGCGACGCAGTCGGTTGCTAGGGCGTCGCGTGGCTGTGACGCACTGCCCCGCCCCCTCCTCAGAGCGCACCCCCCCCCCGCCCGACCCAGTGCGCATGCTTGGGACTCCCTTCGCTTGCAACCGTGGCCGAGTTGGCTTCGTCTCGTCCTCCTTCGGCGCTCCCGCAGCTCTCCGCGCCCCGCCGCCGAAGCCGTGCTCCAGACTGCCGCGTGTGGCGGGCAAACCGTCGCCGCGAACCCGCAGAGGGCAAAGAGAGGATGGCCACCTCCGGCGTGGAAAAGAGTAGCAAGAAGAAAACTGAGAAGAAACTTGCGGCTCGCGAAGAAGCCAAGCTGCTGGCGGGGTTCATGGGCGTCATGAACAACATGAGGAAACAGGTGCGGGCGGTGCGGGGCGGTGCGGTGGGCAGGGGCCCGGCGGAGGCTGGCGGCGGGGCCGGCGCCTTGGCTGACGGCCTGCTCCGCCACGGGGCTTCCGAGGCCCGCTGGACGGGGACTCCTGCGGCGGGCGGGGGGCCTCCGGGGCGGTTGTGTAACCGGTCTCATCCAGTTCCCCGTGAGGCCTGGAGCCGTGCGGTGTCATCTGGAGCTCTGGGAGGGAGGCTCCCCGCCCCGCCGCCCTGTCACCCAAGTGGCACGAGTTGATAAATCACCTGTCATTTAGGGCGACGCCAGTCACCAGTAAATAGCAGTTTTCTAAGGGTTCTGGCGCCACTGTTAACCAAGAGGATCTCTTTGTGCTGTCTCTGATTTTGCTGTGTATTGGAGAAACCTCAGCATTTGGTTGAAAGGTGGGTTATGAAAGGCACGGCTTAACGATGGAGACGGTCGATAGGTGTTTGAATTGACTAGATTATAACCTCCAATAGACCGGTAAGCAGGGGAACACCACTTGGTTGGTTTTTGGTTCCATGAGTTTTACTTGGTAGAGAACACAATATGGATTCTGGGGATGTTTGTCAGTTTATTGACTCTGAAATCTGTTTTTCAAGAGGACGAAGCACTGCATAAGCTTGAGTGATTGAAAAACCTAATTCGCCTTTCTGACGCTTTTGCTGTGAGTATGGGCAGCAAAAGAATCTTAAGATTTATTTCGGAAGATACCAACTCCTGATTTCTTAAAGCCAAACACTGGTCGCAGCAGTCTTCTCTTTGTTCACAAGCTGGCACACTGCTCTGGTTGCAGTGGATAGATACTATGTTCTCAATGCCTATATCTTTTCTGGTTTTTATGCTGAAATAGCTGTGAATGACTGGCTTCTTTATTAAAATGCATCTCTTTTCATATTCGTGTTCTTTTTGTGTAACCTTTTTGAGATCTACAGAATTGATGATTTGAGATTGCAAGTGTCTTTGATGTGTACCTCTAGTGGTAATTAAATCGAACTCACTGGTGCTTAAATTTGTTTAAGCTCATTCTGGTATACTCCTACTATCCTGAACTGTGGCATCTGTGGGCTGGAGGTTTGTAAAGCATTACCTCATTCCTTAGATGGCTGCAACAAAGTCACAGCATCAGGTGTTACGAGAAGATGGTCTGAACCAACATGTTATTTAGTTCTTTGATTTTAAAATTAATTCATATTTCTTAGACTTAGCTTTAGAATATTGTGACATCTTTTTTGTTAAAATAGAAATACAGTTATGAGAGTTATTGAAAAAATCAAGGTTATGCTATTGACTACAAAGAAGAATATGGATATTTGGTGAGCACTCAGGGATCTGACCCTTCTACTGTGGCTAATTTAATCTGTCTTATGGTGTATTTCAGACTCCTGTAGCATTTTTATCAACTTGGAGGATTCCTGCATTTAACAAAGATGCATAGTACTATTTTGTACTGATTTACGTTGTTTAGTTTTGTTGAGCTATTATAGACTCCTAGAGCATTTTAATCACCTTAATGGATTCGTGTATTTTTCTTTGTTTTATGGTTTTATTGCCAAGTTCTGATGCTTGCTGGGGCTGGAACACGGACCTCTTTTTTTTTTTTTTTTTTTTTCTGGAGACAGGGTTTCTCTGTGTAGCCTCTGCCTCTCAAGTGCTGGGATTAAAGGCGGAACATGGACCTCTTACTCAAAGCATTTTCACTGTAGTTTCTTTGGTTGCTTAATCTTGTCTGTCCTAGAACTTGGTCTATAGATTAGGATGGCCTTGAACTCAGAGATCTGCCTGCCTCTGCCTCCTGAGTGCTGGGATTGATTAAGGGGGGGAATACTGTGTCTGGCCCTGAACTTTTTCACAAATTGAAAGATTCATTGGATGGAGTCTTGCCCTGAGGTCACCACTCCTTATATTACATTTAGAATCAGGCTTTTTAAACTTTTCATCTCCTTGAGCACAAGGACCATTACACTTACTGGTGCCCCTTTTCTCTTCAAACTGTACATTTTATATATTTTCCTTGCTCATCTTCTTCCTTTTTATTATAGATCTATATAAAAGTGGCTCTGATAACCACACAGTTAATAGTAGGATATTTTGAAATCTCTGCCAAAGCTGTTAATCTATTACCTTCCACTTTAGCTCAGGCAGATTTTTGGACAAAGGTAGTGCCGCAGACCATCCCCTTTTTTTGGTCTCCTATCTGCGCGGAACTGGTCTCTGGTTGCAGGTGGGTGAAGGAGTTGGCGAAAGTGGGTGACAAACAGAGACGACACGAGAGAGCATGTTGAATCTGAGTGTAATTTGTCAAATCAAGCATCAAACTTTTTATACAGAAGATTAACAAGAAACCAGGCGAACACAGGCTAAGTTACAGTGACACAAAACAAAAGGAATGCATACATCAAAAGATGGTGGAGACCAGGCCACATTTACCTCTTAAGAAGGGAGCCAGGTGTAAAGCTAGTCTATTGTTAAGCCCACCACCTGGAGGTTCTGCTCTAGCAGACCTTCTCATGAATACTGCAATACCACAACCCCCCTATTTCCTAGGCCTTGGTAAATTCTTGCATGTGAAGGTAACTTGGCTGTTCTTTTAAGTATCTGTAGGGAATCTCCATTTGTCAGAAGAATTCACCAACTTGCTTCTAATATGCAATGTAGTCGGCTATACCTGGCTGTATTGAAGATTCTAAGTATACTTTGCTAAACTTGCCCTGAGATTTCTAATTCTTATCCAGTAAAATACTGTAAGAAAGCATGCAAGACCCTCCACAATATTGCAGGGAAAATCTGGTGCATTCTAGCTATGGGAATGCCAAGGTTCCAGGAGGCTGAGTTTCCTTGAAACTCTTTGTCTCAGGACTGCTTCCAGATTTCCAAACCTGTAATGTGAGTCACTACTGGAGTGGATGTAGCAGGGTAGAAAGCAGCTACAATCTTCACCAAAATATCAAAAGCATCGTCTTTAGCCCACATACTGACATTCTTCTCTGGAACCATTTGAGCCAGCCCCACCACCCCATTAACCTACTGTTGTCCCTGTTCCTACTATTATGGCTCATTAAGACCTTAAAACATTCAACTGCTTTACTAGTCCAAAGTCCCAAAACACCATGGCCAAGGCAACCCTTACAAAGGAAAACATTAATTGGGGCTGGCTTACAGATTTCAGAGGTAGCTGAGAATTTTGAATCTGGATCAGCAGGCCGCAGAAAAAGATACTGGGCCTGGCTTGAGCAGTGACACACTTCCTCCAGGAAGGCCAAACCTAACAGTGCCACCTTCTATGAGTCTGTGGGGGCCATTTTCATGAAAATCACATTTTTAAAAAAGATGTATAGTTTCATTTTGTAGTAGTTATTGTTCATATAGTGTTGCTCATGACACAGGGAAGATTTAACTAAGAATGACTGACAAGGGCAGTTGATGGGGGTAGGTTGAAGCACAAGCCAAGAAAAGGCTTGAGTTTTAGAAGTGTTCTTGTTCTTTGGTAAATACTTTGTATCTCAAATTTGGGTTATATTTTGTTTCAATTTAAACCTTATTGCATTGCCAATGAAGAAAATGAGTGCTTGGGTGACAATAGCCCTCTGCACAGACCCTGAAACATTCTTTTAAGATTTCCAAACAGGTGGAGATTAGCATACCACAATTCCAGTCCCTACCCTACCTGCTAATTTGTTTATGGATTTAGGTAACACAATTTTGGTCATTTCTTTTATGTACTGCTATGAGGTCATTATTTTGTTTCTATAACAAAATAATCAAAGGTTAGTAATTATGAAGAAAACAATTATTTAGTTTTCGATTTTGGAAGTCCAAGACATTACCAATATCTGTTCAACACCTGTTGGGTACTATATAGTACACCATGAAAATCAGAAAGGAATCGGCCTTGTGTTAGAGAACAACTGAGACTGCGGGGGATGTGACAGGCATTCTTATAAAAATTCACTCATACAACTAAGCTACTCATTTGTTTTTAAAGAGCTTTTGTTTTTTTTAAAGAGTATTGTGTACATGTAGATAGTAGATAGTACACATGACTGCAGGTGCCTTTAGGGGTATCCCCTGAAGCTGAAGCTACAGGCATTTGTGAAATATCTCACGTGGTGCTAAAACATTAAAAAAAGAGTACTGCTTTGAATGCTTTTTATGTCTTAATGGTGTATATATGTTTATGCTTTTATTGACAAATGCCAAGGAGGGAAGTTACTGAGTTATTACAGAGAGGATACCACATTTGATTTTAGCACACAGCTCTCCAGTTTTCCAACATAATTGTACCAAATGCACACAGCTTGGTATTGATGGCATTTGTTACTTTAGCTCTTCTAATGAGTGAACAATGGCATCTTATTTAATTAGATTGCCACTTGATTTCCCTAATCTTTTGTTTTGATTAATTTCATTAACTAATATAATGAGAAGGCTTGACAAGGCTGGATCATAGTCACTGTTATTCATATATAGTTAATGCACCTTTTTATGTTAATGTCTATGTGTTTCTATTGAAGGGCATGTCTTTAGAATATCATAATTTGCATTTTTTTTTACCATGAAATGAGTTCAAATATATTTACCATTTAAAACCGTATGTTAAACCTCTTATTGGGAGTTCTGTGAGAGAAACACAAAGCCTATTTGAGAATTGGATAGGCTTGCTAGCTACAATTATAAGTGATTTTGCTCAGGGACTTGGACACCCAGGAACCACACAGCTCTGAGGTGGACAGTGTCCCAATGGAAGGGGATCCTTAGACATAGGAGCCTAGGAACCACACAGCTCTGACCTCAGCAGAGGTCTTGCAGCTCCTTGGAGAGGACATCCCCAGCTGAGCTGAGGAGCCTCAGCCCCACTCCACTTCTGCCATCCTTCTCTTCTCTTTATTGCTCCTTGGCTTCTTCCAATGAGACAGTTACTCCAGGCAGCAAGTCTCATAAAAGAGATTTCTTGGAGTGTTGCAGGATATTTGAACACATTGTGAACCCCAAGATTATGAACTGGCCAAACCTTGTGGTATGGCTTAGCCCTAAGACAGACTGTTAACCCAAGAACTTTGTTTATTGTAAACAAGTACTTGTGTGGCTTCACCCTAGCATACCCCTTCAATCCAAGAGTAAAGTGACCCTAGGTAGAGGGACAGAGAACAAGCAACCAGCTGAGAGGGAGTGAACATAAGCAGAAAGGAGGGACAGAGTCGGAAGGTATTTAAAACAGTGGAGAATTCTGGAGAAAGTCTTTTCCTTCTGGGACATCTGTGGACTAGGAAGGTCAGCTGGGCCCCTCTGAGCTCACAGGCTTGCACCACAGCATCTGGCTCTTGAGTCTTCATTTGGTAAAATCTGATGATTGGAGGGCTTGGAGGGATGAAATCCAGGGATGGCTGCCCTCTGCTTCCAGGAGTGCACAGCAGGGAACTGAACAAAAGGCAGGGCTTGCCTGGGGCGTGGTGGGTCACGCCTTTAATCCCAGCACTTGGGAGGCAGAGACACACAAATTTCTGAGTTCCAGGACAGCCAGGGCTACACAGAGAAACCCTTGTCTCAAAAAACACAAACAAAACAAACAGAAAAGGCGGGGCTTATATAGGATTTCATAGGAGGTGGAGCTTTTTAGGGCAAGAGATCTCCAGATAGAGGATTGGTGGGATTTCAAGTACTGAGTTTAGGAAGCTCAGGGATTGGTGGAGTTTTGTGGGAAGCTCAGGGATCGGTGGCAGTTTTTTTACCCCTTCCCTTTGCATTAGGCCCATGGGTTAGGCTGGAAAGTCCTGGCTGCAGGTGGCTTTGGCTGAGGCACCATATCTGTGGAGCTGCTTGGGGAGGCTGGAGAGGAGGTGGTGCCTGTGATAGCTCCTGTTGGTCAGCTTCTGCAGTGGCATTTTATGAGGACTGTATGCTGAGGTAGGAAAGTCAGCTCCTGAGGAACAGCTCCCGTTGATGCAAGAAAAGAGAAGCACCACTGTGGACAGCTCCTGTGAGCTAGGTCCTGCTGAGGTTGGAGAGGAGGTCTGCCACCGTGGACAGCTCCTGTAACAGCTATAGGCTGAAGGTGTTGTGGTGCCTTAGCTTTGACAGGAACCACCATTTCAGCAGCTCCTGTAGGACTTCCTTCTGCAGCTGTGGGGTAGGCTGGGATGGAAAGGAGGGGCCAGTCTCTGATTTGATCGCATTTGAGGCACACCGCTCAGGGATTACAAAAATGACTATGATTCTGGAGTTTCCTGTGTTGTGTTTTGTAAAGAGCTTTTTTTAGTTTAGTTTTTTTACATGAGCACATTTTATTTGATCAAATCAATTCTTCACTCTCCCCTCCAACTCCAGATTCTCTTGTGCCCCCTTCCCTATATCAGCTTCTCGCCAACATAAAACTTGCAGGACAACACTGATTGGACTTGCTGTAAGGCTAACTAAATCAGGGCACCTACCCCTGAAGACACCTGACTGTTCCCTGGCATCCATGCAGCAGCTCACAGAGGAAGGAGTGCAGCTTTGGGTAACATCTAGAGTTGTTGAGAGGTCGTGAGTGCTACTGCCTGTTGTGCTCCGAGGTCGGTGTGTGGGTAGGGGATGAGTCCTCCACAGTGACTTCATCCCTGCACTTTGGTCCTTTTCGGTCTTGTGTATTAACTCCCATCCACTGGCAAGAGAAGCTTCTGTGAGGAGGTGAGCTCTGGACTCGTCTCGGGCTAGAAACAAGCACTTAGGAGGCACTTAGATGTACTAGGTCACTTTAACAAAAGGCTAGGAGTACTTTTTTCTAGTTACTGGTTCTTGGCCAAGTTTACAGTATGGGTCATCAGTTTCCTGATGTTAAGCAGGTATTAAATCTAACATGCCATGATAAAAGCAATTTGATGAGAAGGTTTTTGTTCTTAAGATTAATTTATTTATATATGTGAGTACACTGTTGCTGTCTTCAGACACACCAGAAGAGGGCACCAGATCTTTTTATGGATGGTTGTGAGCCACCATGTGGTTGCTGGGAATTGAACTCAGGACCTCTGTGAGAACAGTCAGTGCTCTTAACGGCCGAGTGGTCTCTCCAGCCCGAAAAATTTTAGTTTAAGCTGATGGTTCCAGAGGAATAGAGTCCGTTACGGTAGGGAAGGCATGGCCGCAGAAAGAAAACAGATCAATTTTAGTTTCAGCTACTTGCAGGAAGGAGAGGGGAAGGGAAGGAGAACAGGAAGCCGGGGTAGACTGTACCTCTTGTATCTAAATCAGCCTCCCCTTTAGTTTTGGGGAGTTATTTGAAGGTCTATTCTGTATCTGTGATCTGGAGTTGTTCTCATTTGTCTGTGCCCATGATTCATATATCGAGTCTTTCATGACGTTCAAAGTTTCTTCATATTTATTTCTTGGGGGGTTTTGTTGTTTTGTTTTTGTTTTTGTTTTTGTTTTTGTTTTTTTTTTTACACAATCATCTTCTATATATAGTTTAGTGGGCAATAGTCTACCTTGTCTGCATGTCCAGACAGTCTGTCATCTACGTGAGCTACATGTTGATTTTGCTTTCCTCTGAATTTTCTGACAGGCTGTTGAAATTTTTTTTTTCCATCTTAACTTAAGCCTTTGTTTTCTTCAGTATTTCAGATTCTTTGTTGAATTCACTCTTTATATCCCAACATATTTATATTCACATATTATATATATTTATACCTCAAGTATATTTATATTTGTATCATTATTTCAGTCAGTTGTTTGTATTGCCTCAGGCTAAATGATAAGTTTATTCCTGCCCTCTTTACATTCATTCAGCTGTTTGTTTCCCCGCTTATACTCTTAGACAGTGTTTATAATTGTTCTTTTCAGTTCTGTCTTGAGATTTATCTGGGTTCTCTTTGGGGATTATTACTGTAGGATTGGTGATTTTGGTGTTTGCTGAGACTTGGGCATCTAGAGTTAGGGTTGTTGATTATATGTTTGATACTTCTAGTTCAGTTGTTGAGTGGAGTTCCGGCAGGTTTCAGATTATGTAGGAATACAGAGCTGCTCAGCACCCTAAGATGCTTGGTGTTGATTTGTGAGTGGGGAGGCTGGAATGAGTGTTTCTAACTCCCTGGCTATCGAGAGGTCATTGGGGATGAGGTGGTTGTGTATGAGCTTAGTTAGGTGAGATCTCTGGATAGATGTCAGGAAGCGAGACCAAGATGTACTAATAGTAATGGTGACTAGTTGCTAAGGGAAGGTCTGGTGCAGGTGGCATGGGTGGGTGAGGGTGGGCTTACTGCCAGCATCATGGGTGAGGCTTGATGCTGGGACTGAGTGAAGTCCCTGAGCAACACATCACAAAAGCTGTCAAAGTGATGGCAGATCCCTCCTTCCGGCCCCAGCCTAAGGCCACAGAGGTAAAATGTCCTACAGGAGCTGTCCAAAATGGCAGCTTTTGTTCTATGACAGTACCACATCATCATCTCAGTCTGCAGCCCTCGCAGGCTCTGTGGGAGCTGTCCATGGTGGCTCATTGCCTTTCCTGCCTCAGCCTACTTCCAGCATGAGTAGCTGTCCGCAGATGAGAACTTCCTCCTTCAGCTTTCCTGAAACACCATCGCAGGAGCTGTCCACAGTGGCAGCTCTCCAGCCTCCTCCTCAGCCCCCAGTAGTTCCACCAGAGATGGCACCTCTGCAAAAGCCAGCTGTAGCCAGGAAGGACTTCCCATCATAACCAAGGCCTGATGCAGGGAAAAGGGGGTGAAAAAAAATCCCTAAGCTACCCCAAGCTCACGACTTGAAAACTCCAATCTTCACTCTGGAAATCACTCCAATCTCTGCCGTGAGAAGCTCCATCCCTCAGAATTCCTATATAAGTATTGTCCCCTTGTCCAGTTTCCTGCTGACTACTCCCAGGAGCAGAGGGCAGCCATCCCTGGATTCATCCTTCCACACCGTGGACCCTCCAATAAACCTCTTTCGTGAATTTTCTGCCTGGTGTGACTCTCTTGTAGAAAGAAGCCAAGAAGAGTCAATAAAGAGAAGAAGGGAAGAAGGGAAGAGAAGGAGCAGGGCTGAGGCTCCCAGGCTGCTCAGCTCAGCTGAGGACACCCTTCCCTGGGAGCGGCAATGCTTCTGCTCTCAGAGCTGTAAGGTTCCTGAGCTTCTGTGTCTCAGGATGCCCTTCCACTGGGACACTTCCACCTGAGAGCTGTGTGGTTCCTGGGCCCCCCTTGTCATAGGATGCCCTTTTATCCAAGCAGAAACACTTACACTGAGTCCAGGGAACAGTTCACTGGGAGATGGATGGAGGAGCTATGGGGACTTAATAAGTAACAGAGCCCTCAAGTGCTGCTGAGCCAGGGATTAAGTCCTGGTAAAAGCAGCATGGGAGAGGAAGAAAGGAGACCTACCAGACTTAGCCACCAGACTTTAATCATTGCATTGTTGTCCTCATAGGTTCCGCAGATCTATCATGTCCTGCCTATAAAAACAGTATTACCACAGCACTAGGCTCTGCCACCAACTGCAGCTTGAAACAGTAACCAGGCACTTACAGACTAAAACTGCCATGATTTTTGAGTGATTGAGCACAGTGAAATGAATCTTGAGGAAACCAACTTCCTAGGAAGCCCTTTGGGAGCAGGGTGTCTTACAGGTTCTCTTTCCTTAAGAGGAAGTCATTCAAGTGACTTTAATACACCCAGATCTTTGAGCCTGGAGTGGTTGGAGCTTGGCCAGTCCTTGAGACCCTCTTAAGGCATCTTTCCTGTTGTCCTGATGCTAAGTTTCCAATTGCTTCTTAGCAATAGCTCTAACTTTTCAGAAACCAGGTCTTCTTGGCCTCCAACTTTACACGGGCTTTTCTGGCCGAATTGCAAGTCTTTCTGCTTCAATTTTAGTGTAAACTTGGCTAAAAATATCCTGCCTCCCTCCTACAGTCTAAATGCTATTCATTCTGGCAACAGAGAAACCATTCTATAGAAGTTAAGTGACCCAGGTGTGGTGGCACATACTTTTAATCCCAGCATTCTGGAGCTAGAGGCAGGCAAATCTTTGTGAGTTCCAGGTCAGCCAAGTCAACAGGTTCTTACATGTTGTATGCTTTCTCTCCAGGAGAACCAGGGCTAGGTAGAGAGACAGTAAAAAACAAGATAAAATTACATGAAATTAGATCTTTTTCCTTATAGGAAATCAACATCAGCACATATTGTATAAAATTTTTTAAACTTTTTTTTTTTTTTAAGATTTACTTTTTTATGTAAGTACTCTGTCGTTGTCTTAAGACATTCCAGAAGAGAGTGTGGGATCCCATTACAGATGGTTGTGAGCCACCATGTGGTTGCTAGGAACTGAACTCAGGACCTCTGGAAGAGCAGTCAGTGCTCTTAACCACTGAGTCATCTCTCCAGCCCATGGATTTCATTCTTACATTCTTCTCCACGCATATAGTGTTCTTTGGTTGTATTCACCTACTCCTATCCCTACACATTATCCCCCTTCTGTTGTGAGAAATACTTAAAAAGGTGGACAGACATGTTCCCGTGCTTGTGCCTCCAACTCTGCCCTGGCGCCTGGCTGGCCATGCACTGGCGGCCATTGGCTGACCTGTTTTATCTCGTGGAGACTGACTCAGAACTCCTCAGTCTCTCCACCCAGCTCGCTAGGTACCCATTGGCAGGTCGTTGCCATGCCAACCTTGTGTTTCACATACCCCACAGCCTTTGTGGTGCATATCAGGCAAACCCACGCTTTGCCACCTGTACCTTTCTCTCTTGAACCCAGATGAGCTGTCTCATGAAGGAAAACGCAACACCAACTTAGTTCAGAAACAGTGGTAACTCAATCTCTGGGTGCAACAACTAAAACCTAATCTCGTGAGCCCTATCAAAATCTGATTCCTCCTGTGGCGAATCATTGCAGATCCTCCATGATACTGGGAAACTCTAGCAGTCACAGCTTACCCCCCTGCTGTCCCATTTCAAAATGGACCCAACCCCCTTCTGCTTCCTCTCTTCCTCTGTCAACCCAGAAGTCCCGCCTATTCACCCAGTGATTGGCTCCTTTACTCATTAGGTCTTGCGCTCGTCCAACTTGACCAGCAAGAACACAATGCTGCAACAGGATCCTTCTGCATATGTTTATTGGGAGAGCTTGATTGTAGAGGCGAAGAGACCCCGAGCCCAGAACTGGTGCTGCTTATATAGGCCTAGGAGAGGCATGTCTCACATCCGGATTGGTTATGCACTATACCTCATTTGCATGTTCCTCATCTGATTGGCTACTTTCTCTCAGTATCTCACAGAACCTCATTAACATACCTCATTTGCATGTCTCACATCTGATTGGTTATTCTCTCAGTACCTCATTATCATAATTCATTTGCATGTCTCACATCTGATTGGTTATTCTCTCAGTACTTTGCAGAGCCTCATTATCATGCCCGGGCATGTTTTGGTGAAAAACTTTACTGCATAAGTAAGCATTGGTCGTTTGCTCAAACTTATGCATGGTGGCCAGTAGAAGCCTGCGCCACTCTGCAACGGCACATGTGGCTTCCCACAATTAGGGGATTGGCTCCTTTACTCATTAGGGGGTTGGTTCACAAGAACAGCACCAGGCCCCTCCACAATACCCTTTGTCTCCCTCTACCCCTCCCTGGTCCCTTCCTCTTTCTTCCCAAATGAGATTAAGACCCTTTGAGAATAGATTCTGTTGCTTTAAAAAGAAACTATAAATCTACTGGAATGTTCTATTTCTCTCTCTTTCTCTGTCTGTGTGTATGTACATGCACACATTAATATTGGAAGCAGAGGTAAAAGGTCTGAGGGAATTGAAAGAGAACGTATTTTGATTTTCACTTCATTCAAAAGAAAAAAGGGCATGTTGAATTCATCTATCATATTATAACTTTGCACAATGAGAGAGAATAAATACAAAGTAAAATGTAAAACATTGCTTGATAGAACAGATCATATTTTGTTTGTTTTCAAGACAGGGTTTCTCTGTGTAGCCCTGGCTGTCCTGGCAATTGATCTGTAATCCAGGCTGACCTCAAACTCAGAGATTCCCCTGCCTCTGGAATTAAAGATGTGTGCTACCACACCTGGCTCAGCACAGATAATTTTCAAAGGAAAAAAGTCTTAGCTTTGGCTACGACAGGTTGCGTGCACCCCCACCCCACCCCCAATCTTTGGTCTTTAGGGTGTCAGACAAAATCCAGATGGGAGGAATTATCCCTCCAGGGGAACCATTTATCTCTTAAAGTGGAGATGTTTGTCTGTGTACACTGCTGCTTCTCTAGCATATGGTTCATTCTTTCTTCTTGTGCAAAATGTTAGAAATTTGCCAAATAGACTGAGTACCTTGGATTTCTTTTCTTTGTCTGATGTTCATTCTGCATATTTAAGGTTCAGTGTTTGTTTGTATGGACCTTGTGTGGCTGAAGGGTCCCAAGTTCTCTTGAGTGACAGAGCTTCCCTCCTTCATGGGAGAAGTTACCTACCCGTTTGCAGCCAGTGGTTGTGCAAAGCAGATTGTGACCTTGAATCTCCTGACTTTTCTGCACCTTGCATGTGTCTCTTCTAAGCCTATCCCATTGTGGAGTTTCTCTATCTGTAAATCTATTTCCTGAAGGAGTTTTTCCTCTTCATTCTTAATTGGTAGTAGCTGGAGAATATAACAGATGTCTTTAAGGCCTGTGGTTCTATGGGGATAAGTGTCACCTTTAGAGGGTACACCTAAAACTTTATCTTTCCTGGATATTTGAATTGTCCAGACTTTCTGAACAAAGGAGCAGCAAGCATGTTCTTACTCATTTGACACAAAATGGGCAGTGTCTCTAGTGCCTTTTCCCCTCTGTAGCACAAATGCATTTCAAGCAGCCCCAGCTTACTTGCTTGTGTGTTGTATTTGGTAGGTAAAAGGGACATTGATGAGGTATACGTGTGTATGCGCGCATGCATGCACACACACACACCTCTTTTGATTTTGGTTCCAGATGATTGATCTGTTCATAGTTGTTCCTCCATTGCTTTTTTAAAATTGAGTTTTTCCACATTGGAAATTATAAGAGGTCTATGTTTAGAATTGAGGAGTTCTAGAGTCTTATTTCCATAAGTTCTTAGATACATTCCACTGTAGCCTATCCCACTCCTGTCTTCCCACTATTATTGCCTTTTAAAGTACTTAATAATGCAGGAAAAACTCCTCCTTAGCCTTTAAAGGAAGGGCTTTAGCTCGAAGGAAAAATTATTTAGCTTTAAAAAGAATCTTATAAAACTCTGTAGTTCCAGGCTCTATTTCTGAGAGAAAAAGTTTAGTCTTCAACAGAATTCTTCTTTTCTCAACTTTTTTTTTGGTCTATAATGTTGCCCTTTCTTTTAACAAATAACAGAATAGTGTGTCTTGTCCTCCCTTCCCCCAGGTAGTTAAACTATTTCTTTATCTTTCAGAACCATTTGGTCTGACTTATTTTTCCCTTAAAAATTCTCTTCTTCTAATATAGTCTAGTTTTATGTTTTTCCCTATCTTTCTATTTGTATCACTCAGATTGGATGCATGTTCAAGTCTAGTCTTTCATAAGATAAATTGAGGTGGGGGTGTAATCTTGTCAGGCTGTGCCAAGTTGTACCCCTGAGAAATTACACTACACAGCAGATACAATGTAAGAGGTTTATTGATCTAGTGTAAGAAGTTGATTGGGGAAGAGGAGAATGAAAGGCCATTTAGAAAGAGGCGGGGAGACAAGGAGGCATGAGAGAGGACAAGGAGAGAAGGCAGAGAGGGAAGAGAGATCTGGCTTGGCTGGGGCCCTTCTGTGCAGGCATACACCTTTTATGCAACTGGTGATTGTGTAAGCAGCTACTAGGTCACCAGGAGCAAGCCAGTGGAACCGCCTTTTTGCTAACTGCCTTACTTTTCTTTGCGTTTTGGAATTATCATGATTCGCTGAAAGGCTTTAAAATTTATGTCTTCAATTTTACTATGGATTGAGTCTGTTACTGGAACCAAGTCTTGTGCTCCAGGAGATTTGAAGTTTAAAGAAAGTTTATTCAAAATAGAATACAGGAATTGGTACCCTTAAGGTGAGGCTGCACCCAGTTAATCTTGTAACCCGGAAGCCATCAGCAAGTCAAATGTAAGTTAAAGAGGGGATTCCACTCCTGTCCCTAGCAAGCAGAAGAAATGGGCAGGATCAGCCACCTAGTTCTGTTTTTTTCAAGGCATATACATGAAAGTGGCGTGGAACCTTCTTCTGCAGTTCAAGAAAGCTGTGAAGGCTAGGCTGGTGGCAGGGGGAGTTTGTGCATAGAGACCCAGAGAGGCCATTGTATGAAGCCATGAAGATGAACCGGATTGCATTGAAGACCCCTAAGAAAGCTCTCAGAGATGCCAGAGCCAGGGGATGCTGGCTAAGTAGGGGTGCAGACAGGATGTAGAACAAGAGGGAAGTATGCTGCAGTCAGCAAAGCTGGAAGGGAAGAGGCATCTAATATATACTTTGACATCAGACATAGAGATACTGGTTTGAAGTTTACCCTACTGGTTTTCAAACTTACTTTGATCCAGTATTTCTTTACTATGCCTTTCTTTGCTTTTAGAATTGACTATTCTGTGCCATTATATGTTGGATGTATATGATCTGCTTTTTGATTCTACAGGAGGTTACAGTTAAAAGATTACCTTGAGTCTCCAAGAGATTTTGGACTTTTAAGCAGTCTTAAAACTGAAAGACTGTGGGGACTTTTAAAGTTCTACTGAATTCATTTTGCATTATGATAGTGCTACAAGCCTATGGGGGCCAGGGAGTGGAATGTTTGAAAGATAATGGTCTCCATAGGCTTATGTTTGAATTCTTGGGTTTCCTGTTGGTAGAACTATTTGGAAAGGATTACCAGGTATAGCTTTTCTGGGAAGTAGTTGCCCCTTTAATTCCAGTACTTGGGAGGCAGAGGCAGGTGGATCTCTGAGTTCAAGGCCAGCCTGGTCTACAGAACAAGTTCCAGGACAGCTAGGGCTACGGAAAAACAACAACATCAACCAAAAAAACACCTCCAAAATACCCAAAACCCATAAATGAATGAATGAATGAATGAATGAATGAATTGTATGGTTTTGTTGGAATGGGTGTGACCTTGTTGGAGGAGTAGTGTCAAAGGGAGTGAGCTCTGAGATTTCAAAAGCCCACACCAGGTCCCATCTCTGTCCGCCTGCCCCATGCCTTGGCTGTTGTCTTTTTAAATAAAGGACTAAAGGACTAATCCTCTGAAACTGTAAGCAAGCTCCCAATAAATGCTTTCTTCTCTAAGTTGCTTTAGTCATAGTATCTCTTCAGAGCAGTGAACTGTAACTAAGGTAGCAATTTATTTTAACAACTGTAGTGGTTTGAATAGGTATGCCTCATACACTTGTGTTTGAATGCTTGGATGGTAGAAAATGGCACTATTGGAAAGTGTGGCCTTGTTAGAGTAGGTGTAGCCTTGTTGGAGGAATTGTTTCACTGTGGAGGCAGGCTTTGAGGTTATATATACTCAAGTTACACCCAATGACACACACAGTTAGGCCCCTTCTGCTATCTGTGGATCAAGATGTAAACCTCTCAGCTCCATCTTCAGCACGGTGTCTGCCTGTGTGCCTACTATGTTTTCTACCATAATGATAACGGACTATACCTCTGAACTGTAAGCCAGACTAAATTAAATGTTTTTATAAGAGTTGTTGTGGTCATAGTGTCTCTTCACAGCAGTGAAACTCAAACTAAGACAACAAACATAATTCATATCATAACTGAAGATAACATAGGTCAGATGAAATGTTATAATAAATATGAAAGAATAAACTAAGCCCTCTAGAATGTCTTAGGGGGATTTTAACCAAGTTACTATTTCAGTCTGCTTTCTGCTGTGCTAAAACACTGTCATGAACTGGGTAGTTAATAAATAGTGGAAGTTTTGATGAAACAGCAGTTGAGGCAGTATGTGAGGCTGGATTACCTGAGCTACTTGTTTTGTCTTCATTGGTATCTGGTCCTTTTTCTCTGAAAACACATAAACTTTCACAAGTAATATACATTTCTACATTAACACACATATGGAATGTACACTATGCACATATCAGTTAAAGATAGTTCTCTGCTCTATTGTTTGAGACAGTGAAAGATATCTTTCTTAAGTTAGTTTGGAGTGTATAACCAAGCTTCAATATAAATCTCCATCCATGCCATATGAAAAGATGGCATGTAATAATAAGTCATGAGAATGCTGTAGCCAACAAGATTTATGGAAATATATGGACATTTAAGTCTCAGTCAGTCTCAGAGCTATTCCCATGTAGAGGAGCCAGCATATAAATCACATGCCTTCTTGGTCTTGATGATTTCTTTCTTCTTGTCTGCAGCCAAGATCTCCAAGGGGTTTCCTCCTGTCAAATTTGAATTTCTAACAATTTGGGTGTGTCTTAGGATTTTGTTGCTGTGAAACAATAGTATGAACAGAAACTATAACCAAGGCAGCTCTTATAAGGACAACATTTAATTGGGGCTGGCTTACAAGTTCAGAGGTTCAGTTTTACAGGTTCAGGTTTATAGGTTCAGAGCTTGGCAGTGTCCAGGCAGGCATGGTGTGGGAGGATCTGAGAGTTCTACATCTTGTTTCCAAGGCAAACAGGAGAAAACTGGCTTCCAGGCAGCTAGGATGAGGGTCTTAAAGCCAACACCCACAGTGACACACTTCTTCCTACAAACTACACCTATTCCAACAAGGTCACACCTCCAAATAGTGCCACTCCCTGGGTCAAGCATATTCAAACTACCATGCGATGGAAAAGATAGCTTTTCTTGTTGGAACAAATGCAAAATCTCCTCCCCAAGACAACATACTTCCTTTTGTTCCATTCTGGAATTAAGACTCCAATAGGCTGTTCAAATCAGTCCTTTCTAAAATTCAGAACTTTTTAACAGCCTTACAACCTGTTTCATTGACTTTTAAAAAATTCAGAGGCGGTATCCCAGGTCCCTAAGGGACCAGTCTATGCAGGAGAGCCTGCGGACTGCAGAAGCAACATAGCTTCTGGGACAGGCCCCGTTTTGGGCCTTCATCTTCAGTCCCGAAGCAGATTTGAGCTCCAGACATCTGTGCTCCTTCCCCATGAGAGAAGTGGCCTGCAGAGAGAGTACTCTGACCACTGAGACTCAGGAGAGAATTGGACTCCCAGGAGTGCTGACAGAGGCTACAAGAATCACAGGAGGAACAAGCTCCAGCCAGAGACAGCTAAAACAACTAACTCCAGAGATTATCAGATGGTGAAAGGCAAACATAAGAATCTTACTAACAGAAACCAAGACCGCTCACCATCATCAGAACCCAGCACTCCCACCTCAGTGAGTCCTGGATACCCCAACACACTGGAAAAGCAAGATTTGGTTTTAAAATCGTATCTTATGATGCTGGTAGAGGATTTTAAGAAGGAAATTAATAACTCACTTAAAGAAATACAGGAGAACACGGCTAAACAGGTAGAAGGCCTTGAAGAGGAAGCACAAAAATCCCTTAAAGAATTACAGGAAAACAAAACCAAAAGGTGATGAAATTGAACAAAACCATCCAAGATCTAAAAAGGGAAGTAGAAACAATAAAGAAAATCTAAAGGGAGACAACTCTGGAGATAGAAACCCTAGGAAAGAAATCAGGAACCATAGATGCGAGCATCAGCAACAGAATACAAGAGATGGAATAGAGAATCTCAGGTTCAAAAGTTTCCATAGAAAACATGGACACAGCAATAAAAAAAAAAAAAAAAAAAAAAAAAAAAGAAGCAAAATGCAAAAAGATCCTAACTCAAAACATCCAGGAAATCCAGGACACAATGAGAAGACCAAACCTACAAATAATAGGAGTAGATGAGAATAAAGATTTTCAACTTAAAGGGCCAGCAAATATCTTCAACAAAATTATAGAAGAAAACTTCCCTAACCTAAAGAAAGAGATGACAACGTACAAGAAGCCTATAGAACTCCAAATAGACTGGACCAGAAAATAAATTCCTCCCGATAAATAATAAACAGAACAACAAATGCACTAAATAAAGATAGAATATTAAAAGCAGTAAGGGAAAAAGGTCAAGTAACATATAAAGGCAGACCTATTAGAATTACACCAGACTTCTCACCAGAGACTATGAAAGCCAGAAGATCCTGGACAGATGTTATACAGACCCTAAGGGAACACAAATGCCAGCCCAGGCTACTATACCCAGCAAAACTCTCAATTACCATAGATGGAGAAACCAAAGTATTCCATGACAAAACCACATTTACACAATATCTTTCCACGAATCCAGCCCTTCAAAGGATAATAAAGGGAAAACACCAACACAAGGACGGAAACTACATCCTAGAAAAAGCAAGAAAGTAATTCTTCAACAAACCTAAAAGAAGACAGCCTCAAGAACAGAATGCCAACTTTAACAACAAAAATAACAGGAAGCAACAATTACTTTTCTTTAATTTCTCTTAATATCAATGGACTCAATGCCCCAATAAAAAGACATAGACTAACAGACTGGCTACACAAACAGGACTCAACACTTTGCTGCTTACAGGAAACCCACCTCAGGAAAAAAGACAGACACTACCTCAGAGTGAAAGGCTGGAAAACAATTTTCCAAGCAAATTGTCCAAAGAAACAAGCTGGAGTAGCCATTCTAATATCAAATAAAATTGACTTCCAACCCAAAGTTATCAAAAAAGACAAGGAGGGGCACTTCATACTCATCAAAGTCTACCAGGATGAACTCTCACTCCTGAATATCTATGATCCTAATGGAAGGGCAGCCACATTCATTAAAGAAACGTTAGTAAAGCTCAAAACACACATTGCACCTCACACAATTATAGTGGGAGACTTCAACACACTACTCTCATCAATGGACAGATCCTGGAAACAAAAACTAAATAGAGACACATGGAAACTAACAGAAGTTATGAAACAAATGGAGTTAACAGATATCTACAGAACATTTTATCCTAAAACAAAAGGATATACCGCCTTCTTAGCACCTCATGGTATCTCCTCCAAAATTGACCATATAATTGGTCACAAAACAGGCCTCAACAGATTCAAAATTATTGAAATTATCCCATGCATCCTATCAGATCACCACGAACTAAGGCTGATCTTCAATAACAGCATAATAGAAAGCCAATATTCACATGGAAACTGAACAACACTCTACTCAATGATACCTTGATCAAGGAAGAAATAAAGACTTTTTAGAGTTTAATGAAAATGAAACCACAACATACCCAAACTTATGGGACACAGTGAAGGCAGTCCTAAGAGGAAAACTCATAGCCCTGAGTGCCTCCAAAAAGAAACTAGAAAGAGCATACACTATGAGTCTGACAACACACCTAGAAGCTCTAGAACGAAAGGAAGCAAATTCACCCAAGAGGAGTAGGGCTGAAATCAACCAAGTGGAAACAAATGGAACTATTCAAAGAATCAACCAAACCAGGAGCTGGTTCTTTGAGAAAATCAACAAGATAGATAAACCCTTAGCCAGACTAACTAGAGGGCACAGGGGCAATATCCTAATTAACAAAAATCAGAAATGAAAAAGGAGACATAACAACAGAAACTGAGGAAATCCAAAAATCATCAGATCCTACTACAAAAGGCTATACTCAACAAAACTAGAAAACCTGGAAGAAGTGGACAATTTCCTAGACAGATATCAAGGTACCAAAGTTAAATCAGGATCAGATTAACGATCTAAACAGTCCCATTTCCCCTAAAGAAATAGAAGCAGACATCAATAGTCTCCCAACCAAAAAAAGCCCAGGACCAGATGGGTTTAGTGCAGAGTTCTATCAGACCTTCAAAGAAGACCTAATTCCAACTCTCCTCAAACTATTCCATACAATAGAAACAGAGGTACTCTACCCAATTCATTCTATGAAGTCACAATTACTCTGATACCTAAACCACAGAAAGATCCAACAAAGAAAGAGAACTTCAGACCAATTTCTCTTATGAATATCGATGGAAAAATACTCAATAAAATCCTCAAAAACCAAATCCAAGAACACATCAAAACGTTCATCCATTATGACCAAGTAGGCTTCATCCCAGGGATGCAGGGATGGTTTAATATATGGAAATCCATCAACGTAATCCACTATATAAACAAACTCAAAGACAAAAATCACATGATCATCTCGTTAGCTGCTGAGAAAGCATTTGACAAAATCCAACACCCCTTCATGATAAAAGTCATGGAAAGATCAGGAATTCAAGGCCCATACCTAAACATAATAAAAGCAATATACAGCAAACCAGTATCCAGCATCAAACTAAATGAAGAGAAACTAGAAGAAATCCCACTAAAATCAGGGACTAGACAAGGCTGCCCACTTTCTCCCTACCTATTCAGTATAGTACTTGAAGTCCTAGCCAGAGCAATTTGACAACTAAAGGAGATCAAGGGGATACAAATTGGAAAGGAAGAAGTCAAAATATCACTATTTGCAGTATATATAAGTGACCCTAAAAATTCCACCAGAGAACTCCTAAACCTGATAAACAGCTTCAGTGCAGTAGCTGGATATAAAATTAACTCAAACAAATCAGTGGCCTTTCTCTACACAAAGGATAAACAGGATGAGAAAGAAATTAGGGAGACAACACCCTTCACAATAGTTACAAATAATATAAAATATCTTGGTGTGACCCTAACTAAGGAAGTGAACTTCAAGTCTCTGAAGAAAGAAAGTGAAGAAGATCTCAGAAGATGGAAAGACCTCCCATGCTCATGGATCAATATAGTAAAAATGGCTATCTTGCCAAAAGCTATCTACAGATTCAATGCAATCCCCATCAAAATTCCAACTCAATTCTTAACTGAGTTATGAAGGACAATTTGCAAATTCATCTGGAATAACAAAAAACCTACGATAGGAAAAACTATTCTCAACAATAAAAGAACCTCTGGTGGAATCACCGTGACTGACTTCAAGCTGTACTACAGAGCAATTGTGATAATAACTGCATGGTACTGGTACAGCGACAGACAGGTAGACCAATGGAATAGAATTGAAGACCCAGAAATGAACCCACACACTTATGGTCACTTGATCTTTGACAAGGGAGCTAAAACCATCCAGTGGAAAAAAGACAGCATTTTCAACAAATGGTGCTGCCACAACTGGCGTAGAAGTCATCATGTAGAAGAATGTGAATTGATCCATTCTTATCTCCTTGTACAAAGCTCAAGTCTAAGTGTATCAAAGAACTCCACATAAAACCAGAGACACTGAAATTTATATAGGAGAAAGTGGGGAAAAGCCTTGAAGATACGGGTACAGGGGAAAAATTCCTGAACATAGCAGCAATGGCTTGTGCTGTAAGATCAAGAATCGACAAATGGGACCTCATAAAATTACAAAGCTTCTGTATGGCAAAAAATACACTGTGAATATGACAAAAAGGTCACAAAAAGAGTGAGAAAGGATTTTTACCAATCCTAAATCTGATAGGGGACTAATATCCAATATATAAAAGAGCTCAAAACCCCATTAAAAAATTGGGTACAGAGCTAAACAAAGAATTCTCAACTGAAGAATACCGAAGGGCTGAGAAGCACCTGAAAAAATGTTCAACATCCTTTATCATCAGGGAAATGCAGATCAAAACAACCCTGAGATTCCACCTCACACCTGTCAGAATGGCGAAGATCAAAAATTCAGGTGATAGCAGATACTGTCGAGGATGTGGAGAAAGAGGAACACTCCCCCATTGCTGGTGGGATTGCAAACTTGTACAACCACTCTGGAAATCAGTCTGGTGGTTCCTCAGAAAATTGGGCATAGTACTACCAAAAGATCCAGAAATACCTTTCCTGGGCATATACCCAGAAGATGTTCCAACTGGTAATAAGGACACATGCTCCACTATGTTCATAGCAGCCTTATTTATAATAGTCAGAAGCTAGAAAGAACCCAGATGTCCCTCAACAGAGGAATGGATACAGAAAATATGGTACATTTACACAATGAAGTACTACACAGCTATTAAAAACAGTGAATTTATGAAATTCTTAGGCAAGTGGATATATCTGGAGGATACCACCCTGAGTGAGGTAACCCAGTCACACTCACTTGATATGCACTCACTGATAAGTGGATATTAGCCCAGAAACTTAGAACCCAAGATACAATTTGCAAAACACAAGAAAATCAAGAAGAAGGAAGACCAACGCGTGGATACTTCATTCCTCCTTCGAATAGGGAACAAAATACCCATGGAAGGAGTTACTGAGACAAAAGGATGGACCATCCAGAGACTGCCCCACCTGGGGGTCCATCACATAATCAGCCACCAAACTCACACACTATTGCATATGCTAGCAAGATTTCGCTGAAAGGACCCTGATATAGCTGACTTATGTGGGGCTATGCCAGTGCCTGGCAAATACAGAAGTGGATGCTCACAGTCATCTATGGTATGGAACACAGGGCCCCCAATGTAGGAGCTAGAGAAATTACCCAAGAGCTGAAGGGGTCTGCAACTCTATAGGTGGAACAACAATATGAACTAATCAGTACCCCCAGAGCTTGTGTCTCTAGCTGCATATGTAGCAGAAGATGGCCTAGTTGGCCGTCATTGGGAAGAGAGGCCCCTTGGTCGTGCAAACTTTATATGCCTCAGTACAGAGGAACACCAGGGCCAAGAAGTGGGAGTGGGTGGGTAGGGGAGCAGGGCGGGGGGGAGGGTATAGGGGGCTTTCGGGATAGCATTGGAAATGTAAATGAAGAAAATACCTAATTAAAAAATTGGAAAAAAAAAGAAAAAGATTCAAAGGCAACAAAACATCATTTAATTTATCCCTAGAAGAATTTTTTAAATTATCTTGTTCTATGAGTATCTCTCTTAAATTTTTGTTAGATCTCTCCGTAATTGTTTGACCGGTAGGAGTATAGAATATAAAAATGTTTGTTGTTTTCCAGTGAGTGCATAAGCTGAGGCAGCCTCAGCTTCCATCTGTCAGTGCATTGCCTTCACAGTGGGATTGGTCTTCTACAGCTACCAGTGCTGTAGGACTGTGTGCTAAAACCACACATGCTCTACTTTGGAATATGTAAAGAACTGTTTCAGTTTATTAGAGACATATGTTGGAATAGTGTCAGTCTCAATTTGTGCAGGCATAGCCATAATTATCATAATTTCTATTAAATGTGCAATCTCAGAATCCTCTTTTTCAGAATTCAAGGCAGAAGCCTATTGGGATTCTGAATATACATCAAATAGTATGATGCATCAACACATATGTATCTTAATACTCTAAATTCCATTAAGTGAAACATATAATCTGTTGTATGGCATTGTTCCCTTAAGTAGAATCTAGATTCTTAGCTTAATGTGTTATCTCTTTATGGGCTGCCATTTTAATTCTTTAAGCCTTTGTAGATTTTTCTCATCTGGAACTGTCTCTTTTGATTTACTATGAATTCTAGATTGGATTTCTGTGAGTGTTCTCTATTTTGATTCAAAGAATCCTCCAACCTCTGTTCTGTGGTCTCCAATCTAGTATCTAGTTTTTCAGCCTCTTCTTTCTCAAAGTCTGCCTTAATTTTTTTTCTCTCCCTATGTTTTATCTCTGATATCTTAGCAGTCTGATTATAAATTAAGAATTTTTTTCTAAATCTTGTTTCCAAATTTTACATTTCCCATTTTACTTCATCGCTGATGTTTTAGCTTTTTTCTTAGTCTGATTTATAAATTTTCAAACTTTTTGTCTAAGGCTTTATCTCTGAGAAGGCAATAGTACTGTTAAGGTGAAGGTGAGGATTACTAGTATGATAATCATAAGCAGCGATATGCCACGTCCAGTTTAGATGTATCTGTTTCTCTCTTATTTGTGTCTTTGAACCATTTAAAAGAGATCAGATAAGCTGGACAACCTCTGTCATTGTTCATCTTTATAGTTAACGTATTTCAGGATAGTTAAGAAGTGTGCACTACTTTGCATATTTTAGTATGGCATATGGCAAATCACCCAAGGACTGTTGCTTGTTTGCACCCTACCCACATAGGTCAGACAGTGAACCTTTAAAAGCTCAGCTCTCTATGGAAGCAACAATAGCTTTAGGGGCTACCAATCTGCACAAGATTCTAAGTACTGGCCCACAAAACTTATTAACAAATTTTGAGATAGACTGTAAATGTAAAGTTCTGTATCTCTTTTAGTCTGCTTTGGGTGGCTCCTTTCCTTTTTCCTAAGTATTAGCATCTTACTTGGATTTTTATTCACAAAATAAAGTAGGATTGGTGGAATGGCTTAATGGGTAAGAGCACTTGCTGTGTAAGCAAGAGGAGCTGGTTTCAAATTCCCACAGAAAAGCCCCACAGAGCAAATGTGTTTATAACCGAGCGGAAGGTGGAGAGATCTGATCCTGAGAGCCCTCTCGTCCAGCCTCACCATGACAGCCAGCTTTATGTTCATTGAGAGATTCAGTCAGTGAGTGGAGGTAGGTGGAGGAGGGAGACAATGGATAACCTTTTTTTTTTTGACCACTGAATGCACAGGCCATGCATCTATACTTATCTGCATGTATGTTTACACGAATACGCATGCCTGCACGCATGTGCGTACTCACATAAACAAAATAGCTAAATAGTAGGAAATGTCAATTTTTCAAAAACTATTAGTAAAATACTTATTTAGGAAAACACTTAAAATTTACAAAAACTGTATCTGCTAAGCTACTAAATTATTGATTTGTAACAAGATTTACAAACCACTTAGTATGAGGCTGGAAAGATGGCTCAGCAAAGGACCCAGGTTCAATTCCCATCACTCACATGGCATTTTAAAACCATCCCGATCCCTGGGGATTGACATCCTCATCTGATTCCCTCAGGGGTCATATGGTACACAGACATAATTACAATCAAAACACCCATACACATAACAGTTAAAACTTAAAATAAAATAAAAAAAGAATAACGGAATATGTTACCTCCCAGTGGTTAGAATATCTTCAGCTTCGTTGTGAATATATTTTTTGATGTGTTCCCCCAAAGACATTTCTTTTTCTTTAAAAGTCATCTGTAAGGTGTTAACCCTTGATGTATTTTCAGTACGCCTTTGTTCCCCATCCTTTTGAAGATTAAGTTATTGCAGGCCTACTTTCTTTCTACAGCCTAGAGTGTCACTACTGTTGTCTTGGTCAGAAATTAGTTTAGAAATGGCTGCTATCCAGCTTCTATCTAAAGGATGTTTGTGAGACAGCTATTTAAGGGAAGATTGCTGAAGAGTCAGTTCATTTACTCTGTGTGTCTGAATCCTTTCTGGTTCCTGATACTTTTTTGGGTTATGTGCCATATTCTCTGGATTTTACCAAGCATTGATAAATTAGAAAAATCAAATATAGACTGCAGTGTTTGAAAGATTATAACTTGCATATACTATTATATCATTTAATTGTCCCCTCCCCTGTTGAAAGCTAACAATAAAGGCCTTAGAATTTATGACAGGAAAAAGTTTTGGCTTCCCTGAAGGATTAGCAGACTCTTTTCTATTGACAGTCAAAGCAAGATAGGGTGTCCTTATACAGCCCAGACTGCCTCAGAGTGACTCTCTTCAGGCTCTGGGCAGCTGTGTACCGCCCATGCAGCTCTGCAGACCTGTGTTTTGTTTGTTTCTCTTTTGTTTTTCAGGATAGAGTCTCTTTCTATAGTCTTGGCTGTCCTGGAATCCCCTTTATATACCAGACTTGCTTTTAATACACTAACTTGTGTTTCTCTTGACTGTTGGAAGTATAGTACCAAATGTTGATACTATCTAACAGGTACTCTAAGTCTTTGACAAATGCTCTCTAAAGTGTGTGGAAAGGATATAAGTAGAAAATATGTGCAGGCATTACAGCATTTGGTAGTTCCTACTTTGCTATACTTACTATTGCTGAGCTCCAACCAGTGAGCTCCTTTTCATATACTTTTCTTCTCCACTAGAGAACACTGTGTGACGTGATCCTCACCGTCCAGGAAAGAAAGATCCCCGCTCACCGCGTTGTCCTGGCTGCAGCCAGTCACTTCTTTAACTTAATGTTCACAAGTAAGTGTTTTTAGGTTAAAAACTATTGTTTTTTCTATGAGAATTGGGTAGAGTCTAAATAAGCATTTTTTTTCTAGTTTTTAAAGCTTTTTTATAACTTAAGGCTACAAGACAGTAAAGAGAATGAGAGTGGTCAGCTCTGATGTTGGTCACACAGTGAGTGCTCCTTCATTAGCCCCAAGTGGAGGACGGAGGGAAAGGAGACATACTGTAGTGGAAAAAAGTCTATTTTTAGCTGAAACCTAGAGCCTGATTACACCCTTCAGTATTGCCTTATGAGGTTTGTTTTGTTGATCTCAGACAGGAGCTAGCCAGGACGGGGCTTGGAACATTGAGTTGTCCTCTTCCCTCTGCCTACTCCCTAGTGCTGGGATTGCAGGTGTGCATCATGACACCTGCCTCTTCTCTGTGATCTTCATCAACTTAAATAATGAACCTGCCTCAAGGTTTGACTTTGATGCCCTACCTATCTCTGAGAATTTGGAGGGATATTAGAGAAGAGTGAGGCTGAATTATTTTAGGTCTTGGAAGGGAAAAAAAATTCTAGTTTTCTGTCTTTCTCATTTATACTTGAGGAAGCTCTTAGCTCAGTTCAACAGGTGCTACTAACAAAGAGTTTTTGTATTTATTCCCTCTAGAAATAACAGTCCTAGTGGCCACTGTATTTACTGTAACGTGGCGTGGCCGGTTCCTCAGTTAAACCTGTGATAGTGCTGGTATCATTCATGTTTATTCTTCTTTTAGCTAACATGCTTGAATCTAAGTCCTTTGAAGTAGAGCTCAAAGATGCTGAACCTGATATTATTGAACAACTGGTGGAATTTGCTTATACTGCTAGGTGAGTTAAAAAGAATCATTCTTTTTGGGGGGAATAAAATTGGGGTCTGACACAGAAAAACATCATTGTGACAAATTGTTTTGCTCCTGACTTCTTAGAACAAAAAACTGTAATGGAGGAATTAGAGGGATCCTAATGTCATAGGAGAGTACACTTCACAGTAATATTATTTAAGCAATTAAAAATTGTGTGAAATTAATATTCCCTTTAACTTACAGAATTTCTGTGAATAGCAACAATGTTCAGTCTTTGTTAGACGCAGCAAATCAGTACCAGATTGAACCTGTGAAGAAAATGTGTGTCGATTTTTTGAAAGAACAAGTTGATGCTTCAAATTGTCTTGGTAAGAAATACCAGATTCCTGGCTCTTTTTTATTTTATTTTTTTAATCCTCATTGTGTTTTTAAATAAAGAAAAAACATATTGGTAAGACTCTTCATTTAACCTTAAAGATAATATCCAATGAAACATTTTTAAATCTTAAACGTAAAATTTAAAAGAAACTTTTTTAGAAGGCAGCAATAAGCTCAATAAATACAGTGTTACTATTTTCTAAAATTAATATGGCTTTTACAGTTAGTTTTATTTATCGAAGATAGGAACAGGAGTGCCATCCATTTGTGGTAGCGTTATATGAAAAACATGAACATTTCTCAGTGAAGATTGTCTATAACCTCTCTAACCTAAGTCCTGGAGTCATCTGTTGCTTGCTTGGAGCACCATGCTGTCTCTCCACTGTCACTGTAAACAGGGACATCATAAACTAAGGTGCTAGTTGAAGCACTGCTGTAATTCTTCATTTGAAGCTATTGCCTCCAGTAAATAAGTTGTCCTTGAGAGAATCGGAGAAAGTAATCCAGCTGTCTAAGTTTAGTTTGCATTTTACTGTGGGATGATCCTTAGTGCCAATCCCTAGTGTAATTCCATTTTTCTACCCTACTGCAATTCACAGGCTTCAGGGAAAGAGCAGGCTGGAAATCCAGGGCAGAACAAAGTAGAATCAAGGGAATAGAGAGGCCTGGAACGGAGTTAATGCTGAGATTTTTGACTCAAGGGAAAGACAGGAAAGTGAACCCTGGGCAGAGGCCTTCTCGAAATGCCTTTTGGGTCCCACTTCTATACTTTCTTTCCTCAGGACACTTGTACTCCTGCACACATTCTGTGAACCCTGGGAGGGAAATGTGGAAGGCAGTCAGAAAGGAAACAGGATAGTTGTAGAAAAGAATAAACATCAGATGAAAGGAATAAAAATGAGACTGCTCTGGTGTCCAGAAAAGGAGCTGTAGTTGATGGCTTACATTGTTGTTAGCCTGGACTCAACCTGGGAGAAGGAAGTCAACACTGCCTGCGGTTGAGCTGTGTGCTCTCAGGTGCTCTCTGGCTGAAACCCCATTTCTCTACTGTAGCTTACAGCTCTATTCTTCTAGCTTTATTCCTAATATTAAATTATCTTTCCTTGTACAAGTAAGTAAGTAATCTGACACCATGTGTTTACAGAAGGGATTTACTTTCAACCCCTTGGGCGTGAGGAAGCTAGAGAGATGAGTGCTTGCTGTTGTTGCAGAGGTCTCAGGTTTGGTTTCTAACACTCAGCATGTCTATAACTCTAGTTTCAGGGTATCCTTCACACATACACACAGTTAACATACATGTGCAGGCAGACACACAGATACATAAACTATAAATAAATAAAAAATTTCAAAAAACATTTTTGGAATAACTCCTTAGCACTATAAATTTATTGGCATGAATCAACTGCAAACAAAAATGTCTTTTTAAAAGTCCTAGAGATAGGACAAAATATAGTGTGTAGAACCTGAGGTGAGTTTTTGCTGTCTGTTGTGTCTTGTGCTTCTACAGGGAACATACTGACATTTGCCTATTTCTTGCTACCATTTTGTGTGGTGTCTTAGTCAGGGTTTCTATTCCTGCACAAACATCATGACCAAGAAACAAGTTGGGGAGGAAAGGGTTTATTCGGCCTACACTTCCATACTGCTGTTCACCAGAGGAAGTCAGGACTGGAACTCAAGCAGGTCAGAAAGCAGGAGCTGACGCAGAGGCCATGGAGGGATGTTCTTTACTGGCTTGCTTCCCCTGGCTTGCTCAGCCTGCTCTCTTATAGAACCAAGACTACCAGCTCAGAGATGGTCCCACCCATAAGAGGCCTTTCCCCCTTGATCACTAATTGAGAAAATGCCTTACAGTTGGATCTCATGGAGGCATTTCCTCAACTGAAGCTCCTTTCTTTGTGATAACTCCAGATGTGTCAAGTTGACACACAAAACCAGCCAGTACATGTGGTTTCTGTTTGTTTTTGTGGTACTTGAAATTGAATTCAGGGCCGTGTACATGCTAGGAAAGCATTCTGCTGCTAAGCTGCCATCACTGTTAACAAAGCTGATAGATAACGTGACCACAGTGACCTAGAAAAGAGCCTGATTCTGGACCTAAGCCTGTAACAAAAACAGAGGCTTCAACTAGGCCTAGGTTGACATGAGAAGATAGCCCCTAGTTTAAGGCCAGCCTGGGCTACAGTATGAGACCTTGTCTAACAGTCCCTCAGTAACTTGGTAGAGGTAGGATGAGAAGACCTGCTTCTGTTTGCTTTCTCTGTGGATCTGAGCATAGCTGTCATGCCAGCCAGCTAGAGAACTCCTGCCTAAGATTTCCTTTTGTTTCTCCGCTGCTCAAGATTCCTACACAATCTAAACTCCACAGTGCTAAAGGAACCCATGGAAACTGAATGAATTGGGCAAAATTCAGTTACACATGATGATGCATATGTCTGTAATCCAGTACTGAGAGAACAGAGGCAGATTCAAGACCAGCTTGGTTCATTTAGCTAGTGCAGGTTAGCCTAGACTGTATAGTGAGACCTGGACTCAAAATAAAACAAAATCGTACAAAGTTCAAGGAAGCCTAGTAGCTTGAGAGACAGAAAATAACATTCAACAGCCAAAATGAATAGCTCCTGAGGGAAATTTTAATGTAAGAAATAGGAAGAAAATTAAAAATAGAAGATATTTGAAGGGGCATAGCCCTATGCTTTTTCAGTCTTGACATTTAATTAAATTGAACAGTAAAGTAGATAACCGCTAAAATTCAAACTAAAGATCAATTGGGAAACTGTCTCATGCATGATGTAACTAAAAGAAACCCATTACTGAAAGATGAAAAAGCCATTAAAGGAAGAAGCAGGGCAGTGGTGTGAGACAGGAGCCCCGGGATCATGTGGGAGAAGCAATAAACCTCAAAGGAAAAGTCACTGGGACCTTAAGGACAGTGTCAGACCGGGTACAGGTCTGCCTCATGAGCCACGGTCTCTAAAGACTGGGAACTTGGCTCTGAGGTGATGCGGATGGCTTGGAGCTAGAGAATGATCACACTGGAGGGGCAGGAGTGTGCTGAATGTGACTGGTGGAAGATTGGTTCTATGTAGTTACCGTCAAAACTTATGTTTTTAGGGATAAGTGGTGTGGTAGATTACAGAAACCAAACTGCTCTTTCTGTCCTAGTATGGTTGAGTATGAAGTGTCCCACATAATAACTTCTATGTTTAAAAGTTTGGTCTCTAACTGTCGAGGAATGATTACGTCATGAGAGTACCAGCTTCATCAGTAAGATTATCCTGGCTAGGGTTATTAGTGATGGCGAAATAAGCTGACATTTTGTTTTTGAGACAGGGTCTATGTCCTTGGCTGACTTGGGAACTTGATATGTATTGTACACCAGGGCTAGTTTCCAACTTAGAGACATTTACCTGCCCCTGCCCCTGCCCACACCCACTGAGGGCTGGGATTAAAGGCTTAGGATACTGTGCCCAGTAAAACAAGATGGCTTTCGTTGTTTTAAGCAAAAAGGGAATTTGAGAGGCTGTGATAGATAACTCATAATTGCCCAGATACCTCAGAAAAAAAAATCAGGCTTAGGAAAAGTAGAATTTGATTAACAAAACTTTAGTTATCACAGAAGTTTCTACTGTCATCAGAAGAATGAATCCAATTGAAGAGTTTGCATAGACTGACCCCCAGCAATAGAAAACATTGAGTCCTAAAAGGAAAAGTGCACAGGGCCTGACCCCGGCAGCCGCACAGCAGGCAGGCAGCAGGTGGCTTCAGAGGGGCATCTGTTTCAGCACCATTTTCAGCACTTGGAAAGTTAACTGAGTAAAAAAAAAAAAATAGAGAAATATCAGAAATTAACTTAAAGGCTTATTGAAAAGCATAATAACACAGTAAATCAGACACTTTAGAATGTAACCAAAGGATTTTTTTTTTAAAGGTTTATTTATTATAAACAAGTACACTGTAGTTGTCTTCAGACACACCAGAAGAGGGCATCAGATCTCAATTCAGATGGTTGTGAGCCACCATGTAGTTGCTGGGATTTGAACTCAGGACCTTTGGAAGAGCAGTCAGTGCTCTTAACCGCTAAGCCATCTCTCCAGCCCCCAGGATTTTTTTTTTTTTTTTTAAAGAAAGAAATTTACTTTAAGTCTTTCTTGACTTAAGCATCCTGTGCAAAGAGATAAGAAAAGTTCTCAATATTTCATAAAAGTACAAGTATTCCTTTGTAACAATATTTGTGTGCATGTGCATATATGTATGTGTACCAGGTGTGTGCCTGGTATCCTCATAAGACAGGAGAATATTGGATCCTCTGGAATAGGTGGTTGTAAGCTTCTGTTGTGGGTGTATGGAACAGAACCCAGATCTGCTTCAAGAACAGCAAGTTCTTTTAGCTGCTGCACAATCTCTTCAGACCCAGTATTCCTTTTGTAAATCTTTCTTTTGGAAGTTTAAAAAAAAAAAAAAAAAAAGCAGGCTCTCTATGTGGTCAGAAAGACAAAGGCTAATTAGAAAACTGTGAAAGTCTGGTTAAGAAGGAAAGCTGAAAGAGTGGTACCGGGATCAGACTGTAGCTGGGAAGGCAGGAGACAAGACCAAACTGTCTTCGGAAGCAGAAAGCCTGGAACTGTAACTTGAGACAGCTGCAAAGATTCTGGGTGGGATGTCTTCATCAGTCAATGCTAGTGAGCATCGAAAGTTGAGATTAACTTTCATTATTTACATTTGATGTCAGTAAATAAGGTTCCCAGAAATAGGATTAGCATAATGCCAGCTTTGAACAAAGAATGTGTGTATATAAATGTGCATAAAACTCTCATTTCCCTTAGAACCACTGTTGTTTTTAGTGTAAAATGATTTCAAATCCAGCAATGAATATCTTTTTAAAAAGAATTCCTCCCTTCTCCAATCTAAAGTGATGATAGTGGGGGCAGAGAGACGGCTCAGTGGGTAAGGGTACGTGTTGCACTTGCAGAAGACTTGTGTTCAGTTTCCCAGCACCCATGTGCTGGCTTCAAACTGTCTGTAACTCCAGCTCTTAAGGTCTAACACCCTCTTTTGGCCTTTGTAGACACTACTTGCATATGGTATACAGACATACACAGGCAACACACACATATACAGTAAAAATCTTTTTTTAAATGATGATAATAGAGAAGATTAATTAATGTGTGTGATGATAAGAAGTTTAGGATAAACCTGAAACTATCCTCTAAAGTTTATAGTAATAGATTTACTCAGAAATTCCATCCTTCAAGTATTTCACTGTCAAAGATTACTAACAAGCTAAAATATGAACATACTTAAAGTCAGAGCAATAGTCCCTGCAATTATAGTATCTGTGATATTTTTAAGCAAATGAAAAGGTTTTAGTTTATTATGTTGGCACATGGCTGTAATCTTAGCGCCCAACAAGCTGAGGCAAAAGGATTATGAGTTTAAGGCAAATCTAGACTACATGTTGAGAACTCATTCACAAGCAAGTTAGAAATTAAACCATAAACCATAGGCCAAATCTAATTGTCTCACTGGTATGAGCAAATATATATAGAAGGAATATGCTTTTTCCATGAATGTTCAGAATGCCATGGGAACAAGTCAGTTCATTTATACAAAGGAGATGAAAGATACCAGCTACCTTAGCAGATTGGTTTGTAGTGATGAATGTAATTATGAAAACAGCAAAGCTCTGTACTGGCCTGACATGGCGCCTTTAATCTCAGCATTTGGGAGGCAGATGCAGTCAGATCACTCTGACTTGACACCAGCCTGTCAAGTTCCAGCCATCCAGGGCTACAAAAACAAAATAACAACACCTCAGCTCTCAAGAAGAATGAAGACCAAAGTGTGGACACTGTGCACCTTCTTAGAATTGGGAACAAAACACCCAGGGAAGGAGTTACAGAGACAAAGTTCGTAGCTGTGATGAAAGGATGGACCATTTAGAGACTGCCGTATCCAGGGATCCATCCCATAATCAGCTTCTAAACGCTGACACCATTGCATACACTAGCAAGATTTTGCTGAAAGGACCCAAATATAGCTGTCTCTTGTGAGACGATGCTGGGGCCTAGCAAACACAGGAGTGGATGTTCACAGTCAGCTATTGGATGTATCACAGGGCTCCCAATGGAGAAGCTAGAGAAAGTACCCAAGGAGCTAAAGGGATCTGCAACCCTATTGTTGGAACAACATGATGTACTAACCAGAACCCCGGAGCTCTTGTCTCTAGCTGCATATGTATCGAAAGATGACCTAGTCGGCCATCAATGGAAAGAGAGGCCCATTGGACTTGCAAACTTTATATGCCCCAATATAGGGGAATGCCAGGGCCAAAAGAATGGGAATGGGTGGGTAGGGAAGTGGGGGGCGCTATGGGGGACTTTTGGGATAGCATTGGAAATGTAATTGAGGAAAATATGTAATAAAAATATTAAAAAATAAATAAATAAATAAATAAATACAGTTAAGCCTTAAAAAAAAAAAAGAAGCAGGAAGAAAAACCAAAAAAAAAAAAACCAAAAAAAAAAACCACCTCAGCTCATAACATTTTAATAAACACGAATTAACCGTGGCAAGATGGTATACCATCAGATTGAGGACTGACTAAGTTGGCTTGCAGACACTGTACTTTGCCTCCTTATATAGAATATAAACTCCTTTTTATTTTATTTATTATTATATGTAAGTACACTGTAGCTGTCTTCAGACAGACTAGAAGAGAGCGTCATATCTCACTACGGATGGTTGTTAGCCACCATGTGGTTGCTGGGATTTGAACTCAGGACCTCCGGAAGAGCATTCAGTGCTCTTACCCACTGAGCCATCTCACCAGCCCCTATAAACTCCTTCTAAAACAAAGTAGAAAAATTGGGGAAAAGCTGAATAAAAAATATGCAAAGCTTATATGGGAGAAAAGGTGTATTTATATTGGAGAGTGTAAGATAAGCTGACTGTCATAAATAATGTACAGTGGGATAAAGTTGAACTGTCAAGTTCTTTTTTCTTTTGTTAATTGGATGTGTTGTGGCTTGTTGTGCCCATTACCAGGAGACAACTTACAGGAGTTGATTTCTTTTCTCCACATGGGTCTCGGGGTTGGATATCAGGCTTGGAGGCAAGCACCTTTACCTGATGCGCTGTCTTCCAGCCAATGCGGAGTTCTCACATGGAACTCTTCATCTATGTTGCAGAAGTCAGCTATCCCCCAAAAACAATCCAAAAGTTTAGTGCAATCCTAATAAAAATCATCTCATTTTTAAGTAAAATGTGATACTTTAAATTTATTTGTGAAAGAAGATATTTAACAGTACCTGAGAAGAGTTTGGAAAAAACCGATACTCTTATTATTGTTAAACATAAGACAACCTCAAATTGCCACAAAAATAGACAAATTATTGGAACAAAAGGATCTAGTTTTTGAGATCCACTTAAGTTTTTCCTAAGCCTTGCTTTCTCTCCTCTCCTCCATCCCCTGAAACACATAGTACTGTTTTGTTTTGTTTTTTAAAATCGGGGTCTTACTCTGTAGTCTAGATTGACCTTAAGTTTGAGATTGTTTTCCAGCATTATCTTCTCGATTTCTGGGAATATGTTTTATCTGCAAGCAGTGTCTTGTCTTTCCTCTGTGTGTAGGTATAAGTGTGCTTGCAGAGTGTCTGGACTGTCCTGAACTGAAAGCTACAGCTGACGACTTCATTCATCAGCATTTCACTGAGGTTTACAAAACAGATGAATTCCTACAGCTTGATGTCAAGCGAGTGACACATCTTCTCAGCCAGGACACCCTGACTGTGAGAGCAGAGGACCAGGTAACTGAAGTGTCTTCTTAGACAGTTCCTCGTGCCTGGTGCTTTAATATATGACAAACAGTCTTGAAATCAGGGAGAAAGTCTTGTTTATAATAAGTACATCATCATACAGCCTTTTTCATTGGAAGAGTCAAGACCATTTGAAAGACAGATTGCATGGCAGAGATAAAACTTATCCGGTGCCATGTTAGCCTCCCCAAAAAGATTTCCTGAACTTGTAAGCTTACATGTTGATGGAAACTTAGAAGATGTGACCAAGATGTGGATGAGAGGGTGGGTAGGTCCAAAGTGCAGATAGGTCAGAAGAGACTTGAAATGTAAATAAATATTTACTATGTGAATTGTTGTACTGTGTAGCCTCCAGGTAACCCTTCTGGCATCTTGTTTAGCCCAGCATCTCTTGATTTACATTCTCTTCTCTAGAACCATCAGTTTAAGTGTTAGACGTGTAAATTGGCCCGAGTTATTTAGGAGCAGGTTGTGTGACTTTAATATGTAGACTCACTCAGTCCTTGTATTTTAGCCCCACATCCTCCTCTGATTTTGGTCACTAAGTCTGTAGTGATTTGTTACAGCTGCAATAGGAAGTGAGTGTACTGAGATAAGACCACAGGTTTTGAGTTGCTATTTTTCTTTAACCCATGTTATTTTGCTCTATGTTGTCCATAACATAGATTTTCCAGTTGGAAGACTTGATCAGATAGTAAGAAAAAAGAAGCTCACTTCTATATGTCAGGCACAGGAGTATGCCTGAAGTTCAGTTACCTCGGAGGCTAAAGAAAAGGAGTTACTTGAGCCCAAGATGTTGAAACCAGTTACGATGTAATGTGACCCTGTGTCAAAAGAAACAAAACAAAGATAGAAATATCAGTTCTCTCTTCAATTAACTGGCTTGCATTCAGGTGAAACAAAAGTGACTTTATACTGGACACTTTATAAAGACACGGTCTGCTGGTGGTCATTACTGAGGCCATAGAGAGTACATGTTCCCTTGATGGAATATTAGTGATGTCCAAGCACTTGATGGGACATCAGTGAGGTCATAGTGAGTACATCCTCCCTTGATGGAATAAAATAGCAAAGCATCACTGTGCTGGTTGAGTTTTATCAACTTGACACAAACCTAGACATATCTAGAAAGAGGGAATCTTACTTAAGAAAATGTTCCTATAAGACTGGCCAGTGGCAAGTCTGTGGGCCATTTTCTTGATTAATGATTGATATGGGAGGGTCCAGCCCACAGTGGGCAGTGCAACTCCTGGGCAGGTGGTCCTGGTGTATATGAGAAAGCAAACTAAGCAAGCCAGCAAGCAGAGTACTTCATGGCCTCTGCTTCAGTTCCTGCTTCCAGGTTGTTCCTGCCTTGAATTCCTATCCTGACTTCACTCAGTGATGGAGTGTGACCCATCATAAACCCTTCTCTCTTCAAGTTGCTTGTCATCATGGTGTTTTAACACACCACTAGAAACCCTAAGCTGATCACTGTGGTCGCCCTCTCCAGATACCTAATACTAGGTTAATGCACAAGACATCAAGCAAATTGAAATTAGAGCATTTACCTGACTAGAAATCAGAACTGTTAAGGTTGTCAGAAAGAAGGAAAGTCTGAGAAGCTGCCACGTTCTAGAAAAGTTCTTTAGATGACTTCTTAGTTGAATATAATGTGCTTTCCTTTACAGAAGAGTAGGAAGGGGGAAAATGCCAGATAAACATTAAAGAAATATAAAAATGCTACAGTATTCATATAGGAGTATTAACTTACTGGTTATGACAGATGCTTCATACTACAGTGGCTGGGTACAGAGAATACTAAATTTAAATCTGTTCTGCACTGATCTTAGCCAAAAGTCCAAAAAGCAATCTAAACCTGTTATAAAATAAAAAGCCGTTCTTTAAAATTCCATTTCCCATCATTTATTAACAAGCTCAAGCATGTTTGATGAGTAGCCTGAATGAGTATATGAGTATAGTAGGTGAGTATGTACATGAAGTAAGTTGTTGATGCTGTTTCATGACTTATAAATTAATTAAGGAACTTGAAATTATTCGGTGCAGTTAAATGAATGCTACAGCAATTCTTATAAATATCCTACATTTTATTAATATAGAATTTGTATATCTTAAATTTCCTAAAGCAGGTAAGTTTGTTGAGTCACACTGTAGACATACAAGGTTAAACTTTCATGTCTTCTGGAATGGAAGCCATCTTGGGAAGCTTGTGTTCCTGGTCCTGAGCGTAAGTAATTGTCCCTTCTTGCTGTGAACATGAAAGTAGATGTTTGGAATGTTGTTTCTACCTCAGACCTCTGCTGTTTCCTTTGTCCCCCTTAGGTTTATGACGCTGCCGTGAGGTGGTTGAAATATGATGAGCCTAACCGCCAGCCATTCATGGTTGATATCCTTGCTAAAGTCAGGTTTCCTCTTATATCGAAGAATTTCCTAAGTAAAACAGTACAAGCTGAACCACTTATTCAAGATAATCCTGAATGCCTTAAAATGGTGATAAGTAAGTTCCCGTTATACCATTTCTGTATGGACTACATGGCCATTTTGCATGGACTAAAGACTTGTTCCAGTGTTCACTAGTCTGGGAAAACATTTAAGATTTTTGTCTTCTTCTTGTGGTAATAATCCCTTAGGGTTTTCAGTCCCTGGAAAGGGTTGGCCTCAGCCCTTATCTTAGAGTGAAAGACAATGAAGAATGTGTCTGAATCTTAGTCTCAGCGGCTTCCCTGCTTTGTTCAGTGTTTCCTGTTTATTTAGTCTGGCAGCATCCCATCTTGACATTTCTTTTTCTTAAACAGGTTTTCTTTATTTGCCTGGAGCTAATAATATGCTCATGTCTTTTTTCTCCTGACTAACCTGGAAGCCTTACATGCTTTCATAAAATGCCACAGCTAATGTATTGCTTTTATTTCTTTAAAACATCCCTTTCAGTGCATTCCTTCTGCCTCTTCCTTCTGCTGCTGCTTGTCCTCTAGGCTGAGTTCTTGTCCTGGGACTTTCCTTTCCTGGAATATTTCATAAATCTGTTCTCTTCTGAGTACAAAGTTTTCCTCTCTCTGTGTTTTGTTTTTGTTTGAGACAAGCTTCTCAGTGTGAAGCCCAGGCTAGCCTGAAATTCAAAATCCTCCTGTCTTTCCTGAGCGCTAAGATTACCAGTGTGCCCTACCATACTTGACTCCCCTTTCTTAATTCTGTTTGATGATGGAACATGTCTTCTAAAGGGTTCCTGATAATTGATAAACACTTGGAGATTTGATAAGTCTCATGTTTATTTCCCTATAAAACATTGAAGCTAGTTAAGCTGCACATGCTGAACACAGTCTGTGATTTGAAGACTTTTGAAGGCACTGCTCCATTATCTACAGACTGTAATAGTCTTGAGAATCCTAGTGCCAGTTGGTTTCTTGGGTTTTTGTTTGTTTGTTTGTTTGTTTTTGTTTTAATCTCATTAGGTTGGTATGTTTTATTTAATCCTGGTATTTTGAAATTTGTAGTAATGTATGTATGTATATATTTTTAAATCAGGTTAAGCATTTTCTCTTTTTAGCCTTTGACTTCTAAGTTCTTTATTACTAAGACTGTGGTTCTTTAGCCATTGAATGTCAACTTTGTCTTTTCTAGTTCTGTCTCCATTTTTGTCCCTTTCTGAGAGTTTACCTTAATTTTTCTTTTTAAACCTTATATTTCAGCTATTTTTAATTTTTTTGAGTCTGAATGTACTTTGACTTATTTAATGGATGCAGTACACAACTGTTCTCATGTAGTCATTTTAATGTCTTCGAGCGTACCTATGTTGTCTGTATTTTTTTTTGAGAGTTCTTGCCTATTATTTTTATTGTTAGATCTTCTTGAGTATGTAGCTTTGCAAGTGAGTTAAGAGCAAGTCCTTACAAATCCAACAAACAGAAGTGTGTGTGGGGGGAACAGGCACTTTAGTTTGAGGATTCGTAGCCCTATGTTGAGCTGTTTAGTTTCAACAAATCTGATGAATTAAAAAGTGGTAAAGACTAGTCAGCTATCTTTTATATGTTGAAAAATTGTTTTGTTTTTCAGCAGTGTCTAGGCATTTAGCCTACTCTTTTGTAAAGTTGCTGAACTTAAATCTTACTAATAGGATAGCTTTGCGATTTTGTTTTATATGATAAACATTTGCATAGCTTATTACTTTTCCTTTGCTGCTTTTATGAGATTTTTTTTAAAAACTCATTTCAGGTTGTGTTGAGAAGAATATGTGAGGTACAGAATATAGTTTTTCCTGTATTGTCTAATAATGACAGGTAATATTAGACAGTGTGCGTTTTCCCCACACTGCTTAAGTAGTTTTTGAGTATGTGACTCTTGACCTCAGTAAGGAAGATCCACAATATTTGTGAATCCTTGTTGTACTTCATCTAAGATAGTCCTTCTCTAAGTATTATGCATGTCTGGGTTAACTTAGAGTTTTAGTAAATACATGATCTTTTGTTAGGCTTTCGATAGTGGGAGCCAGCCTTTCTAACAAAGTTCCAGGTTCTGAAGATGCTATTATTTGTACCACATTTGAATGGAAAGATGGGTCCCTTTAACACAGCAAATTCCCAGTGCTTCCACTAGAGATTTTAATTGGTCTATGATAGGAACCAGGTATAAATAGAGATTTCTTATGTGATTCTAATGTGCACTTTAAAGAGGACTGATAATAGCGGCATATGTTTATAATCTCAGTAGTAAGAAAGTCAAGAGGCTTATTAGTTAAATGGCAGCTTCCTCCATTATATATAGTGAATCTTATTTCATGAAAAAATTAAAGTCACAGGGTTTAAGGGATCTAGATTTCAGTCATTTTTATTTTGACAACTACTACTCTTAAGGAACCACGGGATTCATTGGTATGTAGTAGGTGGGTGACATAGTCTTAGTAATATTGATTTCTGAGGATCATAAATTTATTAAGAAGAGGATTCTTAGACATTCTGCATCTTTCCCCCTTTCTTTCTAGAACATCAGAGAGATCAAAAAATAATTTTAAGTTACAGGGCAGGGGGAAAGGAGGGCTACTTTCCTTTTCAAAGCATTGACTTGGCAGTTCCTGAAGCTCTTAAAGTGTTGCTATGCATTTTTGTACAGGTGGAATGAGGTACCATCTACTGTCTCCTGAGGATCGAGAAGAACTTGCAGGTGGCACACGGCCTAGAAGAAAGAAACATGATTACCGCATAGCTCTGTTTGGAGGCTCCCAACCACAGTCCTGTAGATATTTTAACCCAAAGGTAACTAAGTTGGTACCAGTTTTCATTTTGAAGGGACTGAGCACATACAGACACGGACATCTCCCACATAGTAAGAAGTAATTGGCTGCCTAGTTATTGTTGTTTGATAGGGTAAGGAAATTGA